>NC_065592.1:82360000-82985000 GCF_024542745.1 Macaca thibetana thibetana | reverse complement strand
TAATTGTTCCTCACTTCCCATGTGGAAATCAGTACAGCTCAAGGAGCCAGTCTCTAAAGTACGCCTGCTTGTGGTGAAGCTTAGAGCAGCATGAACAAAGAAGATGACTATTGTTATGCATTGCAATTGTGAAACGCCAGTTCTCAAGACTCAGGGCTGTGCATCTGTTTAGTATTCTGGACTGACCTTCTCTAATGGATTCAGAGCACACTAATGCCTAACAGCTATAGCGTGGGGAGTGTTGCTTGACCAAAGAAAGTATTTTGGAAAAGAAAACTTGAGCCAGTGCCAACTTTTGGGAAAGGGAGAATTGTTTTGTTGGGTTTTGTTTTCACAAATTGCTAAGGAAGCAAGCCAGTATGAGACACCATCCTCATTTTCTGTCCCTGAAAGTCAGCTCACGTTATAGAGAATACCCACCTGACTTGTTTACTAATACAAACTGAAGCTTCACGGATTTACTAATAACAGAGCTATCTGCAGACAGGCCTTTGTGATGATTCCGGACGCTGTTTTGATCAACACTTGTTCTATTGTCATAACATTTAATTAGCATTTTCTCACAGGTTGGACTCCACTTTGAATTCTTTCTTCAGTCAATGAATATTTATTTTGTTTGTACTATGAGCTGGAAACCAGAGCACAGAGATGCCTGTGACAGAGGCATTGTCTTCAAGGAGCTTACAGTCCAGGAAAGGCCAGCTGACACTGACAATGCATGTGTAGAGATGGAGCCAAAGAATGTAGTCAGTTCTACCTGGGGTGGGAGATGAGACCTTGCAGAGAAAGGGAGGGTTGAGGTGAGCCACGCAATATGAGCTGATGTTTCAGGCAGATGAGAGCAGGAGGTGTAAGGAGGGGAGAATGGCCTTCCAAACTGCGAATTAGTATAAAAAGTTCCAGAAGCAATGGATAGTTTAGTACGGCTGATGGTAGAGTAACAGGCAAGAGACAGGAAGTAGGACAGAAGGGTCTGAGGAGAGAGACGGGGTACAGATCCTGGAGGACTTATACTCCATGCTCAGAATAGTACCATGATCAAGATGTATGTTTTCATCAGAGCTCCCAAGCAAAAATGTGGAAGGTCCATAAGAGGGGTTGAGGTAGGAGGTGAGAGGTGAGAGGAAATTTCTAATGCAGCAGCAGCTGGAATGGAGGAAACAGGCAGGATGAAATTTTAGGAAGGAACAATCAAAAGAACCTGAGAAGAAATCAGATGGTGCAGAGGGTGATAGTGGGAAAAGCGGATGAGGATTTAAAACAAAGGAGCTGGAGATTACACCAAGGTTTCTGGCTTAGTCTAAAGGGTGATGTCATTCACTGAGATAGAGAATCTGGGACAAGGAACTATGGGGGTATGGGGATTTTTTCCATCAAGATTGAATTGAGTTTGAGGTTTCTATGGGAATTCCAGGAAAACCATGAAGAAGGCTATTTTGCACATAGAACTCTGGAGCTCAGTAGAAGCTGGACTGGAGATAGAGATTTAGGGATCAACTATATAACCACCATGATGGTTAATGCCATGATGGGTGAGCTTACCAGAGGGCACAAGTAGAGAGAGAAGAGAAGGCCAGAGTGGAATACTGAGTGGTCAACAGTGTCAAATGCAAGAGAAAAGTCCAACTGGGTGGATATTTACAGAAGTCCATTTTGTTAGTCCTTCAGGAAGTCACTGGTGATTTTTGCCCAGGGATTTTTATTTCAGTGGCAAGTGCAAAAACCAATTACAGTGATGTAAGAGTAAATGAGCAGCAGGACAAAGCATTTACTAGGGAAGAGGGAGAGAAGTGCTGTATATGTATCAGCGGGGCAGGAGGGACAGAAAAAGCACAATGTAGTAGAGCTCTAAGTGTAATCACCACTAGGAAAATGGCAGATGTCACTGACTTGGTACATATCACAGGAGTGCTCTGGGCCACCTCTTTGCATAGATAAGTTGTATGTTTTCCCAGTCACGACTCTGCACCCGGATATAGTACAGGAAAGACAAATGGCTGGATTAATCCAAGATTGAGGCTTTGCTGTGCCCACATGGCAGAGAGAACAGGGACTAGGGCTATTAAAGATATTTGCAAGCGTTCTTGAAGTTATACATTGTGAGGTCTAAGATGAAGGGAAAAGGAAGGTGTGAAGTTGGTGAAAACCCCAGAGGAAAAAGGAATAATCAAAGGACTAGACTTCTAGCCTGAGAAGCAATTACATTGACTAAAGATCCTGAAGGCTGTGATGATACGATGTGGTCAGGGAATAGCAAATTGGTGTTCAGAATTAAGAGGTGAAGCAGTTTCGAATAACGATAAGGTCCAGGGGTAGCTACGAGGATGGGTTCTAGAACATGCTGAAGTTGAGGTCAAGTATCTTGAAGCTAGATTCTTCTGTGTTTATCAATACAGATATTGAAGTTGTTTACAATAATGACAGAAGGTGTGAACGGGAAGACTTTGATCAAGATGATCTGAAACTTAAAAAAGAAAGGGCTTTTTGCACAAGAGTGAAAAACAGTAGTTTTGAAAAGACAAAGAGTATCAATAAAAATGCAGACATTACCTCTGGGAACCACAATGTAGAAAATGTGCAACCTCTACTTGAAAAGGTTACAGAGAGGTGGTGTCTTCCTCCAAGATGGATTTTAATTAAGTCAAGAAAATGGGGAAGTGGACTCATAAAAACATGAGAAAGAAGGCCAGATGCAGTGGCCCATGCATTTTGGGAGGCTGAGGCAGGAGGACCATTTCAGGTCAGGAGTTCAAAACTCCAGTGACATATTATTGTGCCACTGCACTCCAGCCTGGGCAACAGAACAAAACCCTGTCTCAAAAAAATAAATAAATAAAAAGGTACAAGAAAGCAGAGGAGTTTGTATTCAGTGATAATTGGGTTCCAGAAGACTCAGGGGAAAAGGAGAAAAAGGGAACAGCGATAAGAGCTCAGGGGGCAGAAAGCCTAGCATCACATGAGGACAATAGCCCAGGGGAAGGTGGGTGGCTGGAGGAGCTGGCATTGTAGGAATAGAGGATGACAGAAAGAAGTATGGTGGGAGTAACTTAGCCAGAGTTTTAAGAGAGTTAAAGACTGGAACCCTAGTAGTATAAAAGGTCAGATGAAGCTAATGATATCTAGCCCCAAAAGGATGGAATTGGAGACTTTGTGTAACAGAGAAGAGTAACTAGATCCTGAAGAGGAACCTCCCCAAATGGCTAGAGAATTCTCCATCTCAAAGGAGGCTCTCCTTTTGAAATTGGCAATGGCTTGTGATGCTAGAGAAGCATCATTCATCACCTTCCACAAAGGTGAACTCTTGATATAACCTTGGAATATTCCAACCTTGGAATAGCGTTCACTCTCATACACTCTCACATGTATATGCAGACTCACATTTCTCTTTTCTCTCCTCCAGCCCTGCTTCTGCCAAGACATTTTTATCTATTCCCCAAATCCTCCTTTCTGTTGCCCCTTCTGAAAACCCTCTAAGGTCCCTGAGAGCTTGTACATTTGGAAAAAGCAGCCAGAGAAACTCAAGGGCTATTTCTGGATTCTGTGCTGCCACCTTCTGTTCCCTGGGGTGGGGGGTCCTGAGCCAGTACCTGCTTGAAATATAGGAAGAGAAGTGAGTACTTCTCCGTACTATTCCACCACACTAATTTAACCATCCTGTAAGTAAAAACAGGACACCCAAAATAAAAATAAACCCATCAGCTCCACGCATCCTAGACATAACCTACATGTTTCGAAGGAAAGATTATATATGAAGTAACTGTAATCTGGTGTCATCATAAATCATCTCACAGTGTGGCTGCAGGGATCTCTTAGACTCCCAGAATGGTGGTAAGTCTGGAAATTCTTCAGAACAGCCCTGTACAGAATCTATTGTGATGGTACTCATCTAGATCTATGTTGTCCAATACCATAGCTGCTCATCACATATGGCTACTGAGTGCTTGAAATGTGGCTAGTATAAATGAGAAACTAAATTTTTAATATTTCTCTTTTTAATTAACTGAGATTTTAATTTAAATAGCTGCATGTTGCTAGTGGCTACTGAATTAGATAGCTCTGTTCTAGAATATAAAAATCCTTTAGAATGCCAGCTCTGTGAGAGCAGGGACCACATTTTCCTTGTTCACTGCAGTGTCTCCAACACCTCAATCTGTGTCTCATACAATGTAGGTGCTCAGAAAATAGTTGGTGCATGAATTAAACTCCTTGAAGCGGAGGATAGAGAGTGATGTTGTTATCCGCTTTAAACAATCAATCAAGCAAACAAAAAGATTTCAGGGACTACGTATAAAGAAACTAGAAAAGCTGAAGTGTCAGAAATGTCAGTGAAGATGAGAAAAAGAAGCCAGGTTTGTTATAAAGGAATTTAAAATGTGAATTAAATTAAATGTAGTGATCATGGATTCATGACACACACACACACACACACGCGCAGGATGGAGGCGGGGAGGAGTGAGAAAGGAAAGTGGAATCAAAGGGGATTCTAGAGTTAAGTTCCTGAAAGTAGCTAGCTAACTTTGTTTTCAAGAAGAAAATTCCAGCTGCATTCAAGAAATATCTATTGAAAAAGTCATGATTGTTGTATATGTGCAGAGATAAGGAAGGGAGGGAGGAAATGAGGGAGAGAAGGAAGTAAGAAAGGAAGGAGAAGATAAGGAAAGAAGGGAGGGAGGGAAGGAGGGAAGGAAGGAAGGAAGGAAGGAAAGAAAGGAAAGGAAGGAAGGCCGGCCCACCCACCCGCTGGCCCTTGATTGTTGAGGGCAGCAGAGGAAGGGAGAGAGAGCTGTGTGAGCCCAGCTGCAGGACCAGTTGAGGCCCATGCAGAGAGCCCCACCAGCTCTAAGCCTCACCATCATAGCAGTAGTTGCCATGCATCCTGTAACTATGGCCTTTCCAAAGGCTGTGTTCTGACCAAACACAGCGAGGCAGATGGTTGATTTCCACTCAAAACAGAGTACACCCCTTCTTAATGACGTGGCAAGATTTTAATTGATCTTTATTAACAGCCACCAACAAATAGACTGATCTCCACACACACTAACTATTAGCAGATGATCCCAGCAAGGCCCGTGCTTTAGTTGATTTTCCCTCAAATGGGACAGAGTTCAAATAAGCCTGCAACCTCAATATGTAAGGGAAAGGAAGATGCTCAAGATCTTTTGCAAGATACTATCCAGTGGAGCGAGTCGCTTCCTGCAGCTAGATTTCAGACCACATCTGTCAAGTGATGTTTGACTGAATTGCTTGGCCTTCAGTCAAATATTTGATATCTAGGACATCAGTGCTAAGGTTCAGGATGAGTGCTTGCTTGGAAAAAGACCCCAACAACTTCAGGTCAAATGCAGGATGTTGAATCTTCATCTTAGTGACACACTCAATTCAAGGAGAGGACACCCACTGGTGAGTTAAGGATAGAGGTGGCTATTCCTTGACCCAGGCTGTGGTTATGTGGGCTTTCATTTTACACTGGACATATATGTTTTATGGACTCTTCTGTGTATATATCTCATAACCTAATACACAAAGGAATAAAGGAGACATCCTGCTATAATATTTTCCAGATTCTAGTTTGAATGGGTTTATTCATTCAGTGACATTTACTAAGCACTTCAAGTGCCAGGCTCTATGCCACAAGATTGGAGTTAAAAAGACATACTTGATTGCCTCGGTTTTGAAGGAAGTTGCTGAAGAAGACTGACACCTAAACACACATTACAAATCAGTGGGATATATATCACATATCTATCTCATATATATCACAGAGGTGTTGTGTAAGGACTTAACTCAAAGGAAAGGACACAGTTTAGCAGTAGGAAGAGGGGACAGAGAAAAGGAAGGGAGGGCCAGATGCACTCTGAGAAAGTCTCCTGGAGGTAACAGTTAAGCTGGATCACAAAGGATATTAAGCGTTTTTCAGACAGATAATGACAGGGCACTCTAAACAGAGGGACTGTTATGTACAAAGTCAGAGGCATGACAGAGCATGCCTGGCGTGGGCCTGTGGGGGCCAGAGAGAGTGGAGACATGAGGTGTCCTCCCTGGACCAGCCTGGAACTAGCCTCTGGGTTAGTTCCATGTACCAGGTGCTCCCAAGCCCCCTGTACCTAACCTGGTTAATGTGGACACCGTATTTCTTTTGTCTGATTTATTGTATGTATCCCTCAGTGGATTCTATGCATTGTGGGGGTTGGGGATGGGTTGGGGCCAGGGTCTGTATTCATCTTTTCCACCATTACTTGAGCAAATACGTGGAGAAGAGGTTAGTAAGGTAAATTGCTGTAAAGGGCTTTATATGTCAGGCTAAGCAACTTGGATCTTATGGGAAATTCACAGGTCACCTTGTGTGGAGTCCCCTATGAAGTACAGCTTCTGTTTATGGAACTCATAGGTGTCATTGAAGAGTGGGGAGATGGCAGCTAGAAAACATGCAACCATAATGCTCATTTCAGGGAAATTAGATAAGCCATAAAAAAAGCCCTTTGTTCCAAAATATCTTCTAAAAGAGGGGTAACAACTTTCTCTTTTAAGAGTAGAAATATTCCCTGAACAGGTTAAACCTGCTGACTCTTTTCCCCCTAATGTGAAGTATGTGAATCTCTCCTCTCAACCCTCAAAATAGCTGAAATCAGCATTCAGGAAAGGAGCGTTGAAATGGGGGCAGGTGACATGGAAGCTGATGGCTCAGCATGCATGAGGTGGGCCCTGAGCAGCCAGCAGCCAGCATGAGGCAACTGAGTGTCTGGAGGGCAAGGAAAGTGAGACAGGGTGTGGAGAGGCTTCACAAAGACACGTGGTGGCAGAACGGCTTTGCCAACGTTGCAATTTTCTCAAGGGTCCTGGCAGATGCCCAGTTTGCCTCCAGATACTGTCTTCTACTCTGCCTGCGGTAAATTGCTGATGCCTGAACTTGAATATCAGGATCATCTGAAGTTCTACAAGCCTCAGGCTCCTCAGTTCAGTCTGCAGGCATGGGCTTCCTAGCTGCAGCTTTTTCAGTTCAGCTAGTTTTCTCCTCCTCCAAACCCCATCTCTCCCCTTCTGGAAAACTTACAGAGATGCAGAGGAGAGAAAGGAAGAGAGGAGGGAATGAATGTATTTATATACTACTCTCTCTCACTTTTTTCTTTTTCATCATTAGTTCATCCACATCAAAAAATCTATTCCCACTTGGCATGGTGGTGCACACCTGTAGTCCCAGCTGCCCGTGAGGTTGAGGCAGGAGGACCACTTGAGTTCTGGGAGTTCTGGGTTATGGTGTGCTGTGTTGATCGGGCATCCACAATAAGTTCAGCATCAATGTAGTGACCTCCTGGGAGTGAGGGACCAGCAGGTTGCCTTAGGAGGGGTAAGCTGGCCTAGGTTAGAAATGGAACAGGCCAATACTCCCATGCTGATGGGTAGTGGGATCATGCCTGTGATCATACCTGGGCAACATAGTGAGACTCCATCTCTAAAAAACTAAAAATAAAAATCTATTCTCCAGGAAACTCAAAGGTCTGAAAGGCCCAAGGACAACCCAGAGAAGCTGAGTACTCTCAAACAGGCTTTCTTGTGACCACAAGATAATCTCCTATAGTCAAGGTCTATCTCACTGGTTCTCAACCAGGGGCAGTTGCACCCCCTAACCACCACCCGGCAAAGAGACATTTGGCACTGCTGGAAGTATTTTGGTTGTCACAACCTAGGGGGCGCTACTAACATCTAGCGGTAGAGGCCAGGGATGCAGCCTAACATCCCATGATGCACAGGACATCTTCTCCAAAGAATTATCCCCCCCAAAATGTCAATGTGCTGAGATTGAGAAAACCTGGGTTCTGAACCCAAAATTCAACTCCTTCTTATTGCTTCTCAAAGAAAAATGACACAATATAGTTGCCTCAATTTGTAAAAAGTCCTAAAGGACAGATCTGAAGGGGCTCCAAGTCCTCACACACTAAAGCCAGGCAGAGAGTGCTGCAGGTCCCCAGTGATCATCCCTTACAGGGTTTCACGACGTCACCCTCTGCTCTGCTCACTCTGTCTTCAGACCAAAGACCAAGGTAGGACATCGGGCATTTAGAGTGTCTGAACAGTCAACATGAAGGACCACTTTTGGCAAACGCCAGTAGATCTTGTCCCATGCCCTTGGGCACCAGTTTTGGACATAATAAGCTATCATTGCTATGAAGAACAAGAAGAACCCAGGGCCTTAACCTATCATTTATAATTTACAAATATTTTGCAAATCCAGGTGGAGTCTAGCAAACTTCAACACCTCCCTTCTCAACTTTGCATCTAAGAGACATCAGTCCTTTTTCTTTTTTTTTTTTTTTTTTTTTTTTTTTTGAGATAGAAAAGCACCATGATGCACTCACAAAGAAAGTGGTCTGAGTGATCTCAGATGTCCTGGTGAAATAGTTCAGTTCAATCAATCCAGCTCACTGTTTGTGATAAAGCACAAAGGGGAATCATACCCCCCATGATAAGACTCAATAGTGGTATTTATTGACCAACTTAACACCACTGAACCAAATTGAAAACAGGTTTTAAACATGCACTGAGGCCAGTGACTCTCTCCTGAGTCGAGGGGCTAGCTTTACAGAATCACAGGCCTTGAAGCAAAAGGATGAAGTCTGCTATGTGCCCTTTTTAATATTCTGAACAAGGGCTTCAGAAGTAAAATGTCACTGTGAACTGAATGGTTACAGTACTGTTACAAGAAAGCCAGTTGCTGACAAGTACTTCAAAGTCACTCGTGCCACCTGAGGAACATAATGTTCAAGCACTGAAGGAACTATACATGGTGCATGCGGTTCTATTCTACAGCAAGTAATTGAATATACAGGGCGGGGGACGCCTCTATCAAACAGGTCACGCACTAAAAGACTGGATTCTTTCCTGTGGATTTAAGATTATCAACCTTATCAGGAGTCTACATAAGATAGCCAACTGCTGAAAATGTCACTGCTTTTTCCCAAATGTACGGCAGTCGTACTTAAGCAGACTGTATTGAATACAGGGATGCCTGAATTCTCTATTAACTACCAAGTGTGTTACAAAAACTATGTCTTGGGTTTCATGGGTTTCTTCTGACATTTCTAGGGAAAGGGAAACCAATTAACATTTGTTGAGAGGCTATTACAGTGGCTGGCACCAGGCCAGGCACATGATACACTGTGACTCATTAGTGCTGATTTACTAGTGATCTACATGAAGAGCAGAGGTTAAAGAACTTGTTGAAGGCACACAGCCAGGAAGTGGCAGAGGCTGAATTGGAATCCATGTCCATCTGACTTCTAGACCCACGCTCTTAACTTCTGCATTAGAACAGAAGGCTGCTTCCGTCTGAATCCAGAGCCTTGTGCTTTCCCCTACACCTCACTGCAGTGACTGGACCACATCATGCATTTATTTACTTAGCAACCACTTATTACGAAGAGAAAGCAGTAAACAAGAGAGGCCTTGGCATGCACTTCATAGCAGTTACATCTACTGTGGGGTTCGGGGAAACAGTAAGTCAACAAATAAACAGCATACTTTGGGGTGGTCATAACTGGCAGGGAGAAAATAAGTCCAATTAATAGGATCAGAGTCACTGCGGTAAGGATGTGGGCATACAATTTTATAGAAAATGGTCAGTGAAAGGGCTTGAAGAGATAACATTGAGCTGAAATGTAAATAATGGAAACAGGCATGAAAAGAGCTGGGGAAGGGACATTCCAGACAGAGAGAACAGCAAGGGAAAAAGCCATGTGGTAGGAATGGTCTGGATGCTTTCAACTGGGATCAGAAAGAATGCCAGTGTGATTGGAGTTTAAGATCTACAGCAGGGGCCAGGTGCGGTGATTCATGCCTTTAATCCCTGTAATACCAGCACTTTGGGTGGCCAAGGTGGGTGGATCATGAGGTCAGGAGTTTGAGACCAGCCTGGCCAAGATGGTGAAACCCCATCTCTACTAAAAACACAAAAATTAGCCATGCACAGTGGCGGACACCTGTAATCCCAGCTACTCGGGAGGCTGAGGCAGGAAAATCACTTGAACCCTGGAGGCGGAAGTTGCAGTGAGCCGAGATCGCGCCATTGTACTCTAGTCTGGGCGACCGAGCAAGCCTCTATCTGGAAAAAAAAAAAGAAGATCTACAGCAGCAACTCAAGTTGGTGTAGCATGTCGTGGTGGAATTTCTGTGCTCAAGTATGTGGTTTAATTCTAAATGAGGACTGGATTTAAGAACTGGATTTAAGAACAGGATCGGCAACTTTGCAGCTATTCAAGACACAGTGCACTGCCAAAGGTTGATGGTCAGGAAGGTAGAGAATTGCCCAGAAACCACTGGTTTCCAGAATTAGGAAATGAGGAAGGGAGCTTCCTCCACCATTGAAGCCATCCTGTGGCTTCCCAGAAGAGTTTCTAGGTCACTGACATGTGATACCTTGGAGAGTCTCAGAATCACCCATCATGGATAAATTAGACAGTACCATAGAAAATACATTGTACTGCCCATGAGGAGATTCACCTGTCTCTACAAGTATGTCAAAATGGCATTCATCATGAAAACAGGGGGCATCCTGGTAATACAAATGAGACATGGCTCATAGATGGGTCAGAAAATTACACATTGGAAAGAGGTAGCTAATGTCCCAAGATGCCAGCAGCATTGCACAGAATATAACGTACTCAGAGAAAAAGCTTGATGAAGAGTTTGCTTTTGGAAGTCATCATTAGTCCAACCACAGTTCCTAGTTATGGAGTGCCTGGTGTGGGTAGAGAACTCGGTTAAGAATGGTTTGAGTTAGTGTGACAGGAACAGTCCAGGACAGAGGCAGAAACCAGACACTGAATCTCAGTTCTGTCATGTCTACTAACCCTGTGACCTTGGGCAAGTTACTGAAACTCTCTGTTCTTTGGTATATTCTTAACAGTTTGAGGACAGAAAGGAGGTCAACCCTGGTGTTCCTCTCACACAAGAACACAGCCCAGAAAAAGAACGTTCTTTCCCAAATGAATATAAGCCCAAACGAATATAATCAGACATTCATGCATATTATTGTTTTTGATGAAGCTAAAATTTGCATCAATGTCAGAGTGGGATGCATTCAAGGAAAAAAAATAAACATTAATAAATAATAGCACCAGTGATGTGTAAATGTGCCACATTAATGAAGGTGATACCCAAAGACCAAAATTTGGGAAAGAATGAAACAAATGGCACAGTGTCAAAGGCTACTTAGAGATAAGGTGTTATTAGAGATAGTAGTAACTGTAGGAAAAAATGAAGTCGGGTATGTGTAAGGGTAAGCCCTATAAAGCTAAAGTTTGCAAAGCCATTGTTTCTTCCAGCAGGGAAGCCAGCTCCAGGTAGATGTAGGAGCCTTCACTACTTCAAACACCCAGGTGCCCTCTAGGCTTCTCTGTTCCATTTATGTTCATTTAAAATGAGGGGGGAGGATGGCTTGATCCTAGGAGTTCAAGACCAGCCTGGGCAACATACCAAGACCCCATGTCTACAAAATAAAACAAATTTAGCTGGGTGTGGTGGCACACACCTGTGGTCCCAGCTACTTGAGAGACTGAGGTGGAAGAATTGCTTGAACCTGGGAGTTTAAGGCTGCAGTGACCTGTGATTGTGCCACTGTACAATCTGGGTGACAGAACCTGGGTGACAGAGTGGGACCCTGTTGGAAAAAAGAAAAGAAAAAAAACAAGCTCACTGAAACAACTAAGGCAAAATAAGCAGTCTCAAATAGCATGCCTGTCTCTCCACAGCAAAACAGAACCAAGGTGTTCTGCTGCTGCTCCTCATGAAAAACCACGATTGTTTCTCCCATTGTGTCAGCCTGCCAGCCAGCCTGAAAGTCATTCTGGGCAGCTAACCTAATTATCCATTCATTCATGGATTCAGCAAATATTTGGAACCAACTCTGTTCCAGGCATTCTCCTGCGTAATGGGGAATAGTAATGAGCTCCCTCCTTGGGAGCTCATAGCCTAGTAGAGGCATCAGAGATGAAACCCAGAATTACACAAATAAATACTTAATCGTAAGCTCTGCTAAGTATGTGATGAACGAATACAGAGTGCTATGAGAACATCTAACAAGGAGATATATTTGGGGCTCAGAGAAAGGCTCTCTGAGGAAGTGACTTTCAAGCCAAGCTATGCAGAATAAGCAGGCATTTGCTAGGGAAAGAGTAGGAAAAGAGCCCAGGCAGGGGAAACAGCCAGTGCAAAGTCCTGAGACAGAAGGGAGGGTACTCCTCCTGCCAGTAACTGAGAGAAGACCAGCAGGGTGGAAGTATGGTGTGCAAGGAGAGAATGGTGGGGAATAAAGTTGGAGAGGCAGACCAGGGCCAAATTGTGCAGGGCCTTTTAGGCTAGTGTAAGGATTTGAATGTTCTCCTAATTCACTGGGAAAACTGTGAAGTGAAGGATTTTGTGCAGGAATTGAGTTGATGATCAAGTTGATGATGGTGGTGGTGGTGTTGGTAGTGTATGTGTGTGTGTATGTGTGTGTGTGTGTGTGTGTGACATGAATTGCATGATTTAACCTACATTTCTGCATCAATCCAAGGGTGGTGGTGTTGGTAGTGTGTGTGTGTGCGTGTGACATGAATTGCATGATTTAACCTACATTTCTGCATCAATCCAAGGGTGGTGGTGTTGGTTGTGTGTGTGTGCGTGTGACATGAATTGCATGATTTAACCTACATTTCTGCATCAATCCAAGGGTGGTGGTGTTGGTAGTGTGTGTGTGTGTGTGTGTGCGCGCGCGCATGTGACATGAATTGCATGGTTTAACCTACATTTCTGCATCAATCCAAGGGTGGTGGTGTTGGGAGGGTGTGTGTGTGTGTGTTTGTGTGTGTGTGTGTGTGTGTGAAATGAATTGCATGATTTAACCTACATTTCTGCATCAATCCAAGGGTGGTGGTGTTGGTAGTGTGTTTGTGTGTGTGTGTGTGTGTGTGTGACGTGAATTGCATGATTTAACCTATATTTCTGCATCAATCCAAGCGTGGTGGTGTTGGTTGTGTGTGTGTGTGTGTGTGTGTGTGTGTGTGTGTGTGTGTGTGTGTGACGTGAATTGCATGATTTAACCTACATTTCTGCATCAATCCAAGGGTTACCAGAACCCTTTTTGAGGGCTCAACAAACACCAGACCCTGCAGTGTAGGAGCTGGCAAGTCTGGCTTCCAGGCTGTTTGCCCTAATGTGCTGTCTATGAGGACCTGAGCCCAGTTCTTCACTGTGAGATGAATTGATTAGACCTGAACTCTAACAGTGGTGGTCTTGACGGGCAGCATGGCCCCCATGTTTTGGAAACTTTACCTTGGAAATTGAAGGGTTTTTTTTGCCCTCCCTGATCAGGGGCATCATTGACACTGAGGAGTTAGAGCCCAGGCTGTGTGTGTAACCTGCAGTGCACAGGAGACTCCCACAATGAGGCATTGTTCTCTATTCACACAGCTTTCTGCTATCCCAGCAGACATTCACATAGGTGAAAACCTGGTTATAATTATCTAAGCCTAACTCCATTTTACATTTAAATACACAAATTTTTCCATGTTTTTAATAAGCTGTGAATTTTTCCAGGAATGAAACCACCATGAAAATCGAGGGAGATGGTATTTTGTTTGCTTTGGAACTTTCTCATGGGTTGTTCGCCATTTTGGAAAATCAACTCACCAAAGACAATGTTCCTCATTGTATTTGAGCCTCACATCTGTCTACATTTGTGTCTGTTATTCATGGAAGTTCTTCATTTAGGTGTAAGCATTTGACCACTGCACTATGGCTTCTGGAATCGTTGTGTCTGAACTTTTATATATTGAAATAGTTATTTTATTCTAAATTATGTTCCTTTGATTTCCCCTTTATTTAAAATTAGGACATTATATTGAATCTTCTATGACTACATGTACAGGTAAATTATATCATCTATAAATTTCACTTCAGAAGAATGAAGGAGCAGTAGGAAATAGTTATTATTAAAAAGAGGTGTTAGGGCTGAGAACATGTTATAAAAAGAAGAGCATTTCATCTTTGTGATTTTTTTTCCCAAAAACCCATAACCCCCGTCTAATCATAAGAAGAAAACAAAAATCAGACAAACTCAAATTGAGTGACATGCTACAAAATGTCTGACCAGTACTCCTCAAGACTCAGTGCCAAAGTCTTAAAAAATAAGGAGAGACTGGAGAACTGTCACCAACCAGAGGAAACTAAGGAGAATGATAATAAAACACAATGTGGGATCCTGGAAGAGAAAAAGAATTTTAGTGGAAAACTAACAAAATTTGTATCAAGTTTGGAGTTTAGCTAATAGTAATGTTCAAACAGTAACTTATGAATGTAAATTTCTTAGGTTTGGCAAATATAGGTGGCTATTTAAGACTTTAGCATTAATGGAGACTGGGTAAGGAATATACAGAACAGGAATTTTCTGTACTAACTCTGCAACTTTTCTACAAATCTAAACTTATTTAAGTTTGTTAAAAGTCTGTTTTTGTCAAAAAGCATAGGAAAGCATTAGAAATTCCACATTTGAACATAACTTGAGGAATTTTTCTCCAGGATCAATCTGTAAAGAAGACAAAGACGTCCAGGAACCACTGCCAGCTAATGCAAAGCACTGTGTCCTTAGTGAGTATGCAAATGCCAACAGTCAAGGTGGACATGGAGAAAATGAAGGGGACAAAGTCAGTCAGGCTTCAAAGGGGCAGAGAGACACTGCTGGCAACACAGAAAGCAGAAGCCTCTTTCTGCTTCTACAGAAGCAAAAAGAAGGATCAATAAACATGCTATTATTGAGAAAAATTTAGGTAGTCAGGTAGTAAAGAGATGTGAGGGTCATAAAAATAATAACAGCAAATACTTACATAGCGCTTTCTACATATCAAGCACTGTCCCATATGTATTATGAATACTAACTCATTTAATCCCCGTAACAATCCTACGAGATAGGATTATTGCCCCTATGTTTAATGGGCAAGGAAACTGAGACACAGAGAATATACCTGTGTATTCTGTGGAACCCTATGAAACTGCCTTTTTTGTAAGTCAAAAATGGTCTACTCTGAGAAAGTACATATGGTTCACGTTTAACTTAATCAGTAACTTGCCTAAGAGGTACAGCTATGTGAGAGGCAGGGTTGGACTTAGAACCCTGGCAGCTGGCTCAGAAGCCTGGACTGTGAGCCTCTAAGGTACAGGGCCTCCAGCAGAAATGGTCAGTATTTACAGAGTGCTATGTGGCAGGTGCTGTGCTAAACCTTTGCACACATAAGCAACAACTCGTTTATCTACACACACTCTTAAGGTAGCTGTGATTATCACCTAATTCATAACTGAAGAAACTGAGGCCCAGGGAGCTTGTGTGAACTGCCAAAGCTTACACAGCTAGTAAATGGCAGAGCTAAGACTTGAACCCATGTTGGCCGGCTCCGGAGCCTGAGTCCTGTGTTCTCTGTCTCCTGTGTGTCTGTAGGTACGGCAGAATTTGGAATGAGATAAGCTTTTGCTGCAGGTCATTAGTCTAGAGAGGAGAGACTTTTCCTGTCAAGCCTCTAAACAGATGCTATGGGCTTCCATTTGGTAAGATACATCAGGGAGACATTTTCTGCCCAGCTCAAAATAACTGATACTGTTATTCAGATGGAACAGAAAATTTACCTCATTATCTCTTCCAAAATAAGCAAGGAAATGAAAGACAATGGAATAAAAGGAAAGAAAAAGAATGTGAAAGATTGGAAGATAGACTATAAAAGATCATTGCAAGTGTTCCCATCCTGGAGATATGTGGAATCAAGCACCGTATTTTATTTGCAATTGAATAGCTTCTCCCTGATCTCAAATGATTCGGTGGCCATTCAATGGACACTTGGTACCTGATTCTACTTTCTCCAGTAGTTGAGAGGTCATGTCATCATAACCTGATATTCAGTCTACTTAATACACACCGAGGTCCTTTCAGATAGAGAGAAAAAAATAGTGAATGTTGCTCACCAGCAGATTTACTTTTAAAATATCTAAGGCCGGAAGCAGTGGCTTATGCCTGTAATCCCAACACTTTCTGGGAGGCCGAGGCAGGCTGATCAGATGAGGTCAGGAGTTCGAGACCAGCCTGGCCAACATGGTGAAACACCATCTCTACTAAAAATACAAAAAGTAGCTGGGCATGGTGGTGCATACTTGTAATCCCAGCTACTTGGGAGGCTGAGGCAGGAGAATCACTTGAACCCAGGAGGCAGAGGTTGCAGTGAGCTGAGATTGTGCCACTGCACTCCAGGCTGGGAGACAAAGTGAGACTCTGTTTCGGGGAAAAAAAAAAAAAAGAAAGAAAAACTCTAGTAATGTTACCCAAAACTTTATTAATGCTAACTACCAAGTGAATCTGAATTCGCAAAAAAAAAAAAAATCTGAATTATAGATTTTTTTAATGCAGCTCCATTATTTTTACATGTGTAAATGTCTTAAGTTAGGCTAGTGATGGATTGCCCAGCAAGAAGATTCTACACAAATACAGAGTCCCAAAATCTAAAGCAACTCCAATCTTGAGCACTAAATATTTCAGACTTATGCACACATGCACACAAAAATGGAAGTAACCTTAAATTAATTGCTTTAAATATCAAAATAGAGTAGGTTAAGTCCCATGAACTATTGCTCCTGGATCAATGGTTGGAATCTGTTCCATGGAAACATAACTTAGACAGGAGACAGACCTAAGCAAGGCAGAAGCAATGAAAAATATATATTTTAAATACTTTTTACATTTTTGTATTTATATAAATATACATATATCAATTAAATGAAAAGAACATTGCAAGGCAGATATTGTTGGCCCTGCTTTACCCAGCTGGCCCTGTAAACCTGACATTGTTATTAGTATTCTATGAAAGCAAATTCATCTCTTGGATTTTGAAACCCACAAATGTGATTGTGAACATTTTTTTTGTTTTACTAAGTACAAACTAGACAGATGTGGACATCCTGATTGATCTCAGATGCTGACACACAGACTTCTACCAGTTGATAAAGCCAGATCCCTTTGCCTGCTATTCCTAAACTCATCGTCTCTGGTTCCTATTATAATCTGGGACCAGTTAGAGCAGTGCATATCCATGGCAACCATCAATATAACTAGTTCCTTCAATCACCTAGTCACGTGAAATAATAAGCTATTCTTCATGACATACAGCAAAACAAGATTTCGCTTTGTTCATTGCTTGTATATGTCTTATTTTATGCTTGTCCTTAACCTCTTCTCAACAGACTCCTACTGCAAACCCAACCCTACTATGCTAAATAAAACTATCAGTCAAGTTAGGTGCACATAGCTATGCCTAAACAGACTGCTTATTCTTGAGTCCATCTACGCTGTCTAGTGAAATGGAGAGGTCTCTGTTTCCATGGATTAAAAACAGATGCAGGATAAACAAGACCTGAAGAGGGCTTACATTGAGTGTTTGAGGCTGTGGAATGAATCACCTCATCCAACACAATATAAATATTTCCCAGCCTGAAATTGGTTATGTCCCTTCCAAAGAGTATCGGTTTACTCATTTACAAAGGAATTATTGGACAATAGTTAAATGAAGACTGGGCTTTTTCGTTTCTTTCATTGTATTTATGGGGATAAGGATTCCATTTACATTAAGTGTATTATCTACATAGATGTGGTGCCAAAGCAAGCATGTTAGCCAAACTCGCTTTACAGCCATACTTGCCCTCAAAAGTCTTTATAACATGGAAGGATTAATACTTATGGACGTCACCAGTTGACAGCCACTGACCCAGACAAAAGGATGGAACACAAGGAAAGTCTAAATGCAGATATCTGGGCATGCAAATCCTCCTGCTTTTAAAATAGCTTTCATACCTTGAGAAATAGCACAAGGTAGTGGCTAAGATGATGGAATCCTAGTTTGAATCCAGGCTCTACCTCTTACTAGCTGTGTGTCATTGTGCAAGTTACTTGCCTATTTGTGTTTCAATTTACTCATCTGTAAAATGGCCATAATAAAAGTACCTACTTTGTATTCTTTATGAGTTGAAATTTACAAAGCATATAGAATAATGCCTGGGGTATAGCAAGTGTTTAATAAGTATCTGTGAAACAAAAATTTTGAAAAACAAATGAATACAGTGTTTCCTGTAGGGTTTATGCCATTTTGTCTTAATGATCAGCCTCTATAACCTTAATACCTTTTTAAAAAGGTGTTTGTTGTAATGATCAAATATTGTATATGAAAGCACCTGGCATAGAATCTGATGTGTGCATCTCTAGGATGGTTGCAACCAGATTTGTTTGCTAGATAATTATAAATGCTTGCTGTGCTTGGGCTTGAAATTTGTTATATCAGATCCATGTCAACCCTATCTGAAGATTATAGAAAAAAATCTCAGCCATTTGCCTTGTGTCTGCGCATGTTGGCATGTCCTATTGTGGCCCCAGTGAACAATTATCACTTTTATTCCACTAGACACCTTAAGTAGAATTGCATCTTTCACATATATTTTATTGTAGTCAGTTCATGTATCCAATTCAGGCATGAGGCTACTCCCTTATATCTTGTTAGCTTAACTTAGTATTCAAGCTGGACTTGACCCCCATTGCCTTCTTTTAGCTCTCCACTCTCCTGTCTCTCTTTCTCTCTCATCTCTCTCCTCTCTCTCTCTCTCTCCTGTGTGTGTATGTGTATATTTGTATGATCATTGAGAATGCAGCACAAAGCGCGAATACTAACTGTCCCCTTTTTACTAAATAGTTGCACAAGATGTAGAGAAAGGAAGACAGAACATTCTTTTATAAACTCCCCAAGTCCGTAAATACCCCGACTAATACTTGTCTATCAGAGCCCAGCAAACAGTTTTTGTTTCACAATTCGACAAGGGATATAAGTGGAAAAAGCCCAACTTGTTTTCTTTCTATGTAGGATCCAGAAACTAGCCAATGTTTATACGGCTTGCGGTTTAGTTTTAGGATTTTCCCACAGGTCTATTCAGACCAACTTGGCCAACGGAAATGCCATTCACATAGCATTGTTTAGAGTGGCACTGCATGAAGCATTTGCTTATTAAAAATGTGATGGCCATATTTTTTTTTTAAGTGTAGGTTAGATTTGACATGTCACCGGTTTGTCCTCTGGACAGCTTATGTGTTGGCAAAGTGAAGCCATCTAATTTTCAAATACTCTAATGAATATTATCAACTTAGTTGATCTTTGCTGTGTATGAGCATGTGCACGTTTCCAGACATAAAAGAAAAATACAGATTTTCTGTAAGCCACCTTGAAAGTAGCAACCTTCTTGTCTTCAGGAATACTGAAAATGAGAATTTAAATCTACCCTTTCTCTTTACGTACTTTATGATGGGTGTCATTGTTGAGTGAAACTGTCCATAAAATTGTTCGGGTTAACCTCTGGCTATAGCTTCAGTTTGGGTTTCTCGCCTGGAACAAGTTTAAGGTGCTTAAGGAACAGAAGGATTTTTCCTGCATCCAAGCTTATTGTTCTTTGACACAGCAGGTGCAGTGAACAGTGTGAGCTAAGCAGCAACCACTAAGGAGTTTAGCTGCAGTGAGAAAAGCTGGGTTTCTGCCCTGATATCATCAATAAGAACCTTGTTCCCGCTCCCAAACCTCATACTGCGAGGTTTTCATCTACCTATAAAGGTTGGTTTTGCTCAAACCAGATTAGAAATCAACTTTCTCTTGGCAGACTGCTGTTTCGCCAATAAAGGCAGGGCAGCTGTGTATGTGGGTGGGATTGAGAGGAAACGTGACCCCTCCCTGGCACGCATTTTCCTTTGCCCTCCATTTCTTACAGTAGGTGGACACAGAGAGGAGGCTGAGAGTCTCTGTTGCAGACTGCACAGCACCAACATTCAGCTGCCTTCAGATCTCTCACCTAAGTACAGCAGGGCCGTTCCCTATTTCATGTAAGGGCATTGAGGATCTGGTGGGGAAAATAGAAATAATGAAGAGAGGGTTTACTTAGTAGATGAGAAACCATCAGGCCAGAAGTGGAATGGATGAGGAGCAATTACTCAGTTTCTTTAATAAATCCAATAAAGGATTATAATAAATAATAATGCCTTACTGTTATAAGTTTATATCCTTGCCTTGGAGCTTGATTTGATCCTCTGAGATCCTTCCACAGTCCCGACATGCTGCTTTTCCTGCTCCCACCCCTCAGTATTCTTTCCTCTTCTCCAGCTACTCCCCGGCATTACTCCAGACTGGGGACCTTCTTGTGTTCACAGAATGCAGCCGACCCGCATCCACCCCTGGGCCAAGCAGTGCTTGGTGCTTAGAGCATCCTTTCCCCAGAGAGCCTCTTATCCAACTCCCTCATCTGAGGTTGGAGTCTTGTTCAAATCTTGCCCTCTCGATGTGGCTTCCCACCACCAGCATCATCCGCGGACCTCCCACATCACACCTGATCTTCCTACCCTGTGTTCTGTACTTTCTCCCACAGCATTTATCACCTCCTGACAGCCTGCTTAGCTTATTTATCTATTATGCTGTTGTTTCTTTTCTGTCCATCCACTATCACCACCACCATCCCATCCCCACTATAGATAGTCTCGGGACAGGGATCTTTGATGTTTTGCTCGCTGGTGTATCCCGAGCACTTAGAAAAGTGCCTGGCACACAGTAGGGGCTCCATAAATACCTGTTGAATGAATGATGAGGGAAGCTGAAAATGTGTCATCATCACTGTTATTAACACTATTTCTATTATCATCATTAGGTCAGGATTAGAAATGAGGACACTGAGGCTCAGATATATCAAAGGACTTACCCATAGGACATAGATGGCAAATGTCAGATCTAAGTCTCAATCTGAACCTACCCAAGGTTAGTACCTTGTGTCTAGTGACTTCACAAAATGATTTAGTAATGTGGGATAATGTGACTATTTAAAATATAATTTAAAAAATGAACAGCAGTGCCTTGCCTATCCTTTCCCTCTTGGCCCGCCCCTGCCCCCACCCCAATTCACATGATTGGTATCTCAGTTTATTATTTTTTAACAGATAAATCTAGGCTGGGCACAGTGGCTCATGCCTGTAATCCCAGCACTTTGGGAGGCCAAGGTGGGTGGATCACCTGAGGTCAGGAGTTCGAGACCACCCTGACCAACATGGCGAAACCCCATCTCTACTAAAAATACAAAATTAGCCAGGCATGGTGGCATGTGCCTGTAATCCCAGGTACTCGGGAGGCTTAGGCAGGAGAGTCACTTGAACCCAGGAGATGGAGGTTGCAGTGAGCTGAGATTGCGCCATTGCACTCCAGCCTGGGCAACAAGAGCAAAACTGCTTCTCAAAGAATAAAATAAAACCAGATAAATCTGCCAAGATGAAAATGTTTATTTATTGTATTTTAACAATACAACTGACATGTGTCAATGTTGCTCTGGGAAAGAACAATGTTGTTAGCCCACAATACAAGGGTGTGCTGTCACCCATCTATTTTATCACACTCGTAGCAGTTCATATTCAGCATACAGTTGGACAGATAGTCACAACACAAAAGCCCACAGCTGCTTAGATTCTAAGTGGAACGTGGACTGCCTATTATCTGCATTCTTAGTTGTTTGAGGAGCATCAGTTGAAGCATGAAAAGCTCAAGTTTTAACAGTAAACAGAGCTTGGGATCCAGAGGGCACAGAGAGGAATGAGTGCCTGCAGATCAGAGAGATTCGAGCCTGGACCATGAGCTGTAAGTACAGATGGGTTTCTTGCATTGTCTCTTACCAGGAGATTTGTAAATAATGTCAGCAGGAACTTGTTTGCTTGTATATGCATTCCCAAATATTAGGAGCCACGTTGATCATTTCTGTAGATATCATATAACCCCTCAGGCACAATCCAATGGGAGTCAACAGGAGCCATACATTATTTCTTTGGAGTGGTATAGCCTCGTGTCCCCTGATGTGCGTTTACACATAGACATGCAGTCTGGCTCACTGGACTGATCCTTCCAAGCACAGAGAGCCCTGATGTCAGGTTGCTGGTTCTTTTACTAAGAAGGCCCCTCTTGAAGGGCTCTTCCCTCTTCAAATACTCTAATACCCTAAATATGTATGGGCTTCTGAGAAGTAATACAATCCCATTTTAAACAGAAACAACAAGCATATTCCTTAGCGTGTGGCCTGTAGGCTAAGGTAGTGTGGACCCACAGGGAAAACCTTCCACGGTAAAGGCGATGAGAACAGACTCCAGCTCCCTTCACCTACAGGGGAAGGGGCGCCTCCTCCTGCCCTCATTGCTTTGAAAGGTGTATTATTGCAGGTCGGGGAGTTGTGATGAATTACAGGTAGGTGGACAGCAACACAAAAATCTGAAAGAGTAACTTATTTTTTCTCTGAAATTTTTTTGTTGTTTTGGTTTGAAGAAGCAAAGAGCTTATCTAATCCTATTTGGCATATGCAAATATCAAAATGAAGGTGTAATGATGATAATGAGGCAAGCCCTGAGTAAAACTGTGAGTTAAACACAATTATTTCCATTCTTCCAACCCTTCCCAGAGCTTCCCTCTCCCTTCTCACAGCCCCTCCCCTTCTCTGATGAAACTACTAGGCAAGGAAACTGGTTCCTTCTAAAGTCTTAACGACTATGTTCTCAACCAGAGAAAAATGTTGATCGTAAGAAAACAAAACTACACAAAGTAGGTTCAATAAAGACTGACTATAAGTGTCTAAGGGAAAACCGCAGAGGCATTCAAAGACAGGAAGCAGAGCATAACATGCGTGAGCTGACTGGGAACAAAACCAGAAGTGGTTTTGGAAAGTCAGAATCAGAAGACATGACCACACTCTGCTTTTCTCTCTCCTTCTCTCCTGCCTCAATCAATAATCAATCAATCATCTCTCTCCTCCTCTCTTACTCTCTCTCCCATTTCCTTTCTCCCTTCCTCTCCCATTCCTCTCTCATATGGCTTGCTTTACATGACCCAGTGAGGTCTGGCTCTATACGATCTTTAAGTATTTGCCATTATCTAACTTAAGTCTCTGCACTTCTGTTTTATTTCTAAAGACAAAGAGTCCGATTAGTCACTGGTCATTTCAGTGAACTCAGTCCTTCTTGGTCAATGGTGGGATCTGCTCCAATCATCTGTAGCCTGAATTGGGTGAAAGGGGAAGTGAAGAAATGAGGAAAGGACTTTGTCAGCCTGAAGGATGCAGGGCTGCCTCTTCCAGCTGTGAGCAGGGCAAGGGAAATTTAGCTTGTGTATTAGGTATTTATCAGCACAAAAATGCTGTAGGAAAAACTACCTTAGAATTCAGGAACTTAACGCCATAAGCACGTATTGAGCTCACAAGACAGAGTTGGCTGCATGGTTCTTCTGGTCTGGGCTGGGCTCAATCACATGCCAGGAGATCAGCTGGCTACCACCTCCTCCAGAACAGCCTCAGCTCAGACAACAGAAGCAGCTGGAAGCAGAGGTTCCCTGTGTTTCATTCTACAACAGGCTAGCTCACACATGTCTCTTACAGTAATGGCAGAAGCGAAAAAGTGGAAACAGAAACATTAAGGGATTTTCCAAGGTTCTGTGTGGGTCACATTTGCTAATATTCCACTCACCAAAGCAAACCACATGGCCAAACTCAGAATCAAGGGGTGAGGAAAGAGATCCCACCTGTTTAGCGATAGAAATTCTAACATCACATGGCAAAGCAGTATGGATCCAGGGAGGGGAGAGAAATTGGGGCTGTTAATGCAATGGATCTCCTAATCATGGCAGCAAACCCACTGGCATATACAATAGGCTAGTTTAGATATATATTCTTTCCCAGAAAAATTTGCATAAAATCTTTTTGATATTAATTCCTGATGCAAAATAATGAAATACTAAGGTTGGAATTTAGAAGCTCTTTTCAAATAAATGATAATTTTTGTTTCCAGGTAAAGCTAGATATATAGTATAGGAAGAACATGGAACCAAATAACAGAGGGAATTGAATTCTCCCCACTTCTCCCCCAGGACACTCTTTCCCCCATACCTCCCCGCTGCCCCACTAACACACACACAATATTCCTAGATTTGTGGCATCCTGCTAACTTACTGGATTAAAAAATGAGACATTCAACTTAATAGTGGGTTCTGAATAGCTCAAAGCTGAAACTGTGTGCAAGTAGCAGATAGACCACAAGCCAAGATGGCCCTGAAGAGTTGGAGGCTATATCATTGGTCCCCTTTTTTCCCCAGGTGGGGGCTGAGTTCCATTTAATGCAGTGGGAGCTAGTTTGCTTTTCTGCCAGGAATAAAAAGATTAAGGTTCTACAAGTGGTCTATAGTTGGCTCCTGGGATAGATGATTCAGTTTGGGGCATATTCAAGTCTTTTGCTCCTTTTCCTGGAATCATGGAGTGACAAAATGTCAGGAATAGATGGAGTTTAGAGATAATCCAATCCAGCATTTCCCAAACTTCAGTCAACCACATACCCCCATTCACTAGTTTGTAACCTTTGTTCTACTCTTAAATATTTTTAGTTAAATTGGCTCATTTTTAAAAACTTAATTTATTTTTAAAGATTTATGGTCACAAGTTGAAAATCAGTATCATTTGACATAAATAGAAGATAACCACAAAATAAACAGAATGAAAAACCCTACATTGTTGTGAAATTCTACCAGATGCTTGAGCTCAGTCTTTCCTAAAAAGGGAATTTCGCAAACATTAAGGAAGTGTTAAAGAAATAGTATGCTTAAACTGACACTTTCTCTCTGATGGCGTCAGGAAGATGGAAAGAAGCTTGACAGCATCATCACTTACTATTTAGTTCCGTGCTATTTAATGCCCTGCTTCTGTGTCCTAAAGCCCTCTTGGACTTCCCAAGCTGTGTGTCTGTTGCGCTGCAAGGAATATCAATAGCCCAACTCCATTCATTCATGGATGGAAAAACCAAGGCCTCCCATCAATTTCCAGTGGCTGCCTTTGTGCCATGTCATTATCAGTTAGCATCTTACCTAGTGTTTGGGTTAGGTGAAGAGAAAAAACTTAAGCCACAAAAGAAGTAAAAGGGGATGCTAGTAGATGGTGCTTTTGACTCTAGAAAGTTGGGCTTGCCTGATTTTCAGTGACCTCTGCTCTTCCTGTCCATTACAAGAGGATATTGGCAGTCACTTACCAAAAGCAATAGAAAGAGCCTCATGTTTCCACAGAGAAAACCTCTACCTGGACCCACCACAATCAAAGACCCTCAGATAAGGAAACTTCTAGAAAGATGTAGCCATGCAAAGGGAGGCATCTCCGGTTGTCTTGCCAAGGGAAACGTGTCAGGAAAAGGCCAAAGAGCAGCATTATCTCAATCAAATTCGTCCTCCCAGTAAGCCACAGCAGCTGTGCTAATGGCATTCTAAATCCTCCATAGTGAACTGTATAGATTTTCAAAAGGAGGTGGAGAAATCCTCTTTGTCTCGTTATCTTTTCAAGATGGATTTTTAGCTGAAAATCCTTTCTTTAAAAAAAAAATAGGATAAATGTAGTCAGATACTCAACTAAGCTCTTTATTCCATTGCCTGTGATTTGGACTGAGCTTTTGAAACATTTCTTCAGACAGGAGAGGAAGGGGCATTCTTCAAGAAATATTCCTTTTTTGCCATATTTTTAAGGATGACTCTGATTATATCAAACATCGGTTGGTGTTCCATTTTAAATTTCTCTGACATTTTAGAAACAAGATGGTGTGCACATTAAATAAATTCTTCTCCCTACATATTATAGGATGAAACCAAAAGGGCAAGTGTCTTAATCTTTGGGGTGGAGGTGCGTGCACCCAATACCTCTCACTGGAACCTAATTTACCTCTCACTGGAACCTAATTTCTCTCTCTACCGTCTGAACTTTTAAACTGTTCTGTGCACTTGGACTTCATCTGAACAGCTCAGGCCAAGTTATTCATGTTGATGGGGACAAGAACAATCAATGTCTAATGAACTGTTTCTACATTTGTTCATAATTGAGAGATTCCTCTCAATCCCATGTTGGCTCTTTCTTCAGAGGCACCAAGGAAAGGGACTTAGTAGCTCACCAGGCTTTTGTAGACATCCTGATTTTGTTCTTCCTGGCTCTGAGATACCTGACAGGGACCCTGAAGCTTTCTGAGCCTCCCTACTTCATATGTAAAATGGGAAACATTAGACCTATCATGTCAAAATATACTAAAGATTAAAATGAGGTGATAAAAGTAAAGCTCGTAGCACAGGGCCTTCCATTTAAGCCTGCAATAGGTCGTGACTAATATAACATTGGCAAGGCCATGTGAGGTAGAGCAGAGTACATATAGACTTTAGGGTCAGACAGAGGGTAGTGCCCATTTCTGCTTTATTTGTAATTGTATCTTCACTGCCAGTTGCCACTGGCACATTAGCAGGAACTCAATATTTTTTGGATAGATGGAATGGTTCTGGCATTACCCCACTATTAGCTGTGTGGTCTTGGGTAAGGCATTTCACCCCTCGATACGTGTTTCCTCAACTGTAAAACAAGGACAATGCATGTCTTACAGAGCTGGTAAGAAGATGAAATACAATGGCCAATGTAATGTGCCCAGCATGGAGATTGCCACATATTATGCTTTCCACGGATGTTTATTCTCAAATCTCCACTCTCCATCACTTTTGATGATCCCAAATAAGGAAAAAACTAGGACCAGGATTTTCTGAGAAAGCACCATTTTTAAAGCTATCTTTTAAAATAGGCAGGGGACAGGGTCCTCAGGTCCAGGATGTATGTGGGGGAATTCCATAGCCCTCTCAGGATGGCCCCTCGTCACAAGTATCAGTGTCTGAAATAAGCAGGATGTCCTATTCTGACCCTTTTTGGTTCCTGGGCAACTGTGAGGTGGTATAGGGCAGGTTTGAGGAGGATCCTGAAAAGAAGAACATCACCGATCTTTCACCCCGGACCTCACATTCCCATTTCTACAGGGGCTAAGAGGAAGGTCCCTTCTCTTGCGTCAATTTCAGTTGGTTGGTGTGCTTTCAGGAGTTTTGTCTTGAGAAGGTTTCCAAGGTCATATCTTGGCTTAGAGGGAAAAAACATCAAGATTAATTGGCAATGTCTGTCATGGATGCAAGATGGGGTATTGTTGGTTTGCCATGGAGATTTACACAACAGCGTCTAGAGGGAGATTTTCTATAGCCTTTGTCAAAGACCAAACCTATTGCTTTACCCTTGGTGATTACCAAAAGCCAAAAACCAAAAAATCTATTTTTTCCCTCTGTCATTTTTTGCTGTCACAGGAGCCACCCTATAATGACAGGTCATGATGAAACTTGATGAGATCTATGACATAAATAGGAAAATAGACACCCAGTGAAATAGAGGAGCTGTAACTCATAGAAACGCCTGACATTGCAGGTCACATGTGCAGTGTGTGATACCCATGTCTGCAGGCATTCAGCAAATGTTTATTGAGCACCTAGTACGTGCCAGGCAGTATTCTAGAGGTTGTTTAGTGAACAAAAGAGACAAAAATTTTGCCGTGTGCGGCTTGTATTCCAGTAAGGGATGTCATTGACTTGTTATTATAAAAGTTTATGTATGAAAAACATTTCAACCATTGGAAGACTGTGCTCCAAAACCTCCACAACATATATAGGGAGGGCTTTCTTACTATCATCCATGTACTCTGGCAGGATTCTACTTGAACAACCTATTAATTTGTTCCAGAGCCCAATCATCCATTTCTACTTATTAATGCATAGTTAGCAGAAATAGCACTTCCGGGCTTCTGCCATGTGATGGGTCAATGTGACCCCCATAAGTAAACCATAGAGAATCTGAATCTCCAAATGTTTGATCCCTTCTAATTTGCCACTGCTGCATAGATGTAGCCTTCCCACTCTGTACCTGCACGTCACCTTGAGGCCCCTACGACTTCATCTTAAGCTATGACCAGCTTCTAGAATAAGTTTTCTTCACTTTAACTTTGGCCAGGTGCTTGGCCAAAGTTTCCCAGCTGCATTAATCCTACAGGTTTGATAATAGGTCTAATCTGTGTCATTAGTTTCTGAGTCAAAGATCCCCGTTGGACAAAATTTGAGCTTTATCAGTATAGGCCCCTTATTTTATACTTTGGGGAAGAAGGGGAGCAGCATGTCCTCTGGCTCCTGGCAATAATTTAACCTTGGTATCAGATCAGGTTTTACATCCCATGTTGCTCCTTCCAATCTTTCCATGCCATTTCAAGACTCCAAATGCAGTCTCTCAGGAATGAGGCGCCTAAAATATGAACATCTCTTATTACTGGCTTGTGGACAGGGGCTAGAGGTGCGGGTAATCATATCAGTCAAGACTAATTGCAAGTGACAGAAACCCAACTGAAATTTACTTAAGAAAAAAAAAGAATCTCATGGTTTGTGTGACTGTAGAAGGCTGGTTTTAGGCATGGCTGAGCCAGGAATCAGTTTCTGTTTTCTGTGATGGAGTCACTCTTAGGCAGGCCTTCTCTACTTGGTAGCATTACATTGTATTGTGAAAAGATAACTTCTCTTTTATACTAGTTTCAGCAAAAGTTCCAATGCTGATGCTTATTGAGCTGATTGATCAGGTGTGTATCACATATGTCCATCCCTGAACCAATCACTGCAATCGGGATAAAACACACCGATTAATCTTCTCCTAGATTTGGCATTGAAGTTCCTTTCACCCATACTTCATGGACAGAGTGGACAAGGGGTGGTTCCACAAATGGAAACTAAGATGGGGAAATATACACTGGGCAGGTGGAACCAGCCAATATCCACTAGAGGGACTCTGTACTGACTGTCACCATGAAAAAGGGAGGTGACAACATGCCACTTGGTATGGAGGTGGTACTGACCATGCATTTGCCTCTTGCAAAAGGATTGAGAGAAAAGTCACCCAAATGTCAGGTCCCAAACTCAGGGAAGGAGGAGGCCCGGGGAAGTCACCAGCCCACATTCCCTAAACATCCACCCATATGCCATCTTGGGTGCATGTCCCTGGGACATTTCCCTGGGAATATAAATCTCCAGATAATGGTTGGTGCCATATGACAATCCAGATAATTTATTCCCCATCCTGGAATCTGCTGCTTGTCAGGGCTTTAAGGCACCAGTTCATCTTCATCAGTGGTAGACATCTGTAAGTTTGAGTCATAGCACTTTCTAGGGCAGGTAACTACCCAGAACAAGGACATCATTAGAAACCATTACAGAACAACATTTTGCATTAACTGCTGCATATGATGCTCACTGTTTCTTTGCTGATATTACCAAATGAAGGCTGTTTCTTATTCATTTTTACTGTCATTATCATGGTAACAAGGATCATCTAATTCATTTACATTACCCCTATTGCTGTAGAACCTAGATGATGTTCCTCAGGCTGGTCCTGATTACCAGACTGCTCTGTATGGCCAGGCTAGAGGGACTATAGCAGTTCAAATGTAAGTGTTTCCTCAGAACCCCCATCCAAGCTCATATCACACAATAATGCAATGTTTTGTTCCCTTTCTATGTCTACTAAATTGCAAGTTCTTTAAGAACAGGAAGCATCTAATTCCCAATATACCCTGTATTCTGCATATTATAACCACTCAATACATGTTTGTAGAGTAAGTACTATTCTTAGTGATTGCAAAACAAAGAGGAATAAAACATAGTTCCTAACTGAGAAGCTCAAAGTCTATCAATTACAGAAACAACAATACTAATGACAGCATCAGCTAATGTTCATTGAGTGCTATGTGCTAGATACTGAACCACATACCTCGCATGCATTATCTTGTGTAATGATCTTGACAGTACATTACTTGACAGTAATATACTATTATTACTCCCATTTCACAGATGAGGAAGCTGAAGTTTACGGACAAAGCTAAAGTTGGATCATTTGAAAATGGCAGAGTCAAGGTTTTGGGGGAGTTTTTGTTTTGAGACAGGGTCTTGCTTTGTCACCCAGGCTGGAGTCCAGTGACACAATCTCAGTTCACTGCAACCTCCACATTCAAGGTTCAAGCAATTCTCCTGCCTCAACCTCTCAAGTAGCTGGGACTACAGGTGTGCGCCACCATGCCTGACTAATTTTTGTATTTTTAATAGAGACAGGGTTTTGCCATGTTGACAAGGCTGGTCTCGAACTCCTGACCTCAGGTGATCCCCCATCTCGACCTCCCAAAGCTCTGATATTACAGGCATGAGCCACTGCACCCCACCAGAGTTGGGGTTTGAACTCTGGTCTGCCTGATTATAATACATGTTCCTAACCACTAAATTAATACTACCTCTGTTAAAGCAGGATGAGTAAAAGGTGGGGGAAGTTGGAATAAATTAATACTCAAAAAGATTGGAAGGAGGCTCCCGGCGCCAAACAAATCAAATCCAAGATTTGTTGACATCAAATCAAATCTTCAATAAAGATATTAAGTTTCTCAGGAAGGTACCTAATGTTAAAAAAAAAAAAAAAAAAAGATATTAAGCTGGTCTAATATTTTAATTAGTGAGGGCCTTTGAGGAACCAAGCAGAGGAACTCAGTAAAGACCTGGAAGTATGTTGATGGCACTTTCTTAAAGCCCATGGAAATGCATGTGGACCACTTGAAACAAGCAAGCACCTACTGTTCCTTGTTTCCTCTCTCAGCTGGGCAGAGGGGCCAAGTGGCGGAAGTGTCTTCATGGCCTTCTTTCAATATAGGATCAAAAAGACCAAAAGAAATGAGCTCTGCCTCTCATGAGTTTATTTTACCTTCTCTCAGAATGGAGTCAAGAAATGGACATCAGGGACCACATTTGTAAAAATCGTGTAAGTTCTCTAACTTAACCCCAAGCAGTTATTTCTGCTCTTTGTTGGCGTCTACATAGAGATCTCGGCAGGAACCAGAGGAAAGGGCAGAATAGAGGAGTGACCAGACTACCAGACTGTTAGGCTGGGAGGAAGTGGGTAGAGTAGGTGCGAGAAGCTTCTCGGAGGAGAGAAAAACAAAGCAATGATTCCATGAGGCCTGTGGCCAAGTGGGTAGCAGAAACGCTGAAGTCTGGTTGAGTGTAAGAAGATTCCTTGTCAAGCTGAGGGCAGGATTTCTGGAAAGAACCTAAGAAAGGAGCTAATGACCCCTCAGAGCTAGGACTATGCATCACAAGTAGGCCTGCGGAGGTGTGGGAAATGTCTGTTAGTGTCCAACAACAAGACTGTGTCCCCACGATCTCCTGTATTTATGCAACATTTGTCCTGTACAGGTGCACGTGGATGTGCTGTGTGTATGCACTGAGCCAGGTGATGGGAAATCTTGAGGAGCAACTTTCCACCAGGAATCTTGTGTGGAATACAGACAAGTAAACTGGCAATGGTGATACAGTGTGAGAGACCCCCAAAAGGGCAGGCAGAGGGTGCTCTGGGATTGTAAGGAAGATACCTACCCAAGTCCTTGCTGGATGGGGCAACAAGGGGGCTGGGTGGGCTTTGGAAAGCCAGGTGAGCACTAAAGAATGAGCAGGATTCACCCAGGTGAAGCATGGGAATGGGAGCAAGGTAGCAGAGGGGTCTTTTAGAAGCCCAGAAGCAGCATGGCTCAAAATCAGGAAGTAAGAAAGCGCATGGCATTTCTAGGAACTGCAGGAAGCTCAGTCCAGTTTGTGCTCAGAAGGAGAGGTGGGGGGTGGCAAGACATCGCCCAGGGCCAGGCACTCTCAGAGTCTGACTTCATGCCGAAGCCAGGGGGCCTTCGTTGCTGAGTTTTCCTTCTGAGGGTGGAAATGATCAGGACCTCTTACAGGGCTGTCTTGGGTGTTTAGTGCCACAACTGCTATAATAAAACAAGATTCTTGCTCCTCAAAAATGCCTGATTCTGCATCCAATCATCTTGGCAGGCAGAACCAAAGGAAGCACTTTGGTCCTCTTTTCTTGGCCATAAAAACCAGGTCTTGGTGTCCTAATGTTATTAAAATCCTCATAGGCTGAGAAGATGCATTTTGGGCCTCAGAGCATGTCAAAAATTATGTAATTTTTCCAGCCTAATTCTAGCTCAGTGGGCTCAACTTTCATGGCAACTGAGAATTACCTAGAAAGTTTTAAAAAGAAATGCTGATGCCTGGGGCACCCTCAGGGATTCTGATTCAATTGTCTAGAGCCAAGCTGGGCATTGGTATTTTTTAGAGCTCCCCAGGTGATCCCCAGGGCAGCCAGGGTTGAGAATCGCTGCAGAATGTGCAGCCTAGCAACGGAAACTCTTGAGAAAGGAACGGACGCCTCTTGCCAGGTACTCCAGCCGAGTAGATTCTGGGTCAACTTTTCAAATCTTCCTGGCAGATCATCAAAAGCAGCCTGTGGCAACTGCTGAGACCTCTTGGTGCTCCTCCCACTCCCCCCCACCCCCTTTTACAGGTAGATGCAAAGAGCCCTGTTCTAAAGCTATTATAGGAGGCTGGAGAGGAGGGCTACCTCACTCATGCCTGGCACCTCATGGCATCATCTGGCTCCCTGAGCCACATTGTGCAGCACTAAGAAGCTTTGTCAGGGATTTTTTTTTTTTTTTTTTTTTCTTGCATTTACCCGGAAATTCCAAGCAGGCCTCATTAGCACATTACTCACACTCAGCCAATCCCACATATCACCTTCCTCCTCACCCCCACCTCCAGGCTTTTTTCTCCCCCATTTGCCCATTTATTCACTGCAGTTGGATTTTGTTTCCTGTGCCCTGAAAAGCACACTTTTCGAATGGAAATGCTGCTGGAAGAACGGGGGTGGCTGTGAGCTCCACGATCGCGGCCCATCACCCCCCATTGCCCGCCTAGTGAAATCCCATCCATCAGGAGCAGAGAGCGACAAGCCCTCTAACTACTTCCCAAGGCACTGCCCTGTGTTGTTCCTTCTGTACCGAGACAGCAAATCGTTAGCTGGAGCTCCCAGGTTGTTTCTTGCAGCAATTAACAGCTGCCCTGGTGTTAATTCCCTATCAATAGCCCCAAGATGCTGCTGCTCTTACAGCTGTCGGGCTGACAGCCTCTACAGCACATTTTGAAAGTAACTTGCCAGTGGTGGGACTCTCTTCTCCTTGGGCACACCCAAGAAAAGTCCTCACCAGGCTTCAGAAGGAGTACCAAGTGCCATTCACCCAGTGTGGGGGCCTAGGGCAGGGTGAGCAAGCAGGTGGCTCCACCCCCCTCTTCTGGTCAGGTGATAACTTGGGGAGACAGTGGAACCGAGGCCCCGCACTGCCAGAGTAGCAGCTCCTCGAGATATTAATGAAGTTCTCATTTTTCAATTTTGGCTTGTTTGGAACTTTTTTCTGTTTGAGATGGCTATATATTTCTTCCATCTAAAACCCTCATACAAATCCATCTTCTTTTTTTTTTTTTTTTCTAACTCAAATTGCCAGTTTCTCATTTCTTGCCTGTGTTGCTCCCTCCAGCTCCCTGTGGACAGAACGAGACCCGAGAGGATGGTAAAATAATCCAGCTGCCTCCCTGCAAGACAGGAGCTTGGATCGTGCCGGCCATCATGGCCTGCTACCTCTTAGTGGCAAACATCTTGCTGGTCAACCTCCTCATTGCTGTCTTTAAGTAAGTGGATCCTTCGGAGCACATGGGACGGACGAGGACAGCAGGGGTGAAGGGGAGTCGCTGCTTCAGAAAACAGTGGACTTTTCTCACTTGATTATCTTTGGTCTCTATTTTAGCAACACATTTTTTGAAGTAAAATCGATATCCAACCAAGTGTGGAAGTTTCAGAGGTATCAGCTCATCATGACTTTCCATGAAAGACCGGTTCTGCCCCCACCCCTGATCATCTTCAGCCACATGACCATGATATTCCAGCACCTGTGCTGCCGATGGCGGAAACACGAGAGCGACCCGGATGAAAGGGACTACGGCCTGAGTAAGCTTCAAGCGACAGCCCAGCCGCCACATTTCAGAAATCCCTACCACTTCCTATAGGCAATCATGCAGGATCACATGGCCACCTAGTTCCTCCCGTCTCCTGCGGGTTGCGGACAGCTCTGAAAACTTGGAGAGGACTGGGGGATAAGGGAATTGGCTTGAATGAGAAATAATGTCAGAAAGAAGATGGTAGAGGCTGAAATTGAGCACTCTTAGCCTCATGTCTTTCTTAGAGAGATACAATCAGTCTCCAACAGGGCTGTTTTAGCACCTTCATAAGTTCTAAGTTTCTTGCTTTCCGGAGATCTCAACCCAAAATACATCAACCATATTAATATGCCACCCAAGGCCACATTATATATAACTTAAGCAATAATTTCTGGACCTATAATTTTTTTCTGATCTTAAACATTTTCCTAAACCTTAGGGGTTGTGCCTAGATCGCCTCATGAGAAGACCAGCCCTACTTTCTGTTACTCAGAGGACAAAACAGAAGACCCTTCACCATCCACCTTCCAGCCCAGTGTTTCTAAACGGAGGTTCTATTAGCATTGAGGTGGAACAATTCCTTGTTGTGTAGGATTGTGCCGCACATTGCAGGAAGTTTGGCATATCCAGCCTCCACACATTAAATACTAGTGACTCCCGCAGATTTCCTAAATACCCCTTGGGTATCACACTTCATTAAGAACCACTGGGAATCCAGTCCCATACCAGCAAGCTCCTACAATTTCTCAAAGTATGTCAAACAGGCCACCTATATCAAATCTACTGAACAAGAGCCTCTGGGATTATAGCCCAGGAGTCTACCTCTCTCTCTATGGTCACCAGTATATCTAAGGTTTGAAACCAAAACAATTTGGTCAACAGCTTCTCTAAATCTGAAGCTCTTAAAACCCTCCCTGACCTTGCAATGCCCAACTTCTTTTTAGACATTAAAATTAGAGAGACCTGGGAATTCCAGAATTCACTGTTTTCATCTGAAACACAAATTTAAGCAAAGAGAAAAGTTGGAGGGGTCGGGGTGGATGACCTGTGAAATAAACCCTAAGCTTCTCAACTCAGGAACTCTAGCCAATGGGGAGGAGCATGAGATACAAAATCAGGGGCAGCGGGATGCTCTAATGAATGATAGCCTACCGTGGATAGACATGCTGAGGGCTAGCTCAGAGTCCCAAAATAATTTACAATAAAGCATGATTCATTTGTGGTAGAAGAGGAACCTCACTTACCCAGAGAGCTTAGGAAGAGGGTGTTTGTAAATACCATGCAGGAAGTAGGACAGTCCAGAGATCCATTTCCTTTCTGGTGCTCACACCCTCACAGAAGGCCAGAGAACCTGAACAAGCCAGACATTGGGCTAGGTGGGAGTCAGCTCCATGCAGCTGCTGTTCAGGGTTTTGTTGTTGTTATGACCAATGGTAGCAATAAAAGCATTGCCAGGTCACTGGATGCTCAGAAGGGAAGAGCAGCCATGTCCGCTTTCTCAGAGAAGAAAGATTTTAGTGCTGTGGCTGGGTCGGAAAGGGTGAAAGTCAGAGACTGCATTGTATGAATCAGTTGGGGAAAGTGAACTTTTCACTATCCATCTGTAGCCTTAATTAAAAGAACCCAGGGCACTGCCAAGTTCTGGCAGAGTCTCAGACAAAAACACTCTGAAATGTAAAATTTAATTTTTATTGTTAAAAGTTGACATATTGATGGAGTTTTAAAAAAATAGTATTTCATTTTTGTTAAAAAGGCATTACACATAGCCAAAGAAGTTAAATGAAGTGCCAGCAGAATCAGTGTTAAATATACTCCTTTGAGTCTCAAACATAGCAATAGCAATCGTCTGAGCTTTGAGGGCCTCTCTAACTGCCTTTTTTCATTCCCCTCCCTCCAGGCTAATGCTCTGTGTAATTTCATGAGTGAATCTCAAGTGTCCCCTGTGATACAGGTCTTCCTCACCTCAGGAAGCCTCCCATATTTGACAAGAGCAGTCTGATTTCTGGTATTTTCTTTTCTCTCGCCTGCTTTTACATTCATACTTTCCATGCCCCAAGCAAATTCAGGCTAATGTCTCAAAGCAAGCAAGAGGCACCTCAGCAAACTAAATCCCTGAGGGTCCAAACTCCAGGGCTCCAAATATTTGGAACAATCCCTATCACATCTCGAGGGCATGGGATTAGAAGAGCAACTTGTCCCATTTAAGAATTGGCAAAGCAGTTCTCTCCTCCAACCCTGATTCATAAACCACTTAAAGGTTCAGTTTTCCACTGGGCTCTTTCTACTGCTATATCAGTTGTGAATCCATTTACCTTCTATTGACAGAAACCAGGTTAACAATAACGCAAATAAATAAGGTTTTCTTTTTCTCACTTAACAAAAAGTGAAAAGTCCAGAGCTCAACGATGGCTCATTGAGGTCAAAGATCCAGAGTCCTGCTATTTTTAGGCTCAGCTATTCCTTTTGTGCTTTCTTGTTTCATGGCCACAAAATAGCTGCCTCACCTCCAGTCATCACATTCATGTTCCAGGCAGGAAAAAGAGGAGAAGGTAAAAAACTGTAGAAAGAAGCAACCACATCTCTATATTTTATCAGGAAAATAAAATCTCTTCCCAAGACACCACTCCTCCCTGCAGCAGACTTCTTTTGTTTCTTGGCCCAAACTGGGTCCTTGTGGTTGCTGCTAGCTTCAAGGGAAACTGGAAATGTTTGTGTTGGGTTTCTAAGCTCAGTAGCAGGAAAGGGGAAAAGGAGAATGTGGTTGCAAAAGGGCTTTTAGTAAGGCCAATCAACAATGTCTCTCTACCACACCCCCAGCCCAGAAGTTTTTGAGCTTTTAAGATACTCTATGCTCTGAATAGCTTCCCTTTCCTTGATTTAGCTTTTTCCCTGGCCTCGCAACTTGCCTAATTCTACCCAGCTCCTGCAGCAAACCAGATATGCCCAGGCGAACTTCAGAGACCCATAATAAATTTCATGTTCAGAAAGACGATGGTGATGCAAGTTGCCTAATTGGATTTGGATTTCATTTGAGACCTAGCAAGGAATCTAGGCCCCTTTTCCCACCTGGATTTATACTGGGAATGTCACTAGTCCCACAAATCAGATGCCATCGCTTTTACTTCTCTCCCTCATGGCTTCCATTTTTTTTTTTTTTTTTTTCAGAACTCTTCATAACCGATGATGAGCTCAAGAAAGTACATGACTTTGAAGAGCAGTGCATAGAAGAATACTTCAGAGAAAAGGACGATCGGTTCAACTCGTCTAATGATGAGAGGATACGGGTGACTTCAGAAAGGTGTGTTCTGTGGACACATGCCTCCCGCAGATGTGTTGTGCCAAGGCATGCTTTATCCACTGAATTTATTCACACAGTCACAAAACAGACCTTTTGTGTTTGTTGTTATTGTCTGAGAAATCATGGAGCTTATGAGAACAGAACATTGCCCCAAGTGTCTATAGATCAAAATCTCAGCCCTACAGATCCTAGACTTCTCTAGCAGGCAGTAGCAGCTGTCCTCCCAGACAGAAGAGAATTTTGAGTACAGGACAGGCCTGAGGTTGCTGGCTCAGAGCAGACACTGGAAAGTTCTGACCCAGACAAAAACCAAATGAGACTCAACCTGACTCTGGGCTCACCATTAATTTATGTTTTGTGTAGACTATTGAATGTCTTTTTCAAAGGAGTTCAACAGCCCTAGTGCCTGCCTTATATGGATGCCCAACACCTTCTGAATAAATGACAGTAAGAGAGTTGTAAATTAGCTAAAATAATAATTGGATTTTTCCCCAGAATTGTTTTGTTTTTCCTTTTTATAGAACAAGATGAAAGCAAAAAAATAAATAAATAAAAGCAGATTTTTCTACCAAGTGATTATATACATTTAGATCTCATTGGACAAATAGTATAGCCAGCAGGGCTATAAGAAAATCTTCAGTCTAAAGGATACACCTCAGGGTATTAAAAAGAGAGACAGCAAGATCTTCAAATAAAGAGAATTATTTAAACCTAATAAGTCTAGCTTTATGAAAATACACTTACATTTTCTTATTTTTCTTATTTTGCTGTAGAATAATAAAAACTTCCTTCCAGGCTGGCACATGCAAAACCTAGCGTTTGGGAACCACTATTCCGAAGAACACCCAGAATATTACAAAACATAGGTGTAACTTTACATTTTAAGCATTTGCAATATAAAGATGGCAGAAGCAAATTAGAAATAGTATGGAAAGGCCTAACATACTGACAACTTTATTCAGTATGACTCAGGCTTTTAAGATTCAAAGCAGTCACCTCAAGTTTTTATGAAATGACATTTTGTCTGCTCATCCACTTCAGGCTTCTCTAGTGGCTCTGTAGGAATTACATAAATGGTATATTTTGTCCCTGGCCCTTTATTTCTTTGAAGAATTCAGTCTATATAAGTAGGTATATACACATATGCCACTGAGTGATAGTATCCATCGGTACTCAGCCAATACTAATAAAGTCTAAAGCCATGCACAGATTTTATACACATCTGTTGCTGCAAAATAGACCATTTTATGATGATATAATGTAAAGCAATTTTCTGGCAAACGGAAGAAGAAACTAAAATCTGAAGATATTTCTCATTCTGAGGCCTTGAGAAAGCTATTTATTAATGGACATATAACCATGTGGTCTCCAGAAATTGTTCTATGTGGACACATTACCCATTGCTCAGACATGTTTACAAAGCATTTGTCCACAGGCCTTTGAAATGCTTTTTAAATTCAGAAAAGCCGTAGACCTGGGGCGAAAGAGGGTAGGGAAAAAAGAGTGTTAAGATGCAAGGAAGCCTTCGCCTCCCTGAGGAACAAGAACAAGGAGGTGCAGGCACCAGCGCATGTGAATAAATTGTGACCATTTCGCTAATTCTTTCTGAAAAGAAACAGAAAGAAACTACAGTACATCCACTTGAGCCTCTGGCCCCATGCCTGCAAACCCTTTAAGAATACTCCTTCCCCAGGGCCCTGTACCTTTCTGGGTGATTACAGAGCTCCATCCTCAAAGAGGATGGCCAAGGTGAGCAATTCTCAGACGTCCAGGACAGAATGTAGACCCACCTTCCCTGTGTCCTAGGCATTAAGCTGACCTTCTGGAGTAACAGGGGCCTGAAAGACCAAGATGACCTCAAGACCAAGCCCAGGGCCAGAGAAACAAACCTAAGCCAGGCTTCATTCTGCTGCTTCTGTTTGTGTGGGTTTTGGAATTTTAATGCTGTTGTTATCATTGTTGTTGTTGGGGTTTTTTTTTTGCATTTGTAAGTGAGCCAAAAAATAATGTCTCTCAACACTGAAATTGCACTCAGCAAAACAGAAACACCATGGGGTGCGCAATGGAACAGAGACTAACCAAGGGAAGAGTAGATCCATATTACCAATCTCAAACATCTTCTAGAACATGTCCATTCTGAATGGAGTGGCAGGTGAAATCACCTGTCCTATTTACATTTGGTTGAGCGAGAGAAAGATAGGGAGAGAGACATATACACATATGTATATATATGTATGTATATACACACATTTGGAAAGGTACATATGGTTAAATTTACCTAAATTAGCTGTGTATATTCTATACAGTATGTAGAATATAATTTTACATTCACATTAGATAACCCCAGTAACAGAGATTTGAAATCAACAACATTAAGAGCTGCCTCTTTGTCCTACTAAAGGACAAGGAGTTTCTTTCCAGAGTGAGCTTCATACTCCTCCTCCTACCACTACCCTTAAAACACAAGTTATTTATACAGGTTGTATTTGCATGAATCTTCTTAGAAATATGAAGATACTCCCATAATTATCCATTTAAATGGATCATTATTCAATCACACTTTTGCATCACAGTGGCATGTAAAGAGCTAAATACAATATTCAGGATATCATTAACACCTCATAGGAACTTGATTCTGAAAAATCCTTGTCTTTCCTCTTTTTTATATAGCAATGACCCTGATGCATCTAGAGCAATACAATTCTAGAATATAATGCGCCAGTAGAGTAACCAATGCCCTCTGCTTTACTTGGGACAATATCTAACTAATGATAATTATACTCAAATAACCAAGCTTTTCATCTATTAGGCAACATTGGTGACTAGGTTCCCCCCCCCCCCTCCCGATGAGGAGTTGTGGACTCTTGGCTGAAGATAACCAATTCTTGATGCCTGTTCCATCAAATGCTGTGCTCACTATCCTTTTATGAGTTCAATTCTGTTTCAACATGTGAATACTGGGCTTTCACCATTGCCAGGCAGTAAGCCACACACTAAGGATCCACAAGGCAGGCCTCCGTCCTCAGGAAACATGTAACCTCATTGAGTTCTTGTGTGCATCCCAGCAGGGATGACCAGACACATCCAACCCAGTGGTTCTCAATCTTTAACAGGTCTCAAAATCATCTGGAGGGCTTGTTATAACACAGGTTGCTGGGTAGCCCCCCTTCCTATCCCTAAAGTTTCTGATTCACTAGATCTGGAGTAAGGCCTGAAAATTGCACTTCTAAAATGTTTCCAGATGATACTGATGTTATTGTTGACCCTGCTTGTCTGGGAACCATACTTTGAGAACCACTGATGAAAACCAATGGACAGCTATAAGTCCAAACTTGGGAGAGGATGGTGCTGAATTATTCACTGTGGAGCATATAAAATTCTGGCGTCGTACATTTGGAAAATGTTCTGGAAGTCACTGAGTACAGATTGCTTGTACCCAAAGCAGTTGTTTCCTCCACACACCTGACCAATGGCAACTTAACAAACATGTTTTGAGCAACTGGCATGAGCGAGGCCTGAGTAGGAGGAAGGGATATAGGAACTCTACTTTGAAAGAATGCACTGTCTAGTTACACCCAACCTTGATTTGAACACCTCCTGGAAAGGAGAAGAAACTGCCTATGCTACCAGTCTTAGGAATGAATACAGGAAAAGACTTTTCTCTCTGAAAGTTAAGGCCGGGTGCAGTGGTTCATGCCTGTAACCCCAGCACTTTGGGAGGCTGAGGTGGGCAGATTACCTGAGTTCAGGCGTTCGAGACCAGCCTGGCCACCATGGTGAAACCCCATCTCTACTAAAAATACAAAAATTAGCCAGACGTGGTGGCAGGCACCTGTAATCCCAGCTACTTGTGGGAGCTAAGGCAGGAAAATTGCTTGAACCCGGGAGGTGGAGGCTGCAGTGAGCAGAGATCGTACCACTGCACTCCAGCCTGGACAACAGAGCGAGACACCGCCTCGAAAGAAAGAAAGAGAGAGAGAGAGAGAGAAAGAGAGAGAGAGAGAGAGAAGAGAGAGAGAGAAAGAGAAAGAAAGAGAGAGAGAGAAAGAAAGAAGGGAGGGAGGAAGGAAGGAAGGAAGGAAAAATTCTTTTCTCTCTGAAATAATGTTTTGCATATGTGAAGATCATTGTCATCTCCCACTGTGCTGTGTCTTTTCCAAAGTAGATATCCCAAGATCATTTAATTACTTATCCTGCTTTCCAGCAGATCATCTACTACCCTGCTCACTCTCTCAAGTATGCACTTTAAATTGTCAACATCCTTTAAATGTGGTGCCGAAGTTAAACTCAATTCCCTGTGTTGTAGTTAGAACCTAGATTTAATTCCTTTATTCATTTACTTTTTTTGAGCACCTACCATGTACTGGACTAGTACATATAGAGTTCTCTCCATGGTATAATGGAAAGAACACAGTACAATGTGCATAATATAGTATAACAACATTTTAATACTAATTCTGCAATAACTAGCTGTGTGACCTTGAGCAGCTTACTTAACTCCTCTTAACCTATGTTCACATTCATAAAATGGAGTATTAAGACCTAACTATAGAGTATTAAAAGTTATTAAGATGCATATATAAGGTATTATGCTTTCAATAAATTGTGATTATTATTATTTTTGGACCTACACATTAGGTGTGCTATAAGATTATATTACTATTCTTAACAACCAAGTCACATCTTTGGTTCAGAGTACACTTTCAATGAATTAAACCAGGGCTTTTTTTTACATGAGCTGATTCAATATACTCAAACTTCTTCTTGTGAAATGTCTGTTTTAACCTAGAATCAAGACTTAATATTCATTAGCATAAAATTTTTCTCTATTTTTTTCCCTTTAGCTCATTATTTCAGCACCTCAAGTAATTTTGGATCCTGATTTTTTCATCTAGTATATTAATTTTTCATCCTATGCACTTTAGGCCATCATTTGTTTGATAACCACACTTACTATATCTTTGACATAGCTCACCAAAATGTTCACAAGCACAGATCAGGTGAACCAAGTCAGAGGATCACTGCATGACTCCAGAAAAATATCTTTCATGACATCAGCTCATTGCTCTACCATCTCTCCTTTGGTTAATTAGCCAGCTAAGTATTCACATTTCTCCAGGTGGCCCAGGATGTCAACCTCCTGGCTAAAATCACAATGTACATCACATATATTTTGCATCTATATCAATATATTGGTCTTGATTATCAAAAAAGGGGCAAGATTAATAATGATCTCATGCAGTCTCCTGTTAACCTTATCTTTCTCAAGCAATCAAAAAATACCATCTGTTTAATTACCTACTACTGAGCCATTTTATAATGCTGCCCAGAATTTATGTCAAATTTACATAATTTCTAGAATCTAGGAATTTTAAATATCCGGAAAAGTTTTTTCTATCTCCAATTTCCTGGCATTTCTTTTTATTTCCCATTGGTTCTTAAGGGTTACCTACATTTTCTGGTGATCACAGTAGGGAGTTCTTTTCGGGTTCCTTTAACCCATTGAAAGCATACTTCAAAAAACGGTGACTTGTGGGTGGCATCTACCCACATGGGGCTGTTTTGCTGGGCTTGCAGTGATTGTTAAAATTCATCCTGAATATGTCTTTGGACTGGGCATGCTCTCCACTGCCACAGAGTGAGTCCCTGCCTCGATCGTCTGACATCCTGCCTGCCTTACCTACACTCCTGATCTGCCTGCCTATAGTCATTTAATTCCCAGACTCTTGATTAAAGCATCCAGATCATCCACCATCACCCCACCTGCCAGGCTTCACTTGTCAGAAGAAGTTTGAGGTTTGAATTTTCTCCTTGATGGCAACATTTAAGCAAATGCAAGGATTTAGCACTATTCCTAGTGTCATCTTTTAATCTAGTATTCTTTCCCAAGCCATTAAGTTTTTTGCCGTTTCTCATTTTGCCTAGATCCAAAAAGTGATAGAAACATGGCTATTAATAGTATATTCAAAGCCAAGCACATAAAGACAAACATCACATGTTCTCACTTATTTGTGGGATCTAAAAAATCAAATCTATATTAAACTCATGGACATAAAGAGTAGAAGGATGGTTACCAGAGGCTGGGAAGAGTAGTGGGAGATTGGAGAGGGGATGAGAATGGTTAGTGGGTACAAAAAAAATAGAAAGAATGAATAAGACCTACTCTTCAGTAGCACAATAGGGTGACTATAGTCAGTAATAACTTCACTGTATATTTTAAAACAAAGAATATAATTGGATTGCTTGTAACTCAAAGGATAAATGATTGAGAGGACAGTTACCCATTTTCCAGGATGAGCTTATTTCCCATTGCACGCCTGTATCAAAACATCTCATGTACCCCATAAATTCATACACCTACTATGTACCCACAAAATTAAGTTAAAAAAAAGTCAGAAAAAATAGTACATTCAACTTATAATTTTTTATAACAATGGCAGAGAGAAATGACTTAGGGATATGAAATTCGTAAGTCATATTTTTTTGAATCAGTGTAAGCCAAAAAGCTGAGCTTCATCCACCACCCAACATATCTTTTTCCGAAGCTGATCTTTGGTCTCTCCGTTAACCAAGTTTAAACTTAACTTGTTTCTCTTTTTCTCCCCAGAGTTAATGAGAAGGATAATTAACCCAAAGGGAAGGGTAGGTGACCCTAAAGGACTTAATAATTCATAGATTAGACATCAACCTGTGGGTAAGCAAGAGTTTGCTTTAGCTATTCTGCATCATTGCCTTTGATTTGAAACCTGTGTACCCTTTCCCAACAGGATTGAGTTCATGAAATATGGGACTGCTTTTGCCCTCATCCTACATGCACCCCACTGCCAGCACCAGGGGATGAAGGAATTTTAGAATAGGCATGGCCTGCCAATACTTTGTTATTTTACCTCATTTCCTTTCACCACATTTCAAGGTTATCAGAAAAGAAGATAAGGTTCCATAAAACAGCATAACAATTCTTAAGAAATCGCATGTGGAAGTCAAAATGTTCTGTGCTGCTAGAATCTTCTTTTGGATGCTGTTTTCCTCATCTCACTGGCTGAAGAGGCTAGTCATCATCTTAGCTGGGGTTTTGCACCCACCTATTGGGCCTCCTCTCATGGCCACCCAACAGCTTTCCAGCACCCTATTGTGTCCCTGCTCTGATCACCACTTGAATTATTCAGAAATGAGCCATTCGAGGTCTGGAGATATGAAAGAGGGAAATTTCTATAAGGAATTCCTCTCATAGCATCTCTTCCTCTCTGCAGTGCCTCTTTTCTTCTTAGTCACTTTAGGAAACTGTCTCCTTAAATTATCCACAAGTTTTTTATCATCCATATATATCTCCATTTTTATCCCCCAAATTCTTCGATCAGTATCAGTTCTCAGTGACTACAATCATGACTCAAAACTCTTGGTGTATACCTCAGGCCTGTTTATATCTGTGACACCTGCCCAATTACATTGAAACTTTGTTTTGTTTTGTTTGAGACAGGGTCTCACTATGTCACCCAGGCTGGAGTGCAGTGGCGCCATCTGTGCTCACCACAGCCTCAGTCTCCTGGGCTCAAGTGATCCTCCTACCTCAGCCTCCTGAGTAGCTGGGACCACAGGCATGGACCATCACACCCAGCTAATTTTTCATTTTTGTAGAAACCGTGTCTCCTCATGTTGCCCAGGCTGGTCTCAAACTCCTGGGCTCGAGTGATCCATCTGCCTCAGCCTCCCAAAGTTCTGAGATTACAGGTGTGAGCCACTGCACCCAGCCTCAAAAAAACTTCTTAAAGATTAAAGGAAGGCCAGGTGCAGTGGCACATGCCTATAATCCCAGCACTTTGGGAGGCCGAGGCGGGTGGATCACCTGAGGTCAGGAGTTCAAGACCAGCCTGACTAAGACGGAGAAACCCCGTCTCTACTAAAAATACAAAATTAGCTGGGCGTGGTGGTACACGCCTTTAATCCCAGCTACTCGGGAGGCTGAGGCAGGAGAATTGCTTGAACCCAGGAGGCAGAGGTTGTGGTGAGCCGAGATCACACCACTGCACTCCAGCCTGGGCAACAAGAGCGAAACTCCGTCTCAAAAAAAAAAAAAAAAAAGATTAACGGAACCAGTCTAGTTATGAAACAAACATAGGAAACCTTGACTCTAGGACTTTTTAATTCTTTTATAACCCGTATGTCAAACCTCTCTCAGTTAGGTCCATAACTTAAGTGATCATACATTTAAATGGTTGGCTTGTTTCACACCCAGAATTCTGGGAGAAAATGGAGAAAATAGTCCATTATTGTTTTAGTCAAGTCTTACATTTCAGCCCATCTCAGAGCCCACAGTAGAGTTAAGGTTTGACAAGAATAGTTGCTTGGCCCTGTTCCAACAGGCCTCCCTCCCCTGGTTCCACACCCTGCAATCATCCTTCCTCACTCTTGGGGCTCTCACTACGTACCTTCTCTCTTTCCCTGAAGAGACTCTTCCCCCTGTACCTCCTCTGCTTTCTTCTCATCTCCTTGGGCTACTCAGTTTCTGTGTCCAGTTTACTTAGTTTCTGTATCCAGTTTACTGCCTACGTTCAGGCAACCAGGTCCTGGCTCTGGACCAATGCTGAGTGTGGTGGCTTCTGCCTGTAAAAATCCCAGCACTTTGGGAGGCTGAGGCGGGTGATCAATCACTGAGATCAGGAGTTTGAGACCAGCCTGGGCAACATGGCAAAACCCTGTCTCTACAAAAAGTACAAAAATTAGCTGGGTGTTGTGGTGCATGCCTGTGGTTCCAGCTACTCAGGAGGCTACAGTGGAGGATTACCTGAGCCCTGGGAGGTCGAGGCTACAGTGAACCATGATCACACCACTGCACACGAGCCTGGGTGACAAGTGAGACCCCGTCTCAGGGAAAAAATAAATAAATAAATATTAAATAAAAGGAGGCAGGATCTCCCTATGTTGCCCAGGCTGTCTGTAGTGCCATGGTGCAGTCATAGCTCACTGCACCCTCAAACTCCAGGGCTCAAGCCATCCTTCCACCTCAGCCTCTTGAGTAGCTGGGGCTATAGGGACACACGGCTTTTTAGGTCCTGACTCTTCTGTTATGTGTTGGTGCATCAGCTCTGCCTCTCACCTACAAATTTTCTCTATAGTGTTAGATCCTGGGGCTGAAGGTCAGGGGTGGGATGTGGACAGAGAGGACCCCACAGCACAGGCCATGGCAAGGAGCTACTTCACAGCACTCAGACCAATGACTACAGTTAGGTCAAAACAGCAACTTCATCTCTGTCAGGACCAACCTCGTACACACTGGGCTCCAGAGAGAAAGGGAGAAGGAGAATAAAACTACCCTGCCTCTTATTACTCTCCTAGCACTAGAGAGCTAGTGAGACCCAATACCTAAAGTATGTTAAACAAAACATCTCATGCTACAGAAATGCATGATCTATCCTCCTCTGGACTTAAATGAACAAGTATTTTATACACTTAAAGTGTATTGGCCAGGCGCAGTGGCTCAGGCCTGTAATACCACACTTTGGGAGGCTGAGGCGGGAGGATTGCTTGAGCCCAAGAGTTCAAGACCAGCCTGAGCAATATAGTGGACCCCACCTCTATAAACAAATTTTCAAAAAATTAGCTGGGCATGGTGGTGCTCACCTATAGTCCCAGCTACTTGGGAGTCTGAAGCAGGAGGATCACTTGAGCCCAGGAGGAGGTCGAGGCTGCAGTGAGCCATGTTTGCACCACTGCCTTCCAGCCTGGGTGACAGAGTGAAACCTTGTCTCAAACATAAATAAATAAATATAACAGATTGCATTGTAAAAAATTTAACTACAGTACTTGCAAAATCAAACTCCATAGGCTAGATAGTGAAAAAGTAATTGCAAGTCTATGAGACACATAAACTTGTTATTTTAAGTAATTTAGTTTCTTGGGCTATGTTTATATGACAAAATGAAGTGAAAGAGGGAAAAGCTGTGTTTTCCTTCTGAATTAGCTGTGTCAGCTTAGTGCATGGCGTTGAGTTTGCCAGATACAGAATAGCTCAATGGACAAGTCTTCTGGGAATACACCTGGGTATGGTGGCAGAGTGTGCCTGGCCCCTGAGATGTGCTGGGTTGGTTATGGGGCAGCAGGAGGGAGCAAAAGAAAAAGTGACAAGCAGGGCTCTTGAGGGCAGGCTGGGACCTTTAGTTGGGTGAAGGGAAGCTGAAGGATAAAAGCAGAGTAGGGGTGGCGGGTTCCTGAGAGAGGCAGAAATGTGCCCCAAGGCAGAGGAGTCACACCCCCATGCTCCTAGCTAGCAGGAAGGGAGGTTTTTAAGAAGTCTATAGGTCTCCCAGAGATCCACATGCCTCTTGTATTATATAACCTGCTTCTGGCATATGAAGTGTATGTGCTTCCCTAATAGAAGTGATGCTGTCATTAAAACCTCACCACCACCCCCACAGACCGCAGGGACCCAGCCTAATTCCCACATTCACTGTGAAGCATATTGTGTAGCCATGGTCTTCCTGCAGCAAGTGCCTTAAGAATCAGCAAACGATTTACTTTGCATATTGGAAGGATTGGAAAAAGTCACTTTAATCCTCTCCAGAAAAGTTGTGCCTGGGTCTCATTTAAATTCACCAAAAGGTTTGTCTTTGGACATTTAAAAGTGAAAGTTTGAGCTCAAATTGTAACTCGGCTTTGGTTTGTCCTTTCCAAGTTAATTTGAGCAAGTGAAAAATAAGGTATGATTTTATTTTTAATATGTGGCCTCTGTCTTAAATAAATGGCCAGGCAGACTGAGTGACAATTGAAATCAAGTTCATAAATGTCATTGACCCATTTGTTGACACCTGGCAGGTATTAGGTTGACCACATAGAAATGAAAACAGGAATATGAGACAAACCATGCCCCTAAGAATGTCCAGGGTTCACACCTGTGATCCCAGCACTTTGGGAGGCTGAGGCATGAGAAGCACTTGAGCCCAGGAGTTCAAGACAAGCATGGGCAACCACAGCAAGCCTCTGTCTCTACAAAAAATTTTAAAAACAGCTAGCATGGTAGCATCCACCTATAGTCCCAGAACTAGGGAGGCTGAGGCAGGAGGATCACTTGAGTCTGGAAGGTTGAGGCTGCAGTGAGCCATGATCACACCATTGCACTTCAGCCTAGGTAACAGAGTGAGCTCTTGTCTCAAACAAACTAACAAAAGGCAGGGCATGGTGACTCATGCCTGTAATCTCAGCACTTTGGAAGGCCAAGGCAGGAGGATCACTTGAGCCCAGGAGTTTGAGACCACCCTGGGCAACAAAGTGAGACTCCCATCTCTAAAAAAGTTAATTTAATTTAATTTTAAAAAGAAAAGAATTTCCAACGGGAGGATAGAGAGTTCTAGCAATAACTGTAATATAAGGCATCTGTGATCAGCTAACCAGAGAGGGAGAGACAGAGAGAGGAGTAGAATTGACTTATTGACAGATACTGTAGTGTTTACAACAAAATGCTTTATGCAATCTTGGTTAAATTCTTGATTTTTGCTTTTCCTTTATGAATGAAAGGATTGGATTAGATTAGATCAATCCTGGATGCCTCAGTAACTAGGCCATATTAATTCCTTTAGAGACACAACCTTCTAAAAAGATGATCATGAATAACAACAAAAATTATTGTATAAATGCAAAATAAAAATAACCCCCATCCATGGAATACAAATTTTACACGTGTGTTGCAATAAAAATAGCTAGATTCTAAAATTTCATTGCAAAATTGTGGGTAAAATCCTCAAAATGCAACATTCTCATTGTGTGGGTGACCCTGATAAGCCAACAACTGAATGCTTAGTTAGGTCATTATGCCCTGCCTCAAACCACAGCTAGGCCAGGGTGGACTTGGCCCCACTCAACTTCAATAAGGACTGTTCCATTTTAGTGCCTATTTATCAGGGTTGTGCATTCCATTTCATTGAGGGAAAGGGGGATTGACAGCTAAAAAAAAAAATCACTGGGGAGGCCGAGGCAGGTGGATCACGAGGTCAGGAGATCGAGACCATCCTGGCTAACACGGTGAAACCCCGTCTCTACTAAACAAAATACAAAAAGTTAGCTGGGCATGGTGGCAGGCACCTGTAGCCCCAGCTACTCGGGAGGCTGAGGCAGTAGAATGGCGTGAACCCAGGAGGCGGGGCTTGCAGTGAGCCGAGATCGCGCCACTGCACTCCAGCCTGGGCGACAGACAGAGCGAGACTCCGTCTCAAAAAAAAAAAAAAAAAAAAAAAAAAAAAAAAAAAATCACTGGATTAGATAATCTCTAAAGCCTCTTCTAGCTCAAAAAGATTTGAATTCTGGGATTCTGTCGCAGCATCAATGCCATACTCTCCTCCCCAACCCCTCTTGACACCTGTAACCTGTCTTCCCTCTGGGAAGACAGCATTGAAGGTACCAAGGTCAGGCAATATCCTTGCTCTCTAAAGCCCCAGCAGATGAACCAGGCTGAGTGACTCTTATTCTCTCTTCCTCACACAGGGTGGAGAACATGTCCATGCGGCTGGAGGAAGTCAACGAGAGAGAGCACTCCATGAAGGCTTCGCTCCAGACTGTGGACATCCGGCTGGCACAGCTGGAAGACCTCATCGGGCGCATGGCCACGGCCCTGGAGCGCCTGACAGGTCTAGAGAGGGCTGAGTCCAACAAAATCCGCTCGAGGACCTCCTCAGACTGCACAGACGCAGCCTACATTGTCCGCCAGAGCAGCTTCAACAGCCAGGAAGGGAACACCTTCAAGCTCCAAGAGAGTATAGACCCTGCAGGTGAGGAGACCATGTCCCCAACTTCTCCAACCTTAATGCCCCGTATGCGAAGCCATTCTTTCTATTCAGTCAATATGAAAGACAAAGGTGGTATAGAAAAGTTGGAAAGTATTTTTAAAGAAAGGTCCCTGAGCCTACACAGGGCTACTAGTTCCCACTCTGTAGCAAAAGAACCCAAAGCTCCTACAGCCCCTGCCAACACCTTGGCCATTGTTCCTGATTCCAGAAGACCATCATCGTGTATAGACATCTATGTCTCTGCTATGGATGAGCTCCACTGTGATATAGACCCTCTGGACAATTCCATGAACATCCTTGGGCTGGGCGAGCCAAGCTTTTCAACTCCAGTACCTTCCACAGCCCCTTCAAGTAGTGCCTATGCAACCCTTGCACCCACAGACAAACCTCCAAGCCGGAGCATTGATTTCGAGGACATCACCTCCATGGACACTAGATCTTTTTCTTCAGACTATACCCACCTTCCAGAATGCCAAAACCCCTGGGACTCAGACCCTCCGATGTACCACACCATTGAGCGTTCCAAAAGCAGCCGCTACCTAGCCACCACACCCTTTCTTCTAGAAGAGGCTCCCATCGTGAAATCTCATAGCTTTATGTTTTCCCCCTCAAGGAGCTATTATGCCAACTTTGGGATGCCTGTGAAAACAGCAGAATACACAAGTATTACAGACTGTATTGACACAAGGTGTGTCAATGCCCCTCAAGCAATTGCGGACAGAGCTGCCTTCCCTGGAGGTCTTGGAGACAAAGTGGAGGATTTATCTTGCTGCCATCCCGAGCGAGAAGCAGAACTGAGTCACCCCAGCTCTGACAGTGAGGAGAATGAGGCCAAAGGCCGCAGAGCCACCATTGCAATATCCTCCCAGGAGGGTGATAAATCAGACAGAACCCTGTCCAACAACATCACTGTTCCCAAGATAGAGCGCGCCAACAGCTACTCGGCAGAGGAGCCAAGCGCGCCATATGCACACACCAGGAAGAGCTTCTCCATCAGTGACAAACTCGACAGGCAGCGGAACACAGCAAGCCTGCGAAATCCCTTCCAGAGAAGCAAGTCCTCCAAGCCAGAGGGCCGAGGGGACAGCCTGTCCATGAGGAGACTGTCCAGAACATCGGCTTTCCAAAGCTTTGAAAGCAAGCACAACTAAACCTTCTTAATATCCATCACAGGAGGCTCAAGAATCCAGCCCTAACATTCTCTCCAACTCCAGCTTTTCCCCCTTCCTTGAATCATACCTGCTTTATTCTTAGCTGAGCAAAACAAGCAATGCTTTGGGAGGTGTTAACTCAAAGGTGACTTCTGGGCCACAGATCAAGAAAGCATTTGATCTGACCCAGTGCCAGACACAGGGGATTTAAGGCATGTTCACACTTGCTGGGCAGGGAGGGGGAAGAGAGGGAGAAGGAAGGGTTAGAGATGAATGTATCCACAGTCACGGCAGAAAGCCATGAGAGCAGGGGAAACAAGGGGATTCGAGCACGCTCCATGCCAGGAGGCATCTGTTGATTTCTGACCGTTATCAAGAGTTGTAGGATGCAGGGCTAAATTGCGAAATAAAATAAAATAGCCAGCGTACACAATGAGATATTCTAAACTTCCATTCTGTTTTCTTTTCACATTGGCTCCATCACTGGTGACTGATGAAGAGCATCCTCTTTATTCAGTATAAGCCGGCAGCAAGCAGTTCTACCTAACGTCCCACATCCTTCTCATGCCAACACTTCTGTAATTGATCATTATAAAGAAAAAACAAGGTAACAGTCATAGTTCACCTGTCTCTTATCTATTCACTTCTGGTGCCACAACTGTTTATCCTTTTTTGAAGAAAATAAGGGAACAGAAATGCCTTTTTGTATTGCAGTCGAAATGAAAGAAGAGTTGATGTTTAAAAAAAAACAAAAGTCAAGTGATTTATTATATACAGTGGGCGTTCAAGTCTAGTCAAGCAAGCTCAGGATGAATGTAATTAAATAATTTTATATTTTTTAATTTATTTTGTATCTCACCTGTCATCAATGAATTCATTCAATGAATATGTAATATTGAACTTAAAAAAAAAAAAGTGGACAGAACTAGCCTGAAATTGCCATGTGGGATGTTCTGTTCTCACCGTTCATGTCGTGTGTTGTGCTGCTGTGTGACCGTCATCATTTGCATGGCTCCACCACATCCTCGTGAACACCTCCAAGACGTAACTGCCAATTTTTCACACCACTCATCACATGACCATTTTGTATATGAATATATGGTTATATGTGGATATTTTCATACCTAGAGTTTTGCCATCTAATCTGAGCTCAGCATAAATTTAATTGGAGTTTTTCAAGGGCTGGTATCTTTTCTATGGAAATGTTCCAAAGTACTTTTTAAGGGAGTTTCAAAACTATAAATAACCTTAGATTTGACTGGGAGTTTGGTATCAACCCAAAGCCATCAGTTGCAAGCATACCATGAATATTTTTCTTATAGACAGAGCTATAAAAAAAGATACAGTAGACCAAAATAGAAAGCAAATAAACCATATAAAGAGTTCTATAGTATATGCCACTTATACACATGTATATGCATTTATGCAGAGACACATATTTATATATGAAATAAACAGACATAAAGAGCTTTCTTAAGAGGCTTGGACTTTTCTATCACCTTGAACTATAATCAAAAGATTTTCTTAATATACGAGAAGTCCCATTGAAAGAGTTCAGTATACTATTAGACCAAATGTTGAGATTATGATTTTTTAAAAATTCGTATGACTTTTTCTCATATCAAACTAGAGTTGTCAAAATGACTCACTGCTTGCCTTCTGCCCTTTTTTGTCTGAAATCACTCGCTATCGGGACATCTTATTTATTCTGGATTTTCCTAAACAAAGTTTTTACACCAAGTACAATCTGAATAGACATGCAACTTTAAACCAGCTAGTGTTACAGACTCTAAAGTAAAGGCATAATCTTCTAGATCAGAATCTGGATTGGAAGTGGGATAAAGAAATCTTGACCCCAAATCTTTGGATTCCTATTTGGCTCATTAATATTTAAAAAAGAATAAAGCCTGTAGTCCCAGCTACTCGGGAGGCTGAGGCAGGAGAATGACGTAAACCTGGGAGGCGGAGCTTGCAGTGAGCTGAGATCTGGCCACTGAACTCCAGCCTGGGCGACAGAGCGAGACTCCGTCTCAAAAAAAATAAATAAATAAATAAATAAATAAATAAAGCCTTTAAGAAAAACAACCTATTGTTCCTGGCCTGAGGTACTACCTGGTTCTTTTGTTTAATTATAATTGAAAACACCAAGTTTGACTTCATTTTGTGAAATCAAGTAAATACATGGCCTTTAAATATAAGATAAAAAAACAAAATAAAAACTCTTCTGAATAAGCAATTCAGGTATAAGACGCGTGATGATACCACATATGTAAAAAATTAATTCCTTTTTCATTCCTTGGCATTTAGGTGAATTGGTAACAAACACCCAGACTCCCTTATTTACAGCTGTTCTAGAAACACTTAACATTTTATTGGGCCCCACACTGGCTATTTCCCTCTCAGCAAACATGTACTGGGTCTGAAAATAAATCAGTTGTTCTTAAACTTCCTTGAGTCGTGAATCCCTATGAGGATCTGATAACTCTAGGCCCTCTCTCCAGAGAGAAAAAAAAAATGTACATACATGCAAAGTTGCAATATAACTTGAAAGGGTTCATGAGCCCCTGGTTCCATATTGACTGATAATGAGGAAAAGGAACCATGTTTGTTCATAGTTAATATAGTTGTAACAAGCACTTTACATTTGAGACCATCTCTCTGTGATTCTCAGGAAGGCCAAATCTCAGCACCAGAGTTTGAACCAAGATTTTGTTATTTTTGTTCTTTAAATTAGATGTTGCCAATTTAATGCACTTACATCCTAACGTGTTGATGATTTTAAGTATCAAGCACAATCACAATGCTGAAGGCTCCCTGAGGGGTCTATAGAGGAACCCAAGAAGGAGATGAAAGCATTATTCGTTGACATCAAACAACTCCACGGCCTCATTCTGGGCCAGATTGGAAGTGAGGGAAAGAAATTTTGAGCGCAAGTGTTTCCATTCATTGTGGTTTCAGAGAGAAAAATATAGGAACTGGGAAACTAAATACTCAACAGTCCTGATCTTGCAATTACCTGATTCTTTTGTTGTGCATGAAAATTAAGTTCTAACATCTGTGAAACGTGTGAAATATATAAGCCAAACTTAAATGACTGTAGACACAAACTGTGTAACTTCCATGAGCCATTTCCTTCCTGTGCACATATATGTGTATTATTTTTCAGTCCATTTCCTTCCATTTCTGGGTTCTCTGTGCACCAATGTGGCATTGATTCTGTGGCCTTGTGCAGTCAGCTTATGCTCAGCCCATTGATTCTACCACATCCCTGATGGAGGGGACATTAATTACCTGTCTTTGTGAATTAAGCAGTTTATGAGCAGCAAGTTACTGAGGACCGTAAATAAAGTCATAGAGAGCTCAAGGAAGTAATAGCTTCGGTTTAATCATCTGCTTCAAAGGTGCCAATTTTTATATACTACTATATGTAATGATTTGTTCTAAATTGCTTGTTCCTTTTGAAAAAAAATTTAAGGATGTTTTATGAAAATGACCATGGAGGTCTCCTGCTTAACCAATATACTTTATATTTATAGTTAGAGGACCCCTCCTTGATTGATTTGAATGAGGAGCTGGAAAGCTTGAGTACAATTGTCATGACTAGTTTGTGTTATCTCTGCAAGCCAAAAGGTATATTAGCAGTCATAATACAGCACTTTACAGAACTGGACTTTTTTAAATGTCTGAGTTTCCAGGTCTAGGATATTATTTAGCACTTTGAAAGTTCCCCTTTTAAAATATATATATAAGAATAATCAGATGAGAAAAATGTACTCATAAAAACACAAAATGTGTTTCTTCTGAATGTTTCAAATGTATTCTAAAACATGGTTTCTATAGATAATATTATGGTAGATAACTGGATAGTACTTTTCTTTTTTACTTCCTGAGTCTGTACAGTCTAATCTTCCTGAATGTTTGGGCTGTTTAATTTCTTTAAAGATGATAAATATTATCCAGTCATCCATCATGCTCTATCTATAGGCTATACCATTCATATGTTGGGCAATGCTGTATTATAAAACACATGTAAACATGTATGTAACCCATGTTTAACCCAGCATAGTTGTAGCATGTGGTTGTATTAATGAACGTTACAGGACAGCTTTATAATCATTTATAAATCTGTAACATTCAATAAAGAAGCACATGTTGCAATGATTAATTATGTTCCCAATTCCATGTTATTTAGCATCTTTGTGAACCGGGCATTTTTGTTCCTGATCTGCTTGATGCTTTTCATGTTCCTGTAGACCACTGTAAAATATGTGTGTAAGCTGATGTATATCCTCCAATGAGTCCTGCGAGCTGTGGTAGGCAAGTTGTGATTTCATGAAAGATGAACTGGCATGTTATGCAAAAGACTATATGACAAATGAACTTAAAATGATAATTTAAACTCCAGTTGAATTAGCTGTTTGTTTACATCTGCCAACCCCATGCAGAAGCAGTGTACAGTATTTTATAAATATGTTCATTTAGTAACACTATGTTGTTTCTAGATAAAGTGATGCTAGTGTGTAGGTGGTTATATATTTGGCCTAGATATTGCATTATAACTCACTATCCTTTAACAATAACAATGTGACAAATGAAGTAATCTCTCTCCAAACCCGGTCTTAATTTTGTGTGGACAAAATGCATGTACTGCTTTATGCATTTCTTTTGACTTTTCTAAGGCACTTAACGTTTTACTATTGCCTGCTGTGACGCTTAAGTCAGTTAGGAATTCACTCAAACAGTTGGGCTTCTTACTATGGGGATTATGTTCAGTTTTGAAAAATTAAAAACAAAAAAAAAAGTAACCAAGAGATTTTTAAATTTTTTTAAGCACTGAACAAATAATATGAAAGAAAGTATTAACTGCAGGTTGTATAGCCATGGGACCCAGAGATGGCAAGCCAACACCTCTTGGGTGTGCCAAGGTCTAGGTGTTGTGCATATGTGATATATGCAAGACACATTTCTGATTCTTCAGAGCTACTGGGTGTAAATTGCTAAGCCAGAGATGAGAGCGAAAAGTCCATTTGTGATAGTGCAGAGGTGTGCAGATCGCTGTGAATGTGTGATCCAATGATATGACAAGAGACCTCCCTCCTTGTCTGTGGCTTCTTCACCTTGGGGGTGAGCCTAGCCTGGGGGTGGGAGGTGTGTGTTTGGGTGTCTGATCAAGCACTGGGTGATTCTAAAGAGTTTACTTTTTTAGAAAATCACTGTTACTAGAAGCCATTCAACTTCTGGAAAAGAGAGGAGCCAATTTGCACAGTTTTGTAACTGACTGCTCCTAAAATGAATAGAGAAAACTTTCCTCTCAGCCTGCTTTCTCTTCTTTTTACAAGTTGGATATTCTGTCTCTCAGATTGGAGTCAACCAAAAGAAAGGCTGTTTCCAATTAAGGAAAAGCAATTTTTTTCTTTTCTTTAATTCCTCTCAGAAGGTAGTTGTGCTATCTTTTCTGTGATGATTTCCTTGCACACATCACTGCTAATGAAAGCAACATGTGACTGTTTCTACAGGTCATCTAAGAGAGGATTTTGGTGACCAGGTAATCCAGATGGCAATAAGAGTGAGGCGAATTTTCCCTTCCTTACCTTACCTAGTCTACTGGCCTCCTTAAACCTGCAGGCCCCTGTGCATTTGCACAATGTTTGTGTGCTGGGAACTGAAAAGACATGTGTATGGCTAGAAGTCCGTAGGCTTTGTAAAGAGTATCAGTGCCAATCAGGACCCATGCCTTTCTCTGGAAGAGGCAGGTGGCTGAGGCCTGTGGGGCAAAGGGGGAAATTCAGCCTCATGCCTGGATGTGTGACTTTCTTTCTGCCCTCTACTTGCTTCTCTTCTCTTAGTCCAAGACTAGCTGCTTTTTCACCAGACCAACAGACCTTGCCCCATTACCTTTATACCTTGTTGACCCTGGCACAGTAAGCTGAAACAGCGGCCACTTGGAAAAAGCCAAACATTTAGACTTTGTCCCAGTCCTGATCTTCCCATCAACGTAGCCTCTTCCTGCCTCTATCCTGGCTGGTGTTCACATTGACCTCATCCAATTTTTGCCTCTCTAAATCTCAAGAGCCCTACACATCTTCACCGCGGCTTCCCACACACACATCATTAAAACCAGCCATCTGCACATAGATTGAGAGGCTGCAAATTCAAAGATGTGTAGGGACCAGATCGAGAACACACAAATGTGTGAATTGGACTGGTGAAAGTCAACAGAAGAAGTAGGGTTTGTGAGTAAGGCATGAGAGAATACACATCCCACCACAAAGACATTCAAATTCAGCTTTCCAAACGCTGTGCTAGCCAAACAAACATGTCTGCCAGCAGCATTCGGTCCCAAAGGCAATAGTGTGGAACCTCTGATTTAGAGCCAACAGGATCAGATTCTTGATTGTGACTTGGTGAGTGTACACACAAAATACACTGAGAACTGAGGTCGGGGGGAAAGAAACTCACCTTATTCAGAGTTACTCTTGTTCTGAATGATATAGGCATGTATATTTGTTAGCCACATAATTCTAAACTTGAACACAGAATCTTTGTGAGAGAGATTCAGAAGAAGAGTACCATAGCATGGTATGAAGACTTACCTGTTTCCTGTCACTACTGCATCTGACCTGAGTTTATATTGCTGCTACCGCTGTGTAAAAACAGTACGTGCAGTATACTGTACTCATAGCCATTTCATAACATAGGACCTAGACTCTCATTTGTAAATGTTCTAACCCTAGTTTATAATGGGGGAAATTATTCAGATATCATTTTTAAATTAATTCCTACAAATACAATCGTTTTGAAATTGGGTTTGCTAAATACATATACATCTTTTCCTTCTTTGTGTATGGATAGACCATGGTTTGCATATCTATCGACACTATAAATATATATAAATCCTTAGCAGAATTGTTCTTTTTTAAAGGTCTATTATTGGATTCACAATGCACTTTGAGCTTGATTGTTTAGATATATAATTCAGAGCAGAAGTTGGCAGATACCACGGGAAAAACTTTCTGAAATTTCTGTAACAAATGTTTTGCAATAAAAAAAAAAAAAACTCAGTAGTTTAAAACATGACTTGGACTTCCTTGTGCACTTATTTGCTGCCATCTAATCTTCACCATCCTCATGCTAAGAACTTTTGGAGTAGAGATAAATGCCTAGGGCTCCACAAATTACTTGTTCTAGTGAGCAGAAGTTGCAAACTGGTAGCCTGTGGGTCATATCTAACCAGCAGGAATAGGTTATCATTAGCCAGCACAATTTTTTTTTTAATTTGAAACATTTAAAAATTGAGGCTGGGCACGGTGACTTACTCCTGTAATCCCTGCACTTTGGGAGGCCAAGGCAGGAGGATCCCTTGAGGTTAGGAGTTCGAGACCAGCCTGGCCAATATGGTGAAACTCCGTCTCTATTAAAAATACAAAAATTAGCCATGTATGGTGGCTTAGCTACTCTGGAGGCTAAGATGGGAGTATTGCTTGAGTCCAAGAGGTCGAGGCTGCAATGAGCCAACATGGCGCCACTGCACTCCAGCCTGCCTAGGCAACAGGTCAAGACCCTGACTTAAAATAAATACATATATACCTACATACATACATAAATGATATATTTCACATTTAATTCCAGATTTCTAGCTTCTTTTAAAAAACCTGAAGATCTGGTAATATGAGACCTGTGTTTTCATATGACAATAATCAGCTGAATCATGGCATTTTGGGTGCTCTTTTAGAAGGAGCCTGTACTCTCTAATATACCACAGTCCCCACCATTCTCTGTCTCTTACATTTAGTTCCCTTTACTCAGAGCATTATTTGGATGGCCCCTATACGCACTGGGAGGATGAAATTCAGCCCATAACAGTGGGTGAATTTGTGAGTGGAAATGTAGCGGTCTTTTACAATTTTAATTTCTTTTAAGGTAAAAGAATCAGAATACAAGAATCAACTGGAAACAACATATATGTTGGTCAACAGGAGAAAATAACTGATTAGGATACATGATTAAAAATAAAGGTCATTGCTATATTATTAAGTCTATTTAAAAAGAAGTACAGAGAAGCATACATGGTCTGTGTCTCAGTCCATTTGGGCTGCTATAACAAAATACCTTAGACTGGGTAATTAATTTATAAAAGGAGAAACTTATTGCTTACAGTTCTGGAGGCTGGGAAGGCCAAGATCAAGGCACCAGCAGACTCGGTGTCTGGTAAGGGCTTGCTCTCTGCTTCACAGATGGCACCTTGCTGCAGCCTCACATGGAGGAAGGGGCAAGGGAGCTTCCTTGTGCCTCTTTTAAAAGGACATTAATCCCAGTCGTGATGTTGAAGCCTTCATAACTTAATCAATTCCCAAAGATCCCTAATACTATCACACTGAGTATTAGTTTCAAACATGAATTTTGAGGTGACACCAACAGTCAGACCATAGCATGTTCTAATATCAATTTTTGTAAAAATTAAACCAGGCATATAGATATGGATATATTTGTATATGAAGAGTAAAAGTCCAAAAGGATATCACAAAAGAGAATAAAAGTTTTGCAACAGAACTTTTTTTTCCCAAAAATTCAAATGCTGTATAAGGGCAACCTAAAGTGACCTAAGTAAAGTTAATTCAAGTATCACTAGACATCAACCAGGAGGATTTTCTTTGCTTTCTTTCTGCTCAGAAACCTATTGTAGGTATTGTGACAATAATCATAAGCCCTATAATGGCAGGTCATCTTCTCCAAGGTATAGTAAAGCTGGAATAAAAGAAAATAAAAGTGGTAGCAATGATTTAACTATTAAAGTTGGGAAATTATAATTTTAGGCATAAATATAATCAATGCCTTTTGAGCAGCTACTTTGTTCTTCTAGGAGAACTGAAAATTTTATTAAAAAAGCAAGACAATCATGACTAAAAAGATAATTGCATGTTTTAGTTATTTAATTAGAGCTGTTGAAAAAATGGGGACGAGCAGCCTAAGTTTAGCTCATCAACACTAAAACTATTCAAGTAGAAGCAAAATAGCCACCAGAAAGGCAGCGTATGGATGGTTTCCCACATTTGGGTTGGAAATTGGACTAAAAAATCTGCTCTGAGACTCTGTGTAGAACAGACTCAAAATGTTCTTAGAATTAAAAGGAAAGAATGAACATTTGTAGCCTAGAAGGGCCTGAAGGAATAGGGCAAGACTAAAGAAGCCAGGAGGTAGAGTCTGGCATTTCCAAGGCTGGAGTCCCAGGCAAAAACAAAGGTGTAACTACAAGAATAATTGAGACAGGCTGGACGCGGTGGCTCACGCCTGTAATCCCAACAATTTGGAAGGCCACGGCAGGCAGATCACCTCAGGTCAGGAGTTTGAGCCCAGCCTGACCAACATGGGGAAACCCAATCTTTACTAAAAATACAAAATTAGCCAGGTATGGTGGTGCATGCCTGTAATCCCAGCTACTCAGGAGGCTGAGGCAGGAGAATTGCTTGAACCCAGGAGGTGGAGGTTACAGCGAGCCAAGATCGTGCCATTGTACTCCTGCCTGGGCAACAAGAGCAAAGCTCCATCTCAAAAAAAAAAGAATAATTGAGACAAATGCCTGGGCTCTAGTTGGAAACCAACCTATCCAGAGCAGAGGATTCACATTAGAGATTTGCCGGAAAGTATGGCAATCCCTTATATTAATTTAATCTCAACACATTTATGAGATTGCCATTAATATTCCCATGTCCCAGATGGGAAAAATGCGGTTCATTATTTTATTTTATTATTTTGAGACGGGGTCTCACTTTTTTGCTCAGGTTGGAGTCCAGTGGCACGATCTCGGCTCACAGCAACCTCTGCCTCCCAGGTTCAAGCAATTCTCCTGCCTCAGCCTCCCTAGTAGCTGAGACTACAGGCACACACCATGCCACCTGGCTAATTTTTTATTTTTAGTAGAGCTGAGATTTCACCATGTTGGCCAGGCTGGTCTTGAACTCCTGACCTCAAGTGATCTGTCTGCCTCGGCCTCCCAAAGTGCTGGGATTACAGACCTGAGCCACCGCACCTGGTCCCATTATTTTATACATCAGTGGTAGAGTTTGAACTTTATTCTGTGATGAAAAGAAAGCAACTGAAAAATTCTGGTCCAAAATGTGGGCTGTAACATTATGGCATGGCAGAGGAGAGGGCAGGTGCAGTGAGACTGACTGCAGGATTCCAGGCTCCAGGTGACAAAACCGTATAGATGAAAAGACACTTTGGAGAAATTTCACAACTCAATTCAGGAAATATTTCTTGGATACCCACGATTTGAAAAACACTTCACTAAGTGCTAGTACCTTCTATGTGAAATGTCAGCCTCTTACTCAGTTTCCTGGTGAACAATTAGTCATATTTCATAGAGGGCTATTTTTCAGTGTATGTGCATGACTTGAAATGCCTCCTTGCTGGCAGTCATTTTGTACAATATGGAAGAGCTCTACACCTTTGGCTATCCCCTTAGAGAAGGAGACATTGACCCAAGAACATCAATCAGAGTTTTTTCTTTGAGGATTTGGAATAGAGTTGAGAGAGCTGAGCAATTCTGGGTATTGAAACCATAACTTACAGTCTCAGGAATTGTCAGCAATCATGTTTCTATGTACTGGCTGACTTGCAGAAGAAGTCAGTCTGCCAAAAAAGACAGAAATGAATATAGACACAGAGACAGGAACAGATATATGGAATGAAGTTTCTAAGCTCTTCCTGGAATATGGCTATCATTTCACCTTTGATGTCTAAAGCCATATCAGTATCTTTAAAATAAATTATCTCTTTAGTAGGCTGAATAATGGCCCCCAAAGATGTCTACGTCCTAATCCTCAAAATCTGTGAATGTTATGTGTATGGCAAAAGAAATTTTGCCAATGTGATTAAGAATCTGGAGATGGGTAGATGATCCTGGATTCTCCAGATGGGTCCAGTGTAATCACAAGAGACTTGTAAAAGTGAAGCAGGAGGAATCAGATTCAGAAGTAGACTATGTGACAAGAGAAGCAGAGATTGAAGTAATACAATGTAAAGATGGAGGATGTGTCCACAAGCCAAGGAATACAGGAGTCCTCCAGAAGCTGGAAAAGAAAATGAATTCATTCCTCTCCTAGAGTCTCCAAAACGAACTGGAATTGCTGACACCTTGATTTTAGCTCCTTCAGACTCATTTTGGGTTTCTGACTTTCAGAATTGTAAGAGAATAAATATGTGTTATTTTAATTCACTGTTTCTGGTGCTTTATTATAGCAGCAATAGGGAAGTAATACACCCCTTCTCCACCTTCATGATTTTGAAAAATCAAGTTGGTGTCTATTTTGTGCAACCACAGACTCTAAGTCTACTATATCACTTTAATACTAAGATGTCAGCAACTGTAAGAAACACCACCAAAATAATACCAGATTTGGGGAGACAGAAATATTGCCACATTAAATGTATACATTGATCAAAAATCATATCCTGGATTCAGGATGTAAAACAAATGTGCTTAGATTTAATAAAATAAGACAATATATCCTTCAATTCACAACTAAAGGATACATTGCCTTCACAACTCTGCCTCTGTGAAGCATTCTCCAGCCCACCACAATGAACTTTCCTTTCCTGTCCAATGATATGGTTTGGATTTGTGTCCCTGACCAAATCTCATGTCAAATTGTAATCACCAATGTTGGAGGAAGGGCCTGGTGGGAGGTGATTGGATCATGGTGGCAGACTTTCCCTTTGCTGCTTTCATGAAAGTGAGTGAGTTCTCATGAGATCTGGTTGTTTAAAAGCATGTAGCACTGGCCAGGCGTGGTAGCTCATGCCTGTAATCCCAGCACTTTGGGAGGCCAAGGCGAGTGGATCACTTGAAGTCAGGAGTTCGAGACCAGCCTGGCCAACATGGTGAAACCCCATCTCCACTAAAAATACCAAAATTAGTGGGACATGGTGTTGCGTGCCGTAGTCTCAGCTACTAGGGAGGCTGAGGCAGGAGAATCGCTTGAACCTAGGTGGAGGTTGCAGTGAGGTGGAGGTTGCAGTGAGCCTAGATCACACCATTGCACTACGGCCTGGGTGACAGAGTGGGACTTCATCTCAAAAACAAAAAAACAAAAAAACAAAAAAACAAAAAACAAAGTGTGTAGCACTTCCCCCTTCTCTGTCTTCCCCCTTCTCCAGTCATGTAAGACATGATTGCTTCCCCTTTGCCTTCTGCCATGATTGTTAGTTTCCTGAGGCCCCCCCAGCCATGCTTCCTGTATAGCCTGCAGAATCCAGAGCAAATTAAACTTCTTTTCTTTATAAATTACCCAGTCTCAGGTAGTTATTTATAGCAATGCAAGAACAGACTAATACAACAACACATCAAGCGTTGCATCTGTCCTCTATCATAGCAATTGTCCCCCTACACAACACTGGTAAGTTTACCTGTTTATCTCCCAGCCAGATGGTGAGAACCCTGGTCCCTAGCTTGGTGCCTGCAAATAGCATGAATGAAGAAATAAATGAATAGACAGGTCCTGCCCTCAACAAACTCCCAATCTAGTAGAAACACACATGTCACCATATGAATCAAACTTTTCAAAGCACCATAAACAGATTATATAAACAGAGTCCTCTAGATTACAGAGTGTACTTTTAGTGTCCATTCAAATTTGCAATATCTGGAAAGAAGGGTTGAAAGAAAGCTTGGAAGGTTTCTCAGAAGAGGTGATATTTGAGCTCAAATATGTTGGCCTTGAAGAATGAGTGGAATTTCAAGGGGCAGAAAAGAGGGAGCGGGGAAGAGATTTCAGGAAAAGTAGTATAGCATGACCAAGAAGAATCACAATGACATAAAAACACAACAGAGTGCTGGAAGACAGGTGAGTGATTCATTGTAGCTGGAGCATATGCCAACATGTTGGAAGTGGAATGCTCTAGATATGAGCTAAGGAAAATTTGATCTAGGTAAGAGCTAAAGATGACCTGAAAGTAGAAATGGTAGAGGAAGCCTGTAATACTGTGAAATATTTGTTCTTTGACCCCGCTGCCTAGCATACAACTCCCAAAATCCTTAGCATCTCCAAAGTGATACCATTTCATATTCTAGTGAGCTGATTGATGGTTGGCAGCCCCTAAGTAGTTTCAGAATGGGGGCTAGTCACTGGAAAAAACAAGGCATGATTAGAAGGTTGGGACTTTCAGCTCCAGCCTCCCCCACTTCTAGCGAAGAGAGAAGGACTGAAGGTAAGTTGATCATCAATGGCCAATGATTTAGTCAATCATGCCTACTTAATAAAGCTTCCATAAAAACCCAAAAGGACAGGGTTTGGAGAGCTTCTGAATAGCAGAACACATGGAGTTTCCTGGAGGGTGGCACGCTCAAAGAGAGCAAGGAAGCTCCACGCCCCTCCCGTACCACACCCTATGCATCTCTTCATTGGTATCCTTTGTAATATAATAAAGCAGTAATGTAAGTAAAGTGTTTCCCTGAGCTCTGTGAGCCACTCTAGCAAATCAATCAAACCCAGGGAGGCAGTTGTGGGAGCCCAGATTTGCAGCCAGTCAGTCAGAAGCACAGGGAAAACACCCTGGGGCTTGCAGTTGGCATCAGGAACAGAGTGTGGAGGCAATCTTGGAGACTGAGCCTTCAACCTGTGGGATCTGACACTATCTCCAGGTAGACAGTGTCAGAACTGAATTGAATTAGAGGACGCCCAGCTGGCGGCCACTGCAGAACTGATTGCTTGCCTGGTGTGTGGAGGAAAACTTCCACACATGTGGTCACAGAAGTCTTTTGTGTTGACTGTTGTTGTGCTGAGAGTGCAGAGGAAAAATGGTTTGTGCCTTTTCCCCTCAAAGCAAAAATGAGAAATAGGCAAGACTTGCTAATGGAGTTAAAGGGCCATGGAATGGGTTAAATATAGCAGGAAGGATCAGTTAGGCAGACACAATAGGGTGCGAGTAGATACAACCCATGGAAAGAGAAAAGTTCAAGACAACGCTGAAGTCTCTAGTCTCAAATGTAGGTCACAGCAATAGTCTGGTGAGTGTGCAATTGTATATTGCAATGGCAATCCCATAAACATTTGCTGAATGGATGAGTGAACACATGAATTATAAAACAAATGAGTGATGAATTGAATGAATGAACAAATGAATAATGGTTCTTTGCCCAAACAGTGGCAAGTAGACACAAGGCTGAGGTAGAAGATACAGGGGACCTTTTATTCAAACTTAAATCTGGGTTGAAAAGTGTTCTAGGGACCATGGCCCCAAATGCTTTGCCCACCAAGGTATTTTTCCCCCATGTGGTACGTCTGAATACGCCCTCAGTGAGTTCCCAATCTAGAAGTAACAGATATATATATATAGCCAACAGATGTCCCCTAAGACATATTTAGAACTTGGCATCAAAGCTAACTTTGTCATGGGAAGATGCTACTAATAGGGTGTTCCACTGGAGGCCCCTGAATCAAGCAAGAGAAGGTGACAGGAGGATTGGAGGAAAAGCGTGGCATCCCACACCACCCAGAGATACCACAACTGGATGCAGAGGTGGCCTCCAGACCCACAAGTCCCTTCCATTGGGCACCCAGATGCTTGAAGCCTCTCAAAAATTACTTACATGGCATTATTCTTGGTTATATTTATTCTCTACCCCCACGCCCACTCCTATCATTCTCAATGTATAATTTAAAGAATCTGTTCTGTCTTATCTTATTTGATAAGCCTAGCAATGCTTCATCAAATAAAGTGCCTTCTCTATTTCAGAAAAAAAACAAACTGAACTATCTTTTTTGTGTCAGTTCTGCCAAGGGATCCACTTTTTGTTTTGTTTTATTTCGTTGTTGTTTTTTGAAACAGGGGTGGAAGGGCTATGTGGAGAAGAATGAGGTAGGTGGAGGGGTAGAATTTGTTGCCATAGATATCTCTCTCTCTCTCTCTCTCTCTCTCTCTATATATATATATATATATATATATATATTTTTTTTTTTTTTTTTTTTTTTTCCAAAGCTTGTCCCTATGTAATCCAAGCAAAAGAATCTAACTGGTCTCCCCCATGTTGCTGGCTTCTAGATACTGCAGGGGCTGTTCCTAAATTTGCTTGCTTTCTTAGGGATTTCAACCAGACTTGTCTCTGCTATTTGGGGTTTCTATGCTGACAGCAAAAGCTCCCTCGTGGCTCTATTTCATTCAACCGATTTTACTGGGCCATTAGCTCAGTCTGCAGTGGCAGAAAATCAGGTCAATTCTACAAAGTACACAGACCTTCCAAAAATTTTAATAACTGATTTTTTTTCCTAATCAGTTTTTTCCTCTCAGTTTCTCTATCTTTTAAATGGGGCTTAGAGATTGAATCAGATCGGTGGCTTCTAAATTTTTCAGGTTACAACTACTTACCGGAATCTGCCAAAAACTAGAAATCCTTTCTAAGAGGGAAAAAGAAAGCTGAGATTTGAAAGACTGTTTAAAAGGGTTCATGCAATCCCTAAACTCATCCACAGTCACCAAGGGAAGAATCATGTACCCCAGGTTAAGAATCGATTGTGCCTCCATCTCTAAAGCCCTGAGACTCCACGCAGGCTCCCAAAACAGAAAATACACAATCATTTTTGGAACATCTGTCTCTAGAAGAAATCAGGCTGACAGCTGTATAAGCCATGATGCTGTGAACAGCAGGCCCTTGCCCATCCTCCTCCACAGCTGTTGAACAAATGCACTGAGGTTGAGACAGTAAGATCCTGAATTAAGCAAATCACACTATTCCCGACGAAGGCAATGGGAACAGTCTGTGCGCCTTCCAAGTCTCCTGCAAACCAAAGACTCTATAGCCCACCAATGGTAGGTTCTGCCTTCAAATGAAGATTAACGGAGTCTTGTCAGTTATCTCAGTTTCTCTTGAGATCAAAGTCCCTGCCTTTAACTCCTAAAGGGCTGTCTGCTGATGAGAAAGCCACTCCTATTTTTGCAAGTGGCCTTTCTCATTATGCTTTACGGGACTGACACATAGCTCTCACTCACACTGGATTTTATACATGAACAAGCTTCATTTGCTATTTTTGAACCATGAGCTGCTGTTTCACAAACACACACTACAAGTGTTGTCACATCTCTTCATTCTTCCAGTGAATCATTTGAGTCCTCACATCTTGTTAGTTGGAAGTCCACTGTCTCCCCTTGACTCTCCCTGCTCCCTCTTTTTTCCTCTAACTCTTAATTATGAAATTTTCGTGATCCACCCGTCTCGGCCTCCCAAAGTGCTGGGATTACAGGCTTGAGCCACCGCGCCCGGCCGTTTCCTCTAACTCTTAATTATGAAATTTTCAAACACACAGATACACTGAAGTAATAGAAAAATGAATATCTGTATACCCTCCATCTATATTCAACAATTATTGACATTTTGCCCTATTTGCTTTCTCTGTATGTGTATATATTTCTAAAACTATTTGAGAGTAAATTGCAATAATTGAAATATTTTATGGCCAGGCCCAATGGCTCACACCTGTATTCCCAGCACTTTGGGAGGACGAGGCAAGTGGATCACTTGACATTAGGAGTTCGAGACCAGTCTGGCCAACATGGTAAAACCCCATCTCTACCAAAAATACAAAAATTAGTCAGGCATGGTGGCACATGCCTGTAATCCCAGCCACTTGGGAGGTTGAGGAGGAAGAATCGCTTGAAACCAGAAGGCAGAGGTTGCGGTGAGCCAAGATTGCGCCACAGCACTCCAGCCTGGGTGACAAGAGCAAAACTCTGTCAAGAAAGAAAGAAAGAAAGAGAGAGAAAGAGAGAGAGAGAGAGAGAGAGAAGCATTCTACTTCTATATACTTCAAAATTTATCTCCTAAGAATGATAATGTTCTCCTCCATAACCACAATACCATAAGAAAATTTTTAATGATCCTTAATGTCATCTAATATCTGTTTCATACTCCAATTTCTGCAATTGTTTCCAAATGTACTTTTGTGATTATTTTTTATTTTCCAAATCATCACCCTCTGACTGACATAGCTCTTGAACCTTTAGTCTAGAGCAACCTCCAAGCACACACTTTGCTTTTCATGACGTCGACTTTTTAAAGAGTCCAGGCCAGCCATCTTGTTGAATGTCTCACATTCTGAATTTGTGTGATTATTTTCTCGTCTTATTCAGACTCCTCTGTCCCTTCTACCTTCTATAAACTAGAAGTTTGGCCTAAAGCCTTTTTCAGACTCAGGTTAAACATATTTGGCACAGGCTGGGCACACTGACTCACACCTGTAATCCCAGCACTTTGGGAGGCTGAGGCAGGTGGATCACTTGAGGTCAGGAGTTCGAGACCAGCCTGGTCAACATGGTGAAACCCCATCTCTACTAAAAATACAAAAATTAGCTGGGCGTGGTGGCACATGCCTGTAAGCCCAGCTACTCGGGAGGCTGAGGCAGGAGAATTGTTTGAACCCGGAGGCAGAGGTTTCAGTGAGCCGAGATCACGCCACTGCACTCCAGCCTGGGTGACAGAACGAGACTCCGTCTCAAAAAATAAAAAAATTTTTAAAAAAATTTGGTACAAACACTTCACAAGTATCTTACATACTTTTGTATTACAGTAGACACTCCATAATGCCATTAGTAGTGGTTAAGGTAGAGACCACCAGACCTCTCCAATGTAAACATACATTTTACCTTTACAATTCATAAGTAAACTGTGGTATGACACTTAAGTCACAAAAAAATATTGTTCCCCCAAGAATTTTACAACAAATGGTTTTAGTATCAAGAATTTTACACCTAATGGTTTTAGTATCCATTGACACAACCCTTGAATGAATACATTGGGGATTGCAAAATGTACCCCGTTCCCTTCTGGAATTAATCCAAAAATGTCAGTTTTACTTTCACAGAGGTAAGCATGAGGTCTGAGCAGTCCACTATTGCCATTGCTTCTTCTTGTCACTCTTGAAGACAGTCCCTGCACAAACTCTAATGGTTCTGGTCCACCTTGAGATGGTGCTACTTGGATCCAAATCCCTGAACAGGCTGCTGTATTCCAAAAAAGAGGCCAATTCCAGCCCATCAGTGCTAAGTGGAGCTCTGAGTGCCCCTCCCCTATGCTCCCAGTTCAATTTTCAGGTTCACATAAGCAGACTCACTGAGCACATCAGCCTCCCTAGGAGGGCTAGTTTCACAATTAGTTCCAGCAACTTCCACCTCATGTATTCCATGAGGAAACTGACTTCGTTCTTTTCCCAAAGACCCACACTAGGGGGCAGGCAGGTTTTCCTTTGTAACTAAATAGAGTGGGACTGATGACACTCCCTGTCCACACTCACCCTTCTTTTTTCAGTTTATTTTTCTTGCCTTATTGCATTTATGTTAGGTCTTTGAGAAAAAACTGATTATTGTGACATGTAACACATACGGGAAAATCTATGTAAATAAAGGTCTGGCTAATAAGCCCAATGAGTTCCAACATTGGAGAAGACCCAATTATACCAGTCCCCAGTAACTATTCTCTCCTCTAAAGGTAACCATTACCAGGCACAGTCGCTCATGCCTGTAATTCTAGCAATTTGGGAGGCTGAGGTGAGAGGATCACTTGAACCCAGGAATTTGAGACCAGCCTGGTCAACACAGGGAGACCTTGTCTCTATACAAATATAAAAAAATTAACAGGACATAGTGGCACAAGCCTGTAGTCCCAACTCCTCAGAAGAGTGAGGTGGGAGGATGGCTTTAGCCTAGGGGGGTTGAGGCTCCAGTGAGCCATGAGCACGCCACTGCACACCAGCCTGGGTGACAGAGCAAGACCCTGTCTCAAAAAAGTAAATAAATAAAGGTAACCATTATCATGCCTTTTTTGCAGTGAGGTGCTGGTGAGTGTTTAACAACCCTTTCTCAAAAAAAAAAAAAAAACCTCTCAGACTGTAATGCCTGCTGATTTCCTTGATGTAAATATTCCAACTGTGGCTGATTCCAAGCTACCAACACAGATTTGGGTTGAGATGACACAATCAGCTCTCCTGATACAGCACAGTCCCACTCCAGCAGACTACTGTGTTTATGGTAACCACCTCCTTTCTTTCTTCAGGACTTTACTGCTTATATATACATATTTGAAAACCTAAAGTTTAATTGAGTTCTCTTTATATAATTGGAATAATACTATGTGTATGAATCTCATCGATGTTGTTTAGACTAACTATAATATGATCATTAACATGGAAATGTAGGATATCAGTGTGTAATTATACCACAGTTCACTGGACATTTGGATTGTTTCCAGTTGGAGGCTATTAATACTAATGAAGATTCTGTTGGGTCTGTACTTATGATTGGAATTTCTGAGTACTAGGATACATGTGTCTTCAACTTCATTAGATTAGGCAAAATTTTCCAGAATAGTTTATCAAATTACATTCCTTCTCACTGTGTGACATTTTGCTTCTTTCCGTATTGCCAGTTGATATGGTTGGACTATTTAACCTTAGACTTGTAGAGTATAAAATGATATTTCATTGTGTCTTAAGGCTTTTTTCTGATCACTATTTAGCATGTTTTTGGCCATTTGGATCTTCTCTGCATTCTCAACTGTCCTTTTATGATTGAACTCTTTTGTGTTCCTTTAAAAGAAAAAAAATCAGTCACAGTGGTTCACATCTGTAATCCCAGCATTTTAGGAGGCCAAAGCAGGCAGATCACTAGGAGTTTGAGACCAGCCTGGGCAACATAGTGACACCTCATCTCTAAAATAATAAACAAACAGTCTGGGTGCAGTGGCTTATGCCTGTAATCCCAGTATTTTGAGAGGCCAAAGCAGGTGGATCACTTGAGGTCAGGAGTTCGAGACCAGCCTGGCCAACATGGAGCAACCCTGTCTCTACTAAAAACACAAAAAAATTAGCCTGGCCTGGTGGCACGTGCCTGTAGTCCCAGCTACATGGGAGGCTGAGGCACGAGAATCACTTGAACCCAGGAGACAGAGGTTGCAGTGAGCTGAGATCACACCATTGCACTCCAGCCTGGACGACAAGAGTAAAACTCCATCTCATTAAAATAAAATAAAATAAAAATTTAAAATTAAATAAATCTATTCCAATCAAACCAGAAAAACTCAGAGTGGAAGCTGGAAATTGCTATTGGAGATTAGAGAAAGGATCACCTGTCTCTGTCTCATATAGCAGTGGCCCCATGCAGCCTTCTAAGGCTCAGTGACCGAAAGGCAATGTGCCAGGTGTGATGGCATTTGCCTATAATCCCAGCATTTTGAGAAGCTGAGGCATGAGGATTGCTTGAGGCCAGGAGTTGAGACCAGCCTGGGCAACACAGCAACACCCTCTCCATACTAAAAGTTAAAAAATTAGCCAGGCATAGTGGTGCACACCTATAACCACAGTTATTCAGGAGGCTGAAGTGGGAGGACTGCTTGAGCCCAGGAGGTTAAGGCTGCAGTGAGCCATTATCGACCACTGTACTCCAACCTGGGCAACAGACCCTGTCTCAAAGCAAAAAAAAAGGCAATGTATCCTTCTAAGAGTATCTCCCCAAGTGATTCCAAGTGATTCGACAGTATCTATACCCCTACACTTCTACCTTCAATGATCCAAAGTCATTCCTGACACCTCTACATAGAGAAAAACTGTACAGATTTAATCTCTGGTGGGCCTTCCTGTGTGGTCCCCATCATAAGCTACCTGTAATTAATTTAACGCTTGCACAATGTACATATGTTCAAATCCTTTTACAACTATTGATATACTTTCTTCATAAGGACATTTATGCAGCTTGTGACTATATATGTTAAGCCAATCCATTAATTTGTTAACTTTTCCAAAAACCTAGTAAATTTCAGCCAGGCTAGAGGACAGAACTCAAAATCATAAGATATATAAAGAAGGACTTTGAAACAGCTCTACAGGGTAAATAGCTCTGGCTAAACTAGGCATACTGAATTTATCTGTGCAGACTGCAGACATAATTATCATCTTCCGAGCTGCCATTTATCATGTATGTGTAATTGCAAGACACTTTATATCCATTGTGTCTAATCTTCAAAACAGCTCTACAAAGTAGGTTTTATTATCTCCAACTTGATGAGGTCATTTAATGAAGGCTCAGCATAGTTAAAAGGTATTTCCAGGGTCACACATGTAGTAAGGAGGGAAACTCAAATTCCAACCCAGGTCTCTTGAACTCCAAAGCCTATGCTTTTCCCCCTCCTCTGCCTCTCACATTGGATGCAAAGCCTGAGGTGGGATTTTGTCATTCTTTGAACTCTGGGCTGCCAAAGAGAAGTGCTTCAACTGGAGCTCATTTAATCAGACTAACCAATGAATCTCAGTGGCGTTTTCTCACATCTCTGTTTACCATATTTATTTGTACAAAGTACTGTCATGTTTAATTTTAGTCAGTGTTTACCTTCTCCAAATACTTTTGTACCAAGAAAATAATTAAAAAATCAACCTGAATAAGGCACTTTGGGTGGTAATTTAAAAAATCAATAAGAAAGACAGATAGGAGAGGGAAGACTTGGAATCATAAATGTCTATTTCCTGAGCTTGCTGTTAAGCTAAGTTGAAATGCTTAAATGTTTCCCATTCTACATCACAAAGGAATGACCACAACATTCCATTACTTACTGTTTTGACAACAAGTAATCCATCTCATCCGACTCACCTGTTGGAAAGCAAATGGCTCCACTAAGCAAGCCAGGAGATGATAAATGGGGAACAAAGTCTTTGCTGGCTGTGGCTCATCCATCATGTCTCCCGGGAAATGGGACCCAGGGGAGTAGATATGAGTGAGGACATGTTCCCTGTGGCCTCCGGGAAGGAACGGGCCACCAAAATGGCTTCTCCAGACTTACTCGGCTTCAGGCTACAGAATTACCAAATTGCTTTCCCTCCTACAGGGCATCTAAGTGCTCAAACCTCACCCCTCAGAGGCAGTCCTCCCATTCATTAAGAGGCACCCCCCAAAAAACTAACCTTTTCCATGTCTTTCAGTTCTCTACTTGCCCCCTTTGAGGAAAGAGAAGGCAACCAATGTTTATTGAGGGCTGACTACAAGTCAGCTAGCTTGACACACGTTATCTCCTTAAATAGCTACAACAGCCCTGTGAGGTGGGCATTATTATCTCTTACTCAAGGACACACCATATTAAGTGGCAGAGTTGAGAATAATTTCAGGTCTGTGCAGTTGGAAAGTCTGATAATTCTTGACCCTTCTTCTAAGTAGGTCTCTCCGTTCTTTGAGGTCATGTGTCAACAGGCTGGGAACTGAACACTGCTTTAGACCTCTAGAGATTTTGAGCTGGGCGGGGGAAAAACCCTTACCAAGTCATCTACTTCCAATCTCTCTCTTATCTGCCCAATGACTTACTCTCCCTAGGCTAAGCCATTTTTGCTAGCTGTAGTTCCACTCAAGAAAGCACATCTGGCCGGGCAAGGTGGCTCACACCCATAATCCTAGTATTTTGGGAGGCCAAAGTGGGCAGATAGGTTGAGCCCAGAAATATGAAAGCAGCCTGGGCAACCTGGCAAAACCCTGTCTCTACAAAAAATATAAAAATTAGCTGGGCATGGTGGCATGCACCTGTGGTCTCAGCTACTCAGGAGGCTGAGGTGGATCGCTTGAGTGCAGGAGGTCAAGACTGCAATGAGCCATGATCACACAACTGTACTCCAGCCTGGGTGACAGAATGAGACCTTGTCTCAAAAAAAAGAAAAAAAAGAAAGCACATCAACTCATGTGAGTAGAGTGGCATTATGACAGGAGAAAATGCTAAATCTCCCTTAATTTTTTATTAAGTAAATATTTACAAACTTTTCTACCCTACCTATTATTTTATCTTTAACTACTGCTATATGTATTATCTATTATTTATCACAACATTGAGTTGGAAATCCTGATTTAGTCCAATCCTTTTCTTTCTCAGCCAAAAAAAAAAAAACCAAGTCAAGCTCAGCAAGTGTGAGCTATTTGCCCAGGTAACATCATTTCTAAGTGGTTTTGCTAAGTCTTCTAAATCATGTCTTGGTTTCTGACACTACACTATAATATACGATTATTAATCCTAGGCAAGGAGAAAGTCTTGTTCCTAGTGCCTCGTGGACTCCCCTTCGAGGGTGCCCTCTCCTTCAAGGAGAAGGATCTTCGTTCTATCTTTTCATCTTTGAAGTCTGCATTCTCTACGGGTAGAGGCAACCTTTCTCCCCGCCCCTCTCCCAGTCTCAGAGCCTCTCTTCACCAACTGTCTCAGAGAAAAATGAACTAAGCCAGCACTCTGATGAAGATAGATAGGCAGCACAGTTAGCTGGGCTGCAGAGCTGTGCTTCTCAAACATCCTGGTCTCAGGATGCTTTATACACTTCAAAGTTATTGAGAACCTGCCGGGCACAGTGGCTCACACCCATAATCCCAGCACTTTGGGAGGCTGAGGTGGGCAGATTAGCTGAGGTCAGGAGTTCAAGACCAGCTTGGCCAACATGGTGAAACTCCATCTCTACTAAAAATACAAAAATTAGCCAGGCGTGGTGGCGGGGGCCTGTAGTTCCAGTTACTCGGGAGGCTGAGGCAGGAGAATTGCTTGAACTCGGGAGGCAGAGGTTGCAGTGAGCCTAGATCCCACCACTACACTCCAGCCTGGGCAACAGAGCAAGACTCTGTGTCAAAACAAACAAGCAAAAAACAAAGTTATCAAGAACTCCAAAGAACTCCAAACCAAACAGACCAAAAATTAGTGAGAAGAATAGCATTGTTTTAAATGTTTGCAAACCTCTTTAGCATCTGTCTTAATAGAAGACAACTGGAGTTTCATAATCTACTTCTGGATTAGCTCTGTTGTGATATCATACGTCATATAGTCTCTGAAAATCTCCCCTATATATTCATGAAGAATGAGCATTTTAAAAGGCAAATACCAGGATGGGCATGATGGCTGCACTTGTAATCCCAACACTTTGGGAGGCCAAAGCAAGAGAATTGCTTGGGCCCAGGAGTTTGAGACCAGCCTGGACAACATAGTGAGACCCCTGTCTCTACCAAAAAAAAAAAATATATATATATATATATACACACATATATATATGTGTGTGTGTGTATATATAAACACAAAATATATATATATATACACACATATATATATATATACACACACACATATATATATAAGCTGGACATGGTGGAATGCACCTGTAGTTCCAGCTACTTGGGAGGCTGAGATAGGAGGATTGCTTAAGCCCAGAAGGTCAAGTGAGCCCATATTACACTACGGCACTCAACAGGCAACAGAGCGAGACCTTGTCTCAAACAAACAAACAAAAAAGCAAATCTCATCTTAGTGTTACTCAAAAATAGTTTTGACTTCATAGACACTGAAAGGGTCTCTGGGACACACACACACACACACACACACACACACACACACACACACACCCCTGCGGGTGTCCCAGGACCATAACTGGAAAACTACTGCTATAGAATAATGAACATGGGGTCAGAGGAGCTCCAATCCTGGTGACCACTTACTGGGTATGTGACCTTGGACGTGAATTCATGCATAAGAAAGAGCCTGGCACAGACAGTAAATGTTTTCTAAAAAGCTTTTAAAAATCTGCTCCCAAAGATATTTATGTAAAAAGAAATAATGCTTAGGGATAGTGCCTGAATACAAAGAAATGACTCTCTCAAGTTGGGCTATCAGGCAGGCTGGGAAGCACAGATGGGAAGTGAATTTTGAAAATCTTTGGCGGTGGTGGATATCCCTTGAGTCATCCTTCCCACCCCCCCTTGGTTCGCATCATGCATGTGCCTACTTTATGGAAAATTCCAGCTGTGGCTGCCTATATTCTACTTATTCCAACAATTATCTATCGTATCTGGGCCTTTCATTCCTTACCGATTCTTCCGAACCTTCCTCTGCCCACACCATTGAACAGGAAGTCTTCCAAGAGGTTCCCCTGCAGAAATGAGTCGTTTTGATTGAATGACCTATTTGCACCTGCTGTTGGGGCTCTCTTTCTCCTCATCCTGACAGAGACCACCAGAGCTGTCCTCTCTCTCCTGTGCCTACCTCCGCCTGCAGGCATGGACAGGGGTCTGGGACTCATCCCAATCTATTTTCTCACTAGCTAATGAGCAGGAATTCTTAATTAGACTTAGTTCTTGGGGAGTCATTTCTGTGGATGTTATAAATAACAGGGTGTGGTCTGCATTCAGAATCAAAAAAATTTTGGCTACATGGTACACCCTGCCATTCCTATTCAGCCATCTTTCATGGCCACAGAGGTTCAAGAACGAACAATAAGGCCATTTGCCTGCCACCAAGGCAGCAGGGTTTTGAAGAGCTTCTGACCATAATTTTAGTTGAATTATACTGCCCAACTTCCAAATTGTTTTTTGAGGCCGTCTCGCTCTGTCACCCAGGCTGGAATGCAGTAGCACAATTATGGCTCACTGCAGCTTGGACCTCCTGGGCCCATGCAACCCTCCTACCTCAACCTCCCAAGTAGATGAGACCACAGGCACATGACACTATGCCCAGCGAATTTTTTATTTTTAATAGAGACAAAGACTCACTACGTTGCAGGCTGGTCTCGAACTCCTGGGCTCAAGCAATTCTCCTGTCTTGGGCTCACAAAGAGATGGGATTACAGGTGTGAGCCACCACACCCAGCCTCAACCCTCAAATAAAACAAAGACCTCAGGAAATACGGGGAGGCCCTAGCAGCCTGGACTTGCAAGTCCTCTGAGATTCCATTTGAATAGAGTAGGAAACACTTGACTGAAATGTTTAGGAGAAGGAAAGGCTGTTAAGAGGTAAGAAATACCAATGCCCTGTACTAGAGAAATCTGGTGCCCTACACGAGGCGTCATCAATCTGATAGGCAGGTAGCACAAGTAAGTAAGTGAAACAGGTGTAAACCGTGGTTAGCAGGAGAGTACACACTCCACCTGAAGGGGGCAGCACCTGCAGCTGACTGTTACCAGGCTGCACGGTGGCCCCTATGTCACCAAGTTCGATTTTTCAAGAGAATCCAGAAATCTGGACTTTTTTAAATGTGAAATCTGCCACTATTTAAATGTTTGCACATTTTTAAGTCATATATATTCTCCAATAAAAATTCAACAAAAAAGTTTTCCAAAAAATTTCAACAAAAATACCCATGGGCTGGCAATTGCATGTGATCGCCCAAAATTTCATTCCTCGGAAGGCAAGTCTATTTCTCTTAACCTGAAACACTGTGGCTCCTGCCCTATATTGCTCAGGGCTCAATTTTTGTTTTGATCTTCTAGTGTGATGAGAATTTGCACATTACACTGTCACAGGACACATAGAACTGTAGCTGATAGTTTGTCATTTCTGGAGCGGATTTCATGTACTTTTAACAGATTTAACAGGCTTACACAAGGATATTCTTCCTTCTGGAAGGTTGCAGAGATTAAATAATTATAGCCTGACTTCAGCTACTTCTCTCTTACCTCAACCACCACCGCTGGCTCCACTCTGTTCCCCAGAGTGCATGGCTACCCAGCATGGTCAATACTTATTTCCTGGTACCCTTTGGCAAGAATGAATCATACTGGATATAAATAAATAAATAAATCCATTCATCCTAGGGGAAAACCAAAAGGTAAAGCAGAATGGTAAGCAGAGAAACAGGGAAAAGAACAGTATGAAGACACTTCGGGCCAGTGTGGTGGCTCAGGCCTGTAATCCCAGCCCTTTGGGAGGCTGAAGTGGGAGGACTGCTTGAGGCCAGGAATTCAAGGCCAACCTGGGAAACACAGCAAGACTCCACCTCTATATTTTATTTTATTTTTTTTAATTTTTAAACAACAAACCTAAAAGTAGCAAAATAAAGCAAATAAACCTAATTATGTGTCTAGTTGGTAGCATAACCACAGAGAGATAAACTATTTCCTATTACTTTAAATATAGAACTGGACAAAAAGCTATATTTGGCTATTATATTGTTGGCTATAGTATTGTTATTCTGGGACTGTTGTGTCTGTATTGTGGAATAAAGCAACTTAAAGGTTACATTGTATCATTGGGGCTGGATCCAGTGGCTCACGCCTATAACCCCATCACTTTGGGAGGCCAACGCAGGTGGATCACCTGAGGTCAGAAGTTTGAGACCAGCCTGGCCAACCCTGTCTCTACTAAAAATACAAAAATTGGCCAGGCATGGTGGCAGATGCCTGTAATCCCAGCTACCGAGGCAGGAGAATCGCTTGAACCCGGGAAGCAGAGGTTGCAGTGGGCCAAGATCACACCATTTCACTCTAGCCTGGGTAACAAGAGCAAAACTCCGTTTCAAAAAAATAAAAAGAAAACCAAAAAAATTAGTTACATTGTATCATTGGCAATTACAATTGTCAACATGGGAGAAGATAAAGATATAAGACTGAGCCTGGGCAACATGATGAAACCTGGTCTCTACAAAAATTACAAAATTTAGCTAGGTGTGATGGCATGTGCCTGTGGTCCCAGCTACTCAGGAGGCTGAGGTAGGACAATTGTTTGCACCTGGGAGGTTGACAACGGCTACAGTGAGCTAGGATTGCACCACTGCACTCCAGTCTGGGCAACAGAGCAAGATCCTGTCTTTTCCAGAGGTAAGTCTGATAAAACTCTGTAGAACTAAATTTTAATTAGAAATTTTACTTTGGAAAATGTGTTTTTAAAAACCCTAACAATGCAATTAATAAGCTTTTTCTATTAAATATATGTATGTGTGTATGTGTGTGTGTGTGTGTGTGTGTGTGTATTTGTTGTTTGTTTTGAGACAGTCTTACCCTGTTGCCCAGGCTGGAGTGTAGTGGAATAATCATGGCTCACTGCAACCTCAACCTCTCAGACTGAAGCGATCCTCCCACCTCAGCCTCCTGAATATCTAGTATCACAGGTGCATGCCCTCACACCTGGCCATCTATTAAATATTTAATATATTCAAGACTATACATGCAATAAGCACAGAGTACATATTATTGAGCAATCAAGATCTGTTATAAAAATATGTCTTGTGTTAGGCCATAAAGGAAGTTTCAATAAATCTTAAATGAATAATAGCAGAGCAGCTATGTTCTTTAACCTCAATGCAATAAAATCAAAATTCATTAACAACAACAACAAAAAATAGCTCAAAGAGACAAAAAACAAAAACAAAAACAAATCCTCCCAGGGCCAGGCACAGTGACTCACACCTATAATCTCAACATCTTGGGAAGCTGAAGTGGGTGGATCACTTGAGGCCAGGAGTTCAAGATCAGCCTGGCCAAGATGTCAAAACCCTGTCTCTACTAAAAATACAAAAATTGGCCAGGTGTAGTGGCGCACACCTGTAGTCTCAGCTACTCAGGAGGCTGAGATATGAGACTCACTTGAACCCGGAGGCAGAGGTTGCAGTGAGCCAAGATTGTACCACTGCACTCCAGCCTGGGCGAGAGAGTGAGACTCTCAAAAAAAAAAAAAAAATCCCCCAAACCCACCATATGTTAGGAAGCTACATATTATAAAATAACTCTTGGATCAAAAAGGAAAACATAGAGAAAGTTAAATTCTTAGGACTAAATGATAATGAAAAAAACTACACATTAAGATGTATGGAGCACAGCTGAATAAGTACTAACTTTGAGGGACATTTATAGCTTTAAATTGGGACAGTAGGTAATAAGAAAAAACAAGATTGGCATTCAATTCAAGAAACTGGAAAAAGCGCACAGAGCAAATACTCTCCCCATAAAAGAAATTTTACTTCAATGCCTTTTTTTTTTTTTTTTTTTTTCTGACGGTGTCTCACTCTGTCGCCCAGGCTGGAGTGCAGTGGTGCAATCTCAGCTCACTGCAACCTCTGCCTCCCAGGTTCAAGCAATTCTTATGCCTCAGCCTCTGAGTAGCTGGGATTACAGACATGTGCCACCACACCTGGCTCATTTTTTGTATTTTTAAGTAGAGATGGGGTCTCACTTTGTTGGCCAGGCTAGTCTCGAACTCCTGATTTCAGGTGATCCACGCGCCTCGGCCTCCCAAAGTGCTGAGATTACAGGCATGAGCCACTGCACTTGGCCCCATCCTTTTTTTTTTTTTTTTTTTTTTTTTTTTTAATAGGGTTGCTCTTTCACTCAGGCTGGGGTATACTGACAGGGTTTCACCATGTTGCCCAGCCTGGTCTCAAACTCCTGGGCTCAAGGGATCCACCTGCCTTGGCCTCTCAAAGTACTGGGATTACAGGCAGGAGCCACCACACCTGGCCAAGAAATTTTACTTTGAATGCATGGTGTATTTTATCTTTAAAACGTAAATGAAAATTTCCTGGCTTTATCACCTAAAAAACTTAGACACAACAACCAACCCGGTATACGAGCTCCTCTGGCACCCTAATTGTGCTTTCTAAATATCATTTTTCACTATTAAGAAAAAAATCTACTTGAAGAGATGATTGCTTCTAGGTCTAAAACCAAAAATGTACAAAATGAACCTAGAACATCTTGTCTCACCTGAAAGCGAGGAAGCTATCAGACTACTAGGATCATACCAAAGGACTTAGGAACCATCCTATTGGTCGAAGATGGGCAAATGTGGCCATCAATTAAAGATAAAAACTTCAGTAGATTAAAAACATAGATATGTTTCTATCAATACGTTCATAGTGATTTTTTAAAAAGCACCGTCATTGGTTACACTTGGAAATTCCTAGGGATCCAACTCATTATCTTGAAAGTAATAAACAGAAGAGAATCAAGCATTTATTTTGACTTTCCAAAGGGACTGTATGTCAAGGCAACAAAATAGTTTACATGGGAAAGTTTCTCTTTATAGATGTGTTCCAGCAAATAAAGCGTGATAAAATTAGAATGCTATCATTTTGCAACCCTACTGAGTCAATGTCTCTGGGCAATGAATTTCAATGGCTGCTCACAACCCTAAGGAAAGAGACCTGGACAGACAAACTTTAAAGTCTTGGGTGGGGGGTGGGCAACTCTAGGTAACAATTTGCACCAGTTGAATGTACCACAAGGGATAGAGAATAGAGAACACATTAAACGGTACCAGGGTTAGATGTGGAACAGTCAGGAGTATCACAGGTAACCAAGTTGCTCTTGGATCAATACAACTGCTGTCCAACAACTGAAATCTTTAGTGAGTCCTAACCACCATTGAAGAATGCATTCATTTTCAGTGAAGCTGAGGCATCGAACTGCTCAGATTGTTCCACCTTCTCTTGCCTTCTACAATCATATCCCTAAAATAAACCCCATTAACCGAAGTTCCTGATCATATCTATTTCTTCATTAAAAGCGTCCCACACATTAATAAGAAAGTATACACTTTGTGAGGCCGAGGCGGGCAGATATCTTGAGCTCAGGAATTCAAGACTAGCCTGGGCAACATCATGAGACCTCAACTCGACAAAAAAATAACAAAAAAGTAGCCGGGTGAAGTGGCACATTCCTGTAGCCCCAGCTACTTGGGAGGCTAAGATGGGAGGATCGCTTCAGCCCAGGGGGTCAAGATTGCAGCGAGCCAAGATCGCACCACTGCACTCCAGCACGGGCAACAGAGTGAGATCCTGTCTCAAAAAAAAGAAAAGAAAAAGAAAAAGAAAAAGAAAAAGAAAGCACAAAATTTCCTCCCTCGTCTTTGTACACAAACACTTTCCATCAGAGTTCCACTGACATGCCACTGAATTTGGATAATCATGTGAACCTGGATTTGATAGGCAACAAATGAGAAGATGAAGTCTAAAGCAGTTTTGACTGCTTGAAGAAGAAAAATGCTGTGAAATGTCTATTTCTATCGTTTCCATATGTTGGACAACATTTAGACCACTCAAAAATATAAATTATAACTCACAGAGCTTTATTCTTTATACTAAAATGGAAGCTTAGAGAACATCTCCAGAAACTGTTACCACTCAGAGGGCTGTGACTTTTCAGCAGGGAGGAGATTTCCAATGTATTGTTAACATAGCATTAAAGGTATGAAACAATTTCTTAAAGGTCTAAAAACAGCAGAACAGCTCCCCTGTTTCTCATAGTGTCTCAATCTTTTCCATATTTAGTGAGCAAGAGTCAAAAATATCAAAACTCCTGGGAAATTCTCAGTAAAAGAATGTATTTTTGCTCAGCATAATTCAGTTCCATTTGTGGTTTTATCGTGCAAGACTCAGGATCCCTTACACTTGAAAGAGGGAGAAAGAGGAAACATGACTGTCAGCCAATGGTCCAAATATTCCTTTATCATTTGGCCATTTTCTTACACATTCATATGAAATCAAAAACCAGGATGAAAAAGAGTGGGAGCATGGCCTAAAAGAACAAACAATCCTTCAATAAAAAACACTAAGCTATGATTTGATCATCTTATACATCAATGGTGACAGAGGGATATCTTGTATCTTCTATGGCCAGACATCAAAGGAAGAAAATGTATGATAAATAATACCATGCAAAAAGCAGGACATTGATTTTATTTGCTCTTAATGTATACTGCAAGCCAGAGAAAAGGCAAGACTTTGGAGAAAGTAATGATTTAAAAATAAAAAACATAAAACCCTGAGATCACATTGTCTGTGAGGATAGAGAGCTGGGTTCTGCTCGAGCCATTCTCTAAAGCTAAAAGGAGACATTTTCCCCTTTTCCGAAAGAGCTATGTATTACCCTGTAATCTCGACCCATGTTAACATCTTGGACCTCTAGCTAGATTTGTCGTTACTATGATTGCAGGACTCAAAATATCAGCTAAGAAATGAATTTAGTGCAGGATAACTGAAGCAACTAGGAGATTTTTTTTTTCTTTTTTTTGAGACAGAGTCTCATTCTGTTGCCCAGGCTGGAGTCCAGTGGCGCCATCTCAGCTCACTGCAACCTCTGCCTCCCGGGTTCTCCTGCCTCAACCTCCCAAGTAACTGGGACAACAGGTGTGTGCCACCGCGCCCAGCTAATTTTTTATATTTTTAGTAGAGATGGGGTTTCACCATGTTGGCCAGGATGGTCTCGATCTCTTGACTTCATGATCGCCTGCTTCGGCCTCCCAAAGTGCTGGGATTACAGGCGTGAGCCACCGCGCCCAGCAGGAGACTTTTTTAAGGTATAAATATTTGCTGTAAATGTTTTGTGTCTTCTGTTTTTAGTGTCTATTAGTAATGGCTGGTTTAAGATGTTGTCATCCAAACTGGAATGAATTTTTCTTTTTTTTAGAGATGGGTTCTCGTTATGTTGCCCATGCTGGAATGCAGTGGCTATTTACAGGTACAGTGATAGCACACTACAACCTTGAACTCCTGGGCTCAAGAGATCCTCCTACCTCAGCCTCCTGAGTAGCTGGGGCCACAGGTGTGCACTACCACACCCGGCTGGAATGAATCTTGACAATGAAGATTATCCCCAAATGACCTATCCACTACTTTTTATATTGCCACACAGATGCTACAGACAAGATTCACTGTGTTCAACTATCTCAGGTTTCTAATCTAGTATACAGTCCTATAATTCGAGAATTTTTTAGTTTAATGGAATCCTTTTTAAAAAATCCAGCTCTAGTATGTGTTTTGTTATGTAATTGAGGATGGATGTCTGGAGCACTGTGTTTTGGGCTCTGGCTACGGTTGGACTCAATGGAAAAGATAATTTAGATCAATTAGAGATGCTACTGCCACTTCTTGGACCCTGGAGTTGCGGGGGACAGGACACTTCAGTACATGTACCACAGATTTACCACCCCGCTCAGGTCCAACATCCCATCTGGAGGCGAAAGATTCAGATCTATTTCTAAACTCTTCCACTAGCTAGTCTGGGCCAGTAACATTAGAAAGCAAAAATAAGTCACACAAAATATTTCAGCCTGCGTTTACCCACCAGCAGTCAAATGAAAACAGTAATTAGTAATACCTGCTCCAGCACACAGGGCAGTTGACAAGATCAAATAAGATGATGTCTAGGTGAGGGATTTGTAAACCCAGCACACTCTATGAATATCAGTTTAATTTAATTTTTTAAAAATAATAAATTATCCTCTATAGATGTCTATGTATCATTCACCTGGCTTCAGTCTATACATATGTGAATGTTTCAGTATGATTAGGAAATAAAACCAGATAGAAGCATTTTTAAGCACTGTGCCAGTGGTGTTTTGTTTTTAAGGGGTGAATATTTTGGAAAGTTTTCATGTATCAATTATATGTATTTATGCACCCCTTTTATCTGCCAAGAGTTTGAGACAACGTACAAATCCTGTGAAAGTACATACAATAAACAAAACCAAGGGAAAGGGCCACAAAACTGTCAGACAAGATGAAAAATTTAGATCTGAGCTTCCTGGCAACCCAGGAAAAAAATTAAGCAACACAGTTACATAATTCTCATTTTTAGAAAGGAGAAAAAAAGATTTAGTTAAAAAATTAGAATTATGGCCAGGCGTGGTAGCTCACGCCTATAATCCTAGCACTTCGGGAGGCCAAGGCAGGCAGATTGCCTTAGCTCAGGAGTTCAAGACCAGTCTGGGCAACATGGCAAAACCCCATCTCTACTAAAAATACAAAAAATTAGCCCAATGTGGTAGCACACGCTGGTAATCTCAGCTACTCAGGAGGCTGAAGCACAAGAATCGCTTGAACCCAGGAGGCAGAGGTTGCAGTGAGCCAAGACTGCGCCTCTACACTCTAGCCTGGGCAACAGAGTGAAACTCTGTTTCAAAAAAAAAAAATGAGAATTAAATTATCTTCCACCATGCTGAAGATAGTTGATATTTTTTCATCAAGCCTTCTATTAGCCCATGTAATACGGACCCAGCTAACAATGTCTCTCCAGAGACCTTTAAATATAAGAGTCCGTGTCACCAAGAAAGAGGATATACTTTGATTCTGGCCCAGCATCAATTTCAAATTCCGAGAGCACACCCACGGGGCAGCACAGAACCCTATGAAGAACATAGAATTGAGCATCTAAAACCAGTTCATGTCCCAATCTCCCCATCTGTTGACTGCGTTGCCATAGGCAAATATTTTAATTCTCTGAGTCCCAGTTTTCTCATCTATAAGAAGAAATAATTATATCTACCTTGGAGAATTGTAATAAGGAAAAAACAAGTCGATTTGGCAGACACTTCATCTGTAAAGCACTGATGACATTTTCATTACTATTAACTCTGTTTTATAGTCCATGAATGTATCTAATGTAGCAAAGCCCCCAGAGCATATTCAATGCATGCTAATCCCATATGTTCCCTCTCAGAGATTTAAAGTGTACATTGGCAGTTTTACTCCATCCAGGCTAATATAACAAAATGCCATAGACTACCGGACTTCTAAACAACAGAAATTATTTCTCACAGTTCTGGAGGTTGGGAAGTCCGAGATCAAGTTATCAGCAGATTAGGTGTCTGGTGAGGGCCAGCTTTCTGGTTCATAAACCGCTGTCTTTTGGCTGTGCCCCCAACCTGGTAAAAGGAGCAAATGAGCTCTCTGGGGCCTCTGTGATAAGAGCACTAATCCCAGTGCTGAGGGTTATGCCCCCAGGACCTAATCACCTATGAAAGCACCATCTTTTAATACCATGACCTTGGGGGTTAGGACTTCAACATAGGAATTGGGGGACGACACATTCAGTCCATGGCATTGGTATGTTGCAGACCTGAGTGGTCCTCAAAATAAAATGCTGTTTAGCTTGTTTTAACTCAGTATTTCCAGAGTACAGGCCCCACTTTCTATTTGCATGACTCTGTTGTGTAATCCATCCTTCAGGAACATTGCATTAACCCAGTGACTCTCAATTAGGGGTGATTTTGCCCCCCAGGAGACACATGGCAGTATCTGAATACACATTCAGTTATCACAACTGTGGTCAGGGCAGGGGCTGAGATGCTACCATAATCTAATGTGTAGAAGCCAGGAATATTGCTAAACATTTTACAATGCACAGGACAGCCCTCCACAATGAAGCATCGTCGAACGCGTACAGCCAATAATCTCAAGCTCAAGAAGCCCTAAACTAACCCCTTTTAAAAATATATTTATATTCCTAACCTGCATATTGTTAAAGGGTTAACAGTCCCAGAGGTATATTATCTTCTGTGAACTGGAATAGCTTTTCTTTCCTCCAACCTCATTTGCAGTAGGCCTAGTTTATGTATTTATAGTGCTCCAGGACTTCATGAGCAATCCATGGGGCCCAGCCCTCACCCTTGACAACTTTAAATCCCTTACAGCTTTGTTCATTCTCAGTCACAGTCATAATCTCACAGCTGTGCTGTGTATCAGCACTGCCCCCCAAAATTTTCCTGCTTCTCTCAGTTCTAGCCATCTTTGAACCTTCTCCAGAGACAGCAGGTCCTTCTTGAAGGTCTGTAACCAGACCTACAACCAGAATTCCAGATACAGGGGACACTTGCAGTGAGATGGATGCTTCCTAAGAAAAGGTGTATACCACCAATATACTTGCCAGGCCACAACAAAGACCAGGAAGTGTCACCTCAGGCCAGGTGCAGTGGCTCACACCTGTAATCCCAGAACTTTAGGAGGCCAAGGTAGGTGAATTGTTTGAGCCCAGGAGTTTGAGACCAGCCGTGGCAACATGGCAAAACCCTGTCTCTATAAAATCAAATATTAGCTGGGCATGGTGGCATGGCTCAGGTGGGAGGATAGCTTGAGTCCAGGAGTTCAAGGCTGCAGTGAGCTGTGATCATACCACTGCACTGCAGCCTGAGAGACAAAGCAAGACCCTGTCTAAATAAATAAAAAAAATTAAAAAGTATCACCTCATAATCATAGTTTGGGTGATATCTTTCTATGTGTCAAATATCATTTGTATCTATGTGATACAAATATCAGTTGAAGTGTGCCCTTTTCAGCTCCCATTCCGCTCAATGGCAGAAATTTAATCTCAGTAAATTCAGGATCCCTGTGGATTTCTATTTCCTCAGGGCTCCCAAGATGTCAGGGGCAGGGTCTACCAGGTCCTTCATGTCACCTCCATACCAGTCTTCTGCTATGTCATTCCAGTTCCTCTTCATGGCCACAGTCTCCTGTGTCCCATCCATGCCACTATCAGGTCCCTTGTGCCTGAGTTTCCCCAGCCTCCCTGGGGCTCCACTGTTCCTCACACAGACTTGGCCCAGGGACATGCAGGGCACAGGAACCAATATTTTTTCTCCCCCTCCAACTTCCACCCTAGGGTACTTTTCCCTGTTTGCCTGTTTTTTTTCTTCGTTCTGCTCATCATATATTCTGTATGCCCTGAGTCCCCTTAGGAGGCAGGCTTTTGAAACTCCAAAACTTAAGCTTTTGAACCTCAAAAGCTTTTCTTTTTTTCCTCAAATTCCCATCTCCACCAGCAGTTTCAAAGTCTGTTTAGACTCTTAGCTTTCTCTCTGCATTTTTGCTAAGTCATTCATTCATCTAGAGAATAAAAGCAGAATGTCCTTAGTCTGGATTCAGGGACAGGTTAGGGGTAGAAGCAGAAAAACTTTGGTTAAATCTCAAAATATGATTATCTCAAAATTAGTGAGGTCTCCTGCCACTTCTGGGTTGACTTTAAGGACCTGTCCATGTTCTCTTGTATCCAATCTCTACAAGGTTTGATGTTTCACACCCTGAAAGGGTAGGGTATAGGGATAACAAATAGATTTTATCTCACTGGACAAATTCAATTGATTGGAGTGATTGCCTGGAGTAGTGTTGAAAAGGTTTTTTGAGGCCTCAGCTCGGCTCAGTGGGCAAAAGTGGATTAGGCACATCTGCCATGGGTATGGGAGGAGGGATGTGATAGCATGCAGGTCAAGAATCACTGGTTTACTGTTATTTGCAAACTTACTGTTACCATCTAGAGCTTCCCTTTACAACATATAAGTAAATATTGTTAAAGGGCTTGATGGAAAGCCTGCAAAAAGAGGGAACCCCGAGTATAAAGGATGCCAAAAAAAACCAGGATCATCTCAGCACCAGCATCGCAAGTGGCACCCTCTGAAACTCGAAACGGGATATGGGCAGATTCTCAGGGCCCCAGCATGTGGTCCTTCACTTCTCCCCAGCTCCCCAGCCTGCCCTCAGGGAAGAATGGGAGAGTATATAGGGTTTGTACCTTCTGCAGTAAGCAGAGAAACTTGATTGCACAAACTAGTTATTTCGTGAGCAATGGGAACCAGTGATGATTTTTAAGTGAAGGAACAAGATAAGAGGGGATCTTTAACAGGACTAACCCAGTAGCTGCACATAGAATGACACAGAGGGGAGAGTACAACGGCAAGAACGCTTCTTGGAAATTTGCTACAGGAGGCCAGGTAAGAAGTGCTCATGAATGGGAATGAGCGCAGAGCCAGCAGGCCACCCTCACCTGCATGCAAGTCAACCACAGGCCTTACAGAAGCCCAAGCGCCAGGACTTTCCTGCAGCGTCTGCCTTTGCTTTTAAGGGAGCAAAGGATTTGTAAAAGTCAAAATGCCTCAAAACAGAATGCTGCTAGCCTGACCTGATTTAGGGAAGCCTCGCTGGGGACCCTAAAAGGAGACATGCCCACTTCCAGGTGGCTGCATGCCCAAAGGGAACTTCTGCTACAACAGGCCACCCTGAGAAAGGGCAGGCACTTGGGATGTGGCAGCCGCTCTTTAGCTCTGTCCCTTTCGGTATTTCTCCAAGACTCAGAATAATTCCTCCAAGGCGTAAATCAGCCCTTCCCACTGAAACAAACTAAATCAAAAACACACAAACAAAAGCAGACACAGCACAGAGATGAGATTACCAAGGAAGAACACGCTCTGGCCTAGAGCTGCTTTTTGATCAATCAAGGCAGGCAACTTGGGGCGTTGGGGGGCATGGGGGCTGTATATCCTGCCTGGGGTAGAAAGAAAGCATAGAAATAGTAGAAGCCACTCCACAGGGTTTTCTCCTTTGAGAAAAGTGAGATTTAGGATCCACAAATTCATCCCCCTCCGATTTCCTCCTCCCCCCATTGACCTGCCTTTTCCTCTTTATTTGTGTCTCATCTTCCCTCCCCAATTTACCTTTCTTGCTCCCTCTCTGCTCTGCCTTTTTCTCACCCCTCCACCCAAACATGGCAATAACAGAATGTACCTCTGGGTCAACCTGAAAGAACCTCTAGCAGACAATTTATGATCATCACTTCGCGATCCTCCATCCTAGCATGAGTTGGGCAGGTGTCCCTGGAAGATGACTGAGTTATCCACAGTCACTTCTTCACACATTCGTAACACCTCATCACCAATCAGGAAAATATTTGGATTCTGTAGGCCAAGCCTGCTTCTGCCTGGCTCTGCTAGCTTCCCTTACGGATGACACATGGGGTGAGGGGTGGGCCGGTGAACCTTCATGCTGGCTGCAATCAGTGGGACATTCAGCAACTCACCCCACCCCACCCCCACACAGAATGAGACATAAACATTGGATGCCACCAACAGGTGCAGACCAGGCTGCGGAGTTCCAAGGGCAGAGGAGGCTGGGAACCCAGGGAGGCTGGGAGTAGAGAGAGCAAGACAGAAGGAGAACCCCAGGTCAGGATGAATGAGTAAAGAACCCCAACTGAAATCATTCAAGGCCTTGTTGGGGCCAGTGAGTGTGCTGGCCAGCCTAAAAGGAAAACTAGAGAGAGAAAACTAGAAAACTTAACTGAAGAGGGCCTTGAATGCTAAGACCAGAGTTTGGAATTTATGTCATTCATAATAGAGAGACATGGAAAGTTAAGCCGAGGAGAAACACTATCAGAATGTGTAAGAAAGTATCAAAAGACCTTTCTTGGCCAGGCGCAGCGGCTCACACCTGTAATTCCAGCACTTTGGGAGATGTAGGTAGGTGGATCACCTGAGGTCAGGAGTTCGAGACCATCCTGATCAACATGGTGAAACCCTGTCTCTACTAAAAATACAAAATTAGCCGGGTGTGGTGGCAGGCACCTGTAATCACAGCTACTTGGGAGGCTGAGGCAGGAGAATTGCTTGAACCCAGGAGGAGGAGGTTGCAGTGAGCTGAGATCATGCCATCACTCCAGCATGGGTGATAGGAGCAAGACTCCATCTCAAAAAAAAAAAGACCTTTCTTGTTTTAGCACAATTAGTACTTGGCCCATGGCTGAAAACAGCAGTTGCTAAAGAACCTGGGGGGGGGGGGAAAAGATGGAGCCAGACCCTGCACTTTGGGTCATCCCTGTAATCCCAGTGCTCTGCAAAGCTGAAGCAAGAGGACAGCTTGAGCCCAGATGTTCAAGACCAGCCTGGGCAACATAGCAGGATCCTGTCTCTACAAAAACAAATGAAACAAAACAAAATTATCCTGGCATGGTGGCACATGCCGATAATCCTAGCAACTGGGGAGGCTGAGGTGAGAGAATTGCTTAAGCTTACGCATTGGAGGCTGCAGTGAACTATAATCGCACCACTGCACTCTAACCTGGGCAACAGAACGAGACCCTGTTTCAAAAAGAAAAAAAACATGGGGCCAGATGCCACAGGCCCCTATGGTTTATCGATGGGTCCCGTTAGAATGCCACCACCCCAAACTATGTAAGCACTTCTGCTGGGCAGGGGTTAGGGAGTCAGAAGAGATGAGCCTAGGGGAACACAGTGGCTTTTCCTCCTTTGGGCAGCCAGGGATATACACCCTCTTTCCCCTGGTGTCGACAAGGACTCCAGGAGACGCACACACAGAGATTGAGGAACCTGAAAGAAGAGAGGCAGGAAATCCATTCTCTGCTTAGGCAGTGGGTGTTTATCTCCTTCTGAGCCAGGAAAAAGGAAGTAAGAGTGACAACACGTGGAGAAAGAGGGGACCAGGGAGCACCTGCATTGCCACGACTGGGTACAATATTGTGTCAGCTTCCTGTGGGTCAGGAGGACAACTTGGAAAAAATAACTGGGCTTAAAGATACAAAAGGCTACATATTGTACAATTCCGTTTATATGAAATATTCAGAATAAGCAAATTCATAGAGACAGAAAGCAGATTAGTGATTGCCAGAGGCTGGAGCAAGTGGGAGGATGGGGAGTGACTGCTTCATGGAGGGGTTTCCTTTTGAGACGATGAAAATGGTCTGGAACTAAATAGCGGTGATAGTTGCACAATACAGTGAGTGTACTAAATGCCACTGAATTGTGCACTCAAATAATTAAATTGGCAAATTTAATGTTAAGTGTAATTTACCCCAATAATTTTCTTTAAAAAAAAAAATAGTAGCTGGTAGCTGGGCACAGTGGTGCACACCTAAAATCCTAGCACCTTGGGATGGGAGGCAGAAAGATTGCTTGAGCCCAGAAGTTCAAAACCAGCCTTAGCAACATTGCAAGACCTTATGTCTAGGGTCTCTGGGCACACAGTAAGATTGCACTTCCTGGTGCCTTTCTGGGTGAGGCCACATGACTAGTTCTAGCCAATGAGATGCAAGTATAAGTCACTCTGGCCCCTGATCTTCTGTGAGCTCTTGTTCCCTCTGGTACAGAGTCTGGCAATGTTAAAGATGGCCACTGTCCCATGAGCCTGAGTCCCTGATACGGTAATACGTGCAGTGGACACATAGCATGAGAGAGAGAAGTAAGCCTTTGTTGCTCTAAGTACTTCAAATTTGGAGGTTGTTTGTGAGCACAGCATCACCTAGCCCATCCTGGAACGATTAGCATTTGGACTCCTGCCTCCTAAATAGACTTAATGAGCCCTCACTGTTAGCCAAAGACATTAGAAAACAAGAAAGACAAAACTGCTTTGGCAGCTCATTATGAAAAGAGAGATGTGTCTCTTTCCTTTCTCCTCTTCCTCCAGCACAAAAAAAGATGCCTGGTAGAGGGAGCAGGAAGTGAAAGAGTACACCCTGCTGTCTTCCTGAGATCCCTCCCCTTGAGCAGAGAGAATTAAATCAGATACGAGATTAAATTTTCAGCCCAACTAGAATAAGTTGTAATAAATAGGAGTGACTAGAAAGCCGTGGGAGCTCCCAAAGAGAGAGGAAGGGGAGAGTCCACAGAGCTTCACTGAAGGCAGTGATTGAGTCTCCAAGACCTTCATGATCCCAAAAGAAAGCTGATGGGTCACACCCTCACATGGAGGTCATTCAGAACAGTTTAAGAGGGCAGGACTATGAAGTGGTGGGCAGATTGAGGACAGCCTACAGGGCTAGCAGCAGTAGGGAAAGCGAGAAAGTGGTGGTAGCTCTAGGGGAAGACCTGTGGTCTACAGATGAGAAACGTGGCCACTGCCAACCCACTACCCATCTGGTTGGGTAATACCCCAACCACATCTTCCCCTTGCTCTCTGGTTTCCTTCCAGTGCCTCCTAACTGGCTGAACCAACAGGTAATTAGAGAGCAAGGGAGCCCTTTGATGCATCCATAAAGGTCTGTCTCCCAGGGCTCAGAACATGGTGGAGAACAATGAAGAGTGAATCAACAGGGCAAATGGAGACTATCCAGAACCTACCTCTGCCGAGCTGAGAGTATTCCAGAAATTGGTTCCAGGTGTTTTAGGAAGATTATTTTTGTTTATGGGTGATGTACCTGAGAAGGATGGAATGGAAATAAGAGGACCATTTATAATAGTTCTTGTCAGATAATGAGTGAAAATGTTGAAAGCTAGGAGGGTGAAAACAGCATCTCGAAGACTAAGGAACAGGAGAAGATAAAGAGGAAGTAATCTGAGCAGAAGTGGCTAAGGAGGAAAAGGGCTGGGAAGTTTTCTTGGCCACCCATTCCAAATGTCCTGACAACCCTCCAGGGAGCTATTTTGGATGCATGTTTAGGAAGAATGCTGCCTCAGTTAGCATCCCGGCAGGAAACAGATGGACACTCAAAAAGGTTGAACTGTAAAGAATTTAATGTAGGGACTATATAGGGTGTAGACTGCATTAAGAAAACCAGCAAGAGATTATGATACACAATCACAGGAAGCTGTTTCCATCTCTGTGCCTGAAAAGTCAAGACAGCGGGTGGTGATTCTGGAACCACAGAAGAACCCGTCCCCACCAGGATCAGGGCTATAGAAGAACACAGCCTCTCAGCCTCTGCCAAACCCTTCATGAGGCTGCAATGGAGGATCAGAGGCAGCAAACACCTCATCCCACTGCCCTCTCACCTTCCAATCTCCTGCTTTGTCTTCCGTTGGGGAAGCCAATCAGTAACCCAAGGGCAAGGGAGCCCAATGGGACCAGAGAAGGGCTGAAAATGGATCTGTGGAAAGAAGAGGACAAAAAGAAAAACCAACCAACTTGGAGGAAGTGAAAGCAGGTAGATAGTGAGGAAATGGATGCTAAGGCAGCAAGCTTTTTTCTGTGTAAAGAAGAGATACAAGGTAAAAACAGTAGTGTCAAGCAAAGGTGTTTTCTTTTTTTTTTTTTTTTTTTTTTCAAGAGCAAGAGTCTCGCTCTGTCACCAGGCTGGAGTGCAGCGGCACGATCTTGAGTCACTGCAACCTCTGCCTCCTGGGTTTAAGCAATTCTCCTGCCTCAGCCTCCTGAGTAGCTGGGACTACAGGCATATACCGCCACATCCGGCTAATTTTTGTATTTTTAGTAGAGATGGGGTTTCACCATGTTGGCCAGGATGGTCTCGATCTCTTGACCTCGTGATCCGCCCACCTCAGCCTCCCAAAGTGCTGGGATTACAGGTGTGAGCCACCATGCAAAGGTGTTTTCTAAGCAAAAGAGATCTGAGCATGCCTTAAACTGAGACAGTTCACCCAAGCCACATCACTGAGGTCATGGTGACTGGTTAATCCTGGGTAAAATTATGTTGAAAAGTTTCCATCAGAGCTATGCGTTTCAGATGACTCAAAGGAGTCCAAGGATGAAGTCAAGGGGCAACTCGATCACAACACAACCCTGCAAGTGCCTGTTGACTCTAACTATCCGTCTTTCACTAAAGAGCAGGCTAATCTTTTAAGAATAGGAAGACTTTCCGTCATAGTAACATAAAGGCTACTGTATTGCATCCCGGGCTCCCTGGAGACTGGCTGGATCTAGTTCAAATAATTTCTTTCCAGAGTTACTGTTGCCAAGAAGATTTAGAATAGCAAACAGTGGTGGTCAGTCGAGGTGAAGCTGCCTGTGCTTTTCAGCCCTTCTTCCCAGGCACTTTGGAGAAATCAGCATCTGACTTTCCAACAACAGCCAATTGTAGTCAACAAATGCATTGTATTTATTTTAAAGGGTTAGCTGTCTTCTGCAAAATCACTCATGAGGACAGTCAAAAAGGAAGAATTCTTCTTCCTTGTGGTTGGAACGGTATGCAGGTGAGCATCTGAAAAGACCAGCCAAATCTGGATCGCTAGTGGGTGGTTAACTAAGAAAGACAGCACAGATTGCTGCTTTCAGCGTGACGTGAAAAGGCTCAGAAAAGGCAAAGTGATCATTGGTCTTAGAGGGGTAGTTGGACTTTGCCAGGAAAATGAGGAGTAAGCCTTCCAGAGTTCAATCTGCCCAATGATTTACCACCAAAGTCAGGGCCCAGAGTACAGAGCTGTGCAGGTTGTACACTGCATAGAGCCCCCCTCTCCCAACTGCCCCACTTTCCTGCAAACAGGGTAGCAACAATTGGAACCCAGCATGCACTCCATTCACAACGCTGTGTGCCCTAGCATGCAGGTGGGTCTGCCTAGAGGAAGGGGTAACTTTTTATTTGCACAATGATGCTATCCACTCGGCAAACCATGTTCCCTGGGGACTGCACTGCCTAGAGGTGGAATGAGAGGTCTATTTCTGATTGTAACAAAGATGCTATCTGTGCTAACAGCAACACTGGCCAGTCTTCCTAGTTGCTAATAATGCATTTACTTTTTCTTTTTTTTTTTTTTTTTGAGACCGAGTCTTTCTCTGTCACCCAAGCAGGAGTGTGCAGTGGTGCAGTCTTACCTCACTGCAACCTCCCAGGTTCAAGCCATCCTACCACCTCAGCCCCCCAAGTAGCTGGGACTAAAAGTGCATGCCACCATGCCTGACTAATTTTTGGTTTTTTGTTGTTTTGCAACAGAGTCTCGTCTCACTCTGTCATCCAGGCTGAGTGCAGTGGTGCAATCTCAGCTCACTGCAAACTCCATCTCCTGTGCTCAAGCAATTCTCGTGCCTCATTGCCCAGGCTGGTCTCGAACTCCTAAGCTCAAGTGATTTGCCCACCTCAGCCTCCCAAGTACTGGGATTACAGGCATGAGCTACTGTACCCAGGTGCATTTACTCTTCATGTCTTGCCTAAGAGAACCTTGCACATAGCCAAAGCATGAATGGGAGAAACTCAGAAAAGATGATAATAGTAATAAGAACAACAATCCCTCTTTTTTGTTTAGCCCTTATCATTTTAAATAACACTTTCCTATCCAGAATCTCATTCAAGCCTCAGAGTAATACCAGGTTCAAACTGGGTAAAGATACCCTTTCCCATTTAAAAATTGTGGGGCTGAGACTCAGATAGCCGGGACTGAAATCTCAGTCTTCTGATTGCAAATTCTCTGCTCTTTGCACAAGACAAACAAACAAAAACACTACACATTTAGAAAAGCTTCTAGGTATACCAACTTGGACTGCCAGCACCTATTTGCCTGTCTCCTCAGTAATAAAACAGTGATTTTCCTCTGGGGACCTTCTGCCAATCTCAGTTTATGTTCTTCAGCCCAGGGAGACAGGGAACTAAGGCCTGGCAATTCAAAGCATTGCCATAAGGGCTGGTTCAGGAATGGGCATGCAATTCAACCAGAGCCCATGAGGGGTGAGGAGACACTTGTAGCACTTGAGACAGGAGGCAGGCCCGACTCTCTTCCACTGGTCTTAGGCATGGAAGAAGGTGTGTCTGGAGTCATTGGCTGCCCTCTTGCCCCCATGTGGAATGTGAGAAAGGCAATGTGGATGATAGAGAAGCCAAGAGACAGGGTACACATGAAATCATTTGAACCTCTGGTTTTAGGCACATAGCCCAGAACTTTTTATTTACCTGAGCCAATATTTTATTATTTAAGCAGCTCAAGTTGCAATAAAAAGTACATCATTTGCAACTAAAAGTGTCACCAGGCACCAAAATTGCATTGTCTGCCACTTGGCTGATTCAGGTAGTTTCTTCCTCTTCTGTCTTGTTACCTTTATGCAGATACAGGCAATGCCACTTACAGCACTGGGGACAAGCATAAGGTTTAATTGCCAAAGACTAATGCACAGAAATTCCCTCAGTGCCATGATATGGCTAATCACCACCTCTCCTCAGCAGCCTGGAAAAGTTAAGAAACCCCCCTTTGCCCAGATGCCCAATGGAGTAGCCTAGCCTGCTAGACATTGTGAGGCAATTGTGTAGTGTAATTACACCTCACTTAGTAGACGTTGATAGATAGAGCGGTGCTCTAATTGTGCTTGGACACCTGCATCAGATAGACCCCTGACAGTGAAAAGATGGCTCCCAATGGCAATGGAGGTTTATGCAAGAGACAGAACAAGAATTTTCTCGCTTATGCATGGGACATAAGTCCTCCCCTTCAGTCTGACTGATCCATCTTGGGTCATGTACTTACCATTAGATCAACAGCACTTGCCAGGAGAATGACATTCATTCATTGGCTTAGACTAACCAAGATGTATGCTGGAGCTGCAAATGGTGTCAGCTTCTTCTGAGTCACCATAAGAGGAATAGAGCCCCAAACTGAGATTCTGCTGAGAAGAAAGAAATAGGGACTAGAGGGCCGGGTGCTGTGGCTCATGCCTTTAATCCCAGCACTTTGGCAGGCCGAGGCGGGTGGATCACCTGAGGTCAGGAGTTCGAGGCTAGTGTGAGCAACATGGGAAAAGCCCCATCTCTACTAAAAATACAAAAGTTAGCAGGGCATGGTGGCATGTATCTGTAATCCCAGCTACGCGGGAGGCAGAGGTTGCAGTGAGCCGAGATTGTGCCATTGCACTCCAGCCTGAGTGACAGAGCAAAACCCACCTCAAAAAAAAAAAAAGCAAGAAAGAAAGAAATAGGGACTAGATGTTGGGTAGGATTAAGAATGTCATTACAACCACTACTTGACCATGTGACCCTGGGCATATCCTCTAACTCTGTGGGCCTTAGTTCCTTGCCTGCAAATTGAAGAGAACAGAATCAAGGATATCAACACTCCCTATCTACTCTAATATGCAACAACTCTACTAACTCCTCACACAAAACAGGAAAACCAAGTAGACAGTATGGGAGGCAGGGAAATTTGAGAATGGTAGTACTCGCTGATGTTTGCTCATTTCAAACTTGCTTCACTTTGGGGAAGATATCTTGATATGACAGAGGTAGGTTTAAAGCTTTTTTGCAGAGATAGGGTCTCACTATGTTGCCCAGACTGGTCTCAAATTCCTGGCCTCAAGTGATCCTCCCACCTCAGCCTCCCAAAGAACTGGAATTACAGGTGCTACCAGGCCAAGCCAAAGTAAAGAGTTTTACTCTCCCCAGTTACAATAAAAAACAATCAAAGGAATTTTCCAGATGTCTTTATTACAAAGTCACATTTCTTATTATTCCATATTCTCTGGCATATAGAAAATCAATTTTAGGCAATGATGATCTGTTTAAGCAAAGTCTGGATTTAGCTTTTTTCTTTTCCTGGACCTGATCAGATCATACAACTACAGCACATTATAAATACCTGGGAAGATTTTTAAATCCCGATGCCAGGTTACAGCCTGGACCACATAATTCAAAATCTTGAGGGGTGAGTACCTGGCATCAATAGTTTTTCAAGCCCCCAGGTTATTCTAGTGTGCCCCAAGGCTGAGAACACTGCCTTTGAGTCTGCCATAAAATCAGTGCCTGCTGAACCGCAGTGGAGAAAGGAAGGTGAGTGCCACACTTCCCTACTCCCAACTATAGGAAAAATAAAATTGTTGCTGGATCTTTAAAGTCTAATGATTCCTGAGATATCTGGGGGAGGGAAGGGGTTGTTCTGTCTCAGGATTCTGAGCTTTATTAATAGGAACCAGCCAGAATGGATGTCTCGCTCCTAAGCGGTCGTAATTGAATCATATTTTCTGGTAAGATGGCCCTTCCCGACTCACCCCCATGAAGAACTGTGGCTGGTCTTTCTTCTGGAAGTGCCTCTAACCAGAGCTCTTTATAGGGCTCCTTAGCAGAAGGTCACTGATTTTATTATGATTTTATTACAGAAAGATTTAAGTAAAAGGGGCCAGAGAGGGCACCTGAAATATTCCAAATATTCACCAGGCAGAAGCACTTAAGAGGGACACCTTCAACTGGAGAAGCTCCAATTTGGGGCTAATCCAAGGGTGTGTCCACATGTAGCCTGAGCCACAGACTAAATGCAGGCACAAGAAGTCATCCCCGGCAGCCTAGGAACATTTAAGGTGAGGCATAAATGTGATTTAGTTCAAGGCATAATCTGTTCTGTTAACAGCATTTTAAAATGTTCCCCAACCTCTGACTTCTGAGACTGACAACATTCCAAGAATCTGAGACTAAATGCTGGAGGAAAAGAAAATATTCCTACCACTAGCTTAGGAATATTTGGTCATTCCTTGGACCAGGGGTGAAGATGAGTACTATACTGGAAACCAAAAATGTGTACTCCCTCTGCTTGATCATATCTCTAAGTAATTTGAGGGCTGCAGAGCATAATTAATTACCAAAAGTATTTATTAAGCAGCTATTGCTTAGGGCTGTGCAATGACTAAAAAGGTTTGGTCTCTAATTTATAGCTGGTGCTTATTAAATACATGCCAATTGATTTATAAGAATTTATCAGAGAGTAGATAAAACACACACTCAGAAGCCACTACCCACGCACAGGCATTATTCAAATGAAGACTACAGTAAGTTTTCCTTTCTCTGTTGTAACCTAATCACAGCCACTTATAGTTTATAAGCCCACTACACGTTTATCAGCACATTATTATAAATCTTGCTCAATATGAGGATCCTATCGTCTTTTGTTTTTGTCAGACAGAGTCTCACTCTGGCTCTGTCACTCAGGCTGGAGTGCAGTGGCCTGCACTCAGCTCACTGCAACCTCGTCCTCCTGGGTTCAAGTGATTCTCGTGCCTCAGCCTCCAGAGTAGCTGAGATTACAGGTGTGCACCACTACACCAGGCTAATTTTTGTGTTTTTAGTAGAGATGGGGTTTTGTCATATTGCCCAGACTGGTCTGGAGTTCCTGGGCTCAAGCAATTCATCCACCTCAGCCTCCCAAAATACCGGGATTACAGGTATGAGTCACCGTGCCCTGTCCTTATCTCTTTTCAGAGATGCAAAACAGGCTATCTCTATAAAAGGCTGACATGAGCCGGCACAGGAGTGCCAGACATACCCTGAATGCTAGGAGGATAGCAGCACCAGGTCCCAGGCCCTGTGGGAAGGATTCAATGTGGGGAAAAAAAATAGCACTCGTCTGTGACCAGAGCCATGCTAAAGTCATTGAGTTACTTCCAACTTTTCTTCAAAACTATTTTTTGACACATAATTGTACATGTGATATTTTGAAAAATACATACAACATGTAATGATCAAGTCAAGGTATTTAGGATATCCATCACCTCAAGCATTTATCATTCTTTATGTTAGGAACATTGATCTTCTAGCTATTTTGTAATATGCAATTATTGTTAACTATCGTCACGCTACTGTGCTGTCAAACACCGGAACTTACTCCTTTTATCTGACTGTATGTTTGTACCCATTAACCAACCTCTCTTCATCGTCCCTCCATCCCCAGGCTCACTTTATTTTTTATTTTATTTTTTTGAGATAGTTTTTCTCTTCTCACCCAGGCTGGAGTACAATGGTGTGATCTTGGCTCACCGCAACCTCCACCCCCCAGGTTCAAGTGATTCTCCTGCCTCAGCCTCCCAAGTAGCTGGGATTACAGGCACCTGCCACCTCACCAGGTTAATTTTGTATCTTTAGTAGAGATGGGGTTTCACCATGCTGGCCAGGGTGGTTTCAAACTCCTGACCTAGGTGATCTGCCCACATCGGCCTCCCAAAGTGCTGGGATTACAGGTATGAGCCACCACGCCTGGCCAGATTCATTTTAATCTTGCCTTTTAACCCAACCTGATTTGGGATGGGAATCAGTCTAGGCTAGCTGGGGTTAGGGGAAGAGGTTCAAGCCAGATGCAGATAATCATAGAGCATGGAGCATGAAGCACACACTGTAATAATTAGAACTCTTTTAGCTGTGACTTACAGAAGCTCAACAGAAATCAACGTAACCCATAAGAGAATGTATTGGCTTCAAGGTATAGTATTGGCTGGATCGAAGTGCTCAAAAGCTATTATCCAGAATCAACCGCTTTCCATTCCCTTACTCTGAGGATGTCCTCCACGTTGCCTTCATCTTCAGACAGGCCCTCTCCCAGTGGTGGCAATAATAATTGTCAGAGACTGGGTGCAGTGGCTCATGCCTGTAATCCCAGCACTTTGGGAAGCCGAGACAGGTGAATCACTTGAGGTCAGGAGTTTGAGATCAGCCTGGCCAACATGAGGAAACCCCCGTCTCTACTAAAAATTTAAAAATCAGCCGGGTGTGGTGGTATGCACTTGTAACCTCAGCTACTTGGGAGACTGAGGCATGAGAATCATTTAAGCCTGGGAGGCAGAGGTTATAGTGATCTGAGATCTGCACCACTGCACTCCAGCCTGGGCAACAGAGTGAGACCCTGTCTCAAAAAAATAAAATAAGAATAATAATTGCCAGAGCTCCAGGATCACATTCTACCAGCTTCACGGCCCAGACAGTTCTAGCAAGAGCCAGGGCTAGTTCTCACTGGCCTAGCCACAGTCACAGACTCATCTCTGAACCAACATCTGTGACCAGGGGAATGCAGTTCTCTCATGGCCTCATGCCCACTTCTCATTCAAGGAGGAGAGGTCAGCCCTGCTCATACCACAAGGACTAAGACTTAGAAGAGAGTGACCAAAAGAAAATCAGGGTGTTTTCCCAGGAGAATGGAAATAACAAAAACAGTTCTCCACTGCCTTGACAGTGCTGGCCCATTTTGTGGATCCTAGAGTTATGGCACCTATTCTTACCCTCACTCTCCTTAAATTTCCTGTGCCCGAAACTTAATAGGCAATTGAATAAATAGTTTTAAAATGAATCAATGAATGAATCTGGTTGAGAACTTAAAACACGAACTATTTAAATATTGTACAGTATTTGGTGACATGATCAATGGAAACTATAAAAAGCAAAGATGCAAAAATAAAGGAAGAGATGAGGGGATGCCATAGGGAAGAGGCAAGGCCTGAACTGGGTCTTGAAGGATGGGGAGAAATGGGGAGGGGAATGCATTCCATGAAAGGTCACGTGGGCTCAGCACTGAAATCAGACAAGTACCATGCATCCAGGGACAGAGAGAAAACTTGCCAGGCTGGGCTTCATGTGGACAAATAGTGGGAGAGGAGTGGGGAAGGTAGGAGGGCCCACCATGAGTCTGGGGTGGCCATATGAGGACCCAGAACTGTATCCTGTAGATGCTGGGAGGGGGCAGAAAGGGAGAGCTGGCACAGAAGGAAGAGAGAAGAGTTCACTTTGGGACAAGATGAGGCTGCAGTGTCAGCAGGAAGCATGAAGTAGGAGAGTGATGACGACAGTGCTGCTTTGCACAGATAAGCCTGGCGGAGACACGGAGGGGGCTGGACTCTTAGGGGTGAGGATAAAGGAAGGGTGTCAGTGGGGAAGCTGCTGCCAGGTGGAGATAATGAGGGTCTGAACTCCATCCCTTCAGACTGCCTTGTCCAGCCCAGCTTCGGAAGCCCTTTCAGCAGCCCCTGCCCCATTACTCTTTCTCTCTCCTGCCTTTCCTGGCTCCTGACATGATAGCATGTCAGATATTTGATAATCCAAGGAACTTCAAACTTGAGGAAGTTACACATAGAGAGGGTCTAAAGTGTACAGTGCAAAGACTACGCCTTGCTAAATGACACAGAAGTCTCTTAGCAAGGCGTGGCACAGAAGCACAGGTGAACCAAGGAAGATACAGCTCACTGTCCAACTCTTCAGAATGTTTTCCGAATAGCATTAAGCACTGGACTCTGCAAACCAACTGACTGAGTTCAAATGTCAGTGTCACCATTTACTGGCTGTGTGATCGTGGACAAGTTCTCTCTCTTAGCCTTGCTATTTCTCATCTGCAAAAAGAAAGTATAACTGAACTTCCCTCAGAGGCTTAGTATTAAAACTAATTGTGTTAATAACATATATTATGGGCCTGACTGTATAAAAGTCTATTATCATTATTATTATTATTATTATTATTTGCATCTGGGAACATCACAAGTAAACCTGTTGGTAGGACTCACCTAAACTTCCTCCCAAAGCTAAAAATCCCAACGCATAATGGAGGCCTTTGGAGATGGGGTTAAGTCCTCTCCACTGATCCTCAGGCTGAGCTGAGTCTGTCCTGAAAGATACCAACCACTAGAGGGAGAGTGGACTTCCAGAAACCAGTCCCTCAACCCAGTGTCTTTCAAACTGCGGGTTTGAAACACATTAGTGATTGTGATACCAACATAGTGGGACCCAACTAGCATTTTTTAAATAAAATAGAACATATCTGCATTAATTTCAGAAGATACAGGTAGATATTGTTTCATGAAGCCCTTTGCTTTAGTTAAATAATTATATAGACATCTATGTCGTTGGTCCCAATATAAAGTATATTTCTCACTGTAGGTCATGGTCAACTATCAGGAGATCTTGAGAAACACTCCCATAAAGGATGTGCAGGAGAAAGCTACCTGTGTTGTTCATTTTCAAACACCAAAGGCCACACTGAGGTGAGTCATTGTTCTACGTTAAAGAAAAATCAGACACAGAAGTAGAGGACTGGATTTAACTAATGACACCCCGCATTGTTAGGAATTGTTGTTTTCAGATTCTCTTCCTCCAGTGTTCATTAGACACCTCTCAAAGTCTAACCTGGCTCTTTTTCAGGCCCGTAAAGGCCCTGCATGGCTCTCATCCTAGGTGATAGCATTTACTCCCAAGGCATTTCTCTATGTGGCTGAATCCTGAACTACCTTTTTGGCTTTTAACTCCAGATATGTATTTCCAAATGATGGCTAGAATTCTCTCCATGGATGTCCCAAAGACCCCTCAAATTCAACCTGTCTGAATCCCAACTCATTATTTTCCCTTTATAAAGAGAGAAGTAAAAGGCCCTGGTCCTGTGTTCCTTCTCTTGGCTCCTCTCTCCTACCAGTCACTGTATTAGGCTGCTATAAAGAAATACCTCAGACTGGGTAATTTGTAAAGAACAAAGGTTTAATTGGCTTACAGTTCTGCAGTCTGTACCGGAAGCATGATGCTGGCATCTGGTCAGCTTCTGGGAAAGCCTCAGGAAACTTAATCATGGTGGAAGGCAAAGGGAAAGCAGGCACATCATGCGGCCAGAGCGGGTGCCAGCGAGAGGGGAGAGGTGCCACACACTTTTAAATGACCAGATCTCATGAGGACTCACTCACTATTGTGAAGACCATACCAAGAGGATGGTACTAAACCATTCCTGAGAAATCCGCCCCCATGATCAAATCACCTCCCACCAGGACCCACCTCCAACACTGGGGACTACATTTCCACATGAGATTTAGGCAGATATGGTTTGTATATCCAAACCATATCCAGTCACGCAGGTGAGAAAATTCAGTTATGGTCAAGTCTTCTTTCTCCCTCTGTCATTGCTAAGTTGAGTCATTTATCTGTCCCCAGTGCCTCATCTGTCCAGTCTACTTTTCCCTCCCACTCATGCTATTTCAGATGATTTGTGTATCTTCTTAGTGGTCTCCCTGTTTCCAGCCTCTCACCTTTCCTCTGGATCCTTCCCGTGGCCATCAACTACCTCACCAAAACACAGATCGAATGGTGCCATTCTCTCTTACTCTTCTGGTCTTAATAACATGCAATAACTCCCAAGAATAACCAAAATAAATACAATATGTAAGCATGGGATTTAAGTCCCAAGCCGGGAATGACAAATGATTCCATCCCAAGTGCCAGTCCCAACTGATTCATGGAGAACTACGTTGAGAAGAATCCTGAGGTTTCATTCAAATTCAGGAAGAAAGATTAGCAAGGGGCACAACAGGGGGAAGTGGGTATCCCTGATCTAGGCTCAATCTATTTTTTTGCTTCTTCCCACATAACTCTACCAACCATTCAGCCACAAGAACTACGTATCATTACCCAAATATACCATGCAATTCTATTAACCACAAAGACTTTAATTCCTTTCTTTACTGATAGCTTACTCTTGCCTCAACTTCCTATCAGAATCCTCATCCTTTTCCTCTACCATCAGAGTTGATTATGTGTGCCTCTACTGAGCATGTATCAACCTCCTTCGTATTATAAATATTATATTTTTTATTTTTTGCAGAGATAGGGCTCTCACTATGTTGCCCCAGGCTGGTCTGGAACTCCTGGGCTCAAGTGATCCTCCCATCTCAGCCTCCTAAAGTGCTGGAATTAACAGGTGTGAGCCACCGTGCCCAGACGTCATTTGCATTTTAAATATATGTATGTTATGAATCATGTGTGTGAGTATTTCTGCCTCTCCCACTAGACAATAAACTCTTTGAAGGCAGTCAACATTATCTTACTCATCTCTCAATCCCTAGATTCCAGCCACTAACTTAAACACAGCAAGCATTCAGGGGGGCTTTTATAGAATGAGTGAACTATTTAACCAATATTCTGATGCCATGTTGACACGTGACTTTTCAACAACAACAAAAGTCACAGGGAATCTCTGGGTAAAGACACAGAAGTGAAGACTCCCTTCTGGAGATCTCCTTATTACCAGCAGTCAGCAAAAACCCTAAGACAGCAGCCCCAAACTATGAAGTAGGTGGTAGAACTGAGAATTTAGGAGAAGAATCTCTGATTGGTACAACGGCATAACACTGGACACTTACAGATAACTCTGCAAGTACACAAGACAAGCCTTACGCTCCTTTCACCAATGGAGCTCGGAAGATTAGACTTTCCCTATATCACATGAGCACCCCTAAGTAGAAGCAGGCTCACACCCACACTTCACACTTCAGATCCACAGCTCACACTTCAGATCCACAGCTCACACTTCAGATCCACACTTCACACTTCAGATCCACAGCTCACACTTCAGATCCACACTTCACACTTCAGATCCACAGCTCACACTTCAGATCCACACTTCACACTTCAGATCCACAGCTCACACTTCAGATCCACACTTCACACTTCAGATCCACAGCTCACACTTCAGATCCACAGCTCACACTTCAGATCCACACTTCACACTTCAGATCCACAGCTCACACTTCAGATCCACAGCTCACACTTCAGATCCACACTTCACACTTCAGATCCACAGCTCACACTTCAGATCCACACTTCACACTTCAGATCCACAGCTCACACTTCAGATCCACACTTCACACTTCAGATCCACAGCTCACACTTCAGATCCACAGCTCACACTTCAGATCCACACTTCACACTTCAGATCCACAGCTCACACTTCAGATCCACAGCTCATACTTCAGATCCACAGCTCACACTTCAAAGTTGTGCTCTTCCTGCTTCACCAGTGAGTGTTTGGTGAACTTTACTCCAAAGAAAGGAATCCACTATCATTAAAAAATAATAATAGTAAGTTGGAAAATCACTGCACTGCACCATTCTGTCTATGCTGTAAAGGTCTCCTGCTCAGATACTCCAAGCAACCCCCTAAACAACTGGAGACTCAACTCTATGACTAGGTGAAGATGGCTTTGGTTTTTTTGGTTGTTTTTTCCTGTGACCTCATCTCACTTGAAAGTTGTGATTTTTGTTTGTTTGTCATTGTTTGAGATGGGGTCTTGCTATATGAAGATGGTTTTTGAAAAGATATTTCCAACCACCTTACTTTACCAAGCATTGACAGCTTCCCTTATGGGTCGTTTATATGGAGGCCAGTGACCCAGAATCCTTACAATCAATTACCTCCAGTTATAGCAGCAAATTGGGGACACTATTTGGAATATTGTAATACCTTGAACAACTGAGAGAGAAGTCACCAGCACAAGGGGCCTTATCTTTCCTTTATAGGAAAATAACTTTTATTACTGTTATTCCCTGAACGCCTATGAGGAAAAAAAGAAATGAAGAGAGACAGTGCCAGACTCGTTAATTTCCAAAGTTGATGCCAAGTCCTGTCTTAGAAAAAGGCCATCACAGGCGCTTTGTTCTTCCAGGAAGTGGAATGCTTGGGATGGTCAATTTTGAGTAGCGAAAAAGCAAATGGTCTAGGCCAAAATCCGAGCGAGCGCCACGATTTCAACAATTTGGGGGTTATCTTCCCTGTCTTTTACCCTCTTTGTCTGTGTGGTTCCTCAAACAAAGTGGGTTGGAAAAGTTCAAACTCAGTTCACAGAAGAGAACATTCTGTACTGGCACAACAGGCTGGGCTGCTCTCTGTAAAACAAGATCAACAGCATGATCTCAGCCGCCGCGGCTGCAGCAGCAGGCACCGCGCCGCCGACCCACAGCCGGGCGTTTGAATGCAGGGCTGTCAAAGGCGATCTCTGGACAGTACACTGCGAACGTGGAGACACACACACACACACACGCGCGCGCACACGGCACGTCAGAAATGACTTTCTGCCCCTTGTAGTTCAATTGTTACTTCCTCTCCCCAGAGGGTCAAGAAAGTTGTTTGGATTTTTCTCTTTGGAGAGTAATTACAGCTGCGACATTTCCAAGGAAACAACCCCCCGCGTGTGCACTTCAGCTCTGGCATTGATTGGGGCTTTTCAATCTGTTTGGATGTTACTGTAATCAGATGACAGCAGTAATACTAAGTACATTGCTGCCTGGGCTTAGGGAGGGAGGCAGGGAGGGAGGCAGTGAGGGAGGAAAGAGGGGATAGACGATCAAGTTCATTCTCACCCCAATCCCCACTCCAAGCTTTTCTATTTTCTTCTGGATCCAAAGCTTTTTCCTCCTTTGTCTGGAATTTAACGTGCAATTCAACACATACTTATTGAATGCTTATTTTGTGCCAGGGCCTGTCCCTAGAATAATACTGGTAGCGAGGTTGTTCCAGTGAAGTGACATCTGGCCCTCACGCCCATCAGAAGAGGAAGCAAAGGAAGAGGGAAAGCTGTGTATGGAGACAGGTGGTGGGGCAGGAGGGGAGGGCTGCTAGAATGAAGGATGGACAGGTCTGAACACAACACGGGTGGGTGTTTTAAAGTATGACAAAGCAGACATCTGGAACAGGGCTGCTTTTCCATTGCCCGTTCTACGTTGACTTCAAGCCTATTTGCAAGAGGGAAAAAATGGCAAGAATGCACAGCTCCCCACCCCAGGAGGGGTGGAACTGCCCATCAGCCTCCTTTAAAGGCTCCTGTTTCCCGGCTGCTGTGGCAGGAGCAGAGACCAGCAGGAGGTGAGCAGGGCGCAAGGGACCTCACAGAGAAACAGAAAGATGAAAATCAGGGCCTCCAAGGCAGTGGCTTTCAATCCTGATTTGTTGTGTGAACTTCAGGCAAGTTTCTCAGATTTGTGCCCATGAGTCTTTGCGCTGTCAGCTATTAACTGGGGAGATTCTACCTATTTGTAGAACTATTGTTGGATTTAAGGAAATAATATCTGCCTTTGCTTGGCAGACACTAGGTATTTAATAAACAGTAACCATTGTTATTAATGTAAGTACCATTCAGAGAAAGCTGTTAACCTGGTGTCAATTAAGAACGTGAACCAAAGTGACCTCTGAAATGTTTTCTTGCCCATGTATTTTCACAATTTATTAACTTAGTGCATGTCTATGGAACACCTGCTTGTAGCACTGTGCTCTATTCCAGGCACGGCACGAGGCACTGGGGCAACAACAGCCTTGTCCTGGAGAGGCTTCCTTGCCTTTCCAGGGAGGGCAGTTTACACAAGGCAGCAAACCCTGGGTGGCAGACAAACACTTCCTCACCGCCTACCTTCAGTCATGTTCAGGCTTGTTTCCTCTAGGTCCAAGATCATCTCTGTGATTGTGGCCAGCCATCCCAGAGGAAAAGAAGCTTCCAGAGATACTGGGGAGCAAGGATTGGTCAGGGACAGCCCTGATGTGAGACACTTCTCAGAACTGCTCTTCCAGAATGTAAACACCCTTTCTCACTTCAGGACCAGAGCTCCTGCCAAGACTTTGAAAAACAAGTTACACAAGCACCTTTGGGGAGGTTGGCCACGCCACATCACAGCTGCGGCTACACGGGAGAGGGGGAGGAAGCTGGCCTCAAGGACTCAGTCAGGGACAATACTTCCACCCCTAAACACAAAGTTCACAGGGCCAGGAGTCCAGTAGAACACAAGCCCCTGGATCACCACACCACGCCCCAGCCTGTGGCCCAAGGAGTCAGTCATTGAGGATAATTTCATAGACTCCCCCTGCCACCATCACTGACAGATCCCAGAGTTCAAAGAGTAATCAGTTGCCTGCCGTTAGAGCCAGTGCTCAGGCCCAGGTGGCGTTTTCTTGGAACTGGTCACTGGGATATCTTAAATTCTTTTTTTTCAGACAGGGTCTCACTCTGTCACCCAGGCTGGAGTGCAGTGGAGCAATCATGACTCGCTGTAGCCTCGACCTCCTGAGCTCAAGCAATCCTCCCACTTCAGCCTCCCAAGTAGCTGGAACCACAGGTGCATGCCACTATGCTCAGCTAATTTTTTAGTTTTTTGTAGAGACAGGGTTTTGCCATGTTACCCAGGTTGGCCTCAAACTCCTGGGCTCAAGCAAACTCCTGGTCTTGAGGAGTTCCTGGACTCTTTCTACCTGGGCCTCCCAAAGTGCTGGGATTACAGGCCTGAGCTACCATGCCTGGCCTTAAATTTTTTCTTCCTGGGGAGATCACCTCCCTTCACTGCCCTGACCAGACCCTCCCTCAGAGAAGGCCCTATTTAAAATTTTGGCAGCAGAGAACCTGTCTCAAAAACACTTTTCTCCCAATTGAAGTTATTTGCCAAGGGCTGGTGCCAACTCCAGCCAGTCGTAGATAGAATTTCTCAGGCCAGGGTGTGCCTGGGGAAGTAAATGCAAAACCTTAAGGATCTGACCTGGACAAAGCTAAATAAATCCAGGAACTGGGCAAGTAACCAAGATCTCAGAAGGAGTAAATGAAGGGGAGTTCTCAAAGAATTAGCAAGAGTTTGCACCGACCCACACACACCTGGTGGGAGCAAAGACCTAAGAGAATGACATTTGTTGATCACACATAATGTATCAGGTACTTTACATGCATTCTCTCATTTCATCCCCACAGTAATCCTGTAGGGTAGGTGGTGATATCATCCCTGTTATAGATGAAGAAACCAAGACTCAAAGAGCTTAAATAACTTGTCCAAGATCATGCAGCTGTGGACATGGAAGAGCTGGTACTTGAACCCAAGTCTATCCAGGTTGAAAGCCCAGATTCCTTTGATTACACTATTCTGCCTCCCTGTATGCAAGAATCTTCTTTTTTTTTTTAACAAAGTTTTTTCAAAAGAAAATGTTTTTCAGAATTGTGCTCCAGAGAATCTTATTAGAATACAATTAGAATTATCTTGTATATTTATCTTGATTTTTCAGAGACTGAGATCTCAAGTTGAAGTTCTGAGACAAAGTCCCACTCTCCAGTCTCATATAGTTTACCCTATCTCAGTATACATAATCAATCAGCAATAGTTACTGAGCATCCACAAGACCTTCTACTATGTTCTATAGGGGATAGAAAGGTGAGTTAAGCATGTCCCCTGCCCTCAAGGAAATTATAGTCTGTCTGGATAGGATAGGTTGTGCTGCAGTAACAACCTCTGTATCTGAATGGCTTAACAAGGTATATTTACTGCCCTTACCAGATGCCCATTGTGAATCAGCTGACCCAGGCTAATGGGCAAACTGCCACATATCTCAAACATTGCTAATCAACATGCCAGAGGAAGGAAAGTGTGGTCGATCGCTCACCAGCTCTTAACATTTCTTCCCCTGAAAGCTTCTTTTCCAAAGGGACTCATGCCAATTCTGCTCACATTTCATTGACCAAAGCAAATCAGCCACACACAATGCCAAGTTATATACAACCCTCCTGCAAGTCTGGAAGTGGAGAAAACCTTGAAAAATGTTGTGAATAGCCCTAATAATGACCACAGTCTGAGAAGAGGAATGGCCTCAAAGCCTCATCCCCCACATTCCACAACAGAGCAAGCCAAATAACTAAGTGCCCTTAGAGTGAGTGCTTTCAAGGCTTGTATCCCAAGGACTTGACAGAGACTCATGCCTGGGCTGGAGACCTCAATGAAGTATCCGGAGGGATGAAGGCCTATGTTGAGTCTTGAAGAGTGGAAAGGATTTGGGTGAACCTACAAGACCAGACAAGTTGCATCCACTTTGAATTTCAATAGGGCGATGGTAACCCACCATCAATCACACTCATAAATGACATAGATTACTCCAGGCGTGAAGGGGCAACCCAAACGAACACCTGATGGAAAGAATATGCAGTGTGGGCTTAAGGGAAAGAGGGCCCATCATTGCCGAGCAGAGTGCTGGAGTCAAGGAGAAATGGCAGTTGAAGCCAAGGCATTAATTGAGAAGGTGTAGAAAATCTTCAAACAGGAGAAAACCATGATTAGAGTAGAACTTTAGGGATTCTAATAGGTGGCTACATTCTTCTATTTCACAAACATTTAAATATTTTGCATTAGAGATGCAAAGGTGTATGAGGCTTGATTCTTGCCCTCAAGTTGCTCCAGTCTCTAGCAAGAGGAGAATACATTTGTTGCCTATTTACAATACCCTTGTACTTTAAGAGGGATTGATCTCAAAGAGATCTGATAAATATAATCTAAAGCTTCAAGGATGCCAGATAATGAAGCCGAAAGGGCTGAGTGCACTAAATTGCTAAATGGGATTGAGGTAGCTGTGAAGAATCCCGGGGTGGGAGGAGACTAGAGCCAGTGCAGCTGGAGGAGTGGAGAGAGGAGCGTTGGAAAGGATAGGGGAGATAAGGCAGCTGGCAGTGGGAGAAAAGGCTTTGGGAAAGAAGGAAGATTTTTAATGGGGATTTTTATAAAGTTTGGCCATATGGTATTCAGTGTAAGCCCTCCACTTTTCCCCCTTGTGAGCATTTCAGTCAAATCCACATTGCTGAAATGCTTTTGGGGTGGCTTGAGAGGTCACAAGGGGGTAAGTGGGTCTCAATGAAGTGTTGATTATGGCTTCCACGTGGGTACAGGGTGTGGGCAGGGACTTCCCAAAGGGCCCAGTCATTTCTTATTAGATAGATATGTGCAATCAAATTTGGACAGGATAGAGTGGCTCATTCTGGGTGTGGGAGAGTTAACCAAGAAAAGCTTCATAAAGGAGATGACATAAAGGAGATGACAGACAATCCTGGTGCCAGGTGTCGAAAGATCAGATGTCCTCAGCCCACTTGGATTAATGGAAAGCATTCCAATCCAGGCACCAAGGGCAGCACATGCAAAGGTACTGGGGTGTGGAACAGCCTGGCTTGTTCAAGCAACTCCAAGCAAACCTTGATGGACAGGTAAAGTCAGGAGGGGCAAGTTCAAGAATCTGACCCAATAATCAGGAGTACATGTTCACCTTTGAAATTATTCATTCAGTATTTACTGACCCTCAACTACTTTCCAGCTTATACAGAGTGTCACAAAAATCTTTTTTTTTTTTTTTTTTTTTTTTTTTTTTTTTTTTTTTTTTTTTTTGAGACAGTCTTGCTCTGTTGCCCAGGCTGGAGTGCAGTGGTGCAATCTTGGCTCGCTGCAAGCTCTGCCTCCCGAGTTCACACCATTCTCCTGCCTCAGCCTCCCGAGTAGCTGGGACTACAGGCACCCACCACCACGCCTGGCTAATTTTTTGTATTTTTAGTAGAGACAGGGTTTCACCTTGTTAGCCAGGATGGTCTCAATCTCCTGACCTCATGATCCACCCACCTCAGCCTCCCAAAGTGCTGGGATTACAGGCGTGAGTCACTGTGCCCAGTCTTTGTTTTAATTTGGTAAAAACCTGAGAAATTCATGATTTCCTATTAGTCTATTGTTAAGGAAAGTGAGGATTCAGAGATAAAATTTTCTAAAGATGTCCTGACTTACTTATACTTGCCTCTCATATACACTGTATGACAATATTTACCTTGCTGCTAAGCACCATGTCTCCATGTGCAGTGATGACAAAAAGCCAAGATCCTTGAGGTCCTATGTCCCAGCAGGTGAATGATTGCCTGAGACAGCAGCAAACAGGAGCAGAAATCTGGTGACTATTAAAACACACTGATTGATTTACAGTCAACTGTCAGGTCGGAAAATTTATCTCCACTGATCACAGCCTAAAGTATCCTGTGTGGGGGGTGTGAGTGTACATATGTGCCCACGTCTGTTTTAAGTATCCACCTGGGAAATCTCTCAATCAGCATTTATTTCAATAATCTCATACAGAGCTCTGGCACTTTTTTCCACAAACGCTTCCAAAGCGTTTGTGGAAAATTTTATATAGCCGGGGAGTTACTGCGGCAGGAATAGAAGGAAATAGATATTTATCAGCTTCCTAATGAGAACTGGGGACTCGGTGTACTGTTGTTGAGAAGAACAGGGATCCACGCATGTGTATTTCATTCAGAATGTGTGTGTATTTAAATGACATAGTATTTCATTAACAGGTTTTTCAGATTTCCTCCTAATCATCCATTCAAATTCTACACAATTTTCAAGGCCCACCCTCTAGAATCAGCTTCTAGTTGCTTAATTTTGGTCCTCTGGAGCAAAATACTGTCACGCTGCCCTGGATATTGCATTTCTGTAAACACCCCCAGAAGACTGGCAGGAGCGGGGAGACCTTGTGTCCCTCTCAGGGGTTTTATACTACGCATTTCCGGCTCATTTCTCAGCAGAGGCTGAAAAGTACTTATCCAGGAGGCCAATGGGCACCTGTGAGGAAACTGGAGAAACTTGAGATCATTCGTTCAGTCAGTCAACATTTACTAAGCAATTACTATGTTCTAGAAACTATGCCAGGGTGCTAGAGATACAGCTAAGAGCAAAAGACATGGATCCTGGCCTTCCAGAGCCAGCAGTCTAGTAGGGGAGATGGTCATTGATAGGATAATCACCCAGATCACTGTAAATCTAGCACCAAGATAAAGGGAAGCAAGGAATAATCTGAGAACATAAGCAGGGTAGCTGGGTTTCCTGGCCCATGCCTGTAATCCCAGCAATTCTGGAGGGCAAGGAGAGAGGGTCACTTGAGCCCAGGAACTTAAGATCAGCCTGGTCAACAAAGGGAGACTCTGCCTCTACAAAAAAAAAAAAAAAAATTTTTTTTAATTAGCCAAGCATGATGGCACATGCCTGTAGTCCCAGCTACTTAAGAGGCTGAGGCAGGAGGATTGAGACCAGGAGTTCAAGGCTGCATGATAGGCCAGGCACAGTGGCTCACGCCTGTAATTCCAGCACTTTGGGAGGCCAAGGTGGGCAGATCACCTGAGGTCAAGAGTTCAAGACCAGCCTGGCCAAAATGGTGAAACCCTGTCTCTACTAAAAACACAAAAATTTGCCAGGTATGATGGCGGGCACCAGTAATCCCAGCTACTTGTGAGGCTGAGGCAGAGGAATCGCTTGAACCCAGAAGGCGGAGATTGCAGTGAGCCGATATCATGCCACATGCATTCCAGCCTGGGCAACAGAGCAAGACCCCATCTCAACTCAGCTGCATTATAGCTGAGTTATAATCATGTTACTGCCCTCCAGCTGGGTGACAGAGTAAGACCCTGTCTCAAAAATAATAATAAAATAGAAAAAGAGAAAAAGTAGAACATAAGCAAGAAACATTACCTAGACAAATGGATTGGAGAAGGCTGCCTGAGAAAACTTATCTGGAGGCTCAGCAGGAGTTATGGAGATGCATGTGTGTGGAACAGCCTTAGTTTCCTCATTTGCAAAATGACTGTACTAACAATACCTTCTCCAAGTGTGGAGTCCCTAGAAGTAGGCCCCGAGATAAGGACTCAAGATGAGGTGATTTATAAAAAAAGTGTCCCCCAGGGCTGGGCGTGGTGACTCACGCATGTAATCCCAGCATTTCGGGAGGCCGAGGCAGGCGGATCACGAGGTCAGGAGTTCGAGACCAGCCTGGCCAACACGGTGAAACCCCATCTCTACTAAAAATACAAAAATTAGTTGGGCATGGAGGCGTGCACTTGTAATCCCAGCTACTCAGGAGGTTGAGGCAGGAGAATGGCTTGAACCTGGGAGGCAGGGGTTGCTGTGAATTGAGATCGTGCCATTGCACTCCAGCCTGGGCGACAGGGTGAGACTCTGTCTCAAAAACAAAAACAAAAAAAAGAAATGTCCCCACTTGAACCTGGGAAGCAGAGGTTGCAGTGAGCCAAGAAGGCACCACTGCACTCTAGTCTGGGTAACAGAGAAAAAAAACAAAAAGTGTCCTTAAGGGAAACTGGTAGAGGAGGTAGAGAGTGGGACTAGGAAAGGAAGAGAGGCGTCCAAGCAAGGTTGACAACCGAATAAAGTTCACGCGGAGGCGTGATGGAGACAGGAGAGGTCACATGGGGAGCTGGGAACGTTTGTCCCACCGTACCTGGTAGTCACAGGTGACGTCCCAGGCACTTCTGCTCTCTAGACTGAGAAGCAAAGCAGTTCTAGCAGCTCAAGGACCATCCTCCAACACAGAGCCATGGTGCTGGCTGCTGGGTGCGTAGCACAAAGTAATGAGGGTATACAGGACTATGCAAGAGCACACAAGAGGGTGTGGGCAGGGCATTGAGGCGCTGGTTACATAGGTACATAGGGAGGTACAGATGCAATGAAACAATGCATGAAAGGAACACAGCACAGTGCCTGACTCATAATAAGTGCTCAAGCAATATTAGCTCTCATTGTAATGTTTCTTTATTGAATATGTATCGATGCAGCCTGACACAGACTCTGCTCTGCCCAGTTATCTCTGCCTACTCAAATCCTCCAGGAAACCCACCCTTCCACCCGCCACTCCCCGCCAGGCCTCCGAGACAAACACACATATAAATATAGCAATATATATTTATATTTCCCAGGATTGTCACATTTTGCTGAGCTCATAACAGAACTGAACAAATAGCCCTGTCATCCTCTATAATATAGTCTATCATTCACCGGGGCTTCATCTCTCCCTGTCCTCCTGGGCTCCCGGAGCTCGGAAATTCATGTGCTCGGCTGCTTCTTCAGTGTGATCTGTACTAACCTGATGTAATTCTCAGGCCTTCATTTCCTGTGCAAGTTGATAGAATTTTTAGACCAGAGGGACTGCCTAGGTCTGCTCATCTTGCCGAGCAATTGGTTTGCTACTTCAAATATCTGCATTTTAAATAAAAAAGAATGAACTCTGATACCTACAACAACAAGGATGAATCTCGAAAACAAAAGAATACTCATGGTATGTTTCCATTTATTGGAAATTCTAGAACAGCCAAAATTAATCTATGGTGACAGAAAGCAGGTCAGTAGTGCCTGGGGCTGGGGTGGGGGCAACTGCAAAAGGCACCAAAGAACTTTTAGAAGTTGAAAATATCAGCATTGGCCGGGCATGGTGGCTCACACCTGTAATCCCAACACTTTGGGAGGCCGAGGCAGGTGGATCATGAGGTCAGGAGTTCGAGACCAGCCTGACTAACATGGTGAAACCCCATCTCTACTAAAAATACAAAAATTAGCCAGGTGTGGTGGTGGGTGCCTATAATCCCAGCTACTCAGGAGGCTGAGGCAGGAGAATCACTTGAACCCGGGAGGCGGAGGTTGCAGTGAGCCAAGATGGCACCATTGGACTCCAGCCTGGGCTATAGAACGAGACTCCACCTCAAAAAAAAAAAAAAAAGAAAGAAAGAAAGAAGGAAAATGTCTGTCTTGGTTATGGAGTTGTTTACAGTGGTGTATACATTGGTCAACATTCATAGAACTGTATGCTTGAAATGGGTGCACTTATTGTATGTAAATTATACCTCAATAAAGTTGGTTTTAAAATTAAACAAATAGGCATTTTATTGCCTGACCAAGAGGTCAAAAGTAGATCCAAGACTAACCATAAGAAACAGCACAGACCAGACACACAGAAGCCTTTGTGTTGTTCCCCATCCCCACTCCGTTTTTTCTTTTGGCAAGAAGTTGGTCTTTATCATGTGTACTAGTGGAGGGGAACAATGGCAAGGAAATTCTAAAAAGAGAATAATGCACAAGTCATTTACATCTGGTGGCCCTGGAATGTGTTTTGCTGCTTTATGGAATTTGAACAGAGATGTGCCTGCTTGACATCCCAAAAAGACACTTCAAATGAAATAATAAAGTTTCCTATAAAGACCTGAACTACTTGTATCCGGGAAGCACTTTGCGTATCTTGCCTAACTTCACTTCTTCTTTCTCCTTTTTCCAAGCAGGAAATGCAATGATTTGCCTAATCCCAAACCTTCCTTCAAGCAGGCTCTCCAGTTTGGTGCCTCCACCTACATTAGATTGGATGCCTCTGCATTAACGTGCAGCGTAAATAAAGGAAGTTGAGATGCTCAAGCCTTTGTAAAGAGGCTTGAAAAAAGTTTTCTTGCAAGTTGCTGAAACAATCTACTTGTAGACAATTGAGAACAGATTCTACAAGAAATAGTTTCTTATATTTAGCATGCAGTTTAGCTGTCTCTGGCTCTGGACAGTCTCTCCTGGCATACCACACTCCCCTCTCCCCTCTTCAAGCCCTGTCGCTTCTGAGATCGGGTTGGCTGCCTGCTATTTGCACCCCACCTCCCATCCCCAACACCCTGGACTTTGTCCTTCATGGCATTTACCACGTGGAAGCCAAATGCCTGTTTACTAATCTTTGTCCCAGACCAGACTGAGAGCTTTCTGAAAGCAGGGTCGGCTGAGGTCACTGTTGTATCCCCAGCTGCTAGAACAGTGCCAGGCTCGTAGTAGGTGCTTAATAGTTGTTGAGTTGTTATTCTCCCGAACACATAACAGAGTTTATTTGAGGTTTTGAAAATCAACCGCACAAACAGGAAAACTCTGGCAACTTCCAAAGGGAACTCCACCCAAGCCGAGCTCCAGCAGGAAATACCAAAAAGTAAGTATCTAGCACAAAAATCACCATGCATGTGTTTCAAGGCAATTCTCATGAGCTTATCTCCAAGAAGCTGTGGAATAGTCTGGAAAATCCAAGGCTTTAGGTCCTCCAAAGGCAGATGACTTATGAGGATGGAGGGAAGGGAGGAGAAGCTTCTTGTAATCTTGACACTCTGGGGCTGTGGAATAACACTGAGATTGGAGTCAACAGGCCACGCCAGAAGGCCTAGACTCTCAGAGCCTCTGTAAATGACCATACTAATACCTTCTCACATCTTACAGTCGTATCTGTAAGTTCTTAAGGGTGATACAAATTTTAGCTGCCTGGATTATCAGAAACATCAATAACAAGCTGGGCATATGGTATGCGCCTATGGTTCCAGCTACTCCAGAGGCTGGGGCAGGAGGATCACTTGAACCCAGGAGTTCGAGGCTGCAGTGAGCTACGATGGTGCCAATGCACACAGCCTAAGAATAACAGAATAAGGCCCTGTCTCAAAACAAGGCAAAAAACAAACAAACAGGCCAGGCATGGTGGCTCACACCTGTAATCCCAACACTTTGGGAGGCCGAGGCGGGTGGATGACTTGAGGTCAGGAGTTCAAGAACACCCTGGTTAACAGGGTGAAACCCCATCTCTACTAAAAATAAAAATTAAAATTAAAAAATATTAGCTGGACATGGTGGCATGCACCTGTAATCCCAGCTACTCAGAAGGCTGAGGCACAAGAATCGCTTGAACCTGGGAGGCAGAGTTTGCAGTGAGCCAAGATAGTGCCATTGCACTCCAGCCTGGGCAACAGAACAAGACTATCTCAAAAAAAAAAAAAAATGACCTTGTGAAATTAACAGATTCCTGTGGCCTATACCTGTCAAATAACTTACCTGGAATTTAGATAATAAATCATGCCAATACTTGAATACTTGGGGAAAGGCATAAAAGTTTCAGATCCTCAACAATTACATCAACTCCTGGTGAAACTTCAGCTTGTACTCACCACTGTGGTATTACCAGTCATGTACTCATTAAATCATTCATTCAGCAAAGGTGTAAGAACTTTGGAGTCTGATCTGAACCCCGGTTTTGCTTTTTACTAGGAATATATCTAGTCAATAGGGATAACCTTAGTCAAATGGCATGTTTCTTCCTTTGTAAACTGTAGGTCACAATAATTTCTACCTTGGAAATTTGCTTGTGAACACTAAATGAGTAGTTGTAATTATTTAATAATAATAGCTGGGCACGGTGGCTCATGCCTGTAATCCCCAGCACTTTGGGAGGCCGAGGTGGGCAGACCACCAGAGGTCAGGAGTTTGAGACCAACCTGGCCAACATGGTGAAACCCTGTCTCTACTAAAAATACAAAAAAATTAGCTGGGCATGGTGGCAGGCACCTGTAATCCCAGCTACTCAGGAGGTTGAGGCAGGAGAATGGTTTGAACCCAGGAGGTGGAAGTTACAGTGAGCTGAGATCGCACCATTGCACTCCAGCCTGGGCAAAAAGAGGAAAACCCTGTCTCAAAAAAAAAAAAAAAAAAAAATTAATAACAATAGTAGGAATAACTGTTGCTCAGAGCCTAATGCATACACCAGAGACCAAGAGCCATTTTGCCTTCCCCTCAGGAGTCCCTATCCACGCATGGCAATAGTTGGGGCAGAGCTCCCTGCTGTTCACTTGGCACTTCACACTTGAAGACCATCCTTTCCAGCCTTAAGGCCTTCTGTGGATGTCACTGCCCTCCTGCTCATGTGCCACATGTGGACATTTAAGGGAATCTAGTACAAAACAAGTTTTGCAAAGTGCTGTGTTTCTAGCAAGAGGATGACAGGCCCATTAGACGTAGCCATCTGACTGGTTTTGGAGGGAGAGAAAAAGCTCACATGAGGAGAAGCCAGAAAAAGAGAAAGAAAGAAAAATAAAGAAAGAAAAGAAAAGAAAAGAAAAGAAAAGAAAAGAAAAGGAGAGGAGAGGAGAAGAGAAGAGAGGAGAGGAGAAAAGGAAGAAAAGAAAAGAGGACCAAGGCAAATGCTTAAGAAACACAATTTAAGAATCTTAAGTCAGATCTTTCTATCACAGGGTTGTGGTGGCACAAAACATTCTCTATACATGTCCCTGCCTAACCACAATTTAAGTACAGTGTTTTGTAAATAACGGGTGCCAACACAGTCAATACATATCCACTGCCTTCCCTAGGATAGGCAAGGTGAGAACCAAACAGGAGTCATATGGGGCCCTCCCCTGAAGAAATTTGTCTGGTAAATGCTTGATGACTTACATAGAAAGTTTTAGAAATCAGTTCTAGTTTATCAAAACTCCATAGTACTTTATCGGTCCCATTCTTAGGGAGCAGCTTCTCCGAAGCTTGCAGCTGACATCCCTTGCCAGAGATGCCAGGCAATTGTGAAGGGCTCACTCCTGTGTCCCTCATAAGAGTGCCAAACACACAGTGCATACTCAATACAGATTGTGCACTCTAATGAGAGTGTACATCTACAAAACTAAGAGGAACCGATGTAGCACAGCCACAGCCTGTACTTAATATGCAGTGACTCTCAGGCAGAGGAAGGAGGTTTGGTGCTCCAGGTCACACAGCCAGCAAGGTGGTCAGAAAAAGGACTCTGGTCCTTAACTTCTTGCTTTCCATATCCTCTCCTTCCAAGGAAATTAGATCCCAAGCTGGAAGAGGGATTTGTCCAAACCATAAGGACAGTAGAAATGTAAAAAAAGTCCCATCCTTGTCTCTTTTGACATTGAATTTTTTTTTGAGACAGGGTCTTGCTATATTGCCCAGGCTGCAGTGCAGTGGCATCATCATAGCTCACGGCAGCCTCAACTTCCTGGGCTCAAGCAATCCTCCTGCCTCATTCAGCTTCCTGAGTAGCTAGGACTATAAGTGTGCACCAACACGCCCAGCTAGTTTTTGTACTTTTTGTAGAGACAGGGGTCACACTAGGTTGCACAGGCTAGGCTTGAACTTCAGGTCTCAAACAGTCCTCCTGTCTTGGCCTCCCAAAGTGCTGGGATTATAGGTGTGAGCCACCATGCCCAGCCTCTGCCCACTCTTCTGGTTCTTTGTTCCTGAAGTCTCCTTCCCCCTCTATGGTGTTAGTCAAGCGGAAGATGCTGGCAGAAAGGTCTGCAGCTGCAGCAGCAGCAAAGGTTAACCTCCCATGGAGGGAAGGGAGCAGCAACTGTCAGGGAGTGCTTGGCAGTCCGCAAGGCAGGCACATGAAGAAAAGGGGATTGGTCCAGTGCAAACTGCGTAACGGCTGAGCCAAGGAAATGCAGTCTGTTTCCTCCTGGCCGGTTCAGCCAGATCAGCCCCCACTCCTACTGAAGCACTAGACTTCAGCTGTTGAGATTTGAACAAGTCCCTTTTCCACCCAAACTTGGAACCGATTAAGACAGTCACAAGAGTCAGGCAGATGGAGATGAGACGCCACCCGTATTACTCATAAAGGCTGGGTGGGGAGATAGGCTGTAGGTGTACAGCGAGAGTGAGCTTTCTAATACTAAATCCCAGAATCAGGCAGACTCACCCGCCCAGTCACAGGCCGCTCTGGAGGCCTGCAGGCCCCCCGCAGAGGCAAAGGTAAGTGGTGCTGGAGCAGAGCCTGATAGGTGCTCTCTGCTGGCTGGCCAGGCCCATGACAGGGAGGAACTGAGCCACAACACTTCCCACTACGAAACTCATCGCTCTATTAAGTCACCCATCTTCTCCTGGGAGGGGTGAGTCAAAGGATACGGAAAGTCCCGAAGATTACTGTAATAGAAGGCCCTGCTACATGGAAGCAACATCATGAGTGGTAAGCAAGCCCTCCCCCAACGTGAGTCAAGACAAACCAAGCTGCATGTAACGGCGGAGGTTGTCTGAAAGGCTCAGGAAATAACGCTCTTTACTGGGCACGGTGGCCCATACCTGGAATCTCAGCACTTTGGGAGGCTGAGGTGGGAGGATGGGTTGCACCCAGGAGTTCAAGACCAGCCCGGGCAATGTGGCAAGATTCCATCTCTGTAATACACAAATAATAAAGAAGAAAATGGCCAGGCATGGTGGTTCATGCCCGTAATCCCAACACTTTGGGAGGCTAAGGTGGGCAGATCACTTCAGGTCAGGAGTTCAAGACCAGCCTAGCTAAACACAGTGAAACTCTGTCTCTAATAAAAATACAAAAATTAGCCTGGTGTCATGGTGCACGCCTATAATCCCAGCTACTCGGGAGGCTGAGGTGCCAGAATCACTTGAACCCGGGAGGTAGAGGTTGCAGTAAGCAGAGATCGTACCACTGCTCTCCAGCCTGGGTGACAGAGCAAGACTCTCACTCAAAAAAAAAAAAAAAGAAAGAAAAAAATAAAATGATGCTCTTCTTTTTCCCTAATCTTCTTCCTCTTCCCACAAACCATGCTCCTGACTTTCCGGTACTCACTCTCCTTACAGCTGCCCCTCTGTAATTTGGGTCATGGCACTCTTGCATGAGGGAGAGGAGTAACAACTAAACCGGAAGTTTTTACTTCAGTGATGGTTGAAGCGGCACATTCCACAAGGTAGAGAATGAAGAAGTGATACAGGAGTGGGGGCAGGGAAGTGCTGGGAGGAGAAGGGTGGGGTCTCTGGCGAGGGATCCACCCTCAGGTCTGTGTCCACGCACCTAGGTGAGAACAGGCGCTCCTGTTTTTGCACCCAAATGTTGCATTTTCCAAGATGACCCTGGCCCGCCATGCCCCCATTCTGTGCCTATAAAAACCCCAAGACCCTAGTGGGCAGAGACACAAGCAGCTGGCCGTCAGGAGGAGCACACCGGCAGAACACACGGGCAGGCACCAGCAGACCCTGGCAGGTCATCCACCGGCGGAACAACACAGAAGCCAAGGGGAATTTGGCCGGGGTGGCTGGAGTTGAGTCTGGCTACTGAGCAGCAGACTCCAGGGAAAACCACCTTCCCACTCTGTCTCCCCATCCATCTGCTGAGAGCTACTTCCACCATTCAGTAAAACCTTGCACTCATTCTCCATGTATTTTTGTATGTGGGATAAAATTCAAAACACTTAACTGTGCCCACATGTGATCCAATTTTTCTGATATACTAAGGCAAGAACCCCAAGACGAAAAGCCCTCTGTCCTTGCAATAAAGCAGAGGGTCTAATTGAGCTGGTTAACACAAGCCGCCCACAGATAGCGAAACTAAAAGAGCACACTGGAACACACGCCCCACTGGGGCTTCAGGAGCTGTAAACATTCCCCCTAGAGGCCGCCCTGGGGTCACAGCCCCACAACCCGCTCATCTGCCTGCTCCCCCTAGAGGTTTGAGCAGCAGGGCACTGAAGAAGCGAGTCACACCCCCATGGCATGCTCTGTGAGGGGGACGAGGAAACTTTTCCCATTTCAGACGGAGGAGCAGGTCAGATTGGTGTACTGGCTAAGGAGGACTGTCTCCTAACCTCTTCCTTTTCTTCCCAAAAGAATGCAGAACACAAGCAAAAATAATCTAAAATCATTTCATATTGCTGTTCAGAGCCAGAGGGGAATTCTGGTATAATATCAAATATATTTGGTGCTCCTGAAACTCTTGGAATAATTTCCTGAGTTACAGGAGTATATTTTGTTATTCATAATAAGCCCCTTTGGACCACACCTGAGTTTATGCTAATGAGGTGACTTAGGGTAGAGCCCCTGGAGAGCCTCAGGATGGGGTCTGTCACCAGAATAACCAAGTGATCAAAGGGCTGGAACTTGCAGCTCTCTCTGCAGATCCCTGGGAAAGAGAGGAGAAGAAGCTGGAGGTAAAGTTCTATAAAACCTGTTATACAATAAGATTTGAAAGCTTTAGGTTTGTGGAGCTTGTGGACATGGTTGGAGAGTGGAGCCCGAGGGCATGGAAGCTCCATGCTTCTTCTCACATACCTATGTGACTCTTCCATCCAGGCTGGAGTGCAGTGGTGCAATCTTGGCTTGCTGCTGCAACCTCTGCCTCCCGGGTTTAAGCAATTCTCCTGCCTCAGCCTCCCAAGTGACTGGGATTACAGGCACCCACCACCACGCTTGGTTAATTTTTGTTTATATTTTTAGTAAAGACGGGGTTTTCATCATGTGGGCCAGGCAGGTCTTGAACTCCTGACCTCAGGTGATCCGCCCGCCTTGGCCTCCCAAAGTGCTGGGATTACAGGCGTGAACCACCTCACTCAGGCTGTGATATCCTTTATAATAAAGTGATAAACGAGTTTTCCTCAGTTTTGTAAGCCATCCTGGCAAATTAATCAAACCCAAAGAGGGATAAGGAGAGCCATGATTTACAGTCAGCAGTTCAGAAGTACAGGTGATGGCCCCGCCTGGTGGTTAATGCGTGTAATCCCAGCCCTTTGGGAGGCCAAGGTGGGAGGATCACTTGAACCCAGGAGTTCAAGACCAGCCTGGGCGACATGGCAAAACCCCATCTCTACAAAAACTACAAAAATTAGCTGGGCATGGTGGCATATGCCTGTAGTCCCAGCTACTTGAGAGGCTGATGTGGGAGGATCGCTTGAGCCCAGGAGTTCAAGACTACAGCGAGCCATGATTGCAACACTGTACTCCAGTCTGGGCTACAGAATGAAACCCTGTCTCAAAAAAAAAAAAGAAAAAGAAAAACAGAAGTATAGGTGACCATTGGAGGTTGGCATGTGAGGATGTGAGGTGGGAAGCAGTCTTGTGGGACTGAGTCCATCATCTGTGGCTAATTGAACTGAAGTAGAGGACGCCCGGCAGGGCTGTGCTGGAGTGTTGTTTGGTGTGTGTGGATCTCCTCACCTCAGCCCCACTCACACATCTCATCATGGAAGTGTGCAGTGTTGAATGAGAGTAGACAGAGGAATAAAAGTTTGTTTTTTCCTCCCAAGGAATCAAATGAGTCAACCCTAGAGCACACTTCAGGATTTCCAAAGCTCAGTCTTCCCCTGTAATCTTCACTTGTGCGTTCATTCTATAAACATTTTCACGGAGCACCTACAAAGAAGGAGGCCCTATACTAGGCGCTGGGGACACATTGCAGCCCTCGTGAAATTTTTTTCAATCCATGAGTCAAACAAGAATCTGCTGAGCATCTATTACGCACCCCACCGTGCCCGGTACTCAGTGAACCCCTCTGAGACTTGCCCCCTCCAGTCTGCAACAGTAAAGCACCTGAAAGCCTGGTTTCCTTTACTTTGAGGAGAGATTTCTTCTTCACAGATTGCCTGGGGGTGGCAGACAGTTTAGGAAAACAATATACATGGCTGATCCTAGAAATTAAATGACGTGTCTCTCATGGAAGATTGCACAAATTCTGAAGAAGGGTTGGTGAGCATTACCCTTAAATAGGTAAAACCATTCTAAAAAATAACACCTTAGTGGCTTTAAAAACGTTAAAGGGGTGAAACTCTGCATCCCACTCTTTATGGGGGCGCAACTGCTGACCCCACCATGGCTCTTAGAGAGATAGATCTGTACATTTTTAGATACATAGAAAGAATTCTTTCTGCCTGAGCTTCTTCAGAGCATTGTACATTTTTATAAAATTGTAAAACAACACAGCAGGCAAAAGAATAAAAGCTTTTTCCCCCCTTTAGTCTCAATATAACTGTGTACGAAGGGCGGAGAGCCAAAAAGTTCACGTTCAGAAACTCAGGTGCTATTTGTAGCTCCCTAATAACCAAAACTTTTTTTGGCCATCTACTCATCCATTCATTTTGTTATCTCCAAACCTCAAAACCCTGAGGGTAGGCACGTAGTAGGTGCTTAGTGAGGACTTATTGAATGAACAGATAAATGAATGAATAGATGGCTAAATGAATGAACGAAATATCCAGAGATCAGTCCATAGTAGATCCACCTTCCCACAAGCACAGAGTAACTTCGGGAGTGGGCATCAGAAACTCTTATTTACACCCCACTGGAGACTGGAAGCAGAGAAGTTCTTGTGTGCTGATCCTTAAGGGGAAGAAATTGAAGAGAGAAATACAATGGACTCATTCAAAAAGACTGCTGAATCCAAGAACTAGAGAACTGGAGAAACGTGCGATTCAATCTATTACCCACCCTCAGGTCAGTAATTACCTGTTAAGCTTGGTGAGGTGGTGTATAAGGCAGGAGGTCAGCCTGGGCAACACAGTGAGATCCTATCTCTAAAAAATAAAAATAAATAAATATATATATATATATATATATTTTTTTTTTTTACAAATTTTCATTACAAATATTCATTGAGCTTTTACTATGTGCCAGGAGCTATGTCTACCAAGGTTAATAAGATCACACACTCCTATTCCTCCAGCTTACATCCCACCATCTTTTCTCTGACCAACTGCTCATTCCTGCTTTCATTTTCCTGTCTATGAATTTAGAGTCCTTAGTTCAACATTACGCTAACCACTCCCTTGCAAATGTCTTCCACTCCCTTGCCCTCTCCCCCTGCTGCACGCACGTAACAAACCTTTGCTTATGAATGAAATCTGAGACCCAACTCCTCTATGCCAACTCAGCATTGCTGGAGAAAGTCACACAACTGCGCCAACTGATGTCATTTATAATACATGACCCAAACTGATCCCTCTCCCAGTTATCTGATTTCAGTAAATGGCACCATGGCCCACCCAAATATTTAAACCAGAAATCACTCTTGAAATTCCCTTTTACCTCATGCCCAATGTTCAAACCATCACCAAGGTATTGATACTATGTCCAACATAAATCTGAGGCCCACCTGTTCTCTCCATCTTCATCTGCCACCACCTTGTCCAGGTCTCTAATACCTCTCACCTGCACCACTGAAATGGACTCTGAATTGGTCTGCTGGTTTGTTCACTGAAAGAATGAAAGAGAAGTATTAACTTCTAAACTGGATTATGTTTGCAGCAGACACTATCTGCCATGTATCTTTACCTTTACCACTTCAGTATTCACTAACCTGACTTCCAACACCAGAACCCATATTTCTTTGCCAGAAGATTTTCCCTGGTAAAGAAGCTGTTTTGTCTACCCCTTGCAGCAGGCTAGAAATACCTGCTTGTGCCTCACAAGACATTTTCTTGTCCCTCAGACCTCAAGCAATGGCTTACAGGATTGGGTGGATAAATACTCCAGTTCTGGGCCAGTTGCAGTGGCTCACACCTATAATCCCAACACTTTGGGAGGCTGAGGTGGGAAGACGACTTCAGGTCAGAGTTTGAAATTTGCTTGGGAAACATAGCAAGACTCTGTCTCTGGAAAAAAAAAAAAAAAAAATTAGCAAGGCGTGGTGCCCATCTGGGGTCCTAGCTATTGGGGAAGCTGAGATGGAAGGATCACTTGAGCCCAGGAGTTCCAGGCTGAGGTTAGCTATCATCATGCCACTGCACTGTAGTCTGGGCAACAGAGCCAGACCCTGTCTCTAAAATAAACAAAATAATTAATAAATAAATATATATTAGATGAGTGCAGTGGTTCATACCTGTAATCCCAGCACTGTGGGAGGCCGAGGTGGGCAGATCACTTGAGGTCAGGAGTTCAAGACCAGCCTGGCAAACATGGCAAAACCCCATTTCTACTAAAAATACAAAATTTAGCTGGACATGGTGGCACGTGCCTGTAACCCCAGCTGCTCAGGAGGTTGAGGCACAAGAATCACTTGAACCCTGGAGGCAGAGGTTGCAGTGAGCCAAGATTGTGCCACTGCTCTCCAGCCTGGGCAGCAGAGTGAAACTGCATCTCAAAAAAACAAATAGTAAATAAATAATAAATAAATAAATATCCGAGTTCTCTCAAACTCAAGTGGGATAACTTGAGAGGTACATTCAACAGTGGTTCCCAGAGCTCTTCAGAGGGATTAAGCTTCAGTTGTCCACAGTGATAATTTGATTTATAACTCATCCTTTGTTGGATTTCTTCCCCCTCTTGCCTCAATTTCCCACTCTTCTATTGATGCTTCCTTACACCACCTCCCAAACAGACTACTTTGATGTGGTCTTCTTCTAGGAGAAACCAGACGAAACCACTCTCTCTTTATACAGTCCTAACCACGGCATATTTATCCTTTAGGATAAAATTCAAAACACTTAACTTTTCTCCAGAACATCCCATATGCTACTCCTACATTCCTGCTTTAACTCCCTTTCCCACAACACTGGTTATGGGTTCCATATTGCCTCTTTTATTTTTTTCCCCCCAAAGCAGGTTCTTGCTCCAGCACCCGAGCTAAAGTGCAATGGCATGATCATAGCTCACTGCAGCCTCAACCTCTTAACCTCAATGAATCCTCCCACTTCAACCTCCTGAGTAGCTGGGACTACCAGATGAGCACCACCATGCCTGTCTAGTTTTTGTATTTTTGTATGTAGAGACGGGGTTTCACCATGTTGCCCAGGCTGGTCTCGAACTCCTGAGCTCAAACAGTCCTCCCGCCTTAGCCTCCCAAAGTGCTAGGATTACAGGCGTAAGCCACCACATCCAGCCTGCCTACTTTCAATCCTTTGAACATTCTCAGCCCTCTGCCACCTCAAGGCCTTTGCACACCCCATTCCCTGGGCCTGGATCACCCTTGCCCAGCTCTTCACATGCTGGTTTGGCCCTCTTCCTCCAAGTCTCAGTTCAAATGTCCTTTCTCAGAAAGAATTAGTAAAGGCCTTCCTTTATTAATTCATCTAGTTTTTCCTGTTATTCTCTTCCTTTATTGGCTTCATGGCACTTACTACAACTTGTAATCCTGTTTGTGAGTTTGCTTAAGGTTTGTCTCCCAACTAGCCTGGAAGCTCCAAGGAAACAGAAATCTTAGCTTTCTTAACAAGGACATGGCAGAGGACCTAGCATATTGGAAGCCACCAATGCCAATTTTATTTTTAAGATCAAACAAAGGCATGGTTCATAACCTCAAGGGGGGTTCACAGTACAATGGAAGAAATTTGTGTACAAACATGTAATTTCCATGGAGTTAAATTGCCGTGGAGAGAAGGCGCTAATGGATCACAAAGCTCACAGTGTCGGATAAAAGAAATGACACCTCATTTTATTGATCCAATAGTCTTTAAGTCCCATGAGGTACTGTGAACCCCCAAAATCTGAGACAGATCTCAGTTAATTTAGGAAGTATATTTTGCCAAAGTTAAGGACGCATGTCAGTGACATAGCCTCAGGAGGTGCTGACATGTGCCCAGGGTAGTTGGAGCACAGCCTGGTTGCCTTCTGCCATGAATGTAAGCTCCCTGAGGCCTCCCCAGAAGCTGATGCCGCCATGCTTCCCATACAGCCTGCAGAGCCATGAGCCAATTAAACCTCATTTCTTTATAAATTACCCAGTCTCAAGTATTTATTTATAGCAGTTTGAGAACAGACTAACACAGATGTAGAGTTACTTTAAAAGAGCTTTACTACACAAACCATAACTACTCTCTCACCCACATTTATGTAAGTGCGCAGAAGCATAACACTCTGTTGTCCCACAATTCCCACCCCACTGCAAATATTCAGACCATGTTCCTCCCTTGGCATAAAAAGTCAGCAAATAGTTCCTTCCTTTTCTCCCCCTCTAACCCAACGTGGGACTAGTGCTAATGATTATTATGACAAGTATGTCAACTGATCACAACTTCACAGAATTGTATACTCAAAGAATCATAGGATTACAAAGAGCCGAATGAGATTTGTCTGATTATAAATTTAATAAAGGTAAAAATTATATGCCCAACTTGAGAGGAAATCCTTATTATTTTTTCCCTCCCCTACCAAAGAAAGTTAACAGAGGTAAGCATCCATTTAGGTCCTTCCTTTTTAAATTTGCTTAATAAAAATTTTCAACACAGAGAAGTAGAGAGAGCTGGGCACAGTGACTCACATCTGTAATCCCAGCACTTTGGGAGGCTGAGGTGGGAGGATCCTTTGAGCCCAGGAGTTCGAGACCAGCCTGGGCAACATGGTTGAGACCCCATCTCTGGAGAAAAAGAAAAAAATTAGCCAGAATGGTGACACACAACTGTGGTTCCAGCTACTCAGCAGACTGAGGTGGAAGGATTGCTTAAGCCAGAGACGTTATGGCTGCAGTGAGCCACGATCACTCCAGCCTGGGCAACACAGCGAGACCCTGTCTCAAATAAAGAGAAATAGAATAATATCATGAAACCATCACTCCTGTATCCATCACTCATCTTCAACAATCACAAGGACCAATTTTATTTCATCTCTAACCTCCCTTCCTGCCCCCATACATTTAACCCCCTACACCTTGACACTTTGGGATATATTTTTAAAATTTCAGATATCACAGATATCATGTCATTTCATCTATAAATACCTCATCTGTAATACATATCTCTTAAATTTTTTTTTTAACATTACTACAATCTAAATTTTTTAAATCTCTTAATGTCATCAAATATCCCTATGTACTTATTTCCCTATGTAAACCAAAAATAAAATTCTAAGGCCTCCCAACCATCCAAATGGACCCCTCCTCCCAACCAAGGGCATTTCAAAGTTAACCCGAAAAACTAATTCAGGCCATAATGGAAGAGGGGGTCAAATATGTCTCATTATATCCTCCAGCATTAATATCAAAACAGAGCTTAAGTCTGAAAAGAAACATTTACAATCTACTCTCTCTGAAGCCTGCTACGTGGAGGCTTCAGCTGCATGATAAAACCTTGGTTTCCACAACCCTTTATCATAACTCAGATATTCCTTTCTATTGACAATAACTCTTTCAACCAATTGCCAATTAGAAAATTCTAAAATCTAGGCTGGGCGTGGTGGCTCACACCTGTAATCCCAGCACTTTGGAGGCCCAGGTGGGTGGATCACTTGAGGTCAGGAGTTTGAGACCAGCTTGGCCAACATGGTGAAAACCCATCTCTACTAAAAATACAAACAAACAAAAAAAATTAGCGGGGTGTGGTGGCGCATGCCTGTGATCTTAGCTACTCAGGAGGCTGAGGTGTGAGGATTGCTTGAACTCGGGAGGCAGAGGCTGCAGTAAGCCAAGACTGCACCACTGCACTCCAGCCTAGGCAACAGAGCGAGACTCCATCTCAAAAATAAATAAATAAAATCTACTTCTGACCTGGAAGCCCCCCTACTTTGAGTTCTCTTGCCCTTCCAGGTCAAACCAATGTAAATCTTCACATGCATTGATGGATGTATCGTGTTTCCCTAAATGCATAAAAGCTAGCTGTACCCCGACCACCATGGGCACGTGTCCTCAGGACCTCCCGAGGCTGTGTCATGGGCGTGTTCTTAATTTTGGCAAAATAAACTTTGTAAATCAACTGATAACCTGTCTCAGATACTTTTGGGTTCACATCTAATTGTCTCATGTTGTGTGTGTTTGTTTTATAGTTGGCTTGTTCAAATCAGGATCCAAACAAGGTCTACACTTACATTTGGTTGATAAGCCTCTTATATCTGTTTTAATTTATGGCTTTTGCTTCCATTTGCCATGGCTCCCCACCCACCACACCCTGTACCAGGATTACATTTTGAGATAATCTTTCCAAGCCTTGTGAACACACAGTTTTCCAGTTTCAACTGACTCATCTCTCCTGCTAAACAGATAAAAACCTAATAGACAACCTTCTTTTTATTTAAATTTTTTTTTTTTTTTTTTTTTTTTTTTTTTGCTGAGAAAGTGTCTCGCCATGTTGGCCAGGCTAGTCTTGAACTCATGGCCTCAAGCAATCCTCTCTCCTCAGCCTCCCAAAGCACTGGGATTATAGGCGTGAGCCAACATGCCTGGCCTAGACTCCCTTCTTTAAGATATAACTTTCAGAGGTATGCTTGGATTTAGGTCCATGTTAAAGTATTAACATCTATCAATGAAAGATAGTCTGATTATACCTTATACTGGAGGAGATAAGAGTCAATTTCACACAACAGTTGCTATAACACTTTTTAAAAACTCTACTATCAGGGGATGTTTCACAAAAGTCAACAAATATTTTGCTCCATTGACGGTGCCTTTGCCATAGTTTTTAAATAATAAATAGGAAATGAGAAAATGTTTCAGTGGCAATACACATCAGTTACTTCCTGATGATGGTACCCTTTCTCCCTAGACCTCCTTAAGGTTACTTTCGTATTCTTCTCTCTACGAAGTGGCAAAAACTAATAGCTTCACAGGAAGAATCTCACTGAGACCTCTTGCCAAGTTTCCCCAAAGCTGAGTCGTATCTGTGGAGAATTGGTGTGAAGTGAAAACACAGGGGGTAACAGATATCTGTGAATTTATTTGGGTCAACTTGACTGTTAACTGCAGGCTTTGACGGAAATGCTGTGAGCCCTCCTCCCCGGTCTGGTTTCCTTGCGTAGGACCCAGGAGGAAGCACATTCTCAAGGTCTGTTTACTCTTCAAACCTGGTTCCCCTGGGCTTGCACCTCACCCCTGCACTTAACACCTGAACAGGCAAAGTTTTGCACTGTAAACTTGGAGGTGTGAGTCTCATTATTGGTTTTCCTATCGTGCTTGCCTGGGATTTGTCCAGCACTAGAGCAGGCAAGAGTTCAAAGCAGCCTTGATGGTACCTTTTCATGGCTTGAGTCAATTAGCAAGGGATTCCAAGCTGGCCTGGAAGTCCTGGCTACCAGAAAGTCCCCGGAGCAACAGTTGGAATAAAAATAATAAACACAACTACAGAGTAATTTGTGAAAATGCCAAGTACAGCGCAAACACACTGACTCTTGTAAACCTTGACATGAACTTGGAGAGGTGGGGCCCAGCATGCCTTCAGGATGGCAGAGACGGGAGGCTGCTGCCTTCCTGCCAATTCTCCAGCCTTTCCAAATCTTCCTAACACCTTGTTCCATCATCCAACCAAACTCTCCTACACCACTCACTCTACCTGACCAGACATCTGGGTCATCCCGTCTTTCATCTAAGCAGGCCCTCTCTCCACACTACGCCTTTCTTCCACAAATGAAAATGTTGCATGTATAAGGTAAGCCCAGAGCCTGCGATTCTAACAGCCCGTTAAAAACAGCAGCTTTAAAAAGAGGGCCTGCTAAATAGCTCTTCAAGCCTCTAATGACTCCCAGAACCTAAATAAGTCAATATTAAACTTCCAGGCTCTACAATTTATCCTTTTCTCGTCTCCTTCCTCCCATTAAATGGTTCGGGATATACGCACCACTGTTTACAAAAAAGCAAATACTTCTCTTAAGATAAATGGACTTCTCTAAGCTCACAGCTGTGTAAGCTACAAAAAGCTACAGAAGTGATTGATAAACCACCACAGCTTAGTTTATACAGACACAATTAAAGCTAAGGACAGCCCAAATCACATTTTGTTAGTACTGTATATATTGAAATAAGGACTGTTTTAGGATCCCCACACTTGACCATATTAGGAAGGTGAGGAAAAAATAATCTAAATTGGAAAGGGGGAAATAAAGGAAGATTTGATTTTATTTCATATACATTTGCAATTTTTTAACTTTATTATTATTATTATTATTGAGACAGGGTCTCACTCTGTCGTCCAGGCTAGAGTACAATGGCATGATCTTAGCAACACTGCAACCTCTGCCTTCCAGGTTCAAGCAATTCTCCTGCCTCAGCCACCCGAGTAGCTGGAATTACAGGCATGCCGTGCCAGCCTACATTTTCAATTTTTTTTTTTTTTATCCTCATTGCAGTCCAGGCACAGTGGGTCACACCCGTAATCCCAGCACTTTAGGAGGCCGAGGTGGGTGAATCACCTGAGGTCAGGAGTTCAATAGCAGCCTGACCAATATGGTGAAACCCCATCTCTACTAAAAATACAAAAATTAGCCGGGCATGATGGCACATGTCTGTAGTCCCGGGTACTCAGGAGGCTGAGGCAGGAGAATCACTCGAACCTGGAAGGCAGAGGTTGCAGTGAGCTAAGATCGTGCCACTGCACTCCAGTCTGGGCAACAGAGTGAGACTCCATCTCAAAAAATAAATAAATAGGCCGGGCGCAGTGGCTCACGCCTGTAATCCCTGCACTTTGGGAGGCCGAGGCGGGCGGATCACGAGGTCAGTAGATCGAGACCATCCTGGCTAACACGGTGAAACCCCGTCTCTACTAAAATACAAAAAATTAGCCGGGCACGGTGGCGGGCGCCTGTAGTCCCAGCTACTCGGGAGGCTGAGGCAGGAGAATCGCGCGAATCCGGGAGGCGGAGCTTGCAGTGAGCCGAGATGGTGCCACTGCACTCCAGCCTGGGCGACAGAGTGAAGACTCCGCCTCAAAAAATAAATAAATAAATAAATAAAAATAAATAAATAAATAAATAAATGAATAAATAAATAAAAAATCCTCATTGTGGTTCTGCTGGGGGCAGGCCAGGGGACAGGAAAAAAGGTAGCAACCAACAAGAGACATAGATGGCACTTCCAGGGGATCTGGTGATGTTCCCCATTTCTGAACTGGGATTCTTTTGTTTGTTGTATAGAGTCGAGGTCTCACTGTGTTGCCCAGACTGCTCTTGAACTCCTGGGCTCAAGCCATCCTCCTGTCTCAGCCTCCTAAAGTGCTGGGATTACAAGCATGAGCCTCCGCGTCTGGCCAAGGATCATTCTTGGTTTTCTGCCTTAGATAAGCTCCCAAAATACCACTTTCCCCCTTTCCTTCACCTCCCCCAAGTCTGTCTCAGTTGGGCTGGGGTGGGATGCAGCTATCTGCTTTTATAAAAGTCATATAATTCACAGGTTCTTGGGATTTGGAAAAATTAATAATAATAATAATAATAATAAAAGTCATATGAGATAACTTCTGAGCAGTTGGTTTAGGAACACACTAAGATACAGTGACTTCTTAGAGGCCTCCATAAGAAATACTTAAAAATAAACTTTTGCAATATAAATGTATTTATTACCACTACACTGAACACTTAAAAATGGTAAAGATGGTAAATTATATATGTATATTTTACTTCAATAAAAATAAATTTTAAAAAGTTAAAAAAGTTAAAAACTGTTCTGTGAAAAAAAAAATAATAAACTCTACTCTAAATGTATTTGGGTGTTATAAACGCAGACCTCTGGATTCCACCTCAGCCCAACTGAGGTGGACTTGGGGGAGGGAAGGGAAAGGGGGAAACTGGTATTTCTCTAGTTTATCTGAGACAGAAAACCAAGAATAATCCTTGGCCAAATGCAGTAGCTCATGCCTGTAATCCCAGCTCTTTGGGAGGCTGAGGCAGGAGGATCACTTGAGTCCAAGAGTTGAAGACCAGCCTGAGCAACAAAGCAAGACCCCATCTTTACAAAAATAAAATGAAATAAAAAAAATTAGCCGGGCATGTTGGGGCATGCCTGTAATCCCAGCTACATGGGAGACTGAAGCAGGAGGATCCCCTGAGCCCAGAAGGTTGAGGCTGCAGTGAGCTATGATTGTGCCACTGCACTCCAGCCAAGGCAAAAGAGTGAGACAAGACCCAATATCTTAAAAAAAAAAACAAAAAAAACAAAAAAAAAAACCACCTTCCTCTCACACACACTGCCCATATCCAGACAGGCAACAGATTCATCCCATGGCCTAGCCTCTAGCCGCTGCCTCTCTTTCTTGATCTCCTAATATGTGTTCTGATTTTATTCTTGCCCTCTGCCTATTTGCCCTCCATATGGTTTCCAGAATAATATTTCAAAAACACAAACATGACTATTTAATAAAGAGCTCCCTTTACTAGCCTCCTAACACACACATCAAAATACACACAATTAAGCCCAGCTCCTTAGCAAGGTCTGCAGCCCTGCCTCTCCACCTTCCTCTCCCCTGAGTGTGCTCATCATCCTCACATCTGTAGCCTGCTTTCTGGTTCCCAAACACATCATGTTCTTCTGCAGCTTTTTGCCTTTGCTAATTTTGTCTCCTCTGCCTGGAAGGCCCATACATTCCCTTCTCCCCCTGGCAGAGTTCTACTCAAATGTCAGGCTAAGGCCACATCAAACGTCACCTCATCTGCCTTCCTTTCCTGCTGGAAGTTCCTTCCCTTGCTATCTGTCACCACTAGAATGAATAGAATGAATATATTACGTCTGTTTTTATGAAGAACTTCTCTACTAGATTATCATCCCCTAAAGAAATGGATCAATACCTTCTTCTCTATGAAGTTCTAAAACCTTACATAGTTTCTGATTGTATATTAGGTGCTCAATCAATGTTTCATCCACTGAATTTAATCAACTCTAACAAAAGAAAACCAAAAAAATCTATTACTTGGGCTGCACGCAGTGGCTCATGCCTGTAATCCCAACACTGGAAGGCTGAGGCAGGCAAATCACGTTGAGGTCAGGAGTTCAAGACCAGCCTGGCCAACATGGCAAAAATTCATCTCTACTAAAAATACAAAAATTAGCCAGGAGTGGTGTCGTGTGCCTGTAATCCCAGCTACTTGGGAGCCTGAGGCAGGAGAATGGCTTGAACCCAGGAGGTGGAGGTTGCAGTGAGCCGAGGTTGCAGTGAGCCAAGATTGCACCATTGCACTCCAGCCTGGGTGACAGAGAGAGATTCTGTCTCAAAAAATAAATAAAATAAAATAAAATCTATTACTTGGCTCTTCAGTCTTGGGCTCTCTTACCTAAACTGCTTCCTTTCAGTTCCCTTTCAATTATGGTGAACACTGGTCATTTCTGGCCTACGAAGATGCTGCTGCAGAGGCCATCCTTCTTTGCTAAGCCTCTTCTCATTGGCCAGGCTTGGGCCTGAGCAGCTAACACCGGTGCCAGCAACTATAATTACACACTTCTCCTGTTAACAGCAGCCATGACCCAGCGGCAAGGTGAGCACAGGAACTGGAAAGTGCTCCATCTTTGCCAGTTGTTAGACCCTTCTTCTGTCACCTTCTGAAGCACCAGGCAGCAGATAGAATTACCTCACCCAGAGCAGACATGTCTTATAGGATACTTAACTCCCTCCAAGCCAAACCACATTTTCTTCCAAACCTCACCTTCTCAGAGGTTGCTTTTCCAGCCTGAGATGTAGAGAATCATCTTGGAATGATTTGGGTTCTATGGGTAATCACACTGACTCAGTGGCTGGGCACAGCTTGGGGAGGCCCATGGCTGAAAACAGGTTCAGGTGGACAAGCACTGGGTCCATAGACAGCATTTCAAAAAATTAAGATGATGAACAGCTTTCGAATTATAGCATGTTCACATTTGAAAAGGACATCTAATAAATATCAAGTATCATAGAAGCAATTTAGAGATCAACAAGTCCACACCCTCATTTTACAGATGAGGAAACTGAGACTGAGACAAAGGGGGTGACTTGCCCAAGGTCACCCAGCTATTTGGCACTGAGCCTCATTCTATTCAGCGTTCTTTCCAGCTTCCACACTTAAGCCTGGGGACTCACTGGCAAAAACGAAATCCAGTGTTCCCCAGCATCTCTACCCAGTCCCTCTCTCATCTACTCACTTGTCTTTAAGAAGGTTGCACTTCTGGTCCCACAGCCTGTTTATTTAAACTGCACATTAGACCCCTCAGCAAATGCACAGGATGTCCCCTCTCCTACACACTTGGAAGCTTCCACTTAAGCCACGGTTTCTATACCTGCACCAGCCCACCCAAAGTGATTTTTTAAATTACAGAATTCTGGCCCTCTATATTAGTATTTTCCATTTCAGCAGATCTGGGATGGAGCTCAAGCAAGCATTTTTTTTTTTTTTTTAAACTCCTCCACTAAGTCTCCTGTGACTCAAAATTTCAGGACCACTAAACCAGCTGCCCTTTTCAGGTCCTTCCTGACTTAGAGATCTATGCTTCTACAGAATATGGAATCCCCCAACTGAGATTCACTGGTGTTCCATTATTTCTGATATTTCTTTAAAAAGGATAAAATCAGAAGTATGAGTTTGTTATCCAAACTTAAAGCAAGAAAACGGGCATCCAGAGAGAATGTGAAAGTTACTCAAGGTCACCGACAGACTGCCTCCATCGGCAGTAGGCGTTTTAACTCAAAGACCACGAGGTGATGCTGTCCTATAGAATAAGCAGCAAAATAAAAAGAAGACCTGTGACCCTGAATGACTCAGCCATTGCCCTGCAAGGTGAAAGTCAATTAATGTCTGTGCACCATCTCTCCATCCATGACATGACAGCGATAATGTTTGCCTCCATTTCAGGCAACAGAGATGCTTATGAAACACTGAAAGGATAAAAGTGTTATGGGAAGACACAACTGCCTTTTTAAAATAACTCAGATGTGATATTCCCCCTTAAGTGGCCACATTGAGTAAAGTTTCCATTTAGATCCAGCATGGTCATATGAAATATGAGAGCACTGACATCTTAAACCCCTGTTCGTATAACTTAGGCTATGGCTAACCTCACTCAGTATGGCTACTTTAATTTATAATTTATAAAAATCAGCCTAACACCAAGATACAACTTTCTTAGGTCACTAGATTCTTAGTCTCCAGCAAATCCAAAATCCTATTATGAACTTTGCAAAAAGGGGGGTGCCTCCATGGGAAAAATCATAAACTTTTTCAACTATGAACACTGGACTCTAGGGGCTGGAAACCAAAGAGCTGGCTGAGGATCCTTGCTCAGTGACCCAAAGAATGTCCCTGGAATCATCACACACCCCTAAGAAAACCTTTATTTTAGCTTCATACACTGTCTTGTCCCAAATCCCACCAATTTATGAGCAAACAGAAACAGTGCTGTTCAACAGAATGCCTTAGGTAGGATTGAAAGCTCAAGAAAGCCTTGAATACAATTCCACTGAGTGATATGAGATTTCAGTGGCTACCATCTCCTGGGACTGCAGCTTCTACAATGCTAAGGCTGTTTTGCAATTGATCATGTTCTTCCACCTCCATGCATGTAAAGCTCATACTCAGAGTTCCCTCTGGTCGTCAGGATGGGAAGCTCTCACTGATCTTCACTTACATACAGTGGGAAGCCCCAGAGACAGCAGTATAGAAAAAAGAGGCATCTGAAAAAATGGAGCACTGGGACAGAGCAGAGAGAAGTGGACACACAAGTTGAACAAGCTCATGGGCAAATACCAGAGAACCAATTGCAAAAACAGAGAAGGAGAGAAGAGGAAGAGAAAGGAGAATAAGGTATCTATTTTCGAGATAGATGGTAAGTACAAGAAATAGTTCTCAATTCCAGATTGCTTTGAGCTGAGGCAGTAGGAATAGAGGTAAAGGGTGATGGGTGACAGCTACAAGGAAGAGAAAAGTCATGCCATCCTATGCACTGACTGTACCAAGGCAGTGCTGGGACCAAGAAAGCTATAGCTGTCAGGCCTGGGTAAGTTCAGGCTGACCTGGCAGACTGAAATCACACAGCAGTGTGGCTGCACACGAGGTACCCGATATTCTAGTTTCCAAGCCCACAGGGAATACAGGGCCACAGCCTGTCCTAGGCCAGTCTTGGGGGAGGACAGAGAACTCCCAGTGGGCAAAATACATGAGTTTTTTCCCCCACCAAATGGACTGGAAGCTTCAGCAGATCCCAATTCTGCTCAACCTACTATGTGAACTCCAAAGAAGGTTTTCTAGAACAGGCACATAGAACAAGTCTCATCAGAGTGGTAAAACCAGATAATGTGCCTGTGCTCTCTGGAGAGCCTCGGAGGCTCTGGGAGGAACTTGAGGCTTGTGGGGGAAGCCACAGGTACCCACTTGTCCTAGGCGGCTTGGGCTACTATAAGACATGACAGACTGGGTGACTTGAAAAACAGAAATTTATTGCTTATGGTTCTGAAGGTTAAAAGTACAAGATCAAGGCACCACCAACTAATTCTGTTCATGGAGAGGAACCTCGTCCTGATTTGCAGCCAGTGATATCCTCACATGACAGAGAGAGATCCTTCTCATGTCTCTTCTTACAAAGGCACTAATCCCATTCATGAGGGCTCCACCCTCATGACCTAATCAATTCCCAGAGGCCCCACCTCCAAATATCACACTGGGGATTAGGGTTTCAACAGGAATTGGGGGCAATGGGGGAGATGACTGAACAAATATTCAGTCCATAGTATCACCAGTATTTTTCTCTTTTGTCTTACAACGAAAGATGTCAACCTACAAAAAGGTGTAACAAACCAGTTTCCACCATGCAGATTTAACAAATGTTAATATTTTGCCCTATTACCTTTGCATCTTTATTCTAAATGTTACATCTACACTTGAACCTTATCTGGACTTTTCCCTGATCTTGTTTCCTGAGAAGTAGCCACAGTCACAAAATTTGTGTTTATCCTTTAAACCCCTCTTTTTAAATTTTTACTACATATATGTGTCTGTATAAACATTATTTGCTATTATTTGGAGGTATTTTTTAAATTTGCATAAAAGGTAGTACATATGATCCTGAAACTTGCTTCTTTAAAGTCAAACATTCTGTTTTTAAGATCTATCCATATTGCTACATGTAGGTATTTATTTATTTAGAGATAGGATCTCGATCTGTCATTCAGGCTGGAATACAGGGGTGTGATCATAGTTCATTGCATCCTTGAACTCCCGGGATCAGATGACCCTCTTGCCTCAGCCTCCCAAAGTGCTGGGATTACAGGCGTGAGCCACAACGCCTGGCGCATTCATTTCATTGTGGTATGTTCTTTGAATAGCCCTTGATTTATTCATTCATTCTTCTTTTGACAGACTTTCGGTTTTCATTTTTGCTGTTACAATACTGCAATGAAATCCTCGTTTCTCTAGGATATATGCCTGGTGATATATATTTACCTTCCACAAAAACTACCACATTTGCCCTGTAATGGCTCTTCCAATTTATGCTGACAATGTGTGAGGTTTACTTTTTCTCTGCACTCTAATATTATTGACCTTTAATTTTCATTGATCTGATGAGTGTGACATAACATCTGATTTTTATTTTAGTTTGCATTTCTATGACTACTGGTAAGACCGATCATCTTCACATATTTTTTCTTCAAATCAGCCTCTTCCGGGAATTGCCTGTTCGTAATCTTTTCTCATTGTTTTTTTTTTTTTCGGTAAGTTGTTTCTCAGTCATTTACAGGAGTTCTTTATATTCTTTGCGTACTCTGGATGCTAACTCTTTGTTGATTGTGTAGAACACAAAGTGTTCTCCCAAAAGGTAAGTTGTATATTAACACTGTTTTGGGTATCTTTTGTCATTCAGAAGGGTTTTATTTCTTAATATAGTTAAGTGTATCGACTTTTTCTTTACAGTTATAATTTTTGTGTTTTATATAGAAATTCTTCCCTATCCTGCATGATAGTCTCCTATAATCCATTTTAGAGTTTTGCTTTATATAATTAGAGCTTTAGTTATTCTAAACTGTATTTTTGTGTGTGATAGATTATAGACATATATTTTTATTTTTTCTCATATAGCTATCCAGTTGCCACAGCAACATTTATTGAATAGGTCATCATTTTCCCTGATTTGTAATGTCTCTTTTATCACACGTCATGTTTCGTGTATGTTTGGGAGTCTTTGTGGGCTCTCTATTCTTTTCTATTAGTCTTTCTGCTTCATCATTCTGCCAGTATCACACTGTTTTTGATTAAATAGCTATTTAATGAGTCTTGATATCTGCCAAAGCAAGACTCCTCCCTTTCCCCTCCCATTTTCTTCTATTTTTTTTCAAAATTCTTAGCTTATTCTCAGCTTCTTCGTCTTCCAAATTAATTTTTGTGTTAGCCTGTGAATTTCAATGAAATTTCTGTTTGGGATTGTGTTAGTTTAGGGGTTGATCAGAAACACAGGACCACTGTGAGTGATATAGAGTAAAGGATTTATTATAGGGCTGAGACCTCCTACAATTGTGGGAGGTAAACATTTTATGCAAGGTCATTGGTTCTATGTCTGGTGTCAGACCTCAAGTCACCAGAGCCAGCAGTAGGGAAAGAAGATGAACGGGAAAGACCAGGAATAATTAGGAACCTGTAAAGGCAAACCCATGTCTATCTGTCACTGTCTTCAACCTTCGTGATGACCAGCAGCATACACCAGCACCCTTCCTCATGGAGCTGCCACACAAAGCTGGTCCAGCTGCTATTTCATGAGCTGCAACAGGGCCTGGCCCTATACTGACCTTCAGGGCATAAAAATGGTTACTACTTCACCTCTACCTTCCAATCCCCAAGAAAATTTTTTCTCACGGCTGACCTTAACCCACAACCATTCAATGAAGGGATGCCTGGGTAACAAAATTCCTACTTCGCTAAGCTGACACTGTTCAAAGCTATCTCCAAGATTTTATTTGGAATGGCTTAAATGTATAGATGAATTTAGACCACTTGACAGCTTTAAAATATTGGCTCATTTCATCTATAATATTAGTTTATGTTTTCTTTTATTCAGATATTTATGATCCTTGAAATGTTTCATACATTTTTCCAGAACATTCTTACACATATTTTGAAACTTAAGAACTTTATAATTTTTTTAAGATGCACCTCACTATGTTGCCCAACCTGGTCTCAGACTCCTGGGGCCAAGTGTTCCTCCCCTATTCGCTTGCCAAGTAGCTGAGGTTACAGGCATACACCACTGCACCCAGCTCAGGACCTTACAGTTTTTGTTTGATACTTTGAATGGGACCTTTTAAAATTATTGTTTTAATCTATTTTGTGCTCTCATAACAAAACACATGAGACTGGAAAGTCTCTCTGAACCTATTCTCGTCCAGGGGGTTGCCCAGAAGAAGAAGAAAAAAATATGTGAGACTGGTAATTTATAAAGAAGTTTCTTTGGCTCATAATTCTGGTGGCTGGGCAATCCAGAATTTGGTAGCCCATCTGGTGAGAGTCTCATGCACTTCAACTCATGGCAGAAAGCAGAAGAGGAAGCGGGCATGTGCAAAAAGACCAAATGTGAGAGGCAACAACCCGATCTCAGATAACCAATCCAGTCCCCAGAGATGGCATTAATCTATCCATGAGGGATCCACCCCGATGACTTTAACACTTCCCACTAGGCCCTACCTCCCAACACTGCTGCATCAAAACTTGAATTCCAACATGAGTTTCGGCAGGAACAAACTACATCCAAACTATAGCAATTATGTAGACTAAATGATTTGTAAGAAAGGTTTTTATTTCTCTAAGTCTGTTGAAAGTGTACCTACTAGTATCTCTATTATTAGGTCTAATTGTGCACCTGGATTTTTCTATTTAGACATTCCTATCATGTCCAATGTTGAAAATTTTGTGACCAGGTGTGGTGGCTCACGCCTGTAATCCCAGCACTTTGGGAGACGAGGGTGGATGAATCACATGAGGCCAGGAGTTCAAGACCAGCCTGGCCAACATGGTGAAACCCTGTCTCTATTAAAATATGAAAATTAGCTGAGTGTGGTGGTGCACGTCTGTAATCCCAGCTGTTCAGAAGGCTGAAGCATAAGAATCGCTTGAACTGGGAAGGCAGAGGTTCCAGTGAGCCAAGATCGTACCGCTGTATTCTAGCTTGGTTGATAAAGAGTCTGTCTCAGAAAAATTTAAAAAAAAGAAGAAGAAAGAAAGAAAATTTTGCCTCTTTTTCATTCCTATGCCTTTGTTTTTTTTCTTGTGTTACTGCATTAGCTAGAACTTCTACAATTTTTTGCGGGGGCGGGAGGGAAACAGGGTCTCCCACTATCACCCAGGCTGGAGTGCAGTGGCAAGTTATAATAACTCACTGCAACTTCAACCTCCTGAGCTCAAGTCATCCTCCCACATCACTTTCCCTAGTAGCTGGGATTGTAGGCATGCACCACCATGCCCAGCTGATTTTGTATTTATTGTAGATACGGGGTTTCACCATGTTGCCTAGGCTAGTCTCATACTCTTAGGCTCAAGCCATCCTCCTGCCTTGGCCTCCCAAATGCTGGGATTACACGCATGAGCCACTGTACCCAGCCTACGATCTTGATTAGTAGTGGTGAAGGGAACATTCTTGTCTGGTTTCTAACTTTAAGGATAAAGCATCTAGAATTTCACCATGAAGTATCACGTTTCTTATAGATTTTTAGAAACTATTAGTATAAAAACTTCTATTCCTAAGTCTTTTATTAATACATCTTACATTCTAACTAATGTTTTCCTTTCCTCTATAAGGTTAATTACATATTTTTCTTTATTCTGATGGTTGGTAGCCAGCCTGTAAGGTGCCCCCCAGTAATCCTGCCTCCTGGCATTCACACATTTCTGTAATGTCCTTCCATAATGAGAATGTGGCAGAAGTAATGTTATAACATTCCTGAAATTAGGCATAAAAAGATTTTTCTTGGTTTATACAGCAAATTCGTTTTCTATATTTTGCTGTTCTATAAACAGTTTTACAAAAAAAATTATTTCTTAAGATATGGTCAAACTTGCCTGTAAAATTATCTGGGTATCATTAAAATGATTACTTTTTTAAATTATCAAGCCACTATCTTGAATAGTTACTGATAATTATCATCAATTCACTTTTAATGTGTTACATTTTTCTAGAATATTATCCATTCTGTCAGAGATTCTATTTATTTTTTGAGACAAGGTCTCACTCTGTGACTCAGGCTGGAGTACAGTGGCACAATCTCAGCTCACTGCAACCTTTGCCTCCCAGGTTCAAGCAATCTCCTGCCTCAGCCTCCCAAGTAGCTGGAATTACAGGCACCCACCATAATGCCCGGCTAATTTTTGTATTTTTTGTAAAGATGGGGTTTCACCACGTTGGCCAGGCTGATCTTGAACTTCTGATCTCAAGTGATCCACCAGTCTCAGCCTCCCAAAGTGCTGGGATTGCAGGCATGAGCCATCCCACCTAGCCTCTGTCAGTTTTTAAATTTAGCATCATAAACTAGTTCATATTCATATTCATCACTTGTGAATTTTAAAAATCTGTATCTTTGGTATAATTTTACTATTGTTTATTTATGCTTTTCTCTTTGATCCCTTGATTAATCTTGCTAGAATTTTATTTTATTAAACTTTTCAAAAAGTCAGCTTTTGCCTTCCTGAGATCCTCTATTGTTCCTTAGTTTTCTATTTTATGTAATGTTAGCTTTATCATGACTATTTTCTTCATTCCACTTTCTTTAGATTTACCCTATTATTCCCTCTTTACATTCTCAAGTACAATAATTTATTTTAAATCTTTCTTGAATGTGTCGAATGCTGTAAATTTTATCTTGTTTGTTTTGTTTTGTTTTTGACACAGTCTCACTCTGTCACCCAGGATGGAATGCAGTGTTGCAATCTCAGCTCACTGCAACCTCCACCTCCTGGATTCAAGCAATTCTCCTGCCTCAGCCTCCTAAGTAACTGGGATTACAGGCATTCCCCCATGATGCCCAGCTAATTTTTGCATTTTTTTTTTTTCCAGTAGAGACAGGGTTTCACCATGTTGGCCAAGCTGATTTCGAACTCCTGACCTCAAGTGATCCACCCGCCTCAGCCTCCCAAAGAGTTGGGATTACAGGCGTGAGTCACTGCACCCGGCCCCCAATTTTTTTTTTTTTTTTTTTTGAGATGGAGTTTCGCTCTTGTTGCGCAGGCTGGAGTAATGACAAGATCTCAGCTCACTGCAACCTATGCCTCCAAGGTTCAAGCGATTCTCCTGCCTCAGCCTCCCAAGTAGCTGGGATTACAGGCATGTGCCACCTTGCCCAGCTAATTTTTTTTGTATTATTAATAGAGATGGGGTTTTACCATGTTGCCCAGGCTAGTCTGGAACTCCTGACCTCAGATGATCCACCCGCTTCAGACTCCCAAAGTGCTGGGATTACAGGCGTGAGCCACAGTGCCTGACTTTTTTGAGACAGAGTCTCACTCTGTCACCCAGGCTGGAGTATACAGCGGTGCAGTCTTGGCTCACTGCAACCTCTGCCTCCCAGGTTCAAGCAATTCTCCTGTCTCAGCCTCCCGAGTAGTTGGCTTTACAGGCGTGCAACACCACACCTGCCTAATTTTTGTATTTTTAGTAGAGACAGGGTTTTACCATATTGGCCAAGCTGGTCTTGACTCCTGACCTCAAGTGATCCATCCACCTTGGCCTCCCAAAGTGCTGGGATTACAGGTGTGAGCCACTGCACCCAGCCTATGGTCATTTTTAAATTGCTTTACTATTTTTATGTCACTTGCAATGAATTAATTTATCCACTATTGATTTTGTTTCTTCTTTAGTTTTTGTTTGCTTCTTGTGCTGAAATTTTTGGTTTGCAAGTTTATTTTTTATGGGAGGTTTTTGTTGTTCTCTCTCCTCACCATTCCTGGTCTAACAGTCTTGGAATTACCTCAACCCAGACCTACAGGATCCCCAAACTACAACTGGGTTTTATAATTGACAGCTCAGGAAAGACGACCTAGGATAATATTGGTGATGTTGCTGTAAGGGGTTTCGTTTAGGTCCTGGCCAAAAGGGTCTGTCTGCTTCCCCCTACAGCACTACTCTGCCTTATATAACCTAGGGAATGGTCAGTTTCATTTATTTTAGACCCTCCTTTCAAAGATGTGGAGGGATAGAGAGTGCCTTTCTCCAGGCCCTGGTTTTAAGCAGTGAACATGTTTTTGGTTTTGTTGTATTTTGTTTTTAGAGACAGGGTCTTGCTATGTTGCCCAGGCTGGAGTGCAGTGGCTATTCACTATCATAATCACAGCCCACTGCAGCCTCAAACTCCTGGCCTGAAGCAATCCTCCGACCTCAGTCTGCCAAGCAGGCAGGACTACAGGCATGCACCACCATGCCTGGTTTGAACCTGGTTTTGATCACCTGCCTGGCAGGACACTTAGGGCCACATTTCAAGGAAGAGTTGATTAATTAACTGCTTCTGCTTAATTTTGTGCCTAAGGCCAAGCTGACCTATTGCTTCTTACTATTTTTCTGCTGCATTTCTGATTGACAAATGTTTATCTTATTTTTTTAAAATAAAGACAGGGTCTTGCTATATTGCCCAGCTAGTCTCAAACGCCTGGGCTCAAGCAGTCCTCCTGCCTTAGCCTCCCAAAGTGCTAGGATTACAGGCATGAGCCACTGCTCCCAGCCTTATTTGTTAGCATGACTGTGTCTGTTATACTTTCTCATTATATAGTTTGTCTATTATTGGAATCATTGAAGCAAAGATAGTGATTGGAGCATAAATTTATAATACAGGGGGCACGCCCAAGATGGTCGAATAGGAACAGCTCCAAGCTCCAGCTCCCAGCATGAGTGACACAGAAGACGGGTGATTTCTGCATTTTCAACTGAGGTACTGGGTTCATCACACTGGGGAGTGCTGGACAATCGGTGCCGGTCAGCTAGTGCAGCCCGACCAGCGAGAGCTGAAGCAGGGCGTGAGAGCTGAAGTAGGGTGAGACATCGCCTCACCTGGGAAGTGCAAGGGGGAAGGGAATCCCTTTTCCTACCAAGGGAAACAGACACAACACCTGGAAAATCGGGTAACTCCCACCCCAATACTGTGCTTTACCAAGGGTCTTAGCAAATGGCACACCAGGAGATTATATCCCACACCTGCCCCGGAGGGTCCCAGGCCCACAGAGCCTCCCTCATTGCTAGCACAGCAGTCTGAGATCTAACTGCAAGGCAGCAGCAAGGCTAGGGGAGGGGCACCTGCCATTGCTGAGGCTTAAGTGGGTAAACAAAGCTACCTGGAAGCTAGAATTGGGTGGAGCCAATTCTAGCCTGCCTCTGTAGACTCCTCCTCTGGGGACAGGGCATAGCTAACGAAAAGCAGCAACCTCAGCAGAGGTAAATGCCCCTGTATGACAGCTTTGAAGAGAGCAGTGGATCTCCCAACACGGAGGTTGAGATCTGAGAACAGACAGACTGCCTGCTCATGTGGGTCCCTGACCCAAGTAGCCTAACTGGGAGACATCCCCCATTAGGTGCAGACCCACACCTCACACGGCAGGGTACACCCCTGAGACAAAGCTTCCAGAGCAAGAATCAGACAGCAACACTCGCTGGTCAGCAATATTCTATCTTCTGCAGCCTCTGCTGCTGATACCCAGGCAAACAGGGTCTGGAGTGGACCTCAAGCAAACTCAGACTTACAGCTGAGGGTCCTGACTGTTAGAAGGAAAACTAAAACAGAAAGGACACCCACACCAAAACCCCATCAGTACATCACCATCATCAAAGACCAAAGGCAGATAAAACCACAAAGATGGAGAAAAAGCAGTGCAGAAAAGCAGGAAATTCAAAAAATCAGAGCGCATCTCCCCCTCCAAAGGAACACAGCTCATCGCCAGCAATAGAACAAAGCTGGATGGAGAATGACTTTGACGAGTTGAAAGAAGAAGGCTTCAGTTGATCAAATTTCTCAGAGCTAAAGGAGTAACTACATAACCAGCACAAAGAAACTAAAACCTTGAAAAAAGAATGGATGAATGGATAACTAGAATAATCTGTGCAGAGAAGACCTTAAAAGAACTGACAGATGAAAACCATAACACGAGAAATACATGACAAATGCACAAGCTTCAGTAACTGACTAGATCAACTGGAAGAAAGAGTATCAGCAATTGAAGATCAAATGAATGAAATGAAGCGAGAAGAGAAGTGTGGAGGAAAAAGAGTAAAAAGAAATGAACAAAGCCTCCCAGAAGTATGGGATTATGTGAAAAGACCAAATCTACGTCTGATTGATGTGCCTGAAAGTCACAGGGAAAATGGAACCGAGTTGGAAAACATTCTGCAGGATATCATCCAGGAGAATTTCCCCAACCTAGTAAGGCAGGCCAACATTCAAATTCAGGAAATACAGAGAATGCCACAAAGATACTCCTCGAGAAGAGCAACTCCAAGACACATAATTGTCAGATTCACCAAAGTTGACATGAAGGAAAAGATGTTAAGGGCAGCCAGAGAGAAAGGTCAGGTTACACACAAAGGGAAGCCCATCAGACTAACAGCAGATCTCTTGGCAGAAACTCTCAAGCCAGAAGAGAGTGGGGGCCAATATTCAACATTCTTAAAGAAAAGAATTTTCAACCCAGAATTTCATATCCAGCCAAACTAAGTTTCATAAGTGAAGGAGAAATAAAATCCTTCACAGACAAGCAAATGCTTAGAGATTTTGTCACCACCAGGCCTGCCCTACAAGAGATCCTGAAGGAAGCACTAAACATGGAAAGGAACAACTGGTACCAGCCATTGCAAAAACATGTCAAAATGTAAACTCCATGGATGCTAGGAATAAACTGCATCAACTAGCAAACAAAATAACCAGCTAATATCATAATGACAGGATCAAGTTACACATAACAATATTAACCTTAAATGTAAATGGACTAAATGGTCCAATTAAAAGACACAGACTGGCAAATTGGATAAAGAGTCAAGACCCATCAGTTTGCTGTATTCAGGAGACCCATCTCACATGCAGAGACACACATAGGCTCAAAATAAAGGGATGGAGGAAGATCTACCAAGCAAATGGAAAACAAAAAAAAAGCAGGGGTTGCAATCCTAGTCTCTGATAAAACAGACTTTAAACCATCAAAGATCAAAACAGACAAAGAAGGCCATTACATAATGGTAAAGGGATCAATTCATCAGGAAGAGCTAACTATCCTAAATATATAAGCACCCAATACAGGAGCACCCAGATTCATAAAGCAAGTCCTTAGAGACTTACAAAGAGACTTAGACTCCCATACAATAATAATGGGAGACTAACACCCCACTGTCAATATTAGACAGATCAATGAGACAGAAAGTTAACAAGGATATCCAGGAATTGAACTCAACTCTGCACCAAGTGGACCTAATAGACATCTACTGAACTCTCCACCCCAAATCAACAGAATATACATTTTTCTCAGCACCACATTGCACTTATTCCAAAATTGACCACATAGTTGGAAGTAAAGCACTCCTCAGCAAATGTAAAAGAACAGAAATTATGACAAACTGTCTCTCAGACCACAGTACAATTAAACTAGAACTCAGGACTAAGAAACCCAATCAAAACCACTCAACTACATGGAAACTGAACAACCTGCTCCTGAATGACTACTGGGTACATAATGAAATGAAGGCAGAAATAAAGATGTTCTTTGAAACCAATCAGAACAAAGATACAACATACCAGAATCTCTGGGACACATTTAAAGCAGTGTGTAGAGGGAAATTTATAGTACTAAATGCCCACAAGAGAAAGCAGGAAAGCTCTAAAATTGACACCCTAATATCACAATTACAAGAACTAGAGAAGCAAGAGCAAACACATTCAAAAGCTAGCAGAAGGCAAGAAATAACTAAGATCAGAGCAGAACTGAATGAGATAGAGACACAAAAAAAACCTCCAAAAAAAAAAAAAATCAATGAATCCAGGAGCTGGTTTTTTGAAAAGATCAACAAAACTGATAGACCACTAGCAAGACTAATGAAGAAAAGAGAGAAGAATCAAATAGATGCAATAAAACATGATAAAGGGGATATCACCACCGACCCCACAGAAATACAAACTACCATCAGAGAATACTATAAACACCTCTATGCAAATAAACTAGAAAACCTAGAAGAAATGGATAATTTCCTGGACACTTACACTCTCCCAAGACTAAACCAGGAAGAAGTTGAATCCCTGAATAGAACAATAGCAGGCTCTGAAATTGAGGCAATAATTAATAGCCTACCAACCAAAAAAACTCCAGGAGCAGACGGATTCACAGCAAAATTCGACCAGAGGTACAAGGAGGAGTTGGTACCATTCCTTCTGAAACTGTTCCAATCAATAGAAAAAGAGGGAATCCTCCCTAACTCATTTTATGAGGCCAACATCATCCTGATACCAAAGTCTGACAGAGACACAACAAAAAAAGAGAATTTTACACCAATATCCCTGATGAACATCAATGAAAAATCCTCAATAAAATACTGACAAACTGAATCCAGCAGCACATCAAAAAGCTTATCCACCATGATCAAGTGGGCTTCATCCCTGGGATGCAAGGCTAGTTCAACATATGCAAATCAATATACATAATCCAGCATATAAACAGAACCAAAGACAAAAACCACATGATTATCTCAATAGATGCAGAAAAGGCCTTTGACAAAATTCAATAGCCCTTCACGCTAAAAACTCTCAATAAATTTGGTGTTGATGGAACGTATCTCAAAATAAAAGAGCTATTTATGACAAACCCACAGCCAATATCATACTGAATGGGTAAAAACTGGAAGCATTCCCTTGGAAAACTGGCACAAGACAGAGATGCCCTCTCTCACCACTCCTGTTCAACATAGTGTTGGAAGTTCTGCCTAGGTCAATCAGGAAAAGAAAGAAAGGGTATTCAGTTAGGAAAAGAAGAAGTCAAATTGTCCCTGTTTGCAGATGACATGATTGTATATTTAGAAAACCCCATTGTCTCAGCCCCAAATCTCCTTAAGCTGATAAGCAACTTTAGCAAAGTCTCAGGATACAAAATCAATGTGCAAAAATCACAAGCATTCTTATACACCAATAACACACAGAGAGCCAAATCATGAATGAACTCCCATTCACAATAGCTTCAAAGAGAATAAAAATACCTAGGAATCCAACTCACAAGGGATGTAAATGACCTCTTCAAGGAGAGCTACCAACCACTGCTCAGTGAAATAAAAGAGGACACAAACAAATAGAAGAACATACCATGCTCATGGATAGGAAGAATCAATATCGTGAAAATGGCCATACTGGGCCGGGCGCGGTGGCTCAAGCCTGTAATCCCAGCACTTTGGGAGGCTGAGGCGGGCGGATCACGAGGTCAGGAGATCGAGACCATCCTGGCGAACACGGTGAAACCCCGTCTCTACTAAAAAATACAAAAAAAAAAACTAGCCGGGCGAGGTGGCGGGCGCCTGTAGTCCCAGCTACTCGGGAGGCCGAGGCAGGAGAATGGCGTAAACCCGGGAAGCAGAGCTTGCAGTGAGCTGAGATCCGGCCACTGCACTCCAGCCTGGGCGACAGAGCAAGACTCCGTCTCAAAAAAAAAAAAAAAAAAAAAAAAAAAAAAAAAAAAAAAGAAAATGGCCATACTGCCCAAGGTAATTTATAGATTCAATGCCATCCCCATTAAGCTACCAATGACTTTCTTCACAGAATTGGAAAAAACTGCTTTAAAGTTCATATGGAACCAAAAAAGTCCCCGCATTGCCAAGACAATCCCAAGCCAAAAGAACAAAGCTGGAGGCATCATGCTACCTGACTTCAAACTATACTACAAGGCTACAGTAACCAAAACAGCATGGTACTGGTACCAAAACAGAGATATAGACCAATGGAACAGAACAGAGGCCTCAGAAATAATACCACATATCTATAGCCATCTGATCTTTGACAAACCTGACAAAAACAAGAAATGGGGAAAGGATTCCCTATTTAATAAATGGTGCTGGGAAAATTGACTAGCTGTAAGTAGAAAGCTGAAACTTACTCCTTATACGAAAATTAATTCAAGATGGATTAGAGACTTAAATGTTAGACCTAAAACCATAAAACCCCTTGAAGAAAACCTAGGTAATACCATTGAGGACATTAGGCATGGGCAAGGACTTTATGCTAAAACACCAAAAGCAATGGCAACAGAAGCCAAAATTGACAAATGGGATGTAATTAAACTAAAGAGCTTCTGCACAGCAAAAGAAACTACCATCAGAGTGAACAGGCAACCTACAGAATGGAGAACATTTTTGCAATCTACTCATCTGACAAAGGGCTAATATCCAGAACCTACGAAGAACTCAATCAAATTTACAAGAAAAAAACAACCCCATCAAAAAGTGGGCAAAGGATATGAATGGACACTTCTCAAAAGAAGACATTCATGCAGCCAACAGACACATGAAAAAATGCTCATCATCACTCACTATCAGAGAAATGCAAATCAAAACCACAATGAGATACCATCTCACACCAGTTAGAATGACAATCATTAAAAAGTCAGGAAACAACAGGTGCTGGAGAGGATGTGGAGAAATAGGAACACTTTTACACTGTTGGTGGGACTGTAAACTAGTTGAACCATTGTGGAAAACAGTGTGGCGATTCCTCAAGGATCTAGAAATAGAAATACCATTTAACCCAGCCATCCCATTACTGGGTATATACCCAAAGGATTATAAGTCATGCTGCTCTAAAGACACATGCACACATATGTTTATTGCGGCACTATTCACAATAGCAAAGCCTTGGAATCAGCCCAAATGTCCATCAGTGACAGACTGGATTGAGAAAATGTGGCACATATACACCATGGAATGCTACGCAGCCATAGAAAAGGATGTGTTCATGTGCTTTGTAGGGACATGGATGCAGTTAGAAATCATCTCTCTCAGCAAACTATCACAAGAACAGAAATCCAAATACCGCATATTCTCACTCATAGGTGGGAACTGAACAATGAGATCACTTGGACACAGGAAGAGGAGCATCACACACCAGGTCCTATTGTGGGGAGGGGGTAGGAGGGAGGGATTGCATTGGGAGTTATACCTAATGTAAATGATGAGTTAATGGGTGCAGCACACCAACATGGCACATGTATATATATGTAACAAACCTGCACATTGTGCACATGTACCCTAGAACTTAAAGTATAATTTAAAAAAAAAAATTGTAATACAGTCTTGACAGAAGTCTCCTGCTAATTCTTGTGCCAGGCCTCAAGATGCAGAAGTCTTTATCTACATGGAAAATTTTAACATTCAAGGATGGGGCAGAGATATGCCAGAAGTTGACTCAAAACCTGTGTTTTGTAGGGCTGCAAACATTCAATGTTGGCCTGCATGTCCTCCTTAAGTGGGGGACATTTGTTCAGCTTTGCCACTAATTATGTGCCTGACCATTGAAGTGGTGGTGGCCAGTTACCATCACAGGGTTGACCCCAGTGACCCACTGCTTAATGATCCCTTGGTCTGGTAGAATCACCCTTCCCTGAGGTTTCCAGTTAAAGAAAAAGGAACAGAACTGCTGGTAAGTAAATACATGTTTAAAATGTTAAAACAACACTCAAATATTGATTTACCTTTCAACTCACAAGGATATGCATCCCAAATTAGGAATATGTGGTAATGACACAGCAATGGGGTAGGAGCTACATGAAAAGCCACCAGATAAATACTATCCACCAAGTCTTCCCGAGGTGACAATTTTACAATTAAATTTTGATAAGAAAATTATTTTTATACTAAAACAAATACAGACAGGTAGTATTAATACTAAAGCCATATGAGTTTTTATAACAAAGCACCACTCTTCAAAGAAATGAGATTAAAAAAATTGCTGTTTTCCTTTGAGTTCAGCCCCTAGAATCTCACAAGTTCACTCCTCTGCAATATTGGGATATTTTGGTGGAAAAGTTAGACAGGAATCATCATAAATGAATGAGTTAAAATACAAGACTAAAAGGTGGAATGAGAATGCCCACTTTGGGCCAGGCATGGTGGCTCACGCCTGTAATCCCAGCACTTTGGGAGGCCAACGTGGGCAGATCACTTGAGCCCAGGAGTTCCAGACCAGCCTGGGTAACATAGCGAGACCCTGTTTCTTTTTTTTGTTTTGTTTGAGACTGAGCCTCACTCTGTCGCCCAGGCTGGAGTACAGTGGCGCAACCTCGGCTCACTGCAACCTCCATCTCCCGGGTTCAAGCAATTCTCCTGCCTCAGCCTCCCTGACCTCAGGTGATCCACCCACCTTGGCCTCCTTTTGGTATTTCATCATTGCCACCATTACATGCTTCCCAGAGCTCTAAGCCTTCTCTAATAGAACAAAGCTTCCTACTGACAGGGAGCCCTACTGAGCATTCATTCATTTACCAAATCATTCATCTTTTTTTGTTTTATTTGTTATTCTTAGCCTGTTACTGTTTCATGGATTTACTCATCTTTTATATTTTCTCTTACATGTTAGCAATTTTTCATCATAAAAGCTCCCCAAGTGTTATGCCACTTTGTGACTTTCTTTCCTTTTCTTCCTTTTCTTCTTTCCTCCCCTCCCCTCTCCTCCTCTCCCCTCCTTTTTTATTTAAGTCTTTTTACTCAAAAACTCATTAAACAATGAACAAGAAGTAATATATCTTCACTGGGATTTCAAGCAAAAACCCACTCACCTTTTTTTTTTTCTTTTTTGACACAATAGTTTATTTTAGAAAATACTATTTGGAACACATTTAAGTTGTGAGTCATGTTAGGTTAAACTCAAGATGTCTTGTGTGTACATATGCCCAATGAGAGGACTGAGAGGCAGCATCATCTATGGCTCTTTGATCTGCTGGGAACAGGCACTGTTTCCATATATTTCAAAGCACTCACACCTTTAACTTTTATGCTGTGTTGCCCTAGAGATATTTTTCTGTGCTATAATTTTATTTTTAGTTCAGTATGGTGCAAAAGTAACCCAAAGGTTGAAAAATTGAAAAAGAGGAAAAAAAGAATAAGTACAATAAACGTTTAATATGTTACCTTTTATGTATAAACTATATTTAACTTTCTTTTTTGAGACAGAGTCTCACTATGTTGCCCAGGATGGTCTTGAGCAAACCCTTGGCTTAAGGGATCCTCCCACCTCAGTCTTCCAGGCAGCTGAGAATACAGGCACACGCCACTGCAACCAGCCTATATTTAACTTTCCAACTGTTGTTTATTACTTAATTTTTTTCATTCTTCTATTGATATATTTTTCTATCTGTGAAAACAGGCATCTTGGAGTGGGACACAGCATAATTTTTCCCATTAAAATGAATAGAGCTGTTTTTATTTATTTATTTTTTTTTATTTTTTTATTTTTTATTTTTTTATTTTTTTTTGAGACGGAGTCTCGCGCTGTCACCCAGGCTGGAGTGCAGTGGCCGGATCTCAGCTCACTGCAAGCTCCGCCTCCCGGGTTCACACCATTCTCCTGCCTCCGCCTCCCGAGTAGCTGGGACTACAGGCGTCCGCCACCTCGGCCGGCTAGTTTTTTGTATTTTTTAGTAGAGACGGGGTTTCACCGTGTTAACCAGGATGGTCTCGATCTCCTGACCTCGTGATCCGCCCGTCTCGGCCTCCCAAAGTGCTGGGATTACAGGCTTGAGCCACCGCGCCCGGCCGAGCTGTTTTTATTTTTATGTAACAGCTTTTGACTTGGTAGCAGAATTATAATGTACAAATTAGTCATTTGGTGGGAGATGAATATACTACGTTCGGGGCAGCCTATGAGGCACTGGAAATGCAAAGATGAATTGAACGCATATCCTGCCTGGAATGCAAAATCTAATAGAAGAAAGTGATAGGAAAAAGGCAACTTAAAAAGCAATGACACAAACGCTATACTAACAAAACAGGGAGAAACATTTCCTGCAACCAGAAGGAGGATGAACTTCAAGTGGACATATGAATTTGAGGTAGGGGGAGATGATTCGAGGCTTTTGCTTAGTCCCCTCCAGTAAAAGTACTTATATCTTACTCCTTTAGGACTCTGCAAGTTAACTAGGCTGCTAATCTGTAATAAAGTAACTTTAGGTGAACAGTTAGTAGCCAATAATTATCCAGCTCTCTACTAGGCAACTCCATGTGATGGTCCCACAGAAATCTCAAACTCAACTCCTCCAAACCCAATTCCTCCTCCTCACCTATAGATTTGTGATTTCCACAGTTGTCCAAGCCAGAAACCCAGGAGTCATCCTCATCCCTTCTCTTGCCCTTATCCACCAAATCAGATTCCCATGCTTCATCCATCTTTTTGCCATTCTCCTATTCCAAGGTACTTCCATTTGTTTTAGACTCTTATCTCCGCTCCTTGGTGCCCTTCAATTCAGCTTGCAGACAGAGAGGTATTTCTAAACACAAATCTTGGCTGGGTACAGTGGCTCAAGCCTGTAATTCCAGCACTTTGGGAGGCTGGGGTGGGAGTATATCTTGAGATCAGGAGTTCAAGACCAGCCTGGGCAATATAGTGAGAACTTGTCTCTATAAAAAAAAAAATTAGCCAGGTGTGGTGGTGCTTGCCTGTAGTCCCAGCTATTAGGGAGGCTGAAGCAAAAGGATTGCTTGAGCCCAGGAGTTGGAGGCTGCAGTGAGCTAAAATTGTGCCACTGTACTCCAGCCTGACTGTACTCCAGCAAGACTCTGTCTAAAAATAAATAAGATATAAATCTTACTTCTCTTTCCTGATTAAAGTCCCACATGGCTTGCTATTGCCCTTGGATAAAAGTCACAAATATGGGTATTCAAAGCCCCATAAGTTCTACCCAGAACCTTCCTTCCCAGCCTCCCCTCTCTCCACGGCTGCCTTCCTGTGAGTCACTTCCTTCAGTTCCTTACATGCAGCATAATCTCTCACCTCAGGAACTTTGTACTTGCTGTTCCCTCTTCCTGGAACATCCATCCCCCACCCATTTCCCTGCTTGCTTAGCTAACTCCTCCTCAGCCTAGCTCTCAAGTCCTCCCTGATCCTCTGACAAGATGTTATGTTTTCCTCCCAGCACCCTTGCATTCTCCTGTTACAGCCCTAATCACAATTACTGCAATTGGTTATTTTCCTCTCCTTGTAGACTGTGGCATTTGGAAAGGCAGGGCTTATGTGTGCTCTGTTCACCATTATATCCCCAGTGCCAAGCCCAATGCTGACATAGAGGGAGGACCCAACCTGTTGCTGACATAGAGGGAGGACCCAGCCTGTTGCTGACATAGAGGGAGGACCCCATCTGTTGAAGAATGAATGAATGAATTGCTTCCTTCACATGTAATTATAGAAAATTACCTACACCTCTATGCTTGCTTTTTTTTTCTTTTCTTTTTTTTTTTTTTTTTTTTTGAGACAGTTTCGCACTTGTTGCCCAGGCTGGAGTGCAATGGTGCAATCTTGTCTCACTCCAACCTCTGCCGCCCGGCCCAGGCTCTATGCTTTAACCCAAAGACATGGATTCTCAAGAAGTACATTCTAGGCTGGGCGTGGTGGCTCCCACCTGTACTCCCAGTAGTTTGGGAGGCCAAGGTGGACAGATCACCTGAGGTCAGGAATTCCAGACCAGCCTGGCCAGCATGGCGAAACCCTGTCTCTACTAAAACTACAAAAATTAGCTGAGCATGGTAGCAGATGCCTGTAATCCCAGTTACTCAGGAGGCTGAAGCAGGAGAATCGCTTGAACCCAGGAGGCAGAGGTAGCAGTAAGCTGAGATTGTACCACTGCACTACATTCTGGTCAACACAGCAAGACTCCATCTCAAAAATAAAAATAAATACAATTAATTATTAATTTTCAAAAATTCAAAAATAAGTGGCTAGGGCCAGGCGCGGTGGCTCATGCCTGTAATCCCAGCACTTTGGGAGGCCGAGGCAGGCAGATCACCTGAGGTCAGGGGTTCAAGACCAGCCTGACCAACATATTGAAACCTCATCTCTACTAAAAATGCAAAAATTAGCCAGGTATGGTGGCACACACCCATAGTCCCAGCTACCAGGGAGGCTGAGGTGGGAGGATGGCTTGAGCAACAGGAGGCCAAGCCTGCAGTGAGCTGTGAGTGTACTACTGCACTCCAGCCTGTGTAATAGAGACCCTGACTCAAAAAAAATAAAAATTCCAAAAGTAAACTAAGGCTAGGCATAGTAGCTTATTCCTGTAATCCCAGAATTTTGAGAGGCTGAGTTAAGAGGATCATTTGAGCCCAGGAGTTTGAGATTATGGTAAGCTATGACCATGTCACTGTACTCTAGCCTGGGTAACAGAGCAAGACCCTGTCTCTAAAATATAAATAAAGAAAACAAAATAATAAATTATTGATATAATTCACTACATTAACAGAATAAAAGCTCCCCAAAAAGTACAATTATCTCCATGGATATGGAAAAAGCACTTGTCAAAAATTCTTAGTAAAATCTCCCAACAAATTAGAAATAGAAGGGTACTTTCTCAATCTGATAAAGGATATCTACAAAAACCTACAGCCAACATCATACTTAATGGTTATGGTTTCCTAGGCAACTCCATACACTGCAGAGGAGTTCAAATTGGCATAAACTTTGTGCAGAGCAATCTGGTAAGACAGCCAATCAGTCATGTGCTGTTTGCTCTCAGGTAAGATCAAAAACAAGGTAAAAAGGCTCACTATCTCCACACTAGTCAACATTTTACTACAGGTCTTAGCAAATACAAGCTAAGAAAAAGAAAGCCATAAAGCTCAGGAAAGAAAAACTGTCTCTATTCAGACATGGCATGATAGTACATGTAAAAAATAAAATCAACACATGGGCCTGGGACGGTGCCTCACACCTGTAATCCCAGCACTTTGGGAGGCTGAGGCAGGAGGATCACTTGCGGCCAGGGGTTCAAGATGATATCTCTGTGAAAAATGCAATAAATAAATAAATAAATAAACACATGGGATTGTGACAACTGGGTATCATTTGGAGAAAATTAAGTCGGGTACATCCTCACAAATTACAGTAGAAAAACTTTTTTTTTTTTTTTTTGAGATGGAGTGTGGCTGTGTTACCCAGGCTGGAGTGTAGCGGCATGATCTGTGCTCACTGCAACCTCTGCCTCCTGGGTTCACGCGATTCTCCCACCTCAGTCTCCCAAGTAGGTTGGACTACAGATGTGTACCACCATGCCTGGCTAATTTTTGTAATTTTTGTAGAGATGGGTTTTCACCATGTTGTCCAGGCTGGTCTCGAACTCCTGACATCAGGTGATGCACCTGCCTCAGCCTCCCAGAGTTGGGATTACAGGCATAAGCCACAGTACCCGGCATAGGAAAAACACTTTTTAATAGATAATGAAATCAAAGGCACTAGAGGAAATCATGGGACAATTATAATTTGTATGTGAAGGCCTTTCCAGAAGAATAAGAAACTAATAAATACAACAATAAAAAAAACTTCTGCATATCTTATTGTAGAAGGTAAGGGGGAAATAACTGCATGGCTAAAATACAATAAGTAAAGTTAAATGGCAGAAATTGAGAAAAATATTTGTGACTCATACCACAGGCAAAAGGCCAATATCCTAATATAGAGAGACTCTATAGGGGAAAAGCCTACAATCCAAAAGAAAACAGGCATAGATGAAAAAGGAAATACCAAAAGCTCTCAAGCATATGAATATGAAAAGCTTCTCAATCTCACCCATAATGAAAGAATGAAAATTAAAAGCACCCTGAAATACCATTTTTATCAGTAAGATTGGCAAAGCTCAAGCTTTTTCTTTGGGAACAGGGTCTTGCCATGTGCCCAGGCTAGAGTGCTGTGGCTGTTCTTCACAGGTGCAATCACAGTGCCTTGAATTCCTGGGCTCAAGTGATCCTCCTGCATCAGCCTCCCCAGTAGCTGGAACTACAGGTGCACACCACCTTGCCTGGCTTCAAACACTGTTAACATACTCATTGTAATTAACTCATTGTTAACATACTCATTGCGGAGGATATGGAGAAACAGGCACTTTTATACATTGCTAGTAGGACTATCAACTCGTACAAACTCTAAGGAAGACAATCTGACAACGTCCATCAAAATTACAAACACGTGGACCTTTTAACCCAGCAATCAGATTTCAAGAACTTTATCGTACAGGTGTGCTGCCCCAATGTGAAAGAAGGTTATTTGCTGAAGTATTTTTGAAATTCCAAAAGACCCAAAGTAACCTAAATGCTGGGCAGTTTGTTAATAAATTTGTTAAATTAGGGTATATTTACATCAGAGTTCTATGGCAGCATTAAACATGAGAAAACGATTTATCAAAGTTCGATATATAGAGGACCTTCATGTAGTTACCCTGAAGATACATTATGTTATTAGGCCGGGTGCTCATGTCTGTAATCCCAACACTTGAGGAGGTCAAGGCCGAAGGATCGCTTGGGTCCAGGAGTTCAAGACCATCCTGGGCAACAGAGTGAGACCAGGAGACCCTGTTTCCATATTTTTTTTAAAAAAGATATACTATGTTAATAAATAAGGTGCAGAACAGTTTTTTAGTAACCATTTGTGTATAAATATGGAAAATATATGTATTTGCTTGGATACACATAAAATATCTTGGGAAGGATTTAGAAAAAAGTAATATTTGATTGCTTCTGGAAAAGGCATCTAGATAGCTGACAGAAGGTTGGGAAGAAAATTTTCCATTACATATCCTTTTATACTTTTTGAATTTTGACCTACATGAGTGTTTACTTATACAAAAGATAATTATTTTATTTTTATTTTTTAGAGATGAGATGAGATCTAACTATGTTGCCCAGGCTAGAGTGCAATGGCTATTAAGGTGTGACTATTGCATACTGCAGCCTCAAACTCCTGGCCTCATGCAATCCTCCTGCCTCAGCCTCCCAAGTAGCTGGCCCTATAGGCATATACCACTGTGCCTGGCTAAAGAAAAGCTATTTTTTAAATAGGGTAGGAGAATGTAAAATGAAGTAGAAAACATTCATAGAAACCTGTTAGCTAAAAAATAGATTTAAAAAAACCAAACAGCCTGTGTTTTTAAAAAATGTGCTGTCAAAATACCAGTGAAATTCTTCACAGAAATAAGAGGAAAAAATCATAAAATTCATATGGAACTGGAGAAGGTCCCAAATAGCCAAACCATTCCTGAGCAAAAAGAACAAAGCTGGAGGCATCACACTACCTGACTTCAAAACATACTGCAAGGCTATAGTAGTCAAAACAGCATGGACCAGGCATAGTGGCTCATATCTGTAATCCCAGCACTTTGGGAGGCTGAGGTGGATCACTTGAGGTCAGGAGTTCGATACCAGCCTAGCCAACATGACAAAACCCCATCTCTACTAAAAATACAAAAATTAGGTGGGTGTGGTGGCAGATGCCTGTAATTCCAGCTACTCGATAGGCTGAGGCAAGAGAACTGCTTGAACCCAGGAGGCGGAAGTTGCAGTGAGCCAAGACTGTACCACTGCACTCCAGCCTGGGTGAAAGAGTGAGACTGTCTCAAAAAACAAAATGAAACAAACAGAGAAAACGCAGGATACTGACATAAAAACAGGCTCACAGACCAAGGAACAGAATAGAAACCCAGGCCAGGTGCAGTGGCTCACACCTCCGTTTCAAAAAAAAAAAAAAAAAAAGTTAGAGAACCCAGAGATAAATCCACATATTTGCACCCAATTGATTTTCAATAAAAGCACTGAGAACATTCAGTGGGGAAAGGACAATATCTTCAATTAATGGTGATGGAATGGACACTTAGGTTGATTCCATATCTTGGCTTTGTGAACAGTGCTGCAATAAACATGGGCACATGGATCTCTTCGATAATGCTGATTTCTTTTCTTTTAGGTATACACCCAGCAGTGGGATTGCTGGATCACATGGTAGATCTATCACTAGTTTTCTGAGGAACCTCTATACTGATGGGAAGACCTACACTGGGAAAACTGGATAATCATAGGCAGAAAAATGAAACTAAACTCCCCCATCTCTCACCATATACAAAAATCAAATCAAAATGGATTAAAGGCTTAAATGTAAGACCTGAAACTATGAAACTATTAGAGAAAAACAGTGGGAAAACACTTCAGGATACTGGTCTGGGCAAAGATTTTTTGGGTAGAACCTCAAGGACAAAGGCAAGAAAAGCAAAAATAGATAAATGGGATTGCATCAAGCTAAAAATGCTTCTGCACAGCAAAGGAAACAATCAGCAGAGTGAAAAGACAACCTTCAGAATAGGAGAAAATATTTGCAAACCATGCATCTGACAAGGGATTAACAACTAGAATATGTAAGAAATTCAAAGAACTCCATAGCAAAAAAAAAAATCTAATTTTTAAAATAGGCAAATGATCCGAAGAAGACATACAAACCCAACAGGCTGAGCAGCAGCTCACACCTGTAATCTCAGCACTTTGGGAAGCCACGGTGGGCAGATCACTCGAGGTCAGGAGTTCAAAACCAGCCTGGCCAACATAGCAAACCCTGTCTCCACTAAAAATACAAAAATTATACAAAAATTAGCCAGGTGTGGTGGTGCTGTAATTCTAGCTACTTGGGAGGCTGAGGCAGGAGGATCACTTGAACCCGGGAGGTGGAGGTTGTAGTGAGCTGAGATCATGCCACTGCACTCCAACTGAGGCAACAGAGCGAGACTGTCTCAAAAAAAGAAAAAAGGAAAGAAAGAAACTATGGTACATACACACAATGCAGTACTATTCAACCTTTAAAAAGAATGAAACTCTCATTTGCAGCAACACAGATGAAACTGGAGGTCATTATATTAAGTGAAAAAAGCCAGGCACAGAAAGACAAATATCACATGTTCTCACTCCTACGTGGGAGCTAAAAAAGGTGATCTCGTGGAGGTAGAGAGAAGAATGATGGTTACCAGAGGCTAGGAAGGGTAAGGGTGGGGGAAGAGGATGAAGAGTAGTTAATGGGTATAAAAATATGGTTAGATAAAAGGAGTATGTTCTAGTGTTTAACAAAGCTATTACTCATATGGAGTCAACTCATTCTTTAGACAGACAGAACCTGTCATGTGCCAGGCACAGAGTAAGGAGATATAAATAATGTGGTTCATCCCAGTGACAGGCATTCCAGACAAACCCTTGCCGCTCTGCTCATGTCCTCCACCATATTCCCCATCACCTCACTTGTACATGCTACCACGCTCCAGTTCAACTTCACAGAAAAAACGGATGCCACCAGGCGTGAATTCCCATGGCTTTTCTCTTTTCCATCTCCAAACTTCTCCAAATTTTCAGCTAGGCTCACATCCTTTTAAAAAAAATAAAATAAAATAGGCCAGGTGCGGTGGCTCACGCCTGTAATCCCGGCACTTTGGGAGGCCAAGGCAGGTGGATCACTTGAGGTCAGGAGTTTGAGACCAGCCTGGCCAACAAGGTGAAACCCCATCTCTACTAAAAATGCAAAAAATTAGCCAGGCGTAGTGGCACACGTCTGTAATCCCAGCTACTTGGAAGCCTGAGGCAGGAGAATCGCTTGAACCCAGGAGGCAGAGGTGGCAATAAGACGAGATCATGCCACTGCACTCCAGCCTGGGTAAAAGGGCAAGACTCGAGCTCAAAAAATAAAAATAAAAAATGAATAGTGACGAGGTCTCATTATATCACCCAGGTTGGTCTCGATCTCCTGGGCTCAAGCAATCCTCCCACCTCGGCCTCCCAAAGTGGTGGGATCACAGGTGTGAATCATTGCACCCATCCTTCTTTCTACCTCCAAGGAAAACATGGCTTTCCTTTTCCTTCCTGGGTCCTTAAGACTCTGTTCCCTTCTCTACCTTGTTTTACCAATGATCTCATCCTTCATATATATTTAATTTCTTTCTAATGACTAGCTCCTTTCCGTCAATTGAAACATATTCAAGTATGTACAATCTAGAAAATTATTCCCATCATCTTCCTTCCCTCAATATACCCCTACATCTGCTATTCTCCTTAACCTGCCATCTTCTTGAAAACTCATGCCATAGTCTCTGATGATATGTGTTTACTCCAGTTCACACCTCAGGTCATTGGAGTTTGACTAATGTCCCCACTAATCTACTAAAACTTTTCTTCCTAAATGTATCTGTTAGGGCTTGGCAGAGCAGTTCACACCCATAATCTCAGCACTTTGGGAGGCAGGAGGATACTTTGAGGCCAGGAGTTCAAGACCAGCCTGGTCAACATTGTGAAACCCTGTGTCCATCTAAAAAAATCAATCAGTTGATCAATCTATATATCTTTTAGGAATACTTTTTGGCTGCAAATAAGAGAACGTTCAACCAGCAATGGTTTAAACAAACAGTACGTAGGATCTTCTTATATGACATGCCCAGAAGTAGGTCATTGCTGGCAATACTTAACAGATGACAGCGCTCTGGGTTGATATCCCAGAAATCCTCTTGACTTTCTAATCGTGCTCATAACAAAGCTAAATATCATATCCTCATGCAACCGCATTCCAAGGCAGGAGACCTGAAAAGTGGTTCAGTGAACGGAATTTCCCTGCATGTACCCGATTGTCAGCATGGAGGAAAAGCTTTCCTAGATGCTCTTGCATGAACCTTACCCTTATCCCTCTGCTATGATCTGAAGGTTTATTTCCCTCCAACAGTCTTATGCTGAAACCTAATCACCAAGGTGATGGTATTGGAAGGTGGGGTCTCTAGCAGGTGACTCCATCATGAGCGCTCCACCCTAGTCAATGAGATTGGTGTCCTTATGAAAGAGGCTTCAGAGAGCTTCCTCCCACTTCCACTCCTCCCCCAAGTGAGAACACAGCAAGATGCCATCTTGAAAGCAGAGAGCAAAAAAAAAAACAAAAAGAAAATAAACAAACAAAAAAAAGAAAGCAGAGAGCAAGCCTTTACCAGACACCAAATCTCCCAGAACCTTGATCTTTACTTTCTAGCCTCCACGAGTGTGAACAATAAATTTCTTTTATTTATTCAGATGGAGTCTGTTACCCAGGCTGGAGTGCAGTGGCACAATCTCAGCTCACTACAACCTCCACCTCCCAGGTTAAAGTGATCTTCCCACCTCAGCCTCCCAAGTAGCTGGGACTACAGGCATGTGCCACCACACCTGGCTCATTTTGGTTTTTTGGGTTTTTTTTTTTTTTTTTTTTGAGACCAAGTCTTGTTCTGTCGCCCAGGCTGGAGTGCAGTGGCACAATCTCGGCTCACTGCAAACTCCACCTCCCGGGTTCAAGCTATTCTCCTGCCTCAGCCTCCCAAGTAGCTGGGACTATAAGCGTCCACCACCACACCCAGCTAATTTTTTGTATTTTTAGTATAGACAGGGTTTCACCATGTTAGCCAGGATGGTCTCGATCTCCTGACCTCGTGATCCGCCCACCTCGACCTCCCAAAGTGCTGGGATTACAGGCATGAGCCACTGCGCCCGGCCTCATTTTTGTATTTTTAGTAGAGACAAGGTTTCACCATGCTACTCAGGCTAATCACAAACTCCTGACCTCAAGTGATCCGCCCACCTTGGCCTCCCAAAGTGCTAGGATTACAGGCATGAGCACCTGGCCCAAATTTCTATTATAAACTACCCAGTCTGTGATATTCTGTTATAGCTGCACAAGCGAACTAAGACAAGGCCCTTCTTGACAGGTTTATAGTTCCTACCACTCCCAGAGGTAGAACTGGATGACTATTGGTGCTCTGACACATTCTGTACCATTTTGCTCTCACTTCTTTGCTCATGCTGTTTGCCAAATGTGGGATGCCTTTCTTCTCATCTTCTAATCATCCTTCACAACTTAGCTCAAATACAACTTCTACTGGGAAGCCTTTACCTACCTACCCACAAAGGGCGCTAATCACGGATTCCTTGGAATCCTAGAGCTCTTTGTATAACTTTTCATGTTGCACATACCACACTGTGTTGTAATTATTTGGACGGATGTCCTCTTCTACCACACTGAACTATTTGGGAAGATATAGCATGGTAGTCATTAATTTGCTGTACATACAATATGTCCACTTGAAGTTAATATTATACCATTCATATACAATTTAGAAAATTTATCACAGTAGGTGGGGCACGGTGGCTCACACCTGTAATTCCAGCACTTTGGGAGGCCGAGGCGGGTGGATCACGAGGTCAGGAGATTGAGACCACCCTAATACGGTGAAACCCTGTCTCTACTAAAAATACAAAAAATTAGCCAGGCGTGGTGGCGGGCACCTGTAGTCCCAGCTACTCGGGAGGCTGAGGCAGGAGAATGGCGTGAACCCGGCAGGCAGAGCTTGCAGTGAGCCGAGATCGCGCCACTGCACTCCAGCCTGGGCGACAGAGAGACTCTGTCTCGAAAAAAAAAAAAAAAGAAAGAAAATTTATCACAGTAAACGTCCATTTACCCCTCTCCTATCCTTTATACTATGATGGTGATATATAGCGCATTTATTTGTTATAAACCCCACAAGACAATGTTATAATTTGGGTTTTAAATAGTTAATATGTATTTTAAAGAAATTTCTGTTGGTCAGGCGCGGTGGCTCATGCCTGTAATCCCAGCACTTTGGGAGACCGAGGTGGGTGGATCACCTGAGGTTGGCATTTCGAGACCAGCCTGACCATCATGGAGAAACCCCGGCTCTACTAAAAATACAAAAAAAGTAAGCCAGGCATGGTGGTGTCTGCCTGTAATCCCAGCTACTCGGGAAGCTGAGGCAGGAGAATCGCTTGAACCTGGGAGGTGAAGGTTTTGGTGAGCCGAGATCACACCATTGCACTCCAGCCTGGGCAACAAGAGCAAAACTCCGTCTCAAAAACAAAAAAATTGTTTTGTCTTCACCCACACATTGACCATAGTTTTACCTAACATATCCTGATAAAGACCTCACTTGGTTCACATTCGTATTAGCTTCTATAGCTATGTCACAACTTACCACAAACTTAGTGGGTTAAAAATCTCAAAAACATATTACCTTACAGTTCTAGAAGCCAGACGTCTAAAATGTGTCTGCAGGGCTTTATTCCTTTTGGAGGCTCTGGGTGAGCCTGTTTCCTTGCCTTTTATGCTACCAGAGGCTACCTTCATTCCTTGTCTCACAGCGGTCCTCCATCTTCAGAGCCAGCTGTATGGCATCTTCTCTCTCTCCAGCCTCCCACCTCCTTCTTATAAAATCCTGTGATTACATCAGGCCTACTCTAATTAGCCAAAATAATCTCTCCAGCTCAAGACCCTTAATTTAGCCAGGTACAGTGGCTCACACCTGTAATCTCAACACTTCAGGAGGTCAAGGAGGGAGAATTGCTTCAGCTCAGGAGTTTGGGACCAGCCTGGGCAACATGCCATCTTTAAAAATAAAATTTGGGCCAGGTGCAGTGGCTCACACCTGTAATCCCAGCCCTTAGGGAGGCCAAGGGAGGTGGATCACTTGAGGTCAGAAGTTTGAGAACAGTCTGGCCAACATGGCGAAACCCCGACCCTACTAAAACTACAAAAATTAGCCGGGCGTGGTGGCAGACATCTGTAATCCCAGCTACTAAGGAGGCTGAGGCAGGGAAATTACTTGAACTCAGGAGACAGAGGTTGCAGTGAGCTGAGATCATGCCACTGCACTCCAGCCTGAGCGACAGAGCAAGACTTCATCTCTAAATAAATAAATTGAAAAACAAAGACCCTTAATTTAGTTACATCTGAGACGTTCCTTTTACTACCTAAGGTGACATTCACAGATGGGGGATTAGGATGTGGATATCTTGGGGAAGACATTAATCAGCCTAGTATTATTCACAACATTTATCACTAGTATCTAGCACAGTAACAAAGATACATAGAAGGTGGTTGATAAATGTGCATCAATTAAATACATCTTTGCTAAAAAGTGGTCTGATGACCGTTAGTATTAGCATCACATGGGAGCTTGTTAAAATGTAGACCTCTGGCCCACTCCAAACATACTGAATCAAAATCTGCATTTTTAACAAGATCCCCAGGTGATTCTTATGCACAGTAAAGTATGAGACATACTGAATTAAATGATCTCATCTAACAGTTAAAATAACAATAGAAACAATATATTAAGCATCTGTAACAGATACTTTGCGTGTCTTCATGTGCTCTGACCCACCTCTAATTTCAGCCATGGCTGCATTAAAGATTGCTGGGAGAGTGCAGATTTCTGGCTGACTCCCTCCTCCAGTGTGTACTTTCTGCCCCAGGGACTTCACCAAAGGTATGAGAAGCTAGTGCAAGGGACAACACTCCTGGGGCAACCCTTCACCAGTGAGGGCCCGGTGCTGGAGGGCAAATCCCTCTGTCTCCCATTCTTGGGATGGGCAATTCTAAGAAGCATTTCTATATCAGAGATTTTAATAATGCTCATGATGGTCACAGTGGCTCACACCTGTAATCCCAGCACTTTGGGAGGCTGAGGCAGGTGGATCACCATCTCTACTAAAAATACAAAAATTAGCTGGGCATGGCACACTTGTAATCCCAGCTACTCAGGAGGCTGACGCATGAGAATTGCTTGAACCCAGGAGGCGGAGGTGGCAGTGAGCCGAGATCGTGCCACTGCACTCCAGCCTCAGTGACAGAGCTACAATCCATCTCAAAAATAAAGAAATAAAAGAAAAAATAATGCTCCCAAATATTGGCTTTTCTTCCTTCCCTGTGTCACTCTTCTTGCTCCCTCACCCCTGCTTCCTGGGATCACCTCCCAAATAAACCACTTGTCCCCAAGTCTTTGTCTTCAGCTTGGCTTTCCTGGCAATCAAAACCAAAGCAGTGTTTATTAAATACCAGGCACTCTACCATGAGTTTTATATGATTTATCTCATTTTATACTCACAACAGCACTGTATTTCTGCCCTATTTTTACCCTCTTTCAGATGAAAACACTTTAAAAGCAGTTATTTGCCCAGTTTCACAGAACTAATGTAGGACAGAACTGAAATGCTAGAGTCCAGGCAGCTTGACCCTGGGGTTTGTGTACTTCCTCAGCAAGTGCCTCCTCATGAGAACACACTGAGTCTTACATTTACATAGTATTTTCCAGATTTAAACTGAAAAGAATAAATCTCGTCATTCTCTAAACTGCTGGTCAACTGAAAGGAGAAATGGACTAGAAGTCCCCAGTAATACTGAAGACTAAACTTAAGCATAAAGCAAGTTCATCTCTGGTGGCCATGGAGAGAAACAGTGAACGAAGTGGATGGAGCATGCTGCAGAGGACCAGTGGGTTGGTTGCAGAGGCATAGTGGGAAGAAGGATGAGTTCTTCCTTTCTAAGAACATCCCATCTGCCATACCTTCCCGATGTAACTCAGGAGAAGGAGATCCACCTCCAGATCCAGGAGTACCTCCCAACCAGGACAGACCTCTCTTAGGAGGGGACATGTGAGCAAAGGCTCAGCGAAGGTCAGGGTGTGAGCCATGCTGAGATCTTGGAGAAGGGCATTCCGGGTAGAAGGAAGAGCCACTGTGAATGCTTATGAGACAGGAGTCCAGCTGGTTAGTTCTCAGATGAGCAAGGCGGGTAGTGGGGCTGGAGCGGAGTGAGGAATGGAGTACAGTAGGGGAGATCAGGACGTCTCCTTTCGGGCTCACAAGCAGGCTTACTCCACTGTGAGGACAGCAGCAATTTCTCTGAGTGAGACTAGAGTCACAGCTGTATTTTGAGCAGAAGAGTGCTGTGACCTGACATGTATTTTAAGAAGAGCACTTAGCTCTTAGCAGTTGTGTTGAGAAGAGAAGCAAGGTCAAGGGTGGAGGCAGGCAGAGCAGCTAGAAGGTTCCTGCAGTTATCAAGGCAAGAGAGGAAGGGACAGAAGGTGAGAAGGGCCAGTTTATGGAGATATTTGGAACACAGGACTAATAGGAGTTCTTGATGGATGATTAGCTATGGGTTACGGGTATCCATTTAAAAGAGGGATGAAGGATAACTCATTGGTTTTTGTCCTGAGCAACCAGAAGCACAGAAGTGTCTCTATCTAACATGGGAAACGCTGCCAATGGAGTCATGCATTGGAAGGGAATTATCGGCAGTTCAATTTTAATATGTTGAGTTGGAGATGCCCATCATATATTCAAGTAGAAATGATGACTAGATAGTTGGATGGTCATGTGTGAAGCTCAAGAGACAGGTATGGGCCGGGCACGGTGGCTCATGCCTGTAACCCCAGCACTTTGGGAGGCCAAGGCAGGTGGATCACTTGAGGTCAGGAGTTTGAGACAAGCCTGGCCAACATGGCAAAACCTTGTCTCTAGTAAAAATACAAAAATTAGCCGGAAATGGTGCTGAGTGCCTGTTATCCCAGCTACTTGGGAGGCTAAGACACATGAATCTCTTGAACTCAGGAGGCAGAGGTTGCAGTGACCTGAGATCATGCCACTGCACTCCAGCCTGGATGAGGGAGCAAGCCTCCAAAAAAAAAAAAAAAAGAAAAAAAGAAAAAAAAAAGAAAGAAAGAGGTGTGAATTGAAGATAAAAATTGGGTAATCCCTGGCATGTAAAAGGTATTAAAGCCTGTCACCCAAGCTGGAATGCAGTGGTGCAGTCACAGATTATGGCAGCCTCAAATTCCAGGGCTAAAGCAATCCTCCCACCTTGGCCTTCCAAGGTGTTGGGATTATGGGCGTGAGCCACGGCACCAGCCTTGAAGGTATTAAAGCCTTGAGGCTGCATGAAACCACGAGGGGAGTGAGTATGGATGTGGAAGAGAGACAAGGACAAGGCTCCAGGTCAACTCCAGTTTAAGACAGCATGGAGAGGCAGGGAGCGGTGGCTCATGCCTGTAATCCCAGCACTTTGGGAGGCTAAGACAGGCGGATCACCTGAAGTCAGGAATTCGAGACCGGCCTGACCAACGTGGTGAAACCCCGTCTCTACCAAAAATAGAAAACTTAGCCGGGCATGGTGGCACATGCATGTAATCCCAGCTACTCAGGAGGCTGAGGCAGGAGAATCGCTTGAACCTGGGAGGTGGAGGTTGCAGTGAACTGCTGAGATTGTACCACTGCACTCCAGCCTGGGTGACAAGAGTGAAACTCTGTCCAAAAAAAAAAAAAAGAGCCAGGAGAAGAACTGAAAGTAGCAAAGAAGAAAAAGAAGGAATCCACCTCTCTTCCTTTTCTTCTCTTGGCTTCTAGGATACCATAGTCTCTCTTTTCCTCTAGTTCACTGTCCAATCCTTAGTCTTCTTTGCTGTGATGTGAAGTGAAATAACTGCCCAATAGATTTGGCATCATGGAGGTCATCCGTGATCCTGAGCAGTTTCAGTCCAGTGACAGAAATGAATGTCTGGCACGGGATCAAGGGAGAACAGGAAGGTCGGACATGGTGGCTCACGCCTGTAATCCCAGCACTTTGGGAAGCTGAGGCGGGTGGATTACCTGAAGTCAGGAGTTAGAGACCAGCCTGGCCAATATGACGAAACCGCGTCTCTACTAAAAACATAAAAATTAACCAGGCGTAGTGGTGCATGCCTGTAGTCCCAGCTACTCGGGAGGCTGAGGTGGGAGAATCACTTGAACCCGGAAGGCGGAGGTTGCAGTGAGCTGAGATCACACCATTGCACTCCAGCGTGAGCGACAGAGTGAGACTCCATCTCAAAAATAAAGATAAAAATAAAAAGAGAACAGGGGTGTGCACATACAGACAGAACATAGAGGTAACTTTGAGATGTCTGCATACAAGGAAGATGGCAAATGGAGTAACAGTGCAGGAGGATATGGGGTCAAGGCGTCACACACACACAAGTATACATAGAAAGACAGGAGGGAGGACACTTTTTTGTGCTGAAGTGAATGATTTAGAATAGAGCAACAACTAGATAAGCAAGAGATGGGGTCATTTTAGAAACAGTCATTAAATAGCCCAGAGGGGAAGGGAACCTGGTGCCACATGGGAGGATTTGCCTTAGACAGGAGCAGGAACAGTGTATCAGGTGACAAGTGGGAAGGCAGCCTCTGGGTGGAGAGGTAGGTAGGATGGAAGCTATGATGGTAGGAAGAGGAGGTAGTTCTTGTCAAATTGCTTTTATTTTCTCAGTAAAATAAGCAGCAAGTTTCTCAGCTCAGAGTGAGGAAGGGAGGAGTGCTGGAAGTTTGAAGAGAGAAGGTGCAATATAGTCATTTCAGGGTGCGGGAAAGTAAACTGAGGAGGGAAATGCACACGGACAGTGTTGAGAGCCCACTCGAGATGGATGATCATAAATTTAGAGTGACAACAGTTAGCCCTGTCATTTTTGTCCAGTGTGTTAAGCTGGACGGAATCAAGAGTTTGGCCAGATGGTCCCAGGAATGAGAAAGTAGGGGGAGGTGCATGCAAAGGAATGATACAATGACAGACCATGAAATCTTAAGCTGGGTAGGAGAGATGTAAGAATGAAATGCCAATGACAGACAGTGAAAAAGTAGACTGGAAGTCAAAATAAGGTCAAAGAATTGTTCAAATGTGGTTATTTGAGCAAATAAGCTGGGAGAGAAAGAGGTGTTGGTCAGGAAAGAGGATGATGGTCAGAGGTGGTGCTGTTATTTGGTGATGAAAAGATTGAGGATACCCACATGACAGTGGGGTGGAGGAAAACAAGGATTGCAGTTCAGGTACTAGGGTTTCAGATAGGCCATTAATCTACTGGGATGCTAAATTAACCAAAATGTTAATAGGAGTTGGGTGGAGGTTGGGGACTGTGAGTCAGGTGCTAGAATCTTCGGAGAATGAGGAGGAGTGCAGGAGAGCCTGCAGATGACAGCCACAAAGCGGAGGTGGTATAGTCTGATGGCAGGTACTTCAAAGCAGCTGGGGTGGAGGGGGAAGAAAGAAAGAGTCTAACTTGGGGAATAATTCTCCTGCCAAAGGTTTGTTCTGAATTCCACTCTCTAGTATCTCATCAAGCTTCCTTCCCTCTTTTGGCAGCTGAGAGGCCATCCAGGGTAAGGATTTTTCCAGGGTCGTGGGGTCAGAAGGAAACCAGCAAACAGTCAGGACTTTTATTCTCTCTTCTCTGCTACCAAAATACCAAGGCAGTGTTTTGGATATTTAAAAGAACATTGTAAATGTCCTTGTTTGTTTCTGTCTCTGTGCAACACTGTTCTGGGAAGGACAGGGAGCTGGTAACCATGGCAGTGGAGCAGAGGGTGGTGGTGAAGAGGTGGTTTTTAAATGGGGTGAACTTCAGGCAGGCAGCACCCAGAGCTGGAACCCCCACGGCCTCCTTGGAGTTCTTTGTTCATTCAGCTTACTTAGGGAGAGAGGCTGCATTCTTCCCCGCTGGGAAGCAAGCTTTGAAAGGAAAGGTTTTGCCAGACTCCATAAGGAGAGGGTGTGTCCCTAGGAGCAGGTTTTGGGGTTATGCCTGAAAACCTTGGTCGGCAGGGAACTTTGGGCACCCTGTTACGAACAGGACAGTCTCTGATGGCAAAGAAGCCAGCTCTGCAGCATCCTGGATGCAGAGTTCTTACACACCGTTAGCTGTCTCACCACTTCTCCCTGGACAGGTGGCCACTCGCGGGGGTGGCCCAGAATCCTGGCCAAAAAAGACAGCCAGGCAGGGCCCCCACAGGAAGGTAGCTGGCAGGGGAGCCAGGAGGAGAGGAAGGAGGAGGGAAGCAGTCACCTCTTCCACGTTCCTGGATAGGGAGCCCCAGGACCCTTTTCAGGACGAAGAAGTGCCCCCAAACAAGCGGACACAGGGCAAGGCAGGACAGGACAGGGCAAACCTGGGGCAAAGCTCGGGGCCAGGGAAGTCCCATGACTGCAGTGTTCAGCTGCAGGTTTCCCAGCTGCTCTGGGCGGGAAGCAGCACTGGGAGATGGGGGCGGGGAGAAGGGAGGGGAAAAGAGGAGGAGGGAAGTAAACAGGAGACCACAGAGAGAGCCAGTTCCCGGCGTTCAGAGAACACTAGCCGCCTCCGGTCCCCGGTGGGTGGCTGTATGTGTGGAAATGAAACTGGGAGGAGGAGGGAGAGAGGGAAGCGCAGGCACGCACTTCTCGGCTGTCATCCACCTTGCCTCTCCCGACCCTCCAGCCCACTCCCCACCGGGGTAGGGGGTTGGGGGAGGTGGGAGGGAAACGGTTCAGCAAACGCTCACCCCCAAGTACCAGTAGCTGGTTCAGCTGTCGGTGAATCAGACACTGTCTCAGCAGCTCGTCACCTGCGCTCGGGAGGGGAACAGAGGGCAACCTTGTAACTTGGGAGGGGGAGGTTGGGAAAGTGCAGGATCCAGCACTGGGCCTGGGCCTGGGCGTAGGGGTGACGCCTACGGCTCGGAAAAGAGATATCCACCTCCCAACACCCACACACGTCTCGACCCAGCACCCGGACGCCGAGTAGAGGGGGTGGGACAGGAGCATGGGGGCCCTACAGAAGGGGGAACTGCAAGCAGGGGAGGGGAGAAGAATGGGGTGGGGGTGTTCTGCGGCGCGAAGCGCTGGGGGCGGGGTGGGCGCGGCCGCGGCCACGGGGAGAGCTGCTGCCCGGTGCCTGCCCGCGCGGGGTTATGCGAGGTAACCGCGCGGAGAGGAGGAGGGAGGCGGCGGGGGCCGCGGGCCGGGGTGTCTGGCACTCGTTGGACAAAGAGATGATGAAACGTGAGCGCTATATTTACCAAGGGGGTGGAGACGGGGCGGGGGGGCGGGGAGTAAAAAGGACAAACTGTTCCACAACAACCACAGGAAACACAGCCCATCTGACTCACTGGGAGGGCAGCACCGACCCCCTCGCAGGCTTATCCTGGAGGCAGACGCGGGGCGCGGGTGCTCCCGGGACCGGACCGAACCTGGGCACTACGGCTGGGGCTGAGTTGATTTATAAATAAAGGCATATTCGATCCAAGAGTGCGTGTGTGCGTGCGTGTGGTTCTTGTGGGGTAGGGGAGAGCACGGAATGGCAGGAATCTTTCCTAACCCCTTGGCCGGGCCATCGCGGGAGAGATCTGCCTGCAAACTCTGGGAGCACAATTCCTGCAAAGTCATCTCCTCCCGCACAGCCTGGCCGGCCTGCCCGCCCCGCCCCGCCAGGGGACAGCAGCACCCGCCTCCCCCACTCCCTCCCCACTCCCGCAGCCCTTGGAGTTGGGGTGCGGTGCGGTGCTGGCTATGTTTAGAAGCTGATGTCATCTCGACACCCTACTCTGCAGTGTTCCCAGGAGGACCGCAGGGCAGGTTTTCCTCTTCCTCGCGGGCGTGGGGGATGGAAGGTGGCCAAGGTGGCCTGCCCTCTCCCCAACACACTCGCCCCACACCCATCTACCCGGGAGATTAAAAGAAAAAAATGCGACACCGCCAGAGTTATGAAACAGAGTGGCGGGGGCGGTACGTGCACGCGGAGAGCGCAAAGCAAGGGCCCGGGCCGCACGGGGCTCCCCCCGGGTCCCCACCCACTCCCAGCCCCGCGCTCCCGGGTGCAGGGGCTAATTTCAAGGTTAGCTCACGTGGGCGTGGGCGCCCGGAGCTCCTTGCACGAGTTTGGGGCGGGTTCCTTGTCCCCCAATCTAGGGCAGTTTGTTCAACTGCAGTAAAGGGAGCTTGATGTTCCAGCAGGGAAGGGATTTCTGAGAACTGGGACTGTCCTCAGATGAACTCGCCTCCTCAGGCTGCTGCGGCGGCGGCCGCCTGCGGAAGACTTTTTAAAAGGGCGATGCCAGGCCGGGCCGCGCGGTCCGCGAGTGGCTGAGTCGCCCGCCAGTCCGCGGCCGGAGCGGAGCGCCCGCCCCCGAGCGCGGGTGATTCACCGACTGCCGCGCTGGGCCGGTCGGAGCGCGGGGGGCTGCGAGCTAAACTTATCCTCCTGCATATGCATGAACGGGCGGCCTTTCTGCGCTGCAGAGGAGGGCTGGAGTTTTGCGGAAGGCTGCTAAGTGGGGCAGGAGCAAAGTAGGGCGGCGTGCAAGTTTTCGCGCTTGCCTGAGCTCCCTTCCCCCTCTAGCCCCTGGGGTGTTAACTGTCATTATGGCCACGGGCGTTCCACCAGATCGGGCTTTACCTGATTGTATTTCAAAATCCAGGAACATCGCCATTGTTGGAAGCCTTATCCCTTTAGCCCCGCCTCTCCCCTCCTCAAGCTCGTCTGCTTCCCTAATTCCCCTTCTTTCACCAAAATGAACACTGGTTTCCTCCACATATGTTCCGTGTGCCTAGGTGGGGTCCCTGGAGCCGGAGGGGCTGGGCCCTGAAAGGGAGAGGTCTGGATCAAGCCCAGAATGAGGTCCAACACGTGATCCTCTACCCCCAGTGGGCCATCTGTTCTCCTCCTTCCTTCCCGCCTGGAGGCTGGCAGTTCTGCCCGGCACGGTCCACGCTTCCCAGCAGGAATGAGTGAGAAAAGCCAGAATTGGCAGAACCCAGTACCTACAGAGTGTGATTTTAGCCTGAACTTCCCTGGTCCTTGAGCAGGGGTGACACCCGGCAATCTGTATTTTAAATCGAGCGCCAGGTGATTAGCTCCACCCTGCAAGGTGGGGAAACCCTGCCTTGGGGCACAGTTTGAATAAAAATCTCCAGGGGAGGGGCCTGGGAATCTGTGATGCATATGCCAGGAATTACCTTACTCCCCTCTAGGGTGAAAAATTTACCTTGGGCCAGGCGCGGTGGCTCACGCCTGTAATTCCAGCGCTTTGGGCGGCCGAGGCGGGCGGATCACCTGAGGTCAGGAGTTCGAGACCGGCCTGGCCAACATGGCGAAATCCCATCTCTACCAAAAATACAAAAATTAGCCGAGCATTGTGGTGCATGCCTGTAATCCCAGTTACTGGGGAGGCTGAGGCAGGAGAATCGCTTGAACCCGGGAGGCGGGGTTTGTTGCAGTGAGCCGAGATTGTGCCATTGCACACCAGCCTGGACGACAGAGCGAGACTGTCTCTCAAAAATAAATAAATAAATAAATAATAAAATTTGCCAGGGAAAAAGAATAGGTTATTTGAACCTCCATTCCACTTTCTACGAACCAGCTTGAAGAAAGAAAAATCGAGACCATAAAATTAAGGAAGGGATTTTGAACATTTATATTTGTGTCTGCTATCCATTAAATGTTGATTTAAGGTTTTCTGACCTTCACTGCCATAAAGAGCAGTATTTCTAGATGTACAGCAGATGAGATGGTATTTAAAGAACCCAAGTCTTGCTCCAGTTTTTTTCTCTAGGTTTTTTTTTTTCTTTAGATTCCTTGAGGTGTTTGGAGTTTGGGAGGAACTACTGGAGATGTATTAATCTAATCCCATCGATTTACAGATAAGGAAATAGCTCCTAGAGGTTGCCTGAGGTTACAGAGTTTATCTCAGACCCAGAGGCCAGTTCCTCACAGTGGTCTACAACCCTGAAAGAAACAGCTGACTGTAGGCACTACTGCTTAGTAGAGCTAATAATGATAATACTGTAATTATTTTAGGATGCACAGAAAACAAGGCTTATATATTCTGGCTACAGGCACATAAGCCATTGTTTTGAGAACTTGGATAGTAAAGCAAATTGTTAGGCAGAATTTAGAGAGGAAAGCATAAACTAGAAGCACACTTACAGTCTGAATTTTCATGCTCCTTCCGGTTGGTTTGTGTGGATTTGAAAATGTGTATTTATAAAGACTAACTTGGGGGAAAACAGAGCTCTTACATCTATGTGGCATAATATATACTTCAGTGATATATTATTTTAATTGGGAATGATTCATATTAATTTGGGATCGTTTATTTTGCCAACATTTAATTGGGACAACCACATGCTGGCAAAACAGCCCAAGCTGGGTTTTAATCGTAAAACTATTATAAAACACATTCCAACACCCTCAAGGAAACTTCACTATTGAAAATACAAGAAAAAAAATCCTGACATAGAAATTATTATTTGCTGATATGTTATTTTATATATATGTTTTTAACATATAAACTTCATGGAGGACAGAGTCTCTTTTCATTTCTGTATTCCCGCATGCCCAGCTCATTGCCAGGAACATAAATACTGGAGAATGAATGAGTGGAAAAGGAGAAAAAAGAAAGCATTCTACAGTTCTAGAATTGCTGGGTTTAAAAAGATAATTCTAAATCAAGTCAAGCAGCAGTTATGTTTGTAAATGTGTGAGAAATTCATGTGGATGAAATCTCAGTTTTCTTTTATTACTTTCTTTTATAATTCTGAAATGAGTGAGTTTGGAGAATTCAGTGTTTATGTCCAGTTCAAACAAAGTGAAAGTAAAGTGAATTAAAGAAAAGCTGGCAAGGAGTAAGGAAAGGAAAAGTTTATATTTTTAAAAAACCTAAAGTGATTGATGTATTCAAATTCCTGGATTATATAATCTTCAAGGAAAGATACAGACTTTTCCTCTATTCTGGAATAATGATGATGGTGGTCCTAGGGCTATCTATAGATGTCCAGGTCTGAGCAGTCTGTTTCACCCGTACAATCCCAGTTAAAATGCCAGTCTGAGGGGTTGTACAGGCCATGATCATAGGGATCCTGGAGAGATCCCGCTGTTATGTGCACTGGGCCTTAAGGAGGCAGGCAAAGGTGCAATTTCTAAGCGATCATGTATCCTACGGGACAAAATTTGTCCCAGAAAAATCATGAAGTAGGCAAACTCCCCTGGGCTTCAGTGCATTCTTTTCTAAAATTAAGAGATTAAGTTCTAAAAATGCAAGAACTCCAAGATGGCTTGGAGTTTTTTATACACTGTATAGCTACCTTACAGGGCTGTTGTAAGGGTGCATGCAAGGTGCTTGGTACAGGGCCTGACACATAGTAAGCCCTCCACGAAAGGGGTCAGTGATAATGATGCTGATGGTGATGATATTCTTGGTTGCCCAGTATTCCCCATCTATACCTTTCTTCCACCTGCAGTCACCTACTGCAATATCTTCCCTGTACCACTTTAATATTTTTTTGTTGTTTTCTTTATTTGTTTTAAGGTGTGCACTTTTATTGAACTGGTCTCATCAGGTTTTTTGGTTTTTTTTTAGTTAGAATGTATTATACTCTTACTTACCTGAGCCACCCTTAATTATCATCATTATTATTTTTTTATTTTTATTTATTATTATTATTTTTTTTTTTTTAAGAAAAACAGGGCCTTGCTCTGCTGCCCAGGCTGGACTACAGTGGTGTGATCAGGGATCACTGCAGCCTTGACCTAGGCTGATGCAGTCCTTCAGCCTCAGCCTCCTGAGTAGCTGGGACTACAGGTGCGAGCCACCACGCCTGGCTAACTTTCTTTTTTAATTTTCTTTTCTTTTCTTTTTTTTTTTTTTTTGATGTACCACTTTAAAAACAAAGTCAAAAGAAACTACTGTAGACATCAAACTGGTAGAGTCAATTTGAGACCCTTCCCTTAGAGACCAGAACCTGGTGTAACTTTCTCTTAACAAAGATTAATAGCCAGTGGAGGTCAGGGTGGGAACTCACTGAATCCGCATCACACAGAATCAGGTACCTCTCACATTCACGAAAGTGAATTATTTTTAATCAGTTGTGCTGACAGTATGCCTCTTGCAAAAAGAACTAGCCCTAGAGGCCGGGCGCGGTGGCTCACGCCTGTAATCTCAGCACTTTGGGAGGCCGAGGTGCGCGGATCACGAGGTCAGGAGATCGAGACCTTCCTGGCTAACATGGTGAAACCCCATCTCTACTAAAAATACAAAAAAATGTTAGCCGGGCATCGTGGCGGGAGCCTGTAGTCCCAGCTACTCGGGAGGCTGAGGCAGGAGAATGGCCTGAACCCGGGAGGCAGAGCTTGCAGTGAGCCAAGATCTTGCTACTGCACTCCAGTCTGGGCGACAGAGTGAGACTCAAGTCTCAAAAAAAAAAATAAAATAAAATAAAAAATAAAAAAAACCTAGCCCTATATTCTTTCCTAGCTATCAAGATGGAAAACAACCACATCATTAATTCAGAGGAGGGGTAAACCAAGTTAATCAGACTCCAAGACCCATACTAATTGCTGACCAAGTAATGCCACAATATTTCATGGCTGAGGATCTCCGACTTGTTCCAGTCCCTAAAAATCTGTTTCGCACAGTTAATATTTCACAAAACCAAAAGGGCTTAGTTGCAATCACAAAGAGCTAGAAATCAGGAGACTCGTGGTTTCTATTGAGTTCTGTCATTATCTGTCTAATAAGATAAATAAGTCACTTTTCTGTATCTCAGTCTCCACATTTGTGAAGTGAGGGAAGAGAAACATGTCCTAAAAACCAAGCAGGGGCTCTGGAAAGAAAAAGAGCTAAGAATGGTGGGTTTTTATTAAAAGTTACACAAGTTAATGGTTTTTGTCTCCATTTATCTGAAAGTGGGTTAAAAATAGCTTCCAAATAAAGCAAAAAGAATTTATTTAGACTAAACTGCACCGGAGAAGTAGAGGAATTAAGAGATAGGACAAGCAAAGATGGGATGTTTCAGTGGAAGAATTTCAGGGAGTAAAAAGGCTATGCTGTAAAACCAGAACTTTTGTTAGCACTGCTTTTTTAAGATGAATTGGTCATAGTTAATGTATTGGATGGAAGAATTTTTAAACATCTGCCCCCAAAGTACGCTGCATCCAAAAAAATATATAACGAAACGAATTCTTACTCATTTGTGTTTATTCTTGGACTTATCCTGACATAATGGGGTTTTTAAAATTATAGACTCATACTGCGTTTATTCATCGCCCCTGTCCTCTCATCCATAACTCAAATTTACTACCAGCAACACAAAATACAAAGATGTGTCCAGTTTCACTACAGCTCTTCGCGTTTACAAGTATCGAGCGCTTGCTTTCGGAACGCCCTTCTGATTGGCCGAGCCAATGCCAGTGACATCAACCAACTTACTTTTGATTGGAAGGCTGGTTGCTGGGACTGTAGCGTTTGCAGGAAGTCACTTAACTGTTTGGGAGCTGGAAAACCGAAGCTGAAGTTCTCTTTTGCCATAGGAACGAGCGCAACTGACTAGGGAAGATGTGTCCCAGAGCTCCGCAAGCTGGAACGTGAGCCAGGAGGCCCGGACCGACCACGGGACCGCGAGGCACTCCGAAAGTGTGCGGCTGCTCCTTCCCTGCCTCCCAGCTGTTACCCTTTTAAATGTCAGTGTTCGAGGCTGTAGGGGTAGCACGAGGCAGTGAAACGGAACAGTCGGATTGGCCGCACGCCTCAGTTCTAGACGCACCTCTCCACTGAAAGGCCGTTCTGACTGGCAGGGGGAGAAAGTAAACAGAGTTGAATCACCCTCCCCACTGGCCAATTGGAGGGGGTTTGGTTTGTGACGTGATGGGATTCTGCGAAATTGTTACTGAGCAAGAGAATGCCGGAACGGTGCGGACCGGCCGGAGCAGGGGCTCAGAAGCCGTCAGTGGACTCGGGAAAAAGTGTCTCTTAGACCTGGCGCTCGGCGGGGCCCTCGCCACCCGCGTCGGGGTGATCGGGTGAATGTCCTGGGGCTTTGGCTCGACGGAGAGGCGGCCGAGGGCGTGCACCTCTCTTGCAGTTTCCTCTCCCAGCGCCTCGGGGGCGTTTTCAGTCGAATAAACTTGCGACCGCCACGTGTGGCATCTTTCCAAGGGAGCCGGCTCAGAGGGGCCGGCGCGCCCGTCGGGGGATCGCGGCCCGCGCGGGGCAGGGGCGGCGGCTAGAGGCGGCGGCGCGGCGGAGCCCGGGGCCGTGGATGCTGCGTGCGGAGGCGCTGCCGGTTACGTAAAGATGAGGGGCTGAGGTCGCCTCGGCGCTCCTGCGAGTCGGAAGCGCCCCGCGCCTCCGCCCCCTTGGCCGCCGCGCCGTGCCGCGCCGCGCCGCGCTCGTCGTCCGAGGCCAGGGCAGGGCGAGCCGAACCTCCGCAGCCACCGCCAAGTTTGGCCGCGCCGCCTGGGCTGCCGTCGCCCGCACCATGTCCGCGGCCGCCTACATGGACTTCGTGGCTGCCCAGTGTCTGGTTTCCATTTCGAACCGCGCTGCGGTGCCGGAGCATGGGGGCGCTCCGGACGCCGACCGGCTGCGACTACCTGAGCGCGAGGTGACCAAGGAGCACGGTGACCCGGGGGACACCTGGAAGGATTACTGCACGCTGGTCACCATCGCCAAGAGCTTGTTGGACCTGAACAAGTACCGACCCATCCAGACCCCCTCCGTGTGCAGCGACAGTCTGGAGAGTCCAGATGAGGATATGGGATCCGACAGCGACGTGACCACCGAATCTGGGTCGAGTCCTTCCCACAGCCCGGAGGAGAGACAGGATCCTGGCAGCGCGCCCAGCCCGCTCTCCCTCCTCCACCCTGGAGTGGCTGCGAAGGGGAAACACGCCTCCGAAAAGAGGCACAAGTGCCCCTACAGTGGCTGTGGGAAAGTCTATGGAAAATCCTCCCATCTCAAAGCCCATTACAGAGTGCATACAGGTTAGCGGCGTCGCCCTCTCCCCCGGAGCTCTGGGGTTAGTTAACCTTTGGCCAGGCAGTGTTCCTGGGCGTTCGGGACACTGCACTCGGCCGAAAGGGTGCAAACATGTTGGATAAGATGTGGTTTAACTCTTTAAATAATTTAAATGTGCATTGGCGGAAAGCTCACTCTCTCCTTAATTGTCCCCGGCCTTCGGGAGCCACGGAGAGCCTTAAACTGGCGGGCAGAGCGAGTGCGGTGCGTGGCTTCGCGGGGAGTGGTGTCCGCCCCTCCCCTGTCCCGCCCCGCCCCCGGGACTCCCGCACCCCGCGACGGTGGGGCCACCCCACCTGGGAAAGACGCTGGCAGCGGGGAAGTCAGATGGCGTATCTTTTATTTAATTCCCTTGTCGGGTTGCAGAGAAGTGGTTGAAACCGAGGGGGGACGCGGCGCACTTTACTTCGAGCCTTTTAGGGATGACTAAGGACTCATTTAGCTGGATGCCTGCTACTTTTCTGGGCTTGCCAAGGTGGTTTTAAATTTGGCCAGGAGTCCCCCGAGAGGTTTAAAATAACCCTGCTTCAGGCAGCAGAGGAGTTTGATCAAGTAATGGTGGTTAACTTCACTCATTAGCCTTCCTAATGAGCCAGATTTCAGAGCTGAGTTGTTTTTTTTTTTTTTTTTTTTTTTTTTTTTTTTTTTTTTTTTTTTTGGCCATGTGACTTAGGTCGCACCCTCCACCCCTGAATCCGGCGGTTTGCAGCAGGGAGGTGTGGTCCTTGCCGGAGGTCAACCTTGGTAATGAATGTTGGGCGGTTCTGGAGGCCTCAGGGAATAGTTCCTCCCAGGGAGGATGAGAGGAAGGGCCGGACGAGAATGTGGCCAGAAAGACATCTATCTGCCTTTTAAAATGGGCGTTGGAGACTTGCAGGGACCTGGGTCATCCAGTTCTCTTGGTTGTGTCTAACATGCACGGTGAAAGTTGGAAAGCATTCACATTTGGATATGCTGTCTGACCATCTTCCGAACGCTTCTCTCACAAACGCTATTCAGACGAGGTAGCGGGGCTTGGTCCTCTCAGATAAGCCTTTTGCTTCTGTCCTGTGACACCGTGTTTGAGGGGGTATTGTTGGAGTTAGTTGGAAAAGTGTTGTCATTTTTTGGTGTAATACTTCGATACTTTTAAGATGAGGTCTTGGGCCTGTGGTTTAAAAATGATACACGGAAAAAAAAAATGATACTTGATTGGGGTTTTTTGTTTTGTTTTGCTTTCCTTTTTAAAAGAAAGGTCACGTAACTGCTTCTCATGCCATTTCCTTTGGAAACTTCTTCTTGTGGAGGTGGCTGCTGGCACCGGAATCAGACTGAATTTCCTCCATGGTTAATGCAAAATCAGGTTCTGTTTGGGGTCATCATCTAGGTTGCCATAAAGCAGCACGTTTTAAGGTTTGTGTCTGTAAGGTTGCTGAAAGGCATGTGCCTGTGTTGGGGGATGTGACCTTTAGTGTGGCTCTGGGGGTGAAGTAGGGGTGTATTAACCGGAGGATGTTACTCACCAACAGCTGCTGGGCGGGCCTGGCTGTGTCAGCCATGTTCCCCGAGTTCGGTTGTTCCCATCGGCACCCACTGCCACCTTGAGCAAAGACATTTTCTCCTTCAGGGCGCTGCCCAGTCGTGCAGCCAGGGAGGCCTGCAGTGCCTCTGTGAGCTGCCAGAGTCTGTCCGACTCAGGAATAGGGTTTCCAGCGTTCTGGGCCATTCGGCTGAGTGATTTTTCTCAGGCATTTATAGAAATGGCTGCTTATGTGTGCGTGCATGCGTGCTGCTCCTTAATTCTCCATAAGGCAAGTCATTCGGCTCAGCTGTTTCAGGAGAACCTTTTTCCCAGTCAGGAGTGGAAAACGAAGTGAGATGTTCATTCAGCTTTAAGTGCTGCAGTCCTTTAAACCTAGGGGATATGGTGATTGCAGGTGTCTGTGTTTTGGGGATCTCTAATCTTAGTGAATGGTTGAACAAAACCTCAGCCTGGGTTAATATTGTCAGAAGTGTCTTCCTGCTAGAGGAGGTATGTGTTAAGGTTACTTTAAATAAGAGACTTGGAGGTCTCATGCATTTGGAAGTTTCAGATACAACTTCAATTTAAATTGACTTTAGGGTAGGGTAAGGAGCTTTCCTAATTTTCTTTCTGCTGGTGTTAAATCAAGAAGGTGGGCAGAGATGGCATTTGGAATGTCTGCATTCTGTGAAGATTTTAAGAGCTGAACTCCCTGCCACACCCCCTTGTTCAGTGCTGCTAACGTTCCTGTAAGAAACCCTCCAGCTTGCTCACTTCCTTATAGAGACACATACAGCTGCCACTTGCATAGACCACTTCTACACCAGCTTTAGAAGTTGAATCATTCAAACAGATTTTCTTCTAATTCAGTGCTGCTACTTCTGTAGTGTGCTGGGAGGAAAGACACAGTTGAAGCCGACTGAGCTGGGTTCTGATTTGTCCTATTGTGTTCTCGTTTGAGACCATAAGCAAGTTACTTTAATTCAGAGTTTGCAAACTGGAGGCTTGCTGCTGAATTTGCTTTGCAGATTTGTTTGGCTTGGCCAACACAGGGTTTATAAAAATTTAATTAGTTACCAACATCTAAAAATCAGAGGATTATGGCATGAGTCCAGATTTCTGACTTATCTGGAAAAATCAAAAGATCTGGCAAAACTGGGCCTGAATTCCAGCCTAGCAACAATTGGCTTGAACTGATCATGATATGGGGGCAGTACCTCATATTTTAATAATTTACATGATGTCTTTTAGCCTTTAAGTTTGCAACCTCTGCTTTGTTTAAGCCTCACTTTCTTAATCCACAAGATAGGGCTACTGTCCTCAAGTCACAGGTTCTTGTGCAAAGATAACATCTGTAAAGCACCTAGTAGGGTTCCACACACAGTAGCCCCTTGAGAAATGCTGGGTCCTGTAGTTTGTGTATAATATACAGAACTTCACCTCAAACATCAGGAAACACTGGATAAACTTGTTTTTTGTTGTTGTTGTTGTTTTCTTTTTGAGACGGAGCGTCGCCCTGTTGCCCAGGCTGGAGTGCAGCGGTGAGATCTTGGCTCACTGCAAGCTCCGCCTCCCGGGTTACGCCATTCTCCTGCCTCAGCCTCCTGAGTAGCTGGGACTACAGGCGCCCGCCACCACGCCCGGCTAATTTTTTTATATTTTTAATAGAGACGGGGTTTCACCGTGTTAGCCAGGAAGGTCTCAATCTCCTGATCTTGTGATCCGCCCGCCTCAGCCTCCCAAAGTGCTGGGATTATGGGCGTGAGCCACTACACCCGGCAGATAAACTTATTTTTAAGCAGTATGTTAATTTACATTTTTGAATAGTGTGTTCAGTTTGTTTTTCTTCAACCAGACCAGATCTTTTCCGGTGACATACCTCTAAAGTTTAAGCAGTGGATCCATTGTTAATCTAAAGAAAAAAAGATGCAACAAATATACTGTTTTTCCTGTTTCTAGACTTTTTGGACACTTTATGATGTATTTGTACTGTTTCAGATTAATTTTAGAACTATTGGAGTATTTTATGTGAAAATATATCAAGCATATTATTTGAAAATGTAATTAACATGAAGTTTATCCTAAGTCTCCTGACTTTGCGCATACCCTTCACATAGAGTGTGGGCAGATTTTGGGGGGTGGGTGGTAGAGGCAGTGTTACCATTTGGAGAAGGAAACGACTACATTCTAATTCCAGCTCAGAAGTCATCAGAACAGGCTGATGTTGAATCATGCTGGGTTGATATCCGGATGATAGAAACCTTAGGCCTTGTTTCTATGCCAGGTGCCATCTTATTCTCTTTTTGGAGGGACTTAAGTCAGCTATCGCCAAGTGTCGACAATGGGTTGAGTTTGATAACACTAATTATAGGATTCTGAAGATGAGAAAACCCCAAATTCCAACATCACACCCGAGTTCTATGAAAAAATATTTTTGTGTATATATATTCCGTGTGTGTGTGTGTGTGTGTGTATATGTGTGTATATATAGTGCAAAAAGAGGCTCATATAAAAAACCAGGAGAGATGGGAGCTACAAAAGCCCCGAGTGGCGGCTTGTGCTTCTCCTTAGCCTCTTCGAACACATTCTTGGGATCCTTGGCATACTTGGTGTGAGGGACCTGGACAGCCTCTGTTAGTAGAAGTTGTCCTCCAATATGGAAAACAGATTTTTTTGGCCCCTCTAGGAATGTTCATCACTGGCTAACTCTAACTTAGGTGGGAATTTGCTTAAAGGCATGAGGTTGCCCTGAGCTTCTTGCACTCTTCTCCCTTAATTACTGTAAAAGGCTTTGGAGTCAACTGTTTGGTCAAGGAGAGTCTGATGTCATCAGAGGTATGAGGAAAAACTCACCTTCATTGCCTGGGAGGTGGGGCCTTAGAGACAGGGCAAGGCTTTGCCCTAGACTAGGGAGCCTTAGCTTGCTTGGCCGCCCATTAAGTAGGCCCTGCCCAGCCCTTACCGCCATTTCTTCTCTTCGTTAGTAGAATGGAAGCCCTGTGCCTGGATCCTTAGGGACACATTATCTCTACCCCATTTTTCTTTCCAGAGGGCTCCCCAAAGTGATGTGGAATGGCATTTCATAACCCAACTTGCTTCATCCAACATAGATTTACAACTAGGCCTGAGTGGGGCTTGCACAGGTAACCGTTTCTCTACCCTTTTCCCATAATTGACCCCTCCATTACTGATTCTCCTGCCTCAGCCTCCAGAGTAACTGGGATCATGGGTGTGTGCCACCACACCCGACTAATTTTTTGCATTTTTAGTAGAGACAGGGTTTCACCATGTTGGCCAGGCTAGTCTCGAACTCCTGACTTCAAGTGATCTGCTCACCTCGGCCTCCCAAAGTTCTGGGCTTACAGGCGTGAGCCACTGTGCCTGGCCTCCCCCATTACATTTTAATTCCACAGATACACTTGAGCTGTTTATGGACTATGCCCCTTTCTGAAAGCGACAAATCGTTGTAATAGCTAAGACTTTTTTCACCTGTCACAGAACCAATTTTTGCCCCCTGGGAGATGATACTGCCCCACCCCACTCAGCAATAGGAGTGATATCAAGTATCCTGTTAGGTAAGAGTAACAAGCTATGCAAAAGGCTGCATACACATAGCTTCTAGCTATAGAAGATGGGTTTCTGAGGCTGCAAGGGTTTGCTATAGGGTTTGCTTCTGGGTTTTAGACAAGAGGCTAAAACTCCCTTGAATATATTCTTCAGCCCGAGCTTTCTGCAGAAATCTGACCCTGGGGCTGTAGGCTGTCAGGACCCTACAGTTCTTATTGCTAGTGGCAAGGTAGGAGCCACCGGTTGCCTTTCTTCCCTCATTTCCTGCGTGTCCTGTGTCATCCTCCATCTATCTGCCCTAGCAAAAACAAAGTCAGGGAGCCTCTGAGAATCTTCTGCTGGCAAGATTACTGTTTCACAATAGAAAACACAAGTGGGGTCAGATTACAGAGTACGCACACTGTTTCCCTTGATTTTCCTCTTACATCTTCTGTGGGTGGTAAGAAGAGAGAGGGCAAGGATATAAGTGGGTTCCTGCGTGACAGAGGGAGATACCAGAGTAAATACAGTGCCGCTTGAATGGTGACACCCCATTACCTTCAGACACAAAGATGTAAGCTGAGGGAAATGAATTCTTGGATTCTGAACATGAGGGTCAGATTTACATTCCTGTCTCAATTGTTGACGCTTATCCCAAGGACTAGTCATTCTGCAACATCTGTGGGAAATTCCCAGATTGAACTTCCCAGGGAGAAACATCATATGACATTGGGAAAATGACTGACAATGGTTTTCCTTAATAAGTTCATTGAGAAGAAAAGTGGGCGGATGATTTCCCGGTCTTCACTCTTTCAGAAGCCCCTAAAACAATCTGACATGCTCTAGTTGGAGCCTGCTTTCTATCCCATCAGTTTGATTTCTGAATGACTTATGATCATTACCATTCTTCATTTAAAAAAAAAAAAAAAAAGCTTTGTCGCATTTGTTAGTCTTGACTTCCAAATCTTCCGTGTTCTTTTTTTTTTTTTTTCTCTCTCTTTCCCCTTGGCTGTTCTCAGGCTTGGAGAAAAAGCTTGTAGCATGCCATTCCTTCCTCCACTGCTAGAATCCTCCCCCACATCCGACCCTCCCACCTTTTCCTAATGTTTCTCCAGCAAGCCCAGCGCCCACTGAAGAGCGTAAATTAGTGCCTAGTAATTGGTACAAAGGCATTTTCTGTTTCTATGCAACACACGCAGAAAGGAGGGGCAAAAGGAAGACGAAGAAAAAAACCCCACAGATGGTTAAAAAGGGAGAGAAGTGAGATCCTCTTTCAGTGGTCTTTGAGCAATCCTGGCTCTCTCTCCGCCCCACTTTTTGTTGGAAGTTAGTCACAGGCCTAGGCTTAACTCAGAGCACTTGGTGGCAGCAGTTGTTAGTATCAAAAGAATAGCACTTAGAGGTTGGAAGTGACCTTGGGAGGTCATCACATCCATCATTTTGTCTTTAAGAAAGCACATCCCCACCCTCTCTCAGAGAGATGGGGATTATTCTCTTGAAACGTTTTGGGGGACTTGGAGGGCTTCGAAGCACACTACCAGGGTTCAAAAGCCACCTCTCTGCCTTGACTAGCATGGGAGTGGTCATACTGTGTAATCTCCCAGAGCCTCACCAGCTCATGAGGGTACTAGACAGTTGGAAGCATTTGTCAGCAGAACATGCTAAAGCCCCTAGCTTCAAGCTTGGCTCTGTGGGTGCCTAGGAATTTTTCCTTCCTTTTGAATTCTTTGCAGTACTTTCATTTGAATTCTTTTCCCCCCTTGCTCTCCTGGGACTTCAGTCTATGGTTAACATTTTTCTTTTTCACCTTAAAGAGCTGCTTCATGGAATTAACCAAGTGAAAGGGCAGAGGTGGAGTTAGGTGGGGTGGCCTATGCCCTTTTTATGGGAGCAGCACTCTCTGAAACAGTCCAAGGCAGAGCTGCTGAGAGGTTTCCTACCACTGCCTACCTGGAATCCTCCTGAAACTTTAATACCTTTTTGATGCATTAAGGCCACGAGTAAACATTTGTTTTATCCCAGCCTCAAGCAGTCCCCTCAGCAAATAATAGGACTAACATTATTATTCATAAGAATGTGATCCCCACTGAAGGAGTGAGATGCACCCAATTTTTTTTTTTAAATACGTGGTACCTTCCCAGGGCATTCATTGCTGTGTGTGTCCAAAGCCTTTTTGATGGTGTGCCCGAAGGCTTCTCTTTTAATCTCAGTTTCTAGTGTGGCATAATTGACTTCAGAATCCTGAGATGAGAATTGAAGAATCTGGATCTAAAATCTAAAGGTTCTAGAGCTGAGAGAACCAGTTTGCTCACGATCTAAGCCAGAGCTGCTGCTACTGGGCCTTTGAATTTGTTTATTTTTTAATGAAACTGAGAATGATCACAAATTTGAACAGGAAAAAGGAATCTAGGAGAATTTGAACAGGAGAAAGACCAATCCTTAACTGGCCAGATTGAGTCTTTTTAAAAAGTGGGGACATTTATTTAAATAAGAGACGGGAGCTTAAGCCATACAAAATTAATGACAAGGATTTGAAATGCAGTCCGTGGTGTTATGTCTTCAATGAAGTTTGAACATTTTTCCAAGCTGAGCCTCCGTCGTTATGGAAGGGAGTGCCTCCCAAAGGGCCTGACTTGAACCAAAGTGGGAACCAGTGGAATAGGCAAGGGACAAAAACACCAAAGTCTCTCTTTGGACATTTTAGAACTGGGAGCAAAGTTACAGATCATCTCGGCCCAAAGAAATAGAGGGAGAAAAAAGGTTTCGCCGTCTCTGTCTTCCAGAGAGCGAGCTGTGATAAGACAGGCAGTTAGAAAGGAAGAGTTAAGGCCTGACCCATTTCATATTGAACAGCCAAGACTGAGGAACTGGAATGTGAGGGGTCTTTACCTTCAGTACAGAGACAGTAGACAGAGTCGTCAGAGCACAGGCCTTCGGGTGCCTCAGACATGGGTTTTTGAATCCTGTCTTCACCATTCTATTTATGACAACTCATGCTCCACTTACCTTCTCTGAGCCTCAGGTTTCTCATCTGTAAAATGGAGCTCAGTAATTACATATTTATGAAGTTGTTATGAGGCTTAATTCAGACGAGGTGTTTAAATCATTTAGCACACCATTATAATTAAAAATAAAGAATTTATATGAGTGTCCAGGAAACCCTTGATTCCTAGAATTTTTGTTTAGAATTCCAGATTAGTCCAGCACTGCCTCATTCACTTATTTATTATTATCATTATTATTATTATTATTTTGAGACTGAGTCTTACTCTGTCACCGAGGCTGGAGTGCAATGGCATGAAGGATCTTGGCTCACCGCTGCCTCTGCACTCTCCCCCTACTTCCCCCTGCCCCTCACTCAAGCAATCCTCCCACCTCAGCCTCCCAAGTAACTGGGACCACAGATGCACACCACCACGCCCAGCCTATTTTTGTATGTTTTGTAGAGACTGGGTTTCACTATGTTGTCCAGGCTGGTCTCAAACTTCTGAGCTCAAGCCATTTGCCCACCTCAGCCTCCCAAAGTGTTAGGATTATAGGCGTGAGCCACTGCACCTGGCCATCTCATTCACTTAAATTATTTATTGAGTGACTTACCTGCAAAAAGCTATGTAAAATGCTGGTACCAGGCACCTTGGATTTCGTGACTAATAGTGATGATAATGATAATATCTAACATTTATTATATGTCTGGTTCCAAGCTAAATGGTTTACATGCATTGTCACATTTAAACTCAACAGCAATCCTGTGAGATAGAAAGGTGCTATTCTTCTCATTTAATAGGAGGAACCAGACTGGGAGTTGGTTAACCTAGTTCAAGGTTACACTGGAATTTTCCTAGTCTGTCTCTAGGTGGGTGGAGTTGGGCATGAGTGCTTGCTGATCTGGACCCCTTGGGTTTCCGCCAGTGGGAAGAGACCCTGTGTTTTACGTGGTTCTCTTGGGTTTGGTCCCAGAGCCACCAGTCTTCAGCTGTCTACTCTTTTGTTGTTCTAACTCTGGCTCGTGGTTGGTTTTCACGAACCTCAGTTAGGAGTGTCAGCAGAAATCTTGGACTCTGACCACACCTACTCTGTATTTTCCATAGTTATCCAGAAGCTGCTTCCTTCCTGTTGAAAAATAACCTGGTTGTGGGCCCGAAGCTGTATTAGTCAGGACAACAGAATCCAAACAGGGACTGGCTTAATAAAAAAAAATGAAACTTTATTGGTTCAGGTTACAAACACATCTAGGGGTAGCTCTCGTTTCGGTGTCTGTGGATACAGGCACTCAGTGTCTGCCTCGCTATGGCTCCGTTTTGCTGCCTTTTGCTATGGCCTCAATCGTGGGGTTGGCAGGGCTGTCTCCAAATAGTGGCGAGATGGCTGCCCACAGTTCCAGACTCATATCCTGCCACTTAAACCCCAAGGAAAGACGGTTTTCCATTCGCAATGATTCCAGCAAAAGTTCCAGGCTTTAAGCTCTATGACTAGTTCAGATTGTGTGCCCCATCCCTGAAATGAATCACTATGGCATGACTGGGTCACATCCAATCTCTGAGTCTGGAGGTGTGGGGTCACCCTCCCTGGAATTACATGTACCCAGAATGGGGAAGGAGTTGTTGCCAAAAGGAAATTTAATGTGTTATTTATTCTTCAAAAGGGAACAAATGCCAGACAGGCAAAACCCACACCTATTCACTCCATCTTCCCATTTCGTTATTTATTTATTTCTATTTGTATTTTTTTGAGACAAAGTCTCGCCCTGCTGTCCAGGCTGGAGTGCTGCAGCACGATCTCGGCTCGCTGCAACTTCTACCTCACGGGTTTAAGCCATTCTGGTGCCTCAGCCTCCCGAATAGCTGGTATTACAACCACATACCACCATGCCAGGCTAATTTTTGTATTTTTAGTAGAGATGGGGTTTCACCAGGTTGGCCAGGCATGTCTTGAACTCCTGACCTCAGGTGATCCACCCCCCTCAGCCTCCCAAAGTGCTGGAATTACCCGTGTGAGCCACCATGTCCGGCTATCATCCGATTTAGAACTACCAATAGGATTTTCCAAAGAACAGAGTTTGACAAAATGAGAGGCAAACAGTGTGATAATTTTTTTTTTCTATATATTTTTCTTTCTTTTGATGGGAAAGAGCTCTGAACTATCTCTGGAGTTCAGCCTGAAAGACAGATAGGCCATAAGTGAAGGTACAGAAGGGTCTTTGCAGAAGATAGATGGTTTTGACAGGTATTACATATGCTTGGGCAAACACCCACTGGCCCTCCTGAGTGGATGTTCTAGAAGCCGATACCAAAAGCCTCACATGGAACAAGTATAACAGCAGCAGGGTGAACTTCAAAGCCATTGACTTAGTTTTAATTCCAGCCTGTCCATTTTAATGTCCAGAGAAACAAATCATGTTTACAGGAACATTTATTACCCTATGTGCTAATAGATAAAAGCCTAGTCTGTACAAAGACGAGTTGTTTATATGGCAGTTCCCACTGAGGTTCGGAAATGTATTCAGTGTGCACAGTGCCCAAGAAAAACACTGTAATAAATCATAAGAGGCAAAAAGTCGAGCTTAAAAACAACTTAACAAAAACGCATAAAAGTGACTTAACTCCCTGTGCTACCGTAATTCTACAGTAGTTTTGTACCATTACCATTTTAATGAAAATAAGCAGAATGACAACCAAGCAGCTGGCTTTCTCTCGTATTGCAATCTATAGTCATGGCCAGCCCCAAAATGCTTGTTCAGTGAGCATTATCGCACTGAAGTGGGGGTTCCCAGTGTGAAAAACACAGGCTATTTTCTCTAACCTGAGGCATTTCTTTTTCTTTTTTTTCCTAATTGATTTTATTTTATTTATTTTTTTAATTTTTTTAATTTTTTTTTTTTTTGAGACCCAGAGTCTCACTCTGTCGCCCAGGCTGGGGTGCAGTGGCCAGATCTCAGCTCACTGCAAGCACCGCCTCCTGGGTTTACGCCATTCTCCTGCCTCAGCCTCCCGAGTAGCCGGGACTACAGGTGCCCGCCACCTCGCCCGGCTAGTTTTTTGTATTTTTTAGTAGAGACGGGGTTTCACCGTGTTAGCCAGGATGGTCTCGATCTCCTGACCTCGTGATCCGCCCGTCTCGGCCTCCCAAAGTGCTGGGATTACAGGCTTGAGCCACCGCGCCTGGCCTTTTTTGTTTTTTTTGAGACAGTCTCACTCTGTTGCCCAGGCTGGAGTGCTGTGGCATGATCTCGCTCACTGCAACCTCCGCCTCCCAGATTCAAGCAATTCTCCTGCCTCAGCTTCCTGAGTAGCTGGGACTACAGGCACGTGCCACTACATCCAGCTAATTTTTGTATTTTTAGTAGAGATGGGTTTTACTATGTTGGCCAGGCTGGTCTCGAACTCCTGGCTCATGTGATCCACCCACCTTGCCCTCCCAAAGTGCTGGGATTACAGGCGTGAGCCACTGCAGCCAGACTAATTTTTTTTTTTTTTTTTTTGTAACGGAGTCTTGCTCTGTTGCCCTGACTAGAGTGCAGTGGTACAATCTCTGCTCACTGCAACCTCCGCCTCCCGGGTTCACATGATTCTCCTGCCTCAGCCTCCCAAGTAGCTGGGATTACAGGTGCCAGCCACCACACCCAGCTAATTTTTGTATTTTTAGTAGAGACAGGGTTTCATCATGTTGGCCAGACTGGTCTCGAACTTCTGACCTTAAGTTATTTGCCCGCCTCGGCCTTCCAAAGTGCTGGGATTACAGGTGTGAGCCACAGCACCCAGCTAATTTTTGTATTTATAGTGGAGACGGGGTTTCACCATGTTGGCCAGGCTGGATTTCTTGAGACAGGGTCTCGCTCTGTTGCCCAGGCTGGAGTACAGTGGCACAATCATAGCTCATTGCATCCTTAAGCTCCTTGGCTCAAGTGATCTCTCACCTAGGTCTCCTGAATAGCTGGGACCGCAGGCACGCACCACCATGTCCAGCTAATTAAAAAAAAATGTTTTTATTTTTCTTTTAGAGATGAGATTTTGCTATATTGCTCAGGCTGGTCTCGAACTCCTGGCCTCAAGTGATCCTCCTGCCCCAGTCTCCCAAACTGTTGAGATTACAGGCCTACACCCAGCCTAACCGAGGCATTTCTTCTCAAAGCCTTGCTTGCTCCTAATTTTCAAAACATGCCCAAAGGCATACATGCCTTTAAAACAACTTAATAAAAATGCATAAAAGTGACTTATGCCTTTGGGCATGTTTTGAATGGAATACATGCCCAAAGAGGGGACTGTGTTCCTTTTCTGAGATCTCCGGGGGAGGGTTGAGTGGGGGCTGTTTTGTGAAGGGTGGACAGCTCCGACCTGCAGTTCTTTGTGGTCTTTGGTGCCAAACACCAAGCCATGTGACTTAGTGGCTCACTTCATCCCAGGAGTAGAAGAGTTAAAAGCTTGAAAAGCTGCTGGTGGCCCATGTGGCATGTCTGAGTAGGATTTATGGTCACTGCAGCCATACTGTGGTGTGGGGGTTACATACCATACAGTGTGCATACAGTGTGCAGAGGTTGAGCCCAGAGGGAAAAAGCTGGATGAAACACTTGTTGGAGTGGCATCACTTTTCACCATGAGTCCTTATGAATGCCACAGCCCAGCAGGTAGAGTAGATGTTGACTAATCAGGCATCGGTCTCTCCATTTCTGCTGCTGGGGGACAATCATTTTCTTGGCAATTCAGGGTCTCAGTTACTTCTGTATTAAATTATATTCTCTTTTGGCTAAATGTTTGCAAAATCAGGTTCTCTCTGTCTGATTTAGGGTCCCTTGCCTTTCCTTCCCCTGACAGTGATCTTCTGTTTGGTGGGCTTGGGGCTCATCTCTTGTTTCAGCTGCATGGGAGAGCCATCCATGTTGCATGCTGTCCTTTGACCTTGTGATGATGTCCACTGAGATGTCTGTCATGCACTTGCCTGTGTCCCCATCCTCACAGGCTGACATCAGTGGCTCTAGGTGTTAGATCCTTGCACTGTGACCCAGTCCTCTTGTAGATTTCTCCAACAGCACAGTTTTGGGCTCAGGAACTCCATCCTTTTCCCCACCCTGCGCTTAGAAAGGTGCACGCACTGAGACCCCTCTCAGCTGTAGCTCCCCAACTCCTCAGGTGTCACGGCCTGTGCAGGGCTTCCGAGAGGGCCTTATTTGTATAAGACACCTCTGTGTCTCTAATACAGTCCTACCAGCTCTTTCTCTTTCTCTTTTTCTGCCCCTCATGTCTTAGTTGGAAGATCTGGCAAATTGAGAGTTTTTTAAGCTCACGGACTTTTTTTTTTTTAAACCAGAAAATAAACACCAACTTTATTAATATAATAGCAACAGAAAGAGTTTCCAATTTCTCAAAAGGAAAATGACATGACACCAGCACAAGTGTTAAATGAGTTTTCTAAATGCTACTTTGAAAATTAAAGCTCAGTGGCAACTTATTTATTCTAAACTATGTCTGACCACCCCCCTCCCCCGAGGCAACGCATATGGAAGGAAGGGCCTGGAAGGCAGAGAATTAGAAAAAAAGGCACTGTGAAAGGTCAGTGTCTGTGCTTTTAGTTTGAGTCTGGGCTCTTCTTTCACATCTAATCCCATTTTGTGCATAAAACTGAAGGAGCAATTTGAAACCTGGTTTTAATTTGGTCACACACTGTTGTGCAGGGCGTCCTTGGGCACATCATCTGCCCTCTGAGTTGGCTTCATCTAAAACATGACAGGTTTAATTCCCTGGTGATAAAAATCATCAAAAATGCAAAGATTCCAAGAATCTGTTCTTGGGATAGCTTTGCCATTAGGCATTTATATCTTGTTCAATATTTAATGCCTAGGTGGATATTTATTATCTATCTTTCCCACAATTAGCTGGACAGAGGCAGCAGAGTCTGGGATGGTGGGAATTACCTAGTCTGGGCCAGGATCTGGTCTTTGAAGGGCTAGCTGTGTGGTTGTGGGGAGGTTGCATCATCTCTCTGGGCCTTTGGAGGATCACTAAGATTTCATCCACCTCTAAATTCTGTGACTCTGACTTATATGGTCTTTTATCACACTACACCACGAGGCAGATCTTCATTGTGTTAAAAATGTATGTTTAGGGTCCGCATTTTGCCTCTGCACTATTTTTAGTTTTCAGGCAGGGACATATAACTGAGACTTCAAGACCGCTCTTGGCCAGGTGCAGTGGCTCATGCCTGTAATCCCAGCACTTTGGAAGGCCGAGGCAGGAGGATTACTTGAGCCCAGGAGTTTGAGACCAGCCTGGACTACATAGTGAGACCCCTGTCTATACAAAAAATAAGCAAAATTAGCTGGGTGTGGTGGCATGCACCTGTGGTCCAGCTACTTGGGAGGCCGAGGTGGGAGGATCACTGGAGGCTGGGAGGTTGAGGCTGCAGTGAGCTGAGATCATGTCACTGGGTGACGGAGCAAGACCTTGCCTCACAGGAAAAAAAAAAAAATGTATAGCTTTTACTGAATCAAGAACCTAAAGAGTCAGGAATCTGTTGTCAGCCGGGCACGGTGGCTCATGCTTGTAATCTTAGCACTTTGGGAGGCCAAGGCAGGAGGATCACCTGAGGTCAGGAGTTCAAGACCAGCCTGGCCAGCATGGTGAAACCCTGTCTCTAATAAAAATACAAAAATTAGCTGGGCATGGTGGCAGGTGCCTGTAATCCCAGCTACTTGGGAGGCTGAGACACAAGAATTGCTTGAACCTGGGAGGCGGAGGTTGCAGTGAGCCGAGATCGCGCCACTGCACTCCAGCCTGGGTGACAGAGCAAGACTCCATCTCAAAAAAAAAAAAAAATTCTGTTGTCTGCTGTCTTTTGTTTGAGGTCTGCTGGGACCGCATGTGCTGTCTCACAGATAGCTGAGTTGGGAACGTGTGAATGATATTTGGATAGGCTTGCTTCTTAGACTCCAGCATGCTTCAATGAGGAAGTGCTGCGTACAGATGTCACAGACACACCCACTTACCATTTCAGAACCTAAAGCCTAGGACAAGTTGCTCTCTACAGATAAACATAGAGATCCAGAAGTAAAATCTCACACCTAAGCCCTACACTGTCTCTGTTGTATCAACAAATAAAATATAAACGGAAGCCAAATCACAAAAAGGATTCAGTGAGAGGTCAGAAGCAAATGGTAGTAATATGATGGGATGGCATTCAGGCAAGATTATTCTTACAAAGCCTATCCAACATTTTTATTCATTCAAAACATCTATATGCAAAGCAATATTTCTGCTAAACAGGAGACTTTTGAATGAATGATTTTTGAGTTCAGTGTTCATTGAAATGATGTATGCAGAAAAATGTGGACTCGTCTGTGCCCAGGAACGGCCTGCACACCTCTTCTGTAATGTGTTTTTTTTTTTTTTTTTTTTTTTTTTTTGAGACAGAGTCTCGCTGTGTCTCCCAGGCTGGAGTGCAGTGGCGCGATCTCGGCTCACTGCAAGCTCCGCCTCCCGGGTTTACGCCATTCTCCCGCCTCAGCCTCCCGAGTAGCTGAGACTACAGGCGCCCGCCACCACGCCCGGCTAGTTTTTTGTATTTTTAGTAGAGACGGGGTTTCACCATGTTAGCCAGGATGGTCTCGATCTCCTGACCTCGTGATCCACCCGCCTCGGCCTCCCAAAGTGCTGGGATTACAGGCTTGAGCCACCGCGCCCGGCCCTCTTCTGTAATGTGTATTGGTGGTTCTGCACATGAGGGTAATGGAGAATGGGAAAAAAGCAACTGTTCATGTTTCATACCTGCATGTCGACATTGCTTTTTGGTGGGGAGGGAAGCCAGATGGTGATGGACAATGGGGTGCTTGAGGCCTAGGGTCAGGGCAGGTCTGTGTGGATGCATGCCCCACCAGCCTGGCCCATGAAAAAATGCTTAGACTCAAATTTTTGCACTTCTTCACGATCTGACTCCTCATCTGCTTTCTAACAAGGATGCTCCTTTGATGGGCAACCCTACTGTTGCTGTTTGTGCAGCAAAGGAAGGAAGGAAGGTTCCTGTCCATTCTTATAAGAGGGCCATGTCCCTTTCACATATGGAAAAAGTAGGAGAGGTGGAAATAGAGGAGTGAGAAAACAGATATAGTATATTCAGGAAGTTTCTGACTTTCTCCTTTTTTTTTTTTTTTTTTTTTGAGTCTGCGTCTCACTCTGTCACCCAGGCTGGAGTGCAATGGCACGATCTCAGCTCACTGCAACCTCCACCTCCTGGGTTCAAGTGATTCTCCTGCCTCAGCCTCCCGAGTAGCTGGGATTACAGGTGTGTGCCACCACGCCTGGCTAATTTTTGTATTTTTAGTAGAGATGGGGTTTTGCCATGTTGGCCAGGATGGTCTCAACCTCTTCACCTCAAGTGATCCACCTGCCTTGGCCTCCCAAAGTGCTGGATTACAGGCGTGAGCCATCACACTGGGCCAGAAAGTTTCTGACTTTCTGACAATAAATTTGAGAAGAAGACAAAATGACTCTTCTCCTCTCTTTGGTCATGGATCAATTACTGAAGTGTCCAGTAATTTCTCAATAGAAAATAAATCACCCCCTGCCCTCCACTTCCATGCCCATGGAATCTATTCCTTTACAAATTTTTAAGAGATGAGGTCTCACTAGGTTGCCTATGCTGGTCTTGAACCCTGGGCCTCAAGCAGTCCTCCCTCCTCAGCCTTCCAAAGTGCTGGGATTACAGGTATAAACCACCATGCCTGGCCTGGAATATATTCTTGATCAAGCCATTTGTGGAACGGTTTAAACTCAGATGTACCACTGTTTTCAGTAAGACTTTTAAAAAATATTAAAATAACTTTTTCCAACCTTTTCTCATAAGAGAAATATATACTCACTGTTTAAAAAATCAGAAAACATAGGGAAAAATTACAAAAGGAAGTATAAGTTATTCTTTATCTCCTCACTGGAGGTAGATAGTAACTGTTCAAATTTTGTATATATTCTTTTTACTTAAAAAACTTTTTTAAAATTTTAAGTTGTAGTAGAGATGGGGTCTTACTGTGTTGCCCAAGCTGGTCTTGAACTCCTGACCTCAAATAGTCCTCCTGCCTCAGCCTCCCAAAGTGTTAGGATTACAGGCGTGAACCACCTCACTCAGCCCACATTTTGGGGGACAACAGGATTTTTTCTCTCCATATATATTCACACACTTATGCAGCTGATCATACATCATTCTTCTCAGTTAGTAGTGTAGGGCTAACATCTTCCCATTTCATGATATAACAGTCTGGTACCTTTTTCACAGGTACATATTAGTCCCCTGTAAGGACATACTGTATGTATTAAACCAGCCCTTTATTGTTGAGCATTTAAGTTGTTACTACCTTTTAGCTCTCATGAGCAATGCTGGTATCCCTTTTCGTGTCTCTATCTAATTATTTATCAAATTAATTGCCAAAAATAATCTGCAGGAGAATATTGCCAGATGGCCCTGGATTAATTATAAATCCCACCAGTGTGGTACAGGGCCTGTTTCCTCCTGCCTCCACCAGTGGTTGGTGTGAACAGATTTTTTAACGTTTTCACTGACCTCACAGATATCTTGCTGGTGTCTTCTTTGGCATGTTTTGATTACTTGTGAGATTGAATATATTTTCATATTTATTTCTTGGTCATTAGTATTTTATTTATTTATTTGTTCGTTTGTTTGTTTATTTATTTATTTAGAGGCAAGGTCTGGCTCTGTCACCGAGACTGGAGTGCAGTGACATGATCTCAGCTCACTGCAACCTCTGTCTCACAGAGATCAAGTGATCCTCCCACCTCAGCCTCCTGAGTAGCTGGGACTGTAGGTGTGCACCACAAAGCCTGGATAATATTTGCATTTTTAGTAGAGATGAGGTTTCGCCATGTTACCCAGGCTGGTCTCAAACTCCTGGGCTCAAGCAGTCTGCCCGCCTCGACCTCCCAAAGTGCTGAGATTACAGGCATGAGCCACCACGCCCGGCCAGTATTTCTTATTTTATAAATTATTTATTTGCATCCTTGCCCACTTTTATTAAGTTGGGCTATTCTTTTTGATTTGCAAGTCTTTTCTGTGTTACAGATTTTAACCTTTTGTCATATGCTACAATTTATTTTATTCATTTATTATTTTGATTCTTAAATTTTTCTACCTATATATATTTTTAACATTTTTACGTATTCAGAACTATCCTTCAAGTAGGATTTTGCTTTTGGTTTCATGTTTAGAAAGTCTCTCTTCATTCCAGGATTCTAAAAATATTCACCTATATTTTATCGTTATGGCTTTATTTTTTACATTTACATTTATAACCCATTTGGAAATCATTTGAGTGAAAAGTATGAGGTAGGGATTAAGATTTATTTTTTTTTTCTTTTACCTGATGTCTAAGCCACTTACTGAATTAAACATTTTTTGTTTCACTGATTTGAAATTCCCCATTTACCATTTACAGAATCCCTATAGATTCTTAGGGTTATTTTCAGACCCTACTCTGTTCCACTGATTTGTCTTTTCCTGTGCTGCTATCTCACTATCTTAATTATTACAGCTTTAATAATACATTTTAATAACTACTGTTGCAAGTGCTCAGTTATTATTTGTTCTTCTGCAAAATTTTCTTGGCAAGTTGGGCATGTTTATTCCTCCAAATGAACTTCAGAAATAATTTTGTCAAGTTCTAGAAAAAGAAATTCTTATGGTGTGTGTTAATTTCATAGATGAATTTGTACAGAATTGCCGTATTCACACCATTGAGCCTTACCATTCAGAGGCACAGGGAGCATTTCATTTGTTCATTTTCTTTTACATCAAAGCTTTTGCATTTCTTCACCAAGGTCCTGAACTTTTATTGTTAGGCTTATTCTGACTGGTTATGGCTAGCATGTAAGAAAACCAGTGCTCTTTTGTATAGTTACACCTGTGAATGCACTTTTAATTTAGATTAGATTTTTCAGTTATCTTGAACTTTTTTCAAAGAGAAAGTTATGTCAACTGCAAATAATTCTTATTTTATAAGCCCCCTTCTTCTCAATTTACTTCTTATTTTATCCAATTGCACTCATTAGTATTTCCTGGAAAATGTTAAATTATAGCAATGGGAGTGGGTGTCCATTTATGCTTTGGGCTAGACTTTAGTAGTAATACTACCTTTATTTTACTGTTGACCTTGCCGAGGAAAGGTTCCAGAGCTGATCTTTTATCCTGCTGAGGAATTATTTTATTTTCCTGAAAGCTTTTATTAGGGATGGTTGTTCAATTTTATCACATACTATTTTGTACATGATAAGTGTGTATATGATACTGTGTGTGTGTGTGTGTGTATGAGCTATTAAATGGAATATCAGTATGATTTAATAACATCAAGTTATCCTTTTGAAAATTACATTTCTTTTGTAGAGTTGGGGTCTTACTCTGTTGTCCAGGTTGGTCTTGATCTCCTGGGCTCAAGCAGTCCTCCCATCTCAACCTTCCAAAGTGCTGGGATTACAGGTGTGAGCCACACAACCAACCCAAATGACTCTTTTATCTATGGAATCCTAGTGCTGTTTTTGCAATCAGAAATACTCTTTTTTTTTGAGACAGGGTCTCACTCTCACCCAGGCTGGAGTGCAGTGGCACAATCACAGCTCACTGCAGCCTCAACATTTGGGCTCCAGCGATCTTCCCGCCTGAGCCTCCCAAGTAGCTGGGACCACAGGCAAGCACCACTATGCCTGGCTAATTTTTTGTATTTTTGGTAGAGATGGGGTTTCACCACATTGCCCAGGCTGGTCTTGAACTTCTGTGTTCAAGTGATCCATCTTGAACAGCTGAGCGTTATTTTTCTTCCAAAAGAAGACTTGATTTTGTACATCTGCAGGAAACCTTAATGCTTAATTGGCACTTTTTGAGTTCTCTTCTGAAAAGGAGGCCTAAATCCCTTAGATTTGTCTTTTACCAGATTGGTTTACTTTTGCTAGATGCAATGGAAGCTTTCGATTTTGTATTTTTGACCTTCCTGCCTCCATTCAAGTTAGACCCATCCCTATATTTGGGTGGGGCAGGGAAGATGAGAAGAACCAGGTAGGAAAGAGACGACATTCAGATGGTAGGCCTCCCTGACCCCAGGCAGGACTTCAGTGGCAGCCTGGACAGCTCAGGGAGCCTGGGGAGGGTTGCCTGTGTCCAGTGAGCAAGGCTGGCACTTGCCAAAGGCCCAGCCTCTGTCTTCTCTATGGAGATCTCACCTCCATTCATTTCAGGACTGCCCACAAAAAAATAGGCTTCGTTTGGCATCATCAACTAATCAGCAGTTGAGGAGGCTCCCTCTCAAAAGCAGCAAGTGTCCTTTTGTGCTAAGTAGGCAAGCACAAAGCCAGGGGCCCCAGTCCGCTGCTCTCGCACCCTCCGTAGGCCCAGGAGAATTCTGGAGGCCTGATCTGTCTCTGCAAAGAAAGTCTTTTACACATTGTGTGCAGCGTTCAGTAGCTTTTTTGATCACATTTATTTTATACTCTGAACTGAGTCAGTCAGCGAGAGGTGCTTAGCTTGTTACTGAAAGGGGTGGGGAGTGGTATATAAATAATGAGAACTCAGAGAAACTTGTGCTGTTAACAGCTGTTCTCCAGTAAAGCAGTTTATTGTGTCACTGCCTCTGGGTGTGTTTTCCGGTGAAGGCCAGAAATAATGCAGTGGTACAAGTCTGTTGGGTACTTTTTTCCCTTTTCCCAGGAGGATGGTAACTCTCTCATTAATACTAAAGACAGGTTTAAAGATTCTCTAATTGATAATTGCATTGCTGTGTGGTTTGTTCGGCATGAAGGCTGACCATTCTCCTTTAAACCTTAGCACTGAGCCTCAAGGAGAGGGCCTGACTTGGTTTCCCCCAGGCTGCCAGCTGAAGGTCAAGTCGCCGTCTCTCTAGGCCAGTCCTCTCCCCCTCTGCAGATCATCTCTGGTCCCATTCAGCCTTAATTCTGTTCTTGTCTACCTGTGACTTCCCCATTCCATGCTATCTTAAGTGCAAAACATCTATCATTTTCTAAATAATGCCTTATTATATGACTGTCATTAACTTATATGCCGGGATGTTAGATTAAACATCACGGCCTCTTAGATCCAAACTCTCCACTGTGTTAAAAAGGTGGGAGATTTTTCAAAGGGCTGCAAATTGTAGGTCCCTCAGCAGAATCCAGCCTGCATACACACCACTGGGTGGCACCATAATTTATAATGTTGAACTTGAATGCCTCTAAGTAGCGGAAGCACCCTTCAGCCCACCATGGAATCCATTACGATCTATGATTGAATGCACCTGCTCCCACCCTGCCCCTGACCTTTTTTTAATGTGTCTGGCTCCTGAAGACATTTGCATTTACAAATTCTGGTGTATGCCAGTTAGAAGTTCAAGTCCTCTGTTATTTATTTATTTATTTATTTATTTATTTATTTATTTGAGACAGGGTCTCACCCTGTTGCCCAGACTGGAGTGCAGTGGCGTGATCTTGGCTCACCACAACCTCCGCCCCTCGGGTTCAAGCGATTCTCATGCCTCAACCCCAGTAGCTGGGATTATAGGTGTGCAACACCATGCCCAGCTTCAAGTCTTTTGATTGAGATCAGGAATCAACTAACTTTTCACAAAAGGGCCCGATAGTAAATATTTTCAGTTTTGCAGGTTGTACAGTCTCTGTGGGCAACTGCTCAACACTGCTGTTTTGAAAATGCAGCTGTAGATAATACTTAAACCAATGAGCATGGCTGTTTCCAATAAAACTATATGCAGACAAGGAAATTTTAATTTCATATAATTTTCTCCTGTCATGAAATATTCCTTTAATTTTTTTCAACCACTTAGTAAAAACCGAATATAAGAATCGTATAACTTTTCTTAGCTCATAGCAGGCCAGTTTTGGCCAGTGGGATGTGGATTGCTAGCCCCTGATTTAGATCACTGACCAAAAAGTTTTTAAAGGTTTTCCAAAGGATGCCAGATAAATCAAAATGATCCCGGGCCTTTTATACTAGCAACTCACTTCCAAGCAGATCTTTTTTAAATGCGTGAAAAACGGTAAACTTGAATTATACAAATTACATGAGCCTAACAAAGGCTTCTATTGGCTCTAGATTTTCTTGGGGCTCTGTGGGTGGCCCTCTCTGCTCTCTGTGAAACACTTCAGGGATAAGGATGCTAGGTCAATGACAGCACTTGGATTAGAAGCAATGAGAACCATCACAAAATGACAGCTCCAAGGGGCAGTCAAGAGAGTATCACTGTCAGCTAGATCGAAAGTGAATTCAGTGGGAACAGACCCTGATTACACTTGAAATATATGTAAGTCACAAGCATAGAAACTTAATAGTTCTCCTGTTCTGATGGCTTCATGCCAGTTTTCCACGATCACTTCTATAAAGCCATCTTCCGAACACAGCGAGAGTATCTTATTTCTTTTCCAATCCTAGCCCACAGCTGAATGGTCTTCTGTTCCATTTTCCCCGCGGTGGACACAGATCCCCTCAACTAAATGAACCCCCTCCTCTCACGACTCACTTGAAAGAAATGAGTACCTGCCAGTGAGGAGGCTAAGCCACATTAGCGCTCCTCCAAGAAAACCACTTCTAATGAGCTTTTGTCTTAACAAGCATTGAGAAAACACTGAGCTCTTCCTTTCATTGTTCTCCTCCCCGCCACATCAGAAAGGAGTGGAGAAAGGGCTCCAAAAAGGACCGAGCAGAGAGGGTATTTTGTTTTGGTTTGGTTTGGCTCTTTGCAACTTACCATTCTATGAGTTCTGACCCCTTGTTATATTTTTAATAGAACATGTTTAGAAAAACATTTCCCCCATAGCTGCTTCACTGGGGTTAAAGAGGACTTCACTGCAGTCTAATTCTGGAATGGCTCAGGTTTCTCCAGTAACCAGTAATATCTGAGCAGATTTCAATGTGAGTGACCAGGAGAGAGAGAGAGAGAGAGAGTGTGTGTGTGTGTGTAAAGTTTGAGCATTTACCAAATGCTTGGCACCATGAGTAGGACAAAAGTCATCATACATGACATTGTTTTAGCCTCAAGAAGCCCAGCCTTGTTGGGTTGTAACAATCTGTATTTTGACTTTTGCTCAAAGGTCTGGTGAAGTGGGTTAAAATGCTGTTTCTCTAATAGAAGTTGCAGAAGTGTAGTTTTCAACTCCATGTCTTTGTTGAGTTTTTCAGGGGAGACTTTTTTTTTTCCTTTTTGCAGCCCCATCCCCGAGCATCAAAATGCATTAATAACCCTATCTCCTACCTTGAGTAGGACCCAGCATTCATTGGTCTGCTATTGCCTTCTGCTGCCATAGCTTTTCAACTCAGAGTTCCATAAGGGTTTATACGTAGATCTGCACATAGAGAATCAACTGCTACAGATTCATTTTACCCACATTGGGTTTCCTCGAAAAGTACTTTGTACAGGGTGTTGTTATGACTATCATTCTGCTTAGAAGACAGCAGAGAGCCTTCATCATGAATAGATTATCACAAAGGTGATAGATTTGGTTGGTTTTGTTTTGTTTTATCATATTTCTGCATCTCATCAGCACAGGTTAAGAGAAGCTGGGGAAAATAGAATGAATAATTTTGGATGACTCAAATGCACCACGCTGGACAGCTCCCAGCCTCTGCAGTTTCTCTATGGGTTCCAGGAAGGCCGGGACAGGAGTGAGAAAATATTCACTCCTCACACCTAGCCAAGGAGTGTCTGGAGAGTTCTGTGGAAACCAGGAGCCTGTGTGTCCTCTGTCTGTGCAGCAGCTGTTGTCGGCTGTGCTTGGAAAGGTGTAAAGAGTAGGCAGAGGCAGGCTTTTGGGAGCCGGGCGATGGCAGTCACTTACAAGGGGAGCAAGTGAGGTTCCTATCTTCAACAGTTCGTCTGCTTGTCTGCCTGTGTGTGTCCTCCCCAAATGCGGACACAGACCCTCCCCTGCCTTCACCTTGTGGGTGGGGCACAGTAGGAGGTTCTGGATGCTGGCCTGATCACATCTGGCAGGCAGGGCTTAGCTGCATTTTCAGTGGGACACAGATGTTAGCATGAATCCAAGGAAAGCAATCGGAAAGAGGGATGTGGAAGCTGTCAAGTCCCCAGGACCCCCAGGAGTCAGGACAGCCATGTGGCCAAGAGCACAGGCCTTGGTAGACAGGGCCAGTTCATGACTCTGCTTTCCAGTTATGTGAGCCTGAGTACACAGTCTAACCCTCTAAGCCTCAGTTTTCTCATCTGTGAAATGGGGCAACCTTGTGGGGTGCTTGTGAGAATTCAGTGAAAAGGGCACAGGAAGCCCTTAGCTCTATGCTTAAACAATGTTAGTTTGTCTTTTATGAGGAATATGGAAGAAACTGGAATTGTTTGGAAACTGGAGAAGAGATTAGAGAAAGACGTATCTGCAGATTTTTAAAGGATTAATGTGTGGCACAAGGAACAAACTTTTTTTTTTTTGAGACAGAGTCACTCTGTCGCCTAGGCTGGAGTGCAGTGGCATGATCTTGGCTCACTGCAACCTCCACTTCCTGGGTTCAAGCAATTCTCCTGTCTCAGCCTCCCAAGTATCTGGGATTACGGGCACATGCTACCATACCTAGCTAGTTTTTGTATTTTTAGTAAAGGCAGGGTTTCATCATGTTGGTCAGGCTGGTCTCGAACTCCTGACCTCAGGTGATCCACCTGCCTCGGCCTCCCAAAGTGCTGGGATTACAGGCATGAGCCACCACGCCCAGCACAAACTTATTTCTGCTGTTAAGACAATATGACTTAAAGTATGGCCTTTGCAGGAAGGCAGATTTTATATCACTAAAAGATGTGACAGAGATGCTCAGGAACGGAGTGGCCCCTGCACTCAGGAGCTGAGGGAGAAACGCTCACTCCAGATGGGAGGTTGGTTGGACCCAATGCCAGTTCTCTTCCATCCTATGACCCCAAGAAATTTAGCAAAGAGGCTCAGCTTTTTTACTCTTGAAAGAATTTATGAAACCAGCAATTGTGTGGAATAAAACAGAAAAAATAATTTCCAAGGGACCCATTGGGGACCAAATGGCAAGCTCATTTGCTTAGAAGTGTTAGTAACTTCCTCATTGTGTTAGTTTGGGCTGCCGTGGCACACAACCACAGACTGGGTGGCTGAAACAACAGAACCTTATTTCCTCACAGTTCCGGAGACTGGGAGTCCAAGGTGGAGGCGGCGGACGGGTTGGTTTCTTTGGAGGCCTCTCTCCTTGGCTTGTAGATGGTGGCTTCATTGCTGTCTTCCCACCGTCTTCCCTAATCTTCACATGTCTGTGTCCTCGTCTCCTCTTATAAAGACACGAGTCGTGGATTAAGGCCCGCCCTCATGACCTTGTTTAACATCAGTTGCCTCTTTAAAGGCGTTAACTTCAAATGCAGTCATTTTCTGGGGTGCTGGGGGTTAAGGCTTCAACATAGGGATTTTGGGGAGGGGGACACATGACAGTCATCTCCAAGGGATTTATCCTTTGAGTCGTGTTGTTCTTTAAACTGTATCCTGTCTGATTCCTTTCTCTTAGGTGAACGGCCCTTTCCCTGCACGTGGCCAGACTGCCTTAAAAAGTTCTCCCGCTCAGACGAGCTGACGCGCCACTACCGGACCCACACTGGGGAAAAGCAGTTCCGCTGTCCGCTGTGTGAGAAGCGCTTCATGAGGAGTGACCACCTCACAAAGCACGCCCGGCGGCACACCGAGTTCCACCCCAGCATGATCAAGCGATCGAAAAAGGCGCTGGCCAGCGCTTTGTGAGGTGCTGCCCGTGGAAGCCAGGGAAGGATGGACCCCGAAAGGACAAAAGTACTCCCAGGAAGCAGACGCGTGAAAACTGAGCCCCGGAAGAGGCACACCGACGGCACAGGAAGTCACTGCTCTTTGATCAATATTCTGATTTTCCTCTCCCTGCATTGTTTTTAAAAAGCACATTGTAGCCTAAGATCAAAGTCAACAACACTTGGTCCCCTTGAAGAGGCAACTCTCTGAACCCGTCTCTGACTGTTGGAGGGAAGGCGAATGCTTTTGGGTTTTTTGGTTTAGTTTTGTTTTTTTTTTTCTCCTTTTATTTTTTTGGGGGGAGGGTAGGGGGTGGGCGGGGGGGGAGGGGGGTAAGGCCAAGACTGGGGTAGAATTTTAAAGATTCAACACTGGTGTACATATGTCCGACTGGGTGAGTTGACCTGTGGCCTCGCACAGTGATTCTGGGCCCTTTATGCTTGCTGTCTCACAGAATTGTTTTCTTACCTTTTAATGTAATGACGAGTGTGCTTCAGTTTGTTTAGCAAAACCACTCTCTTGAATCACGTTAACTTTTGAGATTAAAAAAAAAAAAAACCGCCATAGCACAGCTGTCTTTATGCAAGCAAGAGCACATCTACTCCAGCATGATCTGTCATCTAAAGACTTGAAAACAAAAATCAGTTACTTATAGTCAATGGGTAAGCAGAGTCTGAATTTATATTAATCAAGACAAACCTTTGAAAGGTTACACTAAGTACAGAACTTTTAAACCTTGCTTTGTATGAGTTGTACTTTTTGAACATAAGCTGCACTTTTATTTTCTAATGCAGAGGATGAATAAGTTAAATACATGCTTTGAGGATAGAAGCAGACATTCTGTTTGGCACCACGTTATAATCTGCTTATTTTACAATATACACGTTTCCCTAAGAAATCGTGGCAGAGATGTGAGGGCAGAATACACACAACAGATGCTGAAGGAGAAGGAGGGTAGTGTTTCGCAAAAGAAAAAGAAAAGAACCAACAGAATTTTAACTCTATTAACTTTTCCAAATTTTCCTATGCTTTTAGTTAACATCATTATTGTATCCCAATGCCACTAGGGGAGAGAGCTTTTGACTCTGTTGGGTTTTATGTAAATGTGTGCATATAGTAATGAGATCTGGAATTTTTTGGTGAAAAAGGTTTGTTGGTCTCCTTCCTGTGTTCCTACAAAACTCCCACTCTCAGGTGCAAGAGTTATGTAGAAGGAAAGGGAGCTGAAATAGAAACAGAAAAATCAACCTTTATAAGTAGTGAACGCCAAGGGAAAATACCACGATGATTTCAGAGGAGACTCTGCAAAATCGTCCCTTTTGGAGAACGTAGGCGACATGGAATACTACGAATGAAATCACATCACTGTATCTTTTACATCAATAGCCTCACCACTAATATGTCTTGTATCTAGGTGTCTATAATGGCTGAAACCACTACATCCATATATGCCATTTACCTGAAAACTTAACTGTGGCCTTTACGAGGCCAGAAAAGTGAACTGAGTTTTCATAGTTAAGAAAAGACCTCAAATGAGGGGAGTCAGCAGTGATCATGGGGGAAATGTTTACATTTTTTTTTTTCTTCAGAAGTAACTCTTTCTGATGATTTTATCTGATATTTAAAACAGGGAGCTATGGTGCACTCTAGTTTATACTTGTGCTCTGAAATGTGTTGTGTAAACATAGGGTGCCTACCTATTTCACCTGACACATACTCGTTTCTGATTCAGAATCAGTGTGGGCTCCTGCAGTGGGCGCGGGTCACGGCTGACTCCAACTTCCAATACAACAGCCATCACTAGCACGGTGTTTTTTTGTTTAACCAACGTAGTTGTATTAGTAGTTCTATAAAGAGAACTGCTTTTAACATTAGGGACTGGGAGCAGTCCATGGGATAAAAAGGAAAGTGTTTTCTCACGAGAAAACATGTCAGGAAAAATAAAGAACACTTTCTACCTCTGTTTCAGATTTTTGAAACACTTATTTTAAACCAAATTTTAATTTCTGTGTCCAAAATAAGTTTTAAGGACATCTGTTCTTCCATACGAAATAGGTTAGGCTGCCTATTTCTTACTGAGCTCATGGAATGGTTCTGCTTATGATACTCTGCACGCTGCCTTTTAGTGAGTGAGGAGTTTGGGGTTGCCTAGCAACTTGCTAACTTGTAAAAAGTCATCTTTCCCTCACAGAAAGAAACGAAAGAAAACAAAGTCAGTGAAAGACAATCTTTATAGTTTCAGGAGTAAATCTATATGTGGCTTTTGTCAAGCACTTAGATGGATATAAATGCAGCAACTTGTTTTAAAAAAATGCACAATTTACTTCCCAAAAAAGTTGTTACTTGCCTTTTCAAGTTGTTGACAAACACACATTTGATATTCTCCTATATGTTATAGTAATGTAACGTATAAGCTCAATACTTTTTATTCTTTGTGATTAAATCCTGTTTTAAAATGTCACAAAACAGGAACCAGCATTCTAATTAGATTTACTATATCAAGATATGGTTCAAATAGGACTACTAGAGTTCGTTGAACACTAAAACTATGAAACAATTACTTTTTATATTAAAAAGACCATGGATTTAACTTATGAAAATCCAAATGCAGGATAGTAATTTTTGTTTACTTTTTTAACCAAACTGAATTTTTGAAAGACTATTGCAGGTGTTTAAAACGAAAGAAAAGCTGTTTTATCTAATACTGTAAGTAGTTGTCATATTCTGGAAAATTTAATAGTTTTAGAGTTAAGATATCTCCTCTCCTTGGTTAGGGAAGAAGAAAGCCCTTCACCATTGTGGAATGATGCCCTGGCTTTAAGGTTTAGCTCCACATCATGCTTCTTTTGAGAATTCTATTTGGTAGTTATAATTACAGAAACTGATTAGTTCGTCAGTTTGCAGATAGATTTAGCACAGTACTCATCACTCTGGATAGATTGAGATGTTCTTTCACAACAGATGATCTGTAACACTGTAAGATACTGATCTTTACAACTGTTTAATCAGTTTTATTTTTGTACAGTATTAGTGACCTAAGTTATTTTGCTGTCCCGTTTTTGTAAATCAAATGAAATTATAAAAGAGGATTCTGACAGTAGGTATTTTGTACATATGTATATATGTTGTCCAAATAAAAATAATAAATGATAAAGACTGAATTGTTCCAGCCATTATGTGTTGTAAAAGGTGGCTATTTCACCATAATGAAAGTTACTTCTTTAACCTGTGTTCACAGGATTTGGGGATGAGTGCAAAGATGATTTTACCCTGTACCTCTTAACACTCGCAATATTTATATAGACTTCTGTGTATATACAAGACCTCTGAGGAAGTAGATGGAATAGAGGTCACTGGAAACCGTTATGTTATGCTGGAGGGGAATATTTATATTTTGGGAGATAAATCACTTTAAGAGGCTTTTAGAGCTCATAAGTGTGCAGGGTGTACTAGGAACTGGTCAGAGAAAGTTGTAAGCTCAGATTGTCCTCCTGAGATACAATATTAATAAGAACACACAAGTTGAGGTTTCATTGGCTCCACAGTAGAAACTAATACCAAGCAAAACAAGCATCAAAGTGTGTGTGTGTGTGTGTGTGTGTGTCTGTGTGTGTGATTTATGCAGATATGTACTAGCTATTACGTATTAATTAAGCTTTTATTGTAAACTAGTCATGGTGTTGGGTGTTTAGGTTTTTCTCGTTTAATCCTTATAGCAGCTCTGTATAGTAGATAATTATTATTATGTACCTATTTCTGATGAGGAAATTGAGGATTGGATAACTTGCCAAGAGGTACATCTAATAAGTGGCACTAACTGTGTAAATTTAGATCTGCTGAATCCAACCCTCCATCTTTCTTTGCCTGCATCACAGCAGCAAGGGATTTACTGGAGTGTACCATTCATTTGACCCATTTTATTGAGCACAGCTATTCATGCCAGGCACTGTTGTCACTGTGGATACAAAGGTGAAAAAACAGACAAGGTCCCTGTGTTCAGGGAGCTTCTGTTAGTAGAGGGAAATACATAGCAAGTAAACAGATTATCCATGTACTCTCAGATAGGGATAAGCATAGTGGCGAGAATAGAATAGGGTGATGTGATTGTGACTTGGAGGGTGGGGAGAGGGTACTACAGATTGAGGAGACAGGGAAGACCTCCCTGAGGGTCTTCACATTTAAGCTGGGACCTAGATGACAAGAAGGAGCTAGCCTCAGAAAATGTGTAGGGAGTGTGGAAGGAGTTTGACAGGAATGTGACCAGCGTTTGGAGGAACAGGATGACAGTGGGGTGGCTGCAATATAAACTGGACGAGAAGAGAAGGGAAGTGCTGGGGCCCAGTTCACAAGGGCCATGTATTGCAGGTTGTAACACGGCGTTTGCTTTTGATTCTAAGGGGAGGGGCAATCTGTTGGAAGTTTTAAAGCAGAATAATGCTACGATCCCACTTGTATTTCAGCAAGCTCTTTCTGAGTGCTAAGGAAAATGGATTTTAGAGGGACAAGAGTGGAAGCTGGGAAACTAGCCAGGAGACTTCTATTTGTCCAGGCAAAAGATGATGGTTTTCCAGACCAGGCGGTTAGCAATGGAGATGGAAAGAAATGAAGGGTTTCAAGAAATACATCAGAGGCAGAGTCATTTGGATTTGGTTATGTTAGGATGTCGGGGGTAAGGCATAAAAAAGTCCAGTAATGACCCTCAAGTCTATGGCCTGAGCAACAAGTAGATGTTACTGCAGAGTGGTGAGGGTGGAGGAAAGGGGGAGAAAGTGGGTGGATGAGGGAAAGGGCATGGGTTCATCTTTGGACATGTTGAGGTTGCAGTGCCTGTCAACTGGGAATGTCAAGAGAACGATTGTATGTATTAGTTCAGATCTCAAAAGAAGTGGACTGGACTGGAAATTTGGATGTCGTAGTCATATTTGACAGTAATTGGAGCCAAAGAAGTGGATGACATCACCTGAGAGAAGAAGTAGTTAGAGCCTAGAACCAAAGAGGAGGAGAAGGAGGAGGCAGAAACGTAGCTCAGGAAATAACAGGACAAACAAAACCCAGAAAATTGCAGGGCTGTTGAGTAAGGGATGGGGTGGGTTAGTCAATTGTGCTGCATGGCATTGAGGAGTATAGTAAGACCAGTGCTGAAAAGTGTCCCCTGAATTTAGGAATCTGAGGTTATTGGTGACTGATTAGAGCCATTTTATTAGAATGGCAGAAATAAACAGCTGGTTGGGGAGGGGGAGAAGTAATCTTGAGGTGAAAATTATAAATAGAAAGTATAGTCAATTCTTGCATAGTTTGCAGAAAACAAAAGCAGACTTATTTATAAACAGCAAAAGACAGGAAAAAGAGGAGGCACAAGAAAAACAAAGACAAAATAAGACGAAGGAAAATAGAATACACATGCCACTTAAACCTCCTTACTAAAAGTTAGATTCTCAATTTGGATCAAAAGCAAAGTCACAGCACCTCAAGAGGCTGAGACAGAAGGATGGCTTGAGCTCAGGAGTTCAAGGCTGCAATGAGCTGTGATCATGCACTGTACTCCAGCCTGAGTGACAGAGAGAGACACTGTCTCTAAAAAAAGACTGCATTTTTTATCACTAGACAATAAAATGAGCAATTAATAACAAAAGGATAATTTTGAAAGACTAAAAATAGTAGAGATTAAAATACTGTCAAAATTTTTAGATCAAGACAGAAAATACAAATTATAATCAGTTTAAAACAATAGAAAAAACAGTATATCTATAATATATCCTATACCCTAAAGCAGTACTTACAGAAAAGTTCAGAGCCCCCATATGCTTCATTATCATCTATGAAAAAATAAAACTAAGCCAAGCGATCAATTTATGTTTGAAAATGAACAGTATCTAGGAAAAGCATGAGAAAATAAAATGAGATTAACATAGAAACCCAAGCAGTGGATCTTTGAAAAGAACAATAAAATAGACACACTTTTGATAAAGCCAAACAAAAAAAGAGAAAATCTAAATATATATTATGAATGAGAAGAGAGGTGTAACTATAGATAAAATCAACTAATAATTTTGGCCATCTTGATAAAATGTCCTAGAAAACTTTTCAAGGGTGGCACAGTTGTATAGACTGAAAACTACCTTTTTAACTGACAAGAGTTTTGATGGGTGGTACAGTTGTATAGACTGAGAACTAATTTTTTGATTGACAAATATCAGAGAACTTCAGCACCCAGATTATATAGACAACATCTTTCAAATCTTTAAGGAACCAATAATTTCTCTAAACGATTAGAGGCCAGGGGCAGAGGCTCACACTTGTAAGCCCAGCATTTTGGGAGACTGAGGTGGCAGGATCGCTTGAGGCTGGGAGTTTTAAACTAGCCAACTAAGTGGGATCCTTTCTCTACAAAAAATAAAATAAAATATTAGCTGGGCACATGACTGTATTTCCATCTACTTGAGAGGCTGAGATAGGAGGATCACTTGAGTCCAGGAGCTTGAGGCTATAGTGAGATGTGATCACGTCACTGCACTCCAGCCTGGGCGACATAGCAAGACTCCATTTCTAAAAATATATGTAAGTAAATTAAAAAACAAACAAACAAACAAAAAAACTGTTAGAACATAGACCATAAAAAATAATGGAAAACATCTTGATTCATCCAAATAATGGAAAACCTTCTTAATTCATAGTTTAACTCTTGACCTACAAGAATAGTCAAGAATATTTTACAAAGGAAAAGTAACTTAGGGGAATGTGCCTTACCAGAAATGATAGTCTATTTTGAAGACATAAGAATGTATAATAATCGGCGGGGTGCAGTGGCTCACGCCTTAATCCCAGCACTTTGGGAGACTGAGGCAGGCAGATCACGAGGTCAGGAGTTCAAGACCAGCCTGGCCAACATGGTGAAACCCCGTCTCTACTAAAAATACAAAAATTAGCTGGGTGTGGTGGTACGTGCCTGTAGTCTCAGCTACTCAGGAGGCTGAGGCAGGAGAATCGCTTGAACCCGGGAGGTGGAGGTTGCAGTGAGCCAAGATTGTGCCACAGAACTCCAGCTTGGGCAACAGAGTGAGACTTCACGTCAAAAAAAAAAAAAAAGTACAAAAATTTTATGTATTTTGTAAGAGTGGTGGTCAGGTGCAGGGCCCATGCCTGTACTCCCAGCACTTTGGGAGGCTGAGGTAGGAGGATGGCTTGAAGCCAGGAGTTCGAGACCAGTCTAGGCAGCAAAGTGGGCTTGGTGGTGTGCGCTTGTAGTCCCAGCTGCTCAGGAGGCTGAGGTGGGAGGATAATTTAAACTCAGGAGTGTGAGGCTGCAGTGAGCTATAATAGAGCTACTATACTCCAACCTGGGCAACAGACTGAGACTCCATCTAAAGAAAAAAAACGTGGCATCACAAATCAGTGGGGAAATACATGTATTATCTACTAAATTTTGTTTAGATAAAATATTATCCAGGAATAATTCAAATTATATCACACTGTATATCAAAATAAATTCTATATACATTAAAGATGTAAGTAAAATGATAAAAGCATTTAAAATATAGGTGAAGATTAATAAATCATGATTTGCACAAAACTAAAGGTAGAAACTTTTAAAGATGTGAAACTATTATAAATGAAAAATTAGCCTAAACAAAGTTAAAAAGTATGGATATGGATATGGAAAAATTCACATCAATAGGATTAATATCTTTACAACTTACAAGTCAGTATGAAAAAATGAACGCATATTTAGAAAAATCTGGCAAATGATACAAACTGACATTTTATAAAATAAGAAATAAAAACAGCCAATAAACTTTTCTTAAATATTTGCTATTCTTTCAAAGAAATTTATTATAAAATAGTGAGGTACAGTTATCTGCCTATGCTGGTACAGATTAAAAAATATAAAATACCCTTTTGGTTAAGAACTGGGGGAAAAGGACATATTGCTAGTGGGGATCCAAACTGGCACAATTTTTCTAGGAGATAATTGGGCCATAAGAATTTTAAAACTACACAAATGTTCATGTACTTTTCAAAGCAATTGCATGCCCAACGAATTATCACGAAAGTTTGCAAAGATTTAGCTGCAAAAAAAAAAAAAAATGTACATGGTAGCATTTTTTATAATAGTGAAAATTTGAAAACAATATCAATGTTCAGTTCTCATGGATGGTTTAAATAACAGCAGGGGCCAGGCGCGGTGGCTCACTCATGTAATCCCAGCACTTTGGGAGGCCCAGGTGGGTGGATCACCTGAGGTCAGGAGTTTGAGACCAGCCTGGCCAACATGGCAAAACCCTGTCTCTACTAAAAATACAAAGAGTAGCTGGGCATGGTGGCATGTGCCTGTAATCCCAGCTACTCAGGAAGCCGAGGCAGGAGAATCGCTTGAACCCGGGAGGTGGAGGTTGCCATGACCTTAGATCCCCGCACTGCACTCCAGCCTGGGTGACAGAGTGAGGCTCTGTCTCAAATAAATACATAAATAAATACCAGTAGAATAGTATGCATCCATTACAAATTGATGTAGAATAGCTTCTCACCAAGGATATTCTGTAGTACATTAACTTCGTAAATGTTACCTTATAGGAGGATCCTATGATTAGATAAGCGTGGGATACCCAGGTGAGGTGAACCAAGTTTCTCTACTGAATTTCTTTGCAGAGTTTTTGTTGTGATCCAGTATGCATCATTCATATCCCAGGGGCTGATGCATCTTGCAGAATGGCACAAACTTATTTGACTATGGTCATTTGGCCCTAGTTTGTTTGTTTGTTTTTAGAGACATTATGAAAATCAGACTTTGAGAAATGACATAGAAATATGTTCACAATATATTTCTATAAAAAGCAGCTAACCCAAAATAGTCTCACTTTAAAACATGTATATGTGCTCAGAAAAAAAAAAAGGCTAGAAGGATTTAAAGGATACTATACAAGAATGTTAACCGTGATTATCTTGACACATAAGAGTAGGGATAATTTTAAATTTATACTCCTTATCTATATTATGCTAAGGTTTCTACGAAAAGAATATATATTACACTTGTAAAAAGAGGGGAGAAAAAAGGAAATGCCCAGAAGTCAATGTAAATGCGATATTTTATTCACTTATTTATTCTGCAATACAAATGCAGTCATGCATAAATGCCATATTTTAGAACAGCAACATGAAGCCCCTAGCTCTTGCATGAGGGTCAACTTGCCCAACTATGGGGTCACAACCAGAAGTCAGTTTGGGTTGATTTGGGGTGGCCTCTGTGGCTGCTGCCCTGGCAGAGCAGCGAATTCTTGATATCTCTCATCTGTTCTCTAGTTCATGTGGCCTTTGTTCACCCTGGCAATGAGACAGTTGCTTCTTGAGTTTCAACTCAAGTAAAGAGTTGAATGCAGTTTTTACTCCTGGTTTTCACTACAAACTCAATTCTTCCTAAGTCAAATGGTATCATTTAGGGTTTTCTCAAAAGACCAACCTGTGTTAGGCCGTTCTCACATTGCATTGCTATAAAGAAATACCTGAGACTGGGTGATTTATAAAGAAGAGATATGATTGGCTCATGGTCTGCAGGCTGTACAGGAAGCATGGTGCTGGCATCTGCTCAGAAACTGTCTTTTTTTTTTTTGAGACGAGTCTTGATCCGTCGCCCAGGCTGGAGTGCAGTGGCACGATCTCAGCTCACTGCCACCTCCACCTCCTGGGTGCAAGCAATTCTCCTGTCTCAGCCTCCCAACAACTGGGTTACAGGTGCCCACCACTACATCCGGCTAATTTTTGTATTTTTTAGTAGAGACAGGGTTTTGCCACGTTGGCTAGGCTGCTCTCGAACTCCTGACCTCAAGTGACACTCCTGCCTCGGCCTCCCAAAGTGCTGGGATTACAGATGTGAGCCACCATACCTGGCCAGAAAATTTTCAATCATGGTGGAAGGCAAACGGGGAGCAGCCACATCACATGGCCAGAGCAGGCACCAGAGAGAGGGGAGAGGTGCTACACTTTTTTTTTTTTTTTTTTTTTTTTTGAGAAGGAGTTTTGCTCTTGTCACCCAGGCTGGAGGGCAATGGCATGGTCTTGACTCACTGCAACTTCCACCTCCCAGGTTCAAGTGATTCTCCTGCCTCAGCCTCCTGAGTAGCTGGGATTACGGGCATCCACCACTATGCCCAGCTAATTTTTGTATTTTTAGTAGGGATGGGGTTCTGCCATGTTGCCTGGCTAGTCTCAAGCTCCTGACCTCAGGTGTGATCCTCCTGCCTCGGCCTCCCAAAGTCCTGAGAATACAGGCATGAGCCACCATCCCTGGCCAACTACACACTTTTAAACAACCAGATCTCATGAGAACTCACCATCACAAGAACACCATGCAGCAGATGGTGCTAAACTATTCTTGAAGGATCAACTCCTGTGATCCAATCACTTCCCACCAGGCCCCACCTCCCACACTGGGAATTACAATTCAACATGAGATTTGGGTGGGGACACAGATCCAAATCATATCATGACCCATGTTCAAATCCCAGCTGGGTACCAGGTCCAAGCAAGTTATTTAATTTCTCTGAGACTCAGTTTGTGTGGATGTATGTGTAATATCCCATAGCATCCTTGTGAAGAGTAAATCAATAAAATACGTAAACTGTTAGCTCAATGCCCCTACACAAGGCTAACAGTTTTGAAACACTAGGTTTCCAACAAATATTTGTTCTTTTCATTTCTCGCATTCAGAGTGAATATGGCCCTCAATGAATAATAGCAGTTTCAACCCATTTTCTCTTTCTTGAGTGGGTCCAGTTTTCTTACATCAGCCTTTGCTTATACAAATGAGTGTTGGTGTCTGCAGACTACAGCCCCAAGTGAAATTTGGCCTATAGTCTGTTTTTGTAGGGTTAGTGAACTAATAATGTTTTTTACATTTTTAAATGGTTGAAGAAACAAAAATATTTTTAAATAAAAAGATATTTTGTGTATTTGTCAAATACATAAAGATTATGTGAAATTCAAATTTCAGCATTCATGAATAAAGTTTTATTGGAATGCAGCTCTTCTTATACACTTATTGCCTGTGGCTGCAGTCACACACACTAGGTTTTGGCCCTCAAAGTCTAAAACATTTACTCTCTGGTCCTTTGCAGAAAATAAACAATAACAAAACACAAAAAAAGCTAACTTCAGCTCTCGGCAATCTATTACATAAGTGTTTCTTGAAGGCCAGCATTAAAAAGAAGGAAGTTTCTGCTTCTCAGAAATGAAAACAAAGATGAGAAAGATGTTGCTCATTGGATTGCATTTTTTTTTTAAAGTACACAAAATAATGTTTTTTGAAGGCTTAATTTTTGAAATCTCAGCCGGGTGTGGTGACTCACACCTGTAATCCCAGCACTTTGGGAGGCTGAGGTGGGAGGATCAGTTGAGCCAGGAGTTCAAAACCTGCCTGGGCAACAGAGCGAGACCCCTGTCTTTTAATAAAAATAAATAAATCTCCATTTCCATCACATTTCTTCAACTCCTATGAATTCTGTGATAGGTTTGGGTTCACAAACCTTGGCACAGCTAAGATTGCGTGTTTCCGTCTGTATTCTCTGCCTGCCCATTGGTTAGGAGCCACCACATTGACGGTTAAAGTGTTTTTATGGTTAAGCTTTTAGGTTGGTTATCTCCATTTTAAAATGATTCTTATTTGCTTATCAGTTCTAAGTTCTGATTTATTTTTGTTTTTTGTATTTGCTTCTGTACTGATTGATATTTAATCAGCAGTACTGTAGGAATTTTTTTTTTTTTTTTTTTTTTTTTTTTTTTGGTCATTAGCCTCCCCTATTTAGTGATTTATAGACAAACACCTGAGAAGACCCTGTGATTATTTTGTAATGCGAGGATTCTGGTGAAATGTGGCCGGCTTCACCTTCTCATTCACCTGTAGGTAGGTAAGATAGTCCATACTAATGGCAGGTATTTTGTTTAACACAGCAAAAGGCATCCCCAGGAACAAGGATGTAGAGTCCCTTAGGTAGAGCCTCTGTAGGAAGATTACTTTTTTCTCCTTTCCCCTATGGTAATGAGTATTTTGGTAGAGACTCTGCAACCGTGCCCAGCTGCATAAATCAGGCTTATGCTGAATTTAAATAATTGGAGGGCAAATCTAGCACACCATTTATTCCATTATGCTTTTTCTACAAAAGTAAAAAATCTTTTTATTTTTTTTTTCTCCCCGCGAGACAAAGTCTCGCTCTGTCACCCAGGCTGCAGTGCAGTGCGTGCGATTTCCCCTCACTGCAACTTCCGCCTCCCGGGGTCAAGTGATTCTCGTGCCTCTGCCTCCTGAGTATCTGGGATTACAGGCGCGTGCCACCACGCCCGGCTAATTTTTTTTTTTTTTTTTTTTTTTTTTGTATTTTTAGTAGAGACAGGGTTTCACCATGTTGTCCAGGCTGGTCTCCAACTGCTGATCTCAAGTGATCTGCCGACCTTGGCTTCCCAAAGTGCTGGATTACAGGTGTGAGCCACCGCGCCCGGCCAGTAAAAAAGTCTTTATTAAACGCAACTAACTCTAAACAAAGCAGTACACATGAAAAGAGGACATAAGGAGCTGGAGCCACTGAAGTACAAGTGGTACCTCTCTACTGTGTTTTGGGTGCTGATAATCACCACCAAACCCAACTTGATTGGCTTACTTAGAGCGAGACCTTTATGTCATTTGCAGGCTGTCTCAGGCAGAAAAACCACACTCCTTGGAGACTCAGATATGCAGGTTTTCTTCTGATGCCAGCTCTAAACAGTCATATTTGCCCACTGTTAGAGCAAGCTTCCTTTCTGTTCATCCTAGGAAAAGCCTTACAGTCTTGTATATTTGCATTTTTACTAGCCAATGTTGCGGAATTTCCATTTTCCTAAAGCAGCCCAATTCCAGCCCTTCCTAACTCATTGCAGCCCCTCCAGTTGTGGAGCCTCTTCTCTGGAGGAGTCCTTTTCCTTAACTGCTCCCAGGGATTTTATACCCCTGCCTAGGCCACTCTTCACTGTTTTGCATATTTAAATCCATTTGACAAATCAGAACCGTTCTAAAATAGGAAATTTCCCATAGAGGAAGTGCTAAATTGTTTGTAGTTTCTTCAAGCTCTTTTGTTTTGTTTTGTTTCCTAGGATGTATTTAGTAATTTCATTTTATCATGTTTTATGCTGTCCAAGATTCCAAGTACCCTCCACATATTTAGAGGAGCCACGGATAAGTGCATGTTAAATGACTCGTTTCTCCATCTTTCTGAGTTGAGATCCACATTGATGTGCAATTTGTTGTTCCTAAGTGGCTTAGATAATGGCTAAAAATATGTTTTCTTTTTCTATAGAAATCAAAGTAACTTTTTAAAAGCTTGCAATCACCTTCTGTGTTTCTATGTTGGTGTTAAGGCAATCGGCTTTGGGCATACTAAAAAATCGTTTTCTGTTATCACCACCCATTGAAATGCCAATTGGCCTCCAAGGAATTTACCTGAACAAACCAACTTTTATGCATGTTTCATTTGTGTTTATTTTTATTATAAAAATTTATCATTTGCATTTGCTTCACTTCAGAATCCTATGATGGAATGTCTCAACTTTTAAATACTTGCTTTTTAAGTGTTCTCCAATTTGAACATCTGATATTTTTATATGTACTCCAAAAGGCATTTCTGAATGAGACTGCCTAAAGTTTACTTTTGAAACTGGCATTTATTGAACTCTCCTAGTGCTTTTGCTTTCCTTCACTCTGACCCCACTCCAATACAATTTGCAATACAATTTTTTTTTAGATCCTGCATAGAGAGCAAAAACAATTTGCAATCTTAATGATGATAATGTATACATGAACACAAGGAAAAAATAAACCCACAGCATTTCTTTCTTTCTTTCTTTTCTTTCTTTCTTTCTTTCTTTCTTTCTTTCTTTCTTTCTTTCTTTCTTTCTTTCTTTCTTTCTTTCTTTCTTTCTTTCTTTCTTTTCTTTCTTTCTTTCTTTCTTTCTTTCTTTCTTTCTTTCTTTCTTTCTTTCTTTTTCTTTCTTTCTTTCTTTCTTTCTTTCTTTCTTTCTTTCTTTCTCTCTCTCTCTCTCTCTCTCTTTCTTTCTTTCTCTCTTTCTCTCTTTCTCTCTTTCTCTCTTTCTCTCTTTCCTTCTTTCCTTCTTTCCTTCTTTCTTTTTGAGACAAAGTCTTGCTCTGTCACCCAGGTTGGAGTGCAGTGTCGCGATCTCAGCTCACCGAAACCTCCGCCTCCTGAGTTCAAGCAATTCTCCTGCCTCAGCCTCCCGAGCTGGGACTACAGGTGCCTGCCACCATGCCCAACAACTTTTTTTTTTTTTTTTTTGTATTTTTAGTAGAGACGGGGTTTCACCATATTGGCCAGGCTGGTCTCGAACTCCTGACCTCAAGTGATCCACCCGTCTTAGCCTCCCAAAGTGCTGGGATTACAGGCATGAGCCACTGTGCCCAACCACAACATTTTCATTGTTTAAAATTGCCTAAGAGCCAACTGGTAAGAAAAAACCAGTCAACATTTCCTACAATTAATTCACATATTGATAACATCTGTTCACTTTTACAGATTTCCTTTTTTTTTTTTCTTGCTCTGCCACCCAGGCTGGAGTGCAGTGGCACAATCACAGCTCACTTCAGCCTCAGCCTCCTGTGCTCAAGATCTTCCCACCTCAGCATCCTGATAGCTGGGACTACAGGCGTGTGCCACCATGTCTGGCTAATTTTTTTTTTCTTTTTTTTGTAGATAGGGGATCTCACTATGTTGCCCAGGCTGGTCTTGAACTCCTGTGCTCAAGTGATTCTCCTGCCTCGGCCTCCCAAAGCTCTGGGATTACAGGCATGAGCCAACACACCCAACATACGAGTCAAAACAAAAAAATTTTTTTTTAAAGCAGCCACTTTCTTCTCTAAGTTACTTAATATTCTTTCCAGTCAGAGATGCTACTTTGTCTATCAATACTTCCATTTTCTTTCTCTCTCTCTTTCTTCCTTTGTTTTTCCCTTCCTTTTTTTTTTTTTTCTTTTTCTTTTCTTGAGACGGGAGTCTCGCTCTGTCACCCAGGCTGGAGTGCAATGGTGCCATCTCGGCTCACTGCAACCCCTGCCATCAGGGTTCAAATGATTTTCCTGCCTCAGCCTCCTGAGTAGCTGGGATTATGGGCATGTGCCACCATGCCTGGCTAATTATTGTATTTTTAGTAGAGATGGGGTTTCACCATGTTGGCCAGGCTGGTCTTGAATTCCTGGCCTCAAGTAATCTGCCGGCCTCAGCCTCACAAAGTGCTGGGATTACAGAGTCACTGTGCCCTGCCACTTCCGTTTTCTATTGAGCATTTTTCTCATGTTTAGAGAGCTTTAATAGATTTCCTTCAAAAAGAAAAACCCAAAACCTTCAGTTGAATGATCAATTTTTATGGCTTATTCCTGAAAAGACCAAAAGCTTATTGTTGTCGTGCTTTTGTTTTTTTGTGTTTGGAGATGGAATGTCGCTCTGTCGCCCAAGTTGGAGTGCAGTGGCGTGATCTCGACTCACTGAAACCTCTGTCTCCCGGGTTCAAGGGATCCTCCTGCCTCAGCCTTCAAGTAGCTGGGATTACAGGCGCCTGCCACTACACCTGGCTCATTTTTGTATTTTTAGTAGAGATGGGGCTTTGTCATGTTGAGCAGGCTGGTCTCAAATTCTTGACCTCAAGTGATCCACCCACCTCGGCCTCCCAAAGTGGTGGGATTACAGGCGTGAGCCACTGCAGATGGCCTGAGATGAGGTTTTGCTGTGTTGCTCAGGTTGATCTTGAACTCCTGCGCTCAAGTGATTGTACCATCTCTGCCTCCAAAATTGCTGGGATTATAGGTGTGAGCCGCCACGTCTGGCAGGGCCATAATCTGTCAACCTTTCTCTTTTTTTAATCTTTTTTTAAAGGGAGAGAGAGAGGTACAATAAATGGAAAACAACAACAACAACACATATCCAAACAGCTCCAGTTAACAGTGTCATTTTATTGTCACTTTTTTGTTGCTTTTATGACTATTTATTTATGTGTTTTTTGCTTGTTTGTTTGTTTGTTTGTTTGAGATGGAGTCTTGCTCTGTCGCCCAGGCTGGAGTGCAGTGGCGTGATCTCGGCTCACTGCAACCTCTGCCTCTGGGTTCAAGAGATTCTCCCACCTCAACCTCCCGAGTAGCTGGGCTTAGAGGCACCCACCACCACGCCTGGCCAATTCTTGTATTTTTGGTAGAGACGGGTTTCACTGTGTTGGCCAGGCTGGTCAACACTTATGTATTCATTGTCTCTTAATGTCAAATGACTATATATATATTTTCTACTCAATATAATTCATAAATTCACACAAGATGACTATATTCTAAGTCTCAGAGCATGGCATTATTTTTTGGATGTACACACAAAATTTATGCCTCCAGCAATCAATCCCAATCCCAGTTTTTCAACAGTTTATGATTTTCTGTGCATCTCACAGGTTGCTACAGTATTCTCACTTTAAATTCCTAATATTTTGTTTCTGAAAATTCACACATTTGGCATTGAGGAGCAAGGAAGAGAATGTGAAGAGAATATCACAACATGAAAAGAGGAATGGTGCGCCATGATTCCAGATTAATGCAAAGAGCAGTCAACCAGCAAAGTCCGCAGGAACAAGCCTTTGGGGTCCACTTTTGCCCTCGGACGAGTTCATCTGACTTTTGTTGTGCTCACTGAGACAGAACTCAGCTCTCTCTTTATTATCCTCCACTGTGTTCACTTCTACCCAAATCTGACATATATTGTACTCCATGGTAATACAACCTCTCTATACACAGCTTTTATCCATTTGGAGTCTATGGCACAGGCTGGAGGCAGGAGGACAGATAACGAACAGAAAGAATCTCTCCACCTGGGCCCCCTGAGTCCAAAGGTTTCAGGCTTATTTTTGTAAACTGAATCCAGTCTTATACAGAGCAGATTTACATTTCCACATTCTGATAAGAAAGACAAAAAGAAACAGAATTAACTTTCTGATCTCCATCAGGAGACACATGGTAATTAATTCATTAATCTCAGCATTCTCCTTCCCTGGTTTATATAGTCAGAGAGGAATGATTTTGTAAGACTAGACTTTGGCTCTAAACTCACAACAAGTATGGGTTATGATCAGCTGAGAAATTGTTCTTCTCCCTCTACAATGATGACAAATGAGTCATTTAGAATTTTAAAGGCGAGGACATTTTCTAGAGGATTTTTGGGTCTGGGTTTTTGCTTGCTCTATATTAAAAGAGCCTTATGGCGACTCCCAGGAAGTAGTATCAACAAGAGATACTCTGTATGATATGTTACCCCAAACTTTCCTCTTTAGTTCCAAGAACCATAATGAAGATTAATCATTGTCATCATGGGTATGCAACCATGCAGTCATACAGGGCCCAGCACAGGCTTTTTGGAAATGAAACCCTGTCTCTACTAAAAATACAAAATTAGCTGGGGGTGGTGGCAGGTGCCTGTAATCCTAGTTACTCAGGAGACTGAGGCAGGAGAATTGCTTGAGCCCGGGAGACAGAGGTTGCAGTGAGCCGAGATGGTGCCACTGCACTCCAGCCTGCACGACAGAGCAAGACTCTGTCTCAAAAATAAATAAAAAAAATAAAAAAATAAAAAAAAAAAAAAATAAATAAATAAATATAATAAAATAAAATAGCTCCGCTCCCCCACATTTTTTCTCATTCCATCTGCCACAAACCAAAGTGATCACTGATCTAGTTTTTGTTACTCTAAATTAGTACACATTTCCTAGAATTGTAGATATATGAAATGAAACAGCATATTCTGTTTTGGGGGGTGGAAGGGTCTGACTTCTGTTACTGAGCATAATTATTTGAGATTATCCATGCAATATTCCATTGCATTAATTTACAATAGCTTGCTTATCTCTTCATCTATTAACAGATATTTGGGTTATTTTCATTTATGGGTTAACAAATAAACATCCATGTAAAAATCTTTGCACAGAATTATGCATTCAATTATCTTGAGTAAATACCTAGGAATAGAATAGCTGTATCCTATGATGGGTGTATATTTAACTTTTTAAGGAACTGGTAAATTGTTTTCCAAAATGATTGTATGTACCATTTTACATTCCCACCAACCTTGTATGAGAGTTTCAGTTCCTTTACATCCTTGTCAACACTTGGTTTATCTTTTACATTTTAGACATTTTAGGGAGTGTGTAGTAATATTGCATTATGGTTTAAATTTGCATTTTTCTAATGACTAATGATGTTGAGTACTTCTTATTGTGCTTATTTGTCATCTATGTATCTTCTTTGGTGAATTTTTTGTTGAAAATTTTGCTCATTTAAAAATTGTGTTATTTTCTAAATTATTGAGTTTTAAGAGTACTTTATATATTCTGGATACAGACATATGCTCTGAAACTATTTTCTACCAGTCTGTAGTTTTTTTTTTTTTTTTTCTTAATAGTGTCTTTCAATGAGCAGATGTTTATTTAATTTTGATGAAATACAATTGAACAATCTATTTTATGAATTGTGCTTTTGACATCACATCTAAGAAATCTTGCAAAGCCAAGGTCACAAAAACTTTCCCCTGTTTCCTTCTAAGAGTTTTATAGTTTGGTTTCTACATTTAGGTCTATGATCTGAATTATTATTATTGCTTAGAGATGGGATCTTACTATGTTGCCCAGGCTGGAGTGCAGTGCCTATTCACAGGCATGATCATAATGCAAGATAGCTTCAAACTCCTGAGCTCAAGCCATCCTCCTGCCTCAGACTCCCAAGTAGCTGGGAATATAGGCACCTGTCACCATGCCTGGCCTTGAGTTAGTTTACATATGTTGCAAAATTTGGATTGAAGTTCATTTTTTTTACATATGGATATCCAGTTGTTCCAGATGAAAAGACTGTCATTTCTCCACTAAATTGTTTTGGCAGTTTATTTGAAAATTAGTTGCTCATAGGAGTGTGTATCTGTTTCTGGACTCTTTTTTTTTTTAGACAGTGTCTTGATCAGTTGTCCAGGCTGGAGTGCAGTGGCATGATTTAAGCTCACTGCAACCTCCGCTCATTGCTTGAGCAATCCTACTTCCTCAGTTTCATGAGTAGCTGGGACCACAGGCATGTGCCACCATGTCTGGCTAATTCTTGTAGCTTTTGGTAGAGACATGGTTTTGCCATATTGCCCAGGCTGATCTCGAACTTCTGGGCTCAAGGGATTCACCTGCCTTGGCCTCCCATAGTACTGGTATTACAGGCATGAGCCACTGCGCCTGGCCTGGACTGTTGGTTCTGTTCTATTAATTTATCTACTGTTATTCCAATACCCTCGGTATATTGATTACTTGAGTTTTTAATAATAATTCTTGAAATCTGATAGTGTTAGTCCTCCAATGTTGTTTTCTTTTTCAAAGTTGTTTTGAATACTTGACTTTTGAATTTCCATATCAATTTTGGAATCAGCTTGTTGATTTCTACAACAATGAAAGCTAGGATTTTGATTGGATTGCGTTGAATCTAGAGATCATTTTGAGAGAATTGATATCTTAACAGTATTGAATTTCTGATTTATGAGCAAGGTGTCTCTCTCCATTTACTTAGGTCTTTAATTTCTCTCACTGTTTTGTAGGTTTCAGTGTATAAGGTTTTCCTATCTTTTGTTAGGTTTGTTCCTAATAATTTCATGTTTTCTAGGCCATTGCAAATAATATTGTTTTTTTATGTTCAATTTCTGATTATTTATTGCTAGTCTATAGACATACAGTTAATACTTGTACGTTTATCTTGTGTCCCACAAACTCAGTAAACTCATTGGTTCTCGTAAGGTTTTTATAGGTTTCATCAGATTTTCTACATGAGTTGTTATTAGTTTTTTACTACCTTATTTTATCGAATTGATAAGGTATACTAGAGCATACCATTAAAAAACTCTACAACTAACTCATATTTACTTAGGTCTTTTAAAATTTCTCTCCTGTCATTAGAAAAAAAGATAGCTTTATTCCTTCTTTTCCTGTTACGAATATTTTTTCCCCTTGCACTGCCTAGAATCTTCATCACTGAAAATGAGCATCTTTGTCTTGTTCCTGATTTTAGGAACAAAAATTTCAAATTTTCACAAATAAGTGTGATGGTACCTGTAGGATTTCATGAATGGACTACTGGGAAAGAGCTCATATGAGTTAGTTTTAGTTTTTTTATGGTATGCTCCAGTGTACACTATCAATTCAGTAAAATAAATCAGTGAACAACAAATAATCTGTGGTTGGTTTAATCTGTGGTTGGTTGAATCCCCAGTTGCAGAACTCATAGATACAGAGGACCAACTGGATCTCCATCATCAAGGACATGGAGGGCAGAGGTGAGGTCAGCTAGACTTCCTGGGGCCACTGGGGACTTGGGGAATTTCCTATCTTACAAGAGGCTTGTAAAACATACCAATCAGGAACTTTCCAGTCTTACAAGAGGTTTGTAAAATGCACCAATCAGCACTCCATAAAATGCACCAATCAGTGCTCTACAAAATGCACCAGTCAGTGCTCTGTAAAACGCATCCATCAGTGCTCTGTAAAAGGCACCAGTCAGCAGGATTCTAAAAGTAGCCAATCATGGGGATGATTGAAAAAAGGGCATTCTGATAGGACAGAAACAGAACATGGGAGGGGACAAATAAGGGAATAAAAGCAGGCCACTTCAGCCAGCAGCTGCAACCTGCTGGGGTTGCTTTCCACGCTGTGGAAACTTTGTTCTTTTGCTCTTCACAATAAACCTTGCTACCGCTCACGTGTTGGGTCCGTGCCATCTTTTAAGAGCTGTAATGCTCACCTTTAAGAGCTGTGACACTCATCGCGAAGGTCCACGGCTTCATTCTTGAAGTCAGCGAGACCATGAACCCATCGGCAGGAACCAACTGCGGACACACAGCTACCTCCTTCATTGCGTGTCGTACAGTGTCACCTTATAGGGGATATCATATACATCTCTTAAAACTCAGCCTCAAAAAGTCCCTAGTAGAAAACAGTGGGCACAGAACATTAATAGGCACTTGAGAGAAGAAACACAATTGATCAAGAAGCATAAATACAGGCTCAACCTTACTAAAAGCAAAAATAAAGTACCACTTTTTTTTTTTTATCAGAGTATGACAATGAAAAAGGTTGGTAATATCCGACATATGGGAGCATATTAATTACAATATTTCCGCACTACTGTAACAGAGAACAAATAAGAAAGTGGCTTAAAAACAATGCTCATTTCTCTTCTTTTTAATACTGCCATTGTGACTAGTCCAGATCAATTTGGACAGTTTTGCAAACGGGTAACTTGCCCTGGGCCCCATGACTCAGTGCCCCCTCCTTTACAGGCTTTGTGCTCTGTATCAGGCAGTCCTCCAGGGGTGACCTGGCTGCCTCCTTCTAGGGCTTTGGAGACTTTTGCTACACAATGCCAACGGGCTCTATCAATTGATGGTCCTATCTTACCTCTGATCGTGTGGCCACATCGTGTCCTCCCAGGCCAGCCTCAAGTCGTGCCAAGAAGGGACAGACATTTCTTGTGTGAACGGGTCTGCCACTCTGACTTTGCCCATGGGCCCCTGGTTTATCCTTCTTTCTCCTGGCAGTATGTGTAAGGTAGCGGGGTGGTCAACAGTGATTATGGCTTAAAGAGCTCAAGAGAAGGCGCTGTTGGAAAATGTGTTGTTCCACCTTTATGTGATAAAATTTCAAATGGCAAATTTAACATGACTAGAAAATGAATTAGGGTTCATATCTTCCTGCATACTCTGGTTAAGACTTGCATTTGTCTTTATCATCAATGAAGCACGGTAACAATCTTTGACAGTGTCATTGGAAGTCACTGTATGATGCACAGTCAGGAGTAATAAGGTAACCAGCATTAAATAATTAGCACTAGGGAACTGCATAGCCACGATAACCTGTATTGTTTCAACACAAACAAATTCCCAAGAGCTATGGCATTTAAAGTAGTAACAGTGTTGATTCTTTTTTCTCAGGGTGGGATATGATATTAGCCAGAAAGGATGCATTGAGTATTCATGGACCTGAGCAGGAAAATATGGTGCACTTATTGAACAATAAGCAAATATGTAAGTACTTCTCTACTTATTATTCTAAAGCTTCATCAATAAATCACTATACTTTACAGGGGCCAATGAATGCTGTACTATGTTTTAAAATTAAATTGTTTACTTTGAAATAAAAAAATGAGGATTTTTTAAAAGACCAGGAAGAATTATACCCAAGTTAAATTGTGTCTGAGTGTTGGTTTCATATGAGAGTTTGTTTCTTTTCATATGTTCTATAACGTGGTCACATTAAATTAGAAAATAACTTGGCCATGGTCAATTAGCCAGGTGTGGTGGCACATGCCTGTAATCCCAGCTACTTGGGAGGCTGAGGCAGGAGAATCCCTTGAACTCGGGAGGCAGAGGTTGCAGTGAGCTGAGATCACGCCATTGCACTCCAGCCTGGGCAAAAAGAGCAAAACACCGTCTCAATAATAATAATAATAATAATAATAATAAATTCTCTTTGAATGCAAATCTCATGCTCTTTTATTTAAAAAAAGGTAATATAAGGTACATCTTTCAAAAGATACAAAAAGGCATATATGGTGAAAAATAAATCTTCCTCTTAGCCTGTTCTTCAGTCACCTAGTTCCTTTTCCCAGAGGCAATCACTGTTAGTTTCTTTGAATCTTTGAAGAGATGGAAAAATCTATCTCTGTGTGTGTTTGTGTGTGTGTGTAAATTTTCTTTTTAAAGGAAAACGATTTAAAAAATACATACACACACAGTTCTGTACTTTGCTAATTTGATTAATATGGTTTGGATCTGATCCTATCAGTCCATAAAGAACATACTCTTTAATAATTGTATTTTATTAAATGGGTATATGCAATATAATTTATTAACTAGCTCTCAACCTATTGTTATTTCAACAATGTTGAAATTAATATTCTCACACATAGGTCTGGAAATATCTGTGTGTTAAAATAGGAAATATGTAAGTGGATTTGCTAGATCAAAGGGCATAGTCACTTAAAATACATTGCAAAACTGCTCACTAGAGACATTGTAGCAATTTTACACCAACAGTGCATGTGTATCTCTCACTACAAGTTAGCCACCTTCTGGAATCTTGCCATTCCCTATGCTCTTTTCAGTGTAGAACACTGCCTGCCTCTGAGTCTCAGTTCCAGCATCATATGCTAGGTTTGTGACTTTGGACAAGTCAATTTAATCTTTCTGAACCATCTTCCTTAATGGAAAGGAATATCCATTTTCTTTTCTTTTCTTTTTCTTTCTTTCTTTCTTTTTTTTTTTGAGACGGAGTTTCACTCTTATTGCCCAGGCTGGAGTGCAGTGGTGTGATCTTGGCTCACCAAAAACTCCACCTCCTGGGTTGAAGTGATTCTCCTGCTTCAGCCTCCCGAGTAGCTGGGATTACAGGCATGCGCCACCATGCCCGGCTAATTTTGTATTTTTAGTAGAGACGAGGGTTCTCCATGTTGGTCAGGCTGGTCTTGAACTCCCGACGTCAGGTGATCCACCCGCCTCGGCCTCCCAAAGTGCTGGAATTACAGGCATGAGTCACCGCGCCCAGCCAGAATATCCATTTTCTAAAGCTCCTATAAAAATTAAAGGAGATATGCTAAAGGCCAACCATTACACAAATGAGAGGCAGAATCAATTTTTTTTTTTTTTTTTTTTTGAGACGGAGTCTCGCTCGTCGCCCAGGCTGGAGTGCTGTGGCGCGATCTTGGTTCACTGCAAGCTCCACCTCCCGGGTTCACGCCATTCTCATGCCTCAGCCTCCCGAGTAGCTGGGACTACAGGCGCCCGCCACCACGTCCGGCTAATTTTTTGTATTTTTAGTAGAGACAGGGTTTCACCATTTTAGCCAGGGTGGTTTCTGTGTCCTGACCTCGTGATCCGCCCGCCTGGGCCTCCCAAAGTGCTGGGATTACAGGTATGAGTCACCGTGCCCGGCCAAATCAATATTTTTATATATTCTACGTATAAATGTTAGGTGTGAAAGTGATCATGGTTTTTGCCATTACTAAAAACCGCAATTGCTTTTGCACCAACATAACAGCCCTTGTACTTTTCCTCCACTTCTGTTCTTATCAGGGCAACAGTTCTGGCTTTATTATTCATCTACTTGCTTTTTGTTTCTTTCTCACACACTCAGTCCCTCTGCCCCCAAATCCGAAGATCAAATAAATGAATCTTACTGAAGTTTGATTTGTGCTATCTGCCACTTAAAAAACAAAATAAAAACAAAACTTTGCCAGGTGTGGTGGCTCACACCTGTAATCCCAGCACTTTGGGAGGGCGAGCCAGATCACTTGAAGTCAGGAGTTCAAGACCAGCCTAACCAACATGGCAAAACACTGTCTCTACTAAAAATACAGAAATTAGCGGAGCGGGCCAGGAGCAGTGGCTCACACCTGTAATACCAGCACTCTGGGAGGCCGAGGCAGGCGGATCACCTGAGGTCAGAAGTTCAAGATCAGCCTGGTCAACATGGTAAAACCCCATCTCTACCAAAAATACAAAAATTAGCCGGGCGTAGTGGCATGCGCCTGTAGTCCCAGCTACTCAGGAAGCTGAGGCAGGAGATTTGCTTGAACCCAGGAGGCAGAGGTTGCAGTGAGCTGAGAATGCGCCATTGCACTCCAGCCTGGGTGACAGAAACAGACTTGGTCTCAAAAAAAAAAAAAAAAAAAAAAAAAAAAGAAAGAAAGAAATTAGCCAGGCGTGGTGGCAGGCGCCTGTTATCCCAGCTACTTGAGAGGCTGAGGCAGGAGAATCGCTTGAACCCAGGAGGTGGAGGTTGCAGTGAGTCAAGATTTTATCACTGCACTCCAGCCTGGGCAACAGAGCAATTCCTCTCAAAAACAAACAAACAAAAAAAAACTCTAAAGCTAAGAGGAAATTCTGTACCTTGTCCTCCATTACCTAGCCCCACCCTAGGGGCTACTTACCTTCCTAAGTATTATTATTATTTTTTTACTACTGCCTTTAGCCATTGTTATAAAACCATTAAAATATTCCAGCATAAGCAGCATGATATTACACACTAGGTTAAATTACTAGTGCAGTCAGTTGCCCTAATTAGTAGTTCATGTAAAGCCCATACTAGAGTGGTAGCTATCATAAGTGCTGCTAATATTGATTAATAGCACACAGCAGGTTTGTTAATTAGCACCATGAATATCAGAAATTGGTTTTTTATTAAATTGATAGTTGTAATAAGCATGAAGAATGTTAAAAATGGGTTCTGAGAAATTAAATGTTTTCAAGATATGTATTAATAGAGTGGTTAAAATGTTCAGACAGTCCCCATTATTTCATGATCTGGGTTTAAGAATCCAGGAAGGCCAATATCCCCCACATCCTTAGGGATGATTTCCGAAGCCTAAACACCCAAGAGTCCTACGATCAGACAATAGGTCTAAGGATTTCTAGTTGTTTCAGGCTCATTTAAAGGAGGCTGAGGTGGGCGGATCACGAGGTCAGGAGAGCGAGACCATCCTGGCAAACATGGTGAAACCCCGTTTCTATTAAAAAATTACAAAAAATTAGCTGGGCATTGTGGCACGCGCCTCTAATCTCAGCAATTCAGGAGGCTGGGGCAGGAGAATCACTTGAACCTGGGAGGCAGAGGTTGCAGTGAGCCAAGATCGTACCATTGCACTCCAGCCTGGGCAACAAGAGCGAAACTCCGTCCAAAAAAAAAATTAAATAAATAAATAAATAAAAATAAAATAAAATAAAATAAAATTTAAAAAATAATAAAATAAAATTAAAAAAATAATAATAAAATAAAAAAAAAATGAAGGATAACCAGCCTCAGGAATGTCATCACATTTGGTATAAGTGAACCTTTCATGTGTGATCAAATTACCCTAAATGATAAAGAGCTAGAACTCTACCATGCTTACAAAACAAGTTATAATGAACAGTTTTGTGCTTGCTTGTAATAGATGTTTAACAAATGTCTGTATGCGTCACAGAATTTGACCTAAGACTTACTTTTATTGTAACCTGCTAACATGGTTGTGGAGAAATAGCTAATTCTCATCTGCATTAGACTTGGTTAGTCTTTTACCAACAAAACCCTGAGTTGCCCGTGACCAAATTGTCTCATCAGTTGACTGTTTATTTTTTAACCTTTCTACTTCCTATAAAGCACCCTATGACAGCCTGCCTGCATGCTGTTTCCCTCTTTCACTGTGAATACCCACATTCTATAACTTCAGGAAGTCTTCCAGATGCCAGGTAGATCCCAATCCCTCTCAATTCCAATAGTGTTCAATCTGTTACTTACAGCACTTTGAAATTTGTCTTGTATCTTTGTGATCCACTTTATAGCGCTTGCTAGGTTTTCTTCAGAGTGGAATAACATGCAGACCATATTTTTCATTCCTCAAACTATGTAGTATAGTGCTTTGCTTACCGTACAGATAAATAAGGATTAAATGAATAATGGAATATGCTCAAATCATTGTCAGTGTTGGGAGAAAGAGCTACATTACTTCATTCTTTCACGCTACAGTTACTGAGTCCTTACTATGTGCTCAGCATTTTTCTAGTCTCTGGGCTGGAAGCAATCAACACAACCAAGTCTCTGCCTTCAGAGAACTTATATTTTAATGGAGAAGACAAAATATATCATGGTAGGTAGTGACAAAGGTTATGAAGAAAAAGAATGCATAATAAGACAGTCGAGTGGGGCAGGCGTGCTACTTCAGATGGGGCAGACAGGGTTAATAAGTAGGAACCTTGAAGGCTGTGATGACTCGATTTTTATGTGTGATGGAAAAGCTACCAGGTCCTTGCTTTGAATACATTCTCAGTAGGCCACAGGGTAACTACTTATTTCTTAGGTCTTGTGGCAGACTCCTGAGTGTCCTCCAATATTCACCCTCCCCGTATTAACAGGGTGGCTGGACTTTATGTATACACACAGTCATACAGCTACAGGTGACATATTCAATTCTCTCTTGCAGCTAGCTCAGGCTATGTAGCTAAGTTCTGGACAAGAGCAAAAGTAATGTGTGCCTCTTGCAGATCATGCTCTTAAAAGAAGTGATCACAGTCTCCCCTCATCCCTCTCTCTCTTTTTTTTTTTAAGAGACATGGTCTTGTCATCTTGCTCAGGCTGGTCTTGAATTCCTGGCCTCGTGATCCTCCTACCTCAGCCTCCAGAATAGCTGGGATTACAGGCATGAGCTACAGTGCCAGCTCTTTATTCCTTTAGATGGTCTGGATACAGATACGCTGGCAAGAACTAAAGCAGCCGTCTTGGACTATGAGAGGGAACACACAGGTTCCTGAGGAGAGCAGAGCAACCAACAGAAGTTGAGAGAGGAGTCGGCCTATCAGCCCCAGCATGCTTATGCTCTGTTAAGAATAAACTTCTATCTTGTATACATTATATTTTGGTCTTTGTTACAGTAGAAGAAATCTGTACCCTGATTTGGGGGCATATTGGAGAAGCAGTACCTTACCCACAAGGAAGTTAATTACAAAAGTAGGGACTGCTTATGTAATAATTCCAACAACTCAAAAAGCCAAGGTAGTTTGATATTTGATAGCAAGGCATGATGGCATTTTCTAAGAGAAAAAAAAATCCGTTGGACCTGGTTCTTCAGTCTCACCTCTGCCATTTGCCAACAGTAAGAACTTGAGGCTGGGTGTGGTGACTCAGGCTTGTAATCTCAGTACTTTGGGAGACTGAGGCAGGAGAATAGCTTGAGGCCAGGAGTTTGAGGCTAGCCCGGGCAACCAAAGCAATAAACAGTCTTAAAGAGAAAGAATAAAAAAAGAACTTGAAAGACTAAACATTGTTAAGTCCCTTTGGCTCCATCAACAGTACAGAGTTGTTATATATGACAATGTAGATTTAAATACTTACAAAGAAAAAAAAAATCTCCTTTAGGGGCCGGGTGTAGTGGCTCACGCCTGTAATCCTGGCACTTTGGGAAGCCGAGGCAGGCAGATCACCTGAGGTCAGGAGTTCAAGACCAGTGTGGCAAACATAGTGAAACCTCGTCTCTACTAAAAATACAAAAATTTAGCTGGGCATGGTGGTGCACACCTGTAATCCCAGCTACTTGGGAGGCTGAGGTAGGAGAACTGCTTGAACCCAGGAGGAGGTTGCAGTGAACCGAGATTGCACCATTGCACTCCAGCTTGGGCAACAAGAGCAAGACTCTGTCTCAGACAAACAAAAAACTTTTCAAATAACTTCTTTCCATGATTTCTGACTGAAAAGACGGGGATGGCCTAAATCACTCAGAAGGTCCCTCCTAAATCTAACAACTAATCTCTGATGGCACAGAATTTCACAGGGCCAGGGCCAGAGCTGTTTTTAGGGTGCCCTCAGCTTCACCAAGTTCTCTTAGCAGAGCTTAGAATGAAGCTAACCAGAGGAGCCCTGCTCTCTCTCTTTGGGATTATACAAAGCCGGCTTTTTTGAAAATATCTGAATCTTCCAGCCAATCACCAGTTATTTATTTTGCAGCAATAAACAGTTATAATTCAACATTAAAAAATAAATAAAATCCCCCATACCTAAGCTTTTCGGTGAAAATAAAAAGCCCAAATTGTCAACATAGTCAAATCTCCCAAATGTGCAAATTCTATTAATTATAAATTTTCCAAGGCATGTATCAATATAAAATAATGAGATGGAATGTCTTTAAAGAAGCTCATTTGACTAAATTCTATTTGAATTTAACAAGGTAACAAGATCTATAAAAACACAGACTCTTTGAGCACTCTCCAGTGCTCAAAGTCTGTAGGTATCGGCATCCTTTGAACTATTTATCAATAGACTACAAAATAGTTAATCTCTACATTCACTTTATTTAGAATTCTCAGACCTAGGTGTATAAAATTCACAGTACATTTTTCTAGGTTTAAAATATGAGAAGATGGCCGGGCCCGGTGGCTCAAGCCTGTAATCCCAGCACTTTGGGAGGCCGGGGCGGGCGGATCACAAGGTCAGGAGATCGAGACCACAGTGAAACCCCGTCTCTACTAAAAATACAAAAAATTAGCAGGGCACGGTGGCGGGCGCCTGTAGTCCTAGCTACTCAGGAGGCTGAGGCAGGAGAATGGCGTGAACCCAGGAGGCGGAGCTTGCAGTGAGCCGAGATGGCGCCACTGCACTCCAGCCTGGGCAACAGCGTGAGACTCCGTCTCAAAAAATAAATAAATAAATAAATAAATAAGAGAAGATACATAAACATTAGTTATGTACTCACTATAACGCTATGTGCCCCAATAGGCCCTGATCTCATTTGCTCCTCTCAACAACTCTGTGAATTAGGTATGATTCTCATTTCACCAATGATGAGACTGTCAAGTAACTTGTAAGTGAAAAAGTCTGCCTGACTAAAAAATATATTTCAAAAAGATTACTTTATATAGTAGCTTAATGTAAGGAGTAATAAGTGAAAATTGGCTATTGGGCATGTTAGTAAACTTAGTGTTTAAACCTAAAAACAGCTAACCTATGTTGCAGCCTCTCTGATGAATACTTGGCCCTGTAACTTGACTTCTTTACATTGTTTAAACCTTTTTTTCATGAGTGTTTATTGCTTCTATTAGACTGTGATTTCATTGCAGGCAGACAAGGGACTAAAATTTCTACCCTTTTGAACACTAATAGACTGCTGAACACTATTTTGTAAATGTGGGTTACTCAACAGACTTTTTTTTAGTAAATCTGAAAACCAAAATGACTCTTAATAAGGTTCAGAGTATAAAAAATAGTTCTCACTTAAAATAACATACACCAAAAGAATATGAAAATATTGATTTATTACCAACAAAGTAGGATTTCCCACAAAGTTTTTTTCAATTACACACACACGCACACACAGCAGCAGAATGAAATTACATTTTTCACATCTAAAGGTTTATACCCCAAAGAAAATAGGCCTGTGTCCAAGAGACAATTAGAAAGCAAGAAGTCTTTTCTTTTACTTTGAATATGGAAAACCTTTTAACAGAGACTCTTCCAAGGCAAACCAATGAAGATTCAGGCATAGAAAATGGTTGTCACCTTAAGGTTTTTAAATACCAGTGTATTCACCAAATCAAGTTTTTACTAGAAGGTTTTACAATTTTTATGTAATTAAAAATCAACTTTTGGCCAGGTGCAGTGGCTCACGCCTATAATCCCAGCACTTTGGGAGGCCGAAGTGGGTGGATCACGAGGTCAGGAGTTCGAGACCAGCCTGGCCAATATACTGAAACCCCATCTCTACTAAAAGTATAAAAAATTAGCCGAGTGTGGTGGCACGTGTCTGTTGTCCCAGTTACTCGGGAGGCTGAGGCAGGAGAATCACTTGAACCCAGGAGGCGGAGGTTGCAGTGAGCTGAGATCACGTCACTGCACTCCAGCCTGGGCAACGGAGCGAGACTCCATCTCAAAACAAACAAACAAACAAACAAAAAACAACTTTTGCAGAAAATAAAGTTTTAAGTGGCTGAGACTATGTGCTAGACTTACTACCGTTTAATATGCTAAAATGATACATAATTTATTCTTCACAGCTCAAAATTCAATGTAAAGCCAAATATTAATTTTGCCCCGTAGAGAAATTAAATGTTTACAAACAAAGTATGGAACAGTTGTTGGTCTATGTAAATTGAAATGTAACTGACCATTTTATTTTCAAGCATGCTTAATCTTGACGCTTCTTTTTCACATTGATACTCATTTTGCAGAAATAAGATGACTGGCACTAATTTAGACAATAAACAAACTACACCAAGCACATTTTAGTAAAGATATTTTGGTGGAAAGCAAAGTAATTAACAATGAAAACATTTGGTAATATCCATTTACTAATATGTTACCAAGTTCTTCAATGTTTACATGACTTGCTCATATTACTAAAAATGTCATTTTAAAATATTTTCATACTTCATGCACTGGAGCTAAAGAAGGGAAGGCTCTTTTAAAATTTTTATAAAAAAGAAAACACCTTTTTGAAGAGAAAATGTCTAAGTGAGAGGACATAAACTTATGGTTCACCATTTTTTGACCTAATAAGATTATAAATTTCAATGGCTACTTAAGAATATACAAAACTCAAACTGAAAGCAATTCTTCAATTTATTCAGGCAAACAAGTAAAAAAAAAATAATTTTGTCATTACTGGCACAGATCCAATCCACTGTTCAAAGACATGACCGTGGACTGTCTATTTTCTTATAAGATTTATTTTTTAAAAGAAGAGAATTTGTTTGGCTCTACTAATTAGTATAACTTCAACAAATGATTTTCCCATTTAATTCTTTTGCGCTGAAAGAAAACAGTTTAAACTAGATTTTCTAAGATAATGGGTACATCAACATTGTAAGAAAGGCCCTATAAGCTTAAGTTCTAAAAACATTATGGTTTTAAAGAAATCAATGCTTTTCTGTCACTCTTTACATAACACTGAGAAATTTCAAATATAAATTGTAGAAACCAGTATATGAAATTTTAAGAAAAATCTTACTAAAAATAATTATAAAAATGCTTTTAGAAATTTAAGATGTAAAATACAATTGACTTTAAATAAAATAAAAAAAAGCAACCCCTGCCCCCACACTTTACAAGGTTATTCTTTAAAAATGCTTGTCACCTAATTTTATTCTCTGTCAAAATTTTGGTTGTATTTTGCATCATCTAGTGGCCACCTTGTAGCATTTCAAAGCAGTTCTACTACGATTTTTGAACCCCAGTGTTTTTTTCCCCTTGAAATACCAATAAAATTATAGCATCAAGTTTCATAAAACTTTCTTTTAAAGGCCCATAAAATTCCATTTCCTACTGGAGATAAGGTAATCTTTTTTAATAGGAAGAAAGGAATAGATCTGTCATAAATTATTACTATACATTAGACATTTTCATATCAATTTTTAAAAATTAAATATAACACTGGGAGAAACTAGGACTTACGCTCTAGAGTCATCTTTAGGCTCTAAAAGTAATTAAAGTTACTCTGCAATTAAAGCTCAGGGCTACCATATAAGTAACTTCTTGTGATTAACCCCTCTTCCACTGTACCTTTGATTTGTAATATTAAGTACCTTTTAACATGAGAACTCAATGACTCATGGTCAGAATGCCAAGGACTCAAGTTCAACCAACACTGAAGAAGACTTAACTTTTACTACCAGATGATATTTTGGAAAGGTCATTAAGGTTTCCATTATCAACCTATTTGTATTTAAAAGCAGGTTTCCAAAAATAACTGCTTTTCGTTTTAATCAATCTCCTAACTTTTATTCAGTTGAGCCATACTTATAAACAGAATTTAACAAAAAAATTCCCAAGTTCCCTCTCTTTACTTTTATTAAGAAGGTTGAGTGAATGTAATACGGCGCCGCCGCCTTTGGAAAGCCTTTAAATTCCATCTGTTTGGTTCCAGCATATGAGGGCCATTGTAGACAAACAAAACTGTCATCTTTTCAGAATAAGGAAGATTTTGCAGGAGCTGTAAGTATTAAAACAAATTGTCATATAAGCTACATACTGAGAAGTATAGTTTTCCAACCTTACATGTGTACAGTCAAATGTATGATTTTATTTGTAATATTAATAAAACTTTTTTTCCCCACTCTGCTGCCCAGGCCAGAGTACAGAGGTGCGATCTCAGCTCGCTGCAACTTCCACCACCCAGATTCAAGAGATTCTCATGCCTCTTAGCCAGCCTCCAGAGTAGCTGGAATTACAGGCACGCACCACCTGGCCCAGCTAGTTTTTTGTATTTTTAGTAGAGACGGGGTTTCACCATGTTGGCCAGGCTGGTCTCGAACTCCTGACCTCAGGTGATCCATCCGCCTTGGCCTCCCAAAGTACTGGGATGACAGGTGTGAGCCACTACGCCCAGTCAATAAGAGCCTTAAGAAGCTCTTAAACACCTCAATATAAACCTTGCCAGACTGTAATCCTTACCTAAATTAGCATACCTGTAGCCTGGCCTAAAGAACAATCAAAATAAGGAATAATTGAGTCCTCTAGATTCACAAGATAACTGGGATTATTCAACTTCCTTGGCAGACCTTGGAAAAGAGTATGTCCTCCATAATTTTCCTAGGGTAGATACTTTTACTTTTTATTTATAAACACTTCTCAAGCAACTTCTTTGATAGCCTGGTATCCTGAAAAGTGTGTAAGAGGGACATTTGTAGGCTAAGGTATTTGGCAAGCAGTAGGGTATTAACAGATGTGACTATTCCACAAGACTATCTGTGAAAAAAAGAATACAGATGACACTATTTAATAAAAATCTGAATGTAGGATGGGTAAAAACAATTTTTTTCTTTTTTTTTTGGGTGGGAGGGGGAACAAGGTCTCATTCTGTCACCCAGGCTGCAGTGCAGTGGTGTGATCTCAGCTCACTGAAACCTCCGCCTCCTAGGCTCAAGCAATCTTCGTGCCTGAGCCTCCCAAGTAGCTGGGGCTACAGGCGCATGCTGCCATGTCCAGCTAATTTTCGCTTTTTTTTTTTTGTAGAGATGGGGTTTGGCCATGCTGCCCAGGCTGGTCTTGAACTCCTGGGCTCAAGCGATCCACCTGCCTTGGCCTCAAAAAGTAGTGGGATTACAGGTGTGAGCCACTGCACGTGGCCAAAATTTTTCATGAATACTTAAAAAGGAAAAAATCTGATTATATTAATAAACACATCTTTGAATATATATGCTTTTTAATTTACTCACAACACTAGATTTAACAAAAGAAAATTTCCCATTGTAATGGTTCTAGATTATGAAAAATTATCTACAAACATAATTCTGTTTTTATGAGAATTAACCTGTGAGCAGAAGATGTTGGGATACTTAAACTTCCCCTGGGCCAGCATAGTGTTAGTGGCAAATAAAGAGGAAGGGCAGTATATGACAAGAGAGGCTTTTTTGGGAAAATGAAGAATCAGAGTCTTAGCGGTTGTATTCCCCAGTCATCTTTTAGTGCTGAAAGAGTACCTTTTCTAGAAGAGGAATGAGAAAATCTCAATTTTAGAACATAATAATATGTCTCCTACATGTCTTCCTCTGATTAAGCATGACACTGGAACTTGTCCCTTTAATAATGTAGATATTACTGTTAACCTTTTAAATTCCTTTTTTGGGAGTGTTCCTGCTAATATGAACATATTGGGACAAAAACTATATGATTAAGTCACAGGGAATTTCCGAGTATATGACCACTTTTAGGTTACTTTTTACCTACCTTTGGTGTTATGAAAAAGTATTGAGATGTATTTTCTTTACAGGCAGTATTTACAACCATTTCAAACACTCTCCGTTCATTGATTGGGTCCATTCCCTAAACAATGGCAATAATAATGATTATATTTATTTCTATTATAGGATATAAGTAGATCCAAATAACAGAACAATCACCATACCTGATTGATTTCATCAACTACTCTGAATGGACATCTATTTAGCTCCTGGAGTGCCATCAAGTATAACATGGTAGAAACACTTCTTTCACCTCCACTTTGATGATGAGGAGTTAATTCATGTAGTTGAGTACTACTGCGAAATTTGACTCTAATTCGAATTCCATATTTATCATAATCTTCCTATAAAACATTTAAAAAGTTGATGAAAAATGAGTTTCCTCTGGTAATGTCATTCTATTATTTGAAAATGGATTGAATTAACTAAGAGTAAAGAATTCAATATTTAGTGACACTAGTTTATATAACAATAAATATATATGTATTTTTAAAAATAATATTAAGCAAACAGTTACCATCTAAAAGCTCTAAGGGTTTTCAAGGATCTATTTAGATAAGGAAAATATTCAGATTAAATTAACATTTTCCTCCTCTATACCATTCTATTCAAGTTTACTAGGCTTCCCCAAGAGTTTTTAGAAATTACTGAGTGAGGAACTCTGTCCTGGAAAGGCACTATCTATTCTAGTTCCAAAGTGCTAGGTTCTTAAACTGCAGGTGAAAGCAATTAGAATGTAATGGAGTGCTATGCTCTCTTGTGCTAGAGAAGTGGCTGTGTATGATAACTGCAGAGGGCCAAGAATCCCCCTAACTTCTTCAGTTGGTTAAGAAGGAAAAAACAAGGTAGGAATTACACATATACTTTGAAAACTTAAGTCATACATACACACAATACTCAGCAAAAAGCAAGCCTGGCACATAATAGGTGCTCAATAAATATTTGTTGTAATGAGTACATTAGTGTTTTATAAATGTTGCCAAAACTGAGGATGCTCTAAGTTTTATTTACTATTCTTATTGATGGCATTTCTATGTCAGGTTCAGATTTACCTTAAAAATGAGGTATATAACTTACTAATTAGGCTGGGTGCGGTGGCTCATGCCTGTAATTCCAGCAATTTGGGAGGCCGATGGGGGTGAATCACTTGAGGTCAGGAGTTTGAGACCAGCCTGGCCAACATGAGAAAACCCCGTCTCTACTAAAAATACAAAAATCAGCCGGGCGTGGTGGCGGGCGTCTGTAATCCCAGCTACTTAGGAGTCTGAGGCAGAAGAATAGCTTGAACCCAGGAGGTGGAGGTTGCAGTGAGCCAAGATCGTGCCACTGCACTCCAGCCTGGGTGACACAGCGAGACTTTGTCTCAAAAAAACCAAAACAAAAAACATGAAACTTACTAATTAAAGGTTACCTATTAATTGAATAGAGCTTTAAGGTCTAAGATAGTACTGACCAAGAGAAAGATACAATGCAATCCACATATGTAATTTTCAATTTTCTAGTAGTTACTTTTGTTTTGAGACAGAGTCTCTGTCTCACTGTGTTGCCCAGGCTGGTCTCAAAATGCCTGAATTCAAGTGATCCTCCTGCCTTGGCCTCCCAAAGTGGGAACAGGCACAAGCCACAGCACCTGGCCTTTGCCTGTCTTAACGAAAAATTAATTTTAGCCCAAACTGCAATGCATAAAGTTATAGCACAAGAAATTAGTAGCAAATTTCCCAATATTTTCATTCTCATGAATTCTTAAATTCTTTTTTTTTTTTTGAGACGTCTGGTTTTGTTGCCCAGGCTGGAGTGCAGTGGCACCATTTTGGCTCACTGGAACCTCCACCTTCCAGGCTCAAGCCATCCCTGTACTTCAGCCTCCAAAGTAGCTGGGACCACAGGTGCATACCACCACACCCAGCTAATTTTTGTATTTTTATAGAGATGGGGTTTGCCATGTTGCCCAGGCTGGTCTCAAACCCTTCAGCTCAAGCTATCTGCCTGCCTCGGCCTCACAAAGTGCTGGGGATTACAGGCGTGAGCCACCACACCCAACCATGAATTCTTAAATTATTAAAAAAAGACACTGATATATACTATATTTCAAACTAATCTGTTTATGAGTCTTCTAACTCCAGTTGTGGTAGCTTTATAAAGTAACATATTTATTCAATACAACTGAATAACCATTACTCAGATTGTATAAAAAGAGTTACAAGGTATTAGTTACTAATTCCAAACATCACCCCCCACCAAAAAAAGTGACCCTAATAGAATCCCATAGGTGATTTTCTCCTTTCTTTCAACATTTTGGTAAACAAAACTTTTCACAGATAAAACTCTAAAGTAAATAAATAATTTATATGTACTTTAAGCATATAATTAAAATTACTTGCCAGAAATATATTTCAAATGCAATTTTACCTCATTTTCTGTATGGAGATCAACTTCACCAGCACACTGCATAGAACTAAAAAAATTGCTGAATTTTTCATTAATTTTTTCTACCAGCTCTTTTAAAGGATTAAGCCACCTTTCTTTTACCTACAAATAAACACAATATAAAAACATAATTTAAAAGCAGTATTACTATATTGTGACACAAAATTTCACGTAAATTTTATATCAGTATCAGTCTGGGCATAACACACTTCTCTTAAGCATGTCATCTCATTTTCCATTATTCTACATTCCCATTTCATTAATAATCACATGATAAAAAGTAAAGATTAAAAACTAAAAAAATTACCTGTGAAATGTTTTCCCTGTATTGATCTAGTTCAACTTTCTTTCCCTTTAGTTCCTCAGTTAACTGCTCTATTTCTTCTTCTCTTTTTGTATACTCCTGAACAATCTGGCAGGGGGAAAAAAAAACTTCTTTAAGATAAATCTACCAAAGTATAAAAGTATATACAATTTTGCATTGATTAAAACATTAACTGAAAATGGCAATTGTGCTGTATTGTTTGTATGCAAATAATTTATGTTCTTATTACATACTGAAAGTGACATTTTTTATCCTTGAAAAACTAGACATTGCAGTATTTCAGGTTAGCCCGACTATTCTTTTTATAAAGAAAAGGCACAGAACATTGTGTTCCTTAGGAAGAATCTATTTAAAATTCTAATAGATTCAGAATCTGGCATTTAAAGCACATTGTTCCTGCTGTCTAGCTTATCATTACCAAGAGCTCTAGTACAGAGTGGGAGGCAAGTACTGGAGGGAACTCTGTGTGTGTATGTGTGTGTATGGGGAGGGTGGTGGTGGTGGTGGCTGGATGCAGAATGGGAGTAGAGAAACAGGCATACTGTAGGATTCAGTCCCGTGAAGCAGGAAGCTCTTGATCTTTCTTCAGTTAATAAAGCATCAATTTCATCCAATGTGTTTGGAAGGTCTTGGAAAACCTAAAGAAAAAAATTGCCCATCATTATAGATACAATGAAAACGGTTCCATTCAAATAGTTAAAAGAAAAATAATCTGCTGAATAAGTTATCTACTATCTGTTCTACAGCATGCTGGTACACAAGGATACAAAGGAATAATAAACAGGGTCATTTGCCTTCGAAAGTTTGTATTTTAAAGAAAACAAAATGTATGTACTGGATAACACCTTAAGGCAACGTATTGATGTTGAGTATTCAAACAAGCAGTACATATCTTATAGGCTAGGGAATTTAGAGAAAAGAAGTATCAGTTCATGCTATAGGAGAGTTAAGAGAATCCAAAGGCCTAGAATTCATCTCTGGGCCTTAAAGCAAATGGCTAGGGAGGAACAAGGCAGAGGGAAGACAGGAGCTTGGGAAAAAAGAATGAGTACTGCATACCATGGGGAGTGAGGAGTTGTGTCCATTTGGAATGGTGGGTACTTGCTGAATTGGTAGAATGGGTCCAGAATATGTGGGGCATTGAAAGAGAGCAAGAAGTTAGAACTTTATACTGCACTTATGAAGAACTAAAAAAGCATCCTTAGTATCTAATTACTTTGACAGTTGAATTTCACCACGGTACTATCTTCTGAGTCCATGCCATGGGGACAAATTAGAACAGACACTTTTTTTTTTGAGGGGAGGCAAACAATTACATTGTTTGACTTAGCACGACCTGCAAAGGCTGTATACTACATGGTACAAAATGAATCCTGAAACCCTGAAAAAGATCTTGACATATTAATCTAATATCTTCAGCTTATTATTTTAACCTCTTAGAAAGCAGTTCAACTTCTATAGACCTTCAAATATTCCTTTGTTGAATCTCTGACGTACTCACTGAGATTTAAGCTCATGTGTCCAACATTTATTTACTCGATATCCTCACTTGACTCTAACAGGCATCTTAAATTTAAGATGGTGAAACAGAATCTGGATTTCACCCACCTTACCTACCACTTCAAGCAACCCTGTTTCTCCTTCAATCTTCTCCATTCCAGTAAATAGCACCGTAATTTGTTCGGGTGAAAAATTTAGGGGTTCTCTCTCTTATCCTTCATGTCAAATCCATCAGCAAGTCTTGCTGGCTCTGTCACTAAAAGATATCTAAGATCTGTCAACTTCTCCCTCTCTCTCTTCAGTGCTATCACCCTAATTCATGCCATTATATATCTCTTGCGTGGTCCAAAGAAATGACCTCCTAAATGGTTTCACTGCTTCCATTCTTGTATCCCTACTTTATCCTCCATCTAGAAGAACAGAAGTTAAGAGTGCTCTTTCATAAAAGTAGTAATGTCACTTTTCTGTTTAAGATCCTCCACTGGAGTCCATCCCAAAAGAATACAACCTTAATTCCTTGTATGGTCTAAAAGCCCTACATAATCTTGGCCTCTGCCTTCTTCTCTGCTTGGATAATTTTTAACCCCAATGAGATTCCTTTTATTCTGAAATGTCCCAAACATACTTCTGTTCTGGGCTTTGTCTAAGTTGTTTTCTCTGTCTGGAATACTTTTCCCTCACATCTTCACTTGACTGATCTGTTCTCTTCATTCAGGACTGTTATAAAATGGTATCTTTTCAAAGGAGGCTTCCCTTACCAAGTTCCCATCCATGTCACTCCATCTCCTCACCCTGTTTTATTTTTCTTAGCATTTCTTGTTATCTGACATTATCTGATTTTTGATTTGTGTTTTCATCTACCTAATCTTCCAGACTAGAATATAAGTTTCAGCTGAGATGGAAGTATGTCTGTCTTGTTCAATGCTTGCCATATAGGAGGTAATTAATACATTTTAATGATTAATCATCTTCTAATTTTGATTCAAAAACAGTATGACTTATCAAGAACAGAATCATGCTTTTTCTGAAAGAAAAAATTAGTACAGATTGTACTTATATTTATTTTATAACAACACAATGTATTCTGAAGATATTCTACTGTTTTTAGAAATAAGCTTCTCAATTCGTTTTAAAGATATCTACTGAGTTCCTAGTATGTATCCAAATAGTCGAATCCATTCTCTGTGATTCTGTGTCTGATATCATAAAATAAATCAGTTGAGGATTTGAAAATTATAATCCATTAATTTTTTTCCAGTTGTTTATATCTTTAGTAGTCATTTCATTATCTATTGAAACAGATAACATTTGAAATTAAGAATTTTAAAAAGACACACCAATACTAGATATTTTAAAATTTATTTTATAATTTCATTTTGACATTATTCTGAATAGGTATGCAGGCAAAGTATCATCCCCACTTGTCACAGAGGTATGTAAATTAACAGTGGGATGTGACTAAAGGGCAGCATCTCCTAATTTTACTGAGTGGTATGTCAGCATAAAACATATAATGGAAGTAAGACCTCTTTTTTTCCTTTTCTTATTGGCAGATGTTAGTCCTAAATATTCAGCTCCCATTGAACCCTAATTAAACACCCCAATTTCTGGGGAAACATTTTCATTTTCCCTTTATTTTTAAAATGTCCTATTTGTTATTTCTGATATACCAATTACTGGCACAATGTTTCCATGGAAAACTGTATGTTCCAACTGTACCCATTAAAAGGCATTTGTATTGGAAGAATAAATGTTATAGTACCAATAACATTGATCTGTTAAGCAACATTATTTTATATATCTATTCAGTTTAAAAATGTGGAAAAACTCCCTATTTTTTATGACACATCATATTTTTCATGGCCTGTTACAATGCTTAAGATCCTATAATCTTAAAAATATGTTAAATATGGCAATTGTAGCATTATATACTTTTTATACTTACTGTCTGGTATTCTTGAGGAAGAGTCTGCTCTGCACCCAGGTTACATACTTGCCTAGCTCTCTTCATAAGTTCCTTGCATTTCTGCAATAATCTCTGTCTGTTTTCATCCAACTCAATGAAATGTTGCTATTAAAAAAATTTATTTCGAAAATTTGAATGTTACTGTTAAAGCAGAGGGCTGTTTTAGTAAACTACCACATATTAAATACATTGTTGAATTCTGATTATGATAATCAAATTATCTGAAACCGTATCTCAAATAATGACTCTTTTTATTATAAAGGTTAAATTTGAACTTTAAAATACATCAGCACATCAATAACCTGGCATTTCTCTAATCCATAAGAGGTGTAAAATTTAAATTTTACTGCCTTTTTCTGAAAGTTTAGCTTAGCTCCAGGTAATTGTATTTATTTATTTATTTACTTATTTATTTTTTTTTTTTGAGAGTCTTGCTCTGTCACCCAGGCTGGAGTGCAGTGACGTGATCTCAGTTCACTGCAACCTCCGCCTCCCAGATTCAAGGGATTATCACGTCCCAGCCTCCCGAGCAGCTGAGATTACAGATGTGCACCACCATGCCTGGCTAATTTTTGTGTTTTTAGTAGAGACAAGGTTTCACCATGTTGGCCAGGCTGGTCTCCAACTCCTGGCCTCAAGTGATCCATCCGCCTTGGCCTCTCAAAAGTGCTGGGATTACAGGAGTGAGCCACCAGGCCCGGTCATGTATTTATATTATAATCAGATTTGAGTTACACAGTACACAGGCTTCATATCAGAAAACTCAGCACTCAAATGTAGTTAGGACCTTGAAATCGTTCTTGATAGTGTTCCAAGTACCTTCCATGTGGTTATTTATTCATGGACCTATTCATTCCTTTACCAAATAATTACCGAGAACCTATTAAATGCCAGTATTATAATCTGCATTGGTCACAGAAAGGTGAATAAGGAGAAAGAGACACAGGATCATTACCATAACAGAAACAGGTACTCTTTACTGAATGCTTATGTGCTAGGCCCTTGGCTAGGTGCTTCGCATACATTATTCCCTTTATTTCTCACAAGCATAGCACAGTAATATTATCCTCATTTAGTGCATTAAAAAAAAAAAAGAGAGAGAGAGACTGAAAGGAATTAAGTAACTTGCCCAAGCCCACACATTTAGAGACTGTCATGATTCAGATCCCTGTCTGCTTACAGGACACATGCTCTTTTCATTACAGCATGGCACCTCTCAGCAGGAGCAGATTGGACAGAGTATGTATGTAGGGAAGGTCAGAGTGGTCACAGAAGCTATGACAACTTAACAGCCTTAAATGACAAGAAATAAGTAACAGCAGCAGATGACCATTCCAAGGATAGGTGATTATGAATTTTTTATTTTAAGAAACAAGTAATCTAATGTGGTTGGAGGAGAGGAATTTGTAAGGATGTAAAAGATCAGAGTTGGTAAAATGGACAAGGGCCAGACTGCAAGAATTTCACATGTAATAGGGAAGGTATCTCATCTACTAAATGTCTTCTATAGGTCAAGCACTGTTACAACCACTATCCTGTTAATTGTTCTAATCCCAATTATGATCTTAAAGAAAAGTGTCATCTCTATTTGTAGAGGTGGCTCAGACACATTAAGAAACTTGCCCAAGGTTACAGAACTAGCAGATTTCTGAGAAATAAAACAGGTCTGGTTTGCTCTTTTCACTAACCCTCAAACTCTGGTTGGCACAAAAAACACTTGGAATGGCCTAAGCACATTCCAGATCTATTTGATTAATATCTCTGGGGCTGAGGTCTGGACACCTGTATTATTAAGGGGGCCTTCAGGTGACTTTTATGCACACGTGTTTGATAGCAAATAAACTAAACCAAGACAATAGTTATGAAAAGTAAAAGGATATATACTGGACCAAACTGAAAATACAGGCAATCCTTTATACTAACCACTTAGTACTATGGTTTTCTTGAATAAATTCCTCAGTCCCTATAGCTTGAGAGAAATAAAAGAAAATGTTAAAGACTCCCAATCACCCCTACTCTGCTGAGGACCATTGTACTCAGGCAAATGCAAAACAAGGAACAGCTGGATACAAACTAAATACTCCTAATTTCTTCTATTCCTGATTCTTGTTCCTCTGGACTTTGCTAAAAATAAAGTATTAGAACATTATGGAAAAGAAATATCAATGAGTTGATAATTTGAAGCTCTGGACTTAGATAAAACCTCATTTAATAGTTTCTGTTTGGTGGCATATGTGCAATAAAATATTTATATGAGAAAATATTCTTTCTATACATACGTGTTTGTGACACAGATCTTCATGTAGCACCTGTTTTGCTTTTTGTTTTTAAAACCACAATTCTTGCTGAGCTTTTTAAGAGTGGAAGTGGGAAGGCATATATAATTATATCAGATAATGCTGTAAAGTCAGACTTGTGAAAAGGCTTTATCTACATTTCTGCTTAGAGTCTAGCCTTTAATAGTTAATAGAGAATAGAAAATACTCCATAGGTTTAAGATATAAGAGAATAAGTGAAATGTACAAAATATCCCCCACTAACATCTCAAAAAAGATTACTTTGTAGTTATATATCCTAGAAAAAATTTGTGTTATCTTTTTTTCTAAAATTCTTTTTGTGAAAGTTCATTTGTCATGGAAATTGTACAGAAATACCTCGACATTAAATAAGAAAAAGCTTTTCGAAGAAGGCCCTCTTGTGGAAGAAGTAAGAATTATTCACAGAATTTCTTATGAAAACTACATATATTAAAACTGTTATTTTAGTAACAGTTCATTACAATAAGAATCAAATAAAATGAAAACCATTTTCTACATGAGTAAAATTAAGTCACAGGTATCATCAACTTTTACTAAAACATTAGCTGTAAATTAACACACTTCTTCCTTTAATAAAATTTCATTCCAATTTAGTTGATTTCAAATTCAAATGCTAACCATTTGTTTCAGTTACCAGAAAGAATACACATTTAAAAATATAAAAATCATTCATTTTTTTAAAAAGTCAACTTTAAATTTTAATGTAATACTTGAAATTTAGAAAATAATAATCTTAACTTTTAATACACAAGACCATAAATTCTACTTACACTAATTTAATCATAAACAATAAAATAATGGGAATAATACTATTTCCTTGTAAAATGTTTTCTTCAAAATTATACACATCTAAGTAAAAAAAAAAAAAAATGTCTCCTCTGAAATTCAGTTCTTTTTTGAGGGAGTGGCAAGCAGGTAGCCTGAAGAGAGGTCATATGAAAAGCACAGAACTCCTAAATTTGGTATTAGTATAAGCAAATAAATGTAACAACTTTCCATTTTTATAACTAATATTAATTCTGATGTAAATCTGTACTTTTAAAGGAAACATGGCTTCATGCTAAGCACCACACTAGGCAACTTGATGTATATTATTAAACTGAGTATCATAATATCCCTCTAAATTAGATAGGTATCATACTCATGGCTGCAGATAATGATTAAGCTTGGAGTGGTCAGGAAACCTGCCCACGGTCAAAAACAAAATAACAGAAATTTTTACCAATCTCTGTGTGTGGATTTACAGACAGCTTACTAACTTGTCCTAAAAATAGTCCATAAGTTAGTGACATTACCAAAGAGAGGCTTCCAACCATTTGCCTTTCTCAGGGGATGTTTTATAGGTCTGTTGCCCTATTTATCTTCCAAAAATCTGAGAAAGTATCAAACTCCATGGTGGTTAGTTACCTCTAAGTCCCCTCATGAATACAATCTCTACTGAAATTTTGTCAATCTTCTTTTGTGAATTTATTTTCATGACAGAAAAAAGGACAAAACCAAATGGTAGCAATAGTTCCTCAGAGCAACCTGCCATGTGTTCAAAGGGACAAGTAGGAAAAAAAATTTCTCTTTGGTTCAAATGAAGCTGCATAGCAGGAACAGATAAGACAGATAAAATCATGTGCAGATAAACAGCAGCAAACACGTGAAGAAAACAAGAGTAGGTAAAAGAGAAAGTGAACTACCATACACGTATTCTACTACATACTTTTAGTCATCATTCTTGACTCTCTCAAATGTGTGGCAAATGACTAGGATCAGACAGCAACAAACATGTATCAAGTATGCACAACAAGAAATGAAAGAACCTTACAAAAGGGCTGGTAAAGTATTTATAAATGAGAAGCATTTAACATTTTATTTTTTATTTTTTTAGAGATACGGTCTTACAATGTTGCCCAGGCTGGACTTGAACTCCTGGACTCAAGTGATCCTCCTATCTCAGCCTCTGAAGTAGTCGGGACTATAGGTACACTCAGATCATTTAAGAACTTTCAAATCAACATATGAATAAGAAAAACAGAGTGGTATAAAATATTGCTGAGGAAATGCAAAATAAAGTCAGAGGTAGTGTTAAGTAAGGTTACTTATGTATGTCAAGGACGAGTTCTGGTTTTAAAAGCAGCAATGGACTCAGAATGACAAAGGTGAACAAACGATACAGGAACGACACAGAGGTTATGAACAATGGTAGGAACACTGGAACAGTCAACCAAGGTAAAAAAGGCTAGAAGTTGGAAGTAGACATTAGAAGACTACTGTAAAGCTTTGGATCATGTATAACATTATAAAGCTGTAGATTTCTGCAGCAGAATATAAAAATGAGTACAATTTTTTTTCCCGGTAGTTAAATGAGTACAAAATTAGTAAAAAGTGAGGCCACAGCTATTAGGACTTAATGCCTAGACAGGGCAGTAGCCGTGATAGTTAGAAAGAGGTGAATTAGGAATGTGGTAATGGCTAAATTGGGCAAAGGGCAAGGAAAAGGATCAAGAACAAAAAGAATCAAAATGTGCTAAGTTTCTCCAGTTAACTTTAAAATTATGCAAATGGCTGGGTATGGTGGCACAGGCCAGTACTTTGGGAGGCTGAGGTGGGAAGATTGCTTGAGGTTAGGAGTTTGAGACCAGCCAGGGCAACATAGTGAGAACTATCTCTACAAATAAAAAATAATTAGCCAGGTGTGTGGAATGCACCTGTAGTCCTAGATACCTGGAAAGGCTGAGGCAGGAGGACTGCTTGAGCCCAGGATTTCCAGGCTGCAGCAAGCTGTTGACCGTGCCACCGCACTTCAGCCTGGGTGAGAGAGTAAGACCCTGTTCTCAAGGAAACAAAACAAAACAGCAAATGTGTTGAGAAATTATACATCATTAAAATATAATCAAAATAATACATAATAAGTTATGTTGGCTATTTGTGCTTTCTGAATACCCAAAATGCATTCAACTACAGGAATTTTAACTTTAACTTTGAAAGTGGCTGTCTTTGTTAAAAAAAAAAAAATTAGTAATTCACTGATTAAAAACAAAACCCCCTCCCCAAAAAACTTTCCTACTTTCCAGAAACACAGCAGTCAGCTATACTCAAAACAGTATTTCTTGGCCAGGTGTGGTGGCTCACACCTGTAATCCCAGCACTTTGGGAAGCCGAGGTGGGTGGATCATTTGATGTCAGGAGTTTGAGGCATCAAACACCATCTCTATTAAAAATGCAAACATTAGCCGATTAGCTGGGTGTGGTGGTGCACGCCTGTAGTCCCAGCTACTTGGGAGGCTGAAGCAGGTGAATCACCTGAACCCAGGGGACCGAGGTTGCAGTGAGCTGAGATTGTGCTACTGCACTGCAGCCTGAGCGACAGAGTGAGATTGTCTCCAAAAAAAACCCAAACACAGTATTTATCCTATTTACTAACAAAATGGATCAGAGGAGAACACCATGCCAATCTGTACTAATCTCAATCCATTTATAAGGGCTATTGGAAGAGTATCTCTCACTGTGTCAAGAGTGGGTTAAAGTTTAGGAGCGTACTTACTCCAAAGCCATTGATTTCATACTTCTGTAAATATGACACAAACAAATCATTTTCTTCTCGTTAATACTGATGTAAGAGTAAAACTTCAGGCACCAGAATCAAATATTGTATTGTTGATACGGTTTGGCTGTGTCCCCACCCAAATTTCATCTTGAATTCTCACATGTTGTGGGAGGGACCTGGTGGGAAGCAACTGAATCATGGGGGCAGGTCCTTCCCATGCTGTTTTCATGACAGTAAGTCTCATGAGATCTGATGGTTCTATAAGGGGGAGCTTCCCTGTACAAGCTCTGTCTTTGCCTGCCACCATCCATGTAAGATGTGACTTGCTCCTCCTTGTCTTCCACCATGATTGTGAAGCCTCCCCAGCCATAAGGAGCTGTAAGTCCATTAAACCTCCTTCTTTTGTAAACTGCCCAGTCTCAGGTATGTCTTTACCAGCAGCATGAAAACGGACTAATACAACTGTGTTACTGGATTTAAAGCTATACATATTAATAGTATCTGCCTGATGGGTCAACTTCTTCATGAAACCTCTTTTATAACAACATTTCCTATATGGAACAACCACATTCATAAGCTCAATTAATGAAGTAACTTCAGCATAGACTCTACAATTACTTACCAATAGAACAGATGAATAAGCAGCAGATGACATTCCCCACATGCCCAGGAAATAAGCCCTGATGAGGCTCTCCTCTGGTAGCTAGTTCATTTTCTTCACTCCCCATTCCCATTTGGGACTTACCTTTGATTGCTCTTTGCTGGACACCGACTACCTATTTAGAATACTACTGCTATTCATTCTGCTATGCTTTCCTTCCTTTGTTCTTGGTGAAGGTGGGGAGTGGGGGAGAGGACTCTCCTGTCTTTCACATCTGTGGCTTTTGCCCAGTCCTAGCATATCAAACCTAATCTTCAGCTTTGTTTGGTTATGTGTGTTTGTGCCTGCATACTCCTAGTTGCTTATCTGCTAGCAAAATTGTTTTTCTTAAGTCAAAGGGTCTGAAGAGGTTGGCTTCAGAATAAAGTTGCTACTTTACTCTGATTTAATCTTTCCATTCACCTGTGCAGTCCTATGTCTACATTTCCTAAAATCTACCCTCTATGGATGCTTTCCACAAAAAGCCACCCCTATATAATTCATATTTATGTAACAAATACATTTATTACATTTAAATTAAGTGTACAGTGAATCACGTACATAACCCTGCCAAAGAGTGCCAGACTCTGGGGAAGTAGAATAGATGGGGAAGGGTAAAAAGAGACTCTGAATACATGAATAGGTTTAAAAATCTACAACAAATATGACAAGGGTTAACATTCGTTAAAGAGGGGTAGTGGACACATGGATGTTATGTTACTCTTCATATTCTTGTATATGTTTAAAATGACATAATAAAAATACTAATAAAAAGACAAGTGAAATAAATGATAAAACTCTAACTTAATTTTTTTTGTAACTCATTTCAGTTTTCCTCCCTAACTTTTGGGGTGTAACCAAGGAATCATAAACTGCAATATTTAAAGGAGACAACTTGATGAATTCTGACAAATATATACATCTGTAAAGCTATTACCATCAAGATAATAAACATACCTATCACCCTCAAAAGCTTTGAAATTACATAGTGCAGGCTCTCTTTTGGTCTGGTTTCTTCCACTCAGCTTCACTGAGATTCATTCATGTGTGTATCAGTAATTCATTTCTTTTTGTGGCAGAGTAATATTCCACATACCATAATTTGTTTAATCATTCAGGTGTTGCTGGGCATTAACCTCCATTTTTGTTGTTGTTTCTTTGTTTTGAGATAGGGTCTTGTTCTACTGCCTAGGCTAGATCACAGTTCACTGCAGCCTCAACCTCCCAGGCTCAAGTGATTCTCTAACCTCAGCCTCCCGAGTAGCTGGGACTACAGGCATTCACAATCATGCCAGGCAAATTTTTAATTTTTTGTAGAAACAGAGTCTTGCTATGTTGCCCAGGCTGGTCTCAAACTCCTGGGCATGATTCTCCTGCCTTGGCCTCCTAAAGTGCTGGGATTATAGGTATGAGCCACTGCACCTGGTCTTATTTCCAGTTTTTAGCTATTACAAAGACAGCTGTTATATATTAGTGTACCAATCTTTCATAGACATATCCTTTCATTTCATATGTCAGGTATATATTTAGCCCTTAAACTCCCAAATGATTTTCCACAGTGATGATATACATTTTAAATTCCCACCAGCAGTGTATGACAGTTCCAGCTGCTCCAAATTCTCAGCAATTTAGTATGATCAGTCTTTAAAAATTTTAGCGATTCTAGTGAGTTTATGGTGTAACTCATGCCTTTAATATAAACTTCCCTACTGACTAATAAGGTTGGGCAGCTTTTCTTTTATATATATATATATATATATATATATATATATATATATATATATACTTTTTCTTTTCTACCTAAGACCAGTAAAGTCAGGCTGGGAATCTTTCACGTGCTTATTTACTATTCATATACTTCCTTTAGTATGGTGAAGTTCTTTGCCCACTTTTTGACTGGGTTGGTCTTCTTTGTATTGATAGTTGAAATTATTTTTATAGCATCCATCAGTGGTCAGCAAACTTTAAATGCCAATAAGGAAATTAGGCTTTGAGAGCCACATGAGGGCCATATAAAGTCTCTGTCACATTACACACACACACGCTCTCTCTTTCTCTCTCTCTCAAACATATGAAAACTATTCTTAGCTCACAGGGACTTTACAAAAACTAGACCTTGGGCTAGATTTGGCCCACAGGCATAGTCCTCTTGGTCTACACACAAGTCCTCTGTGAGGTGTATTGCAAATATATTCTCCCAGTTTGTAGCTTGCCTTTTTGTAACAGCATTTATGGAAAAGCAGAAGTTGTTCATTTTGATGAATGCAATGATTCTTTTTCTCTTATAATTTGTGCTTTTTCTATTTTATCCGAGAAATCCTTGCCAAAACCAAGGTCACTAAGATTTTCTCTTACATTTTCTTCAAGAAATTTTATAATTTTAGCTCTTACATTTAAGTCTGTGACTCATTTGTATATGATACGAGGTAAAGGTATGGTTAATTTTTTACATATGACTATGCAATTGTTCCAGCACTACTTGTTACAAAGATTACTCTTTCCCCATTGAATTCCCTGGGCATCTTTCTCAAAAAAAAAACCAAAAAAACAAAAAAACAAAAAAACAACTGACCATAAATACGTGGATGTATTTCTAGATTCTCTATTCTGTTCCACTGATCCATATATATCTGCTTTAATACAGATACAATGTCTTGATTGTTGTAACGTCATAATAAATTTTAAAATTAGTGGGAGTCCTGCAACTTATTTTTCAAAGTTGTTTTTGCTCTTCTAAGTCTATTGCATTTTAGAATAAGTCAATTTCTATAATCTGGCTGGGAATTTTATTGAATTTATAGATTTGGAAGAGAAATGACATTTTAAGAAATCCTGAATTTTTGATTCACAATGTATTTAGTTTCTCTCAGAAAAGTTTTCTCTCATCAAAGTTTCGTAGTTTTCAGGATACAAGTCTTGTAAATATATACCTAGTATTTTTTTCCTTTTTTTTTTTTTTTTGGGACAGCATCTTACTCTGTCACACAGGCTGGAGTGCAGTGACATGATCTTGGCTCACTGCAACCTCTGCCTTCTGGGTTCAAGTGATCCTCCTGTATCAGCCTCCCGAGTCGCTGGGATTACAGGCGTGTGCCACCATGCCCAGCTAATTTTTGTATTTTTAGTAAAGATGGGGTTTCGCCATGTTGGCCAGGCTGGTCTCGAACTCCTGACCTCTAATTATCTGGCCATCTCGGCCTCCCAAAGCCTTTCTTTTTAATGACAGGGTTTCACTCCCTTGTCCAGGCTGAAGTGCAGTGGTGAAATCACAGCTTGTGGCAGCCTTGACCTTCCGAGCTCAAGTCATCCTCCAGTCTCGGCCTCTCAAAGTGCTAGAATTATAGGTTTGAGCCACCATGCCCAGTCAGGTATTTCATTTTTGATGCTATTGTAAATAGTACTGTTTAAAATTGCAATTGCCAATTGTTTATTGTAGGTGGGGCCACAATGAACTTCTATATATTGAACTTATCTCCTACAATCTTCCTAATGTTCACTGATGGTTCTAGCAGCATTTTTGTAGATTCCTTAAGATTTTCCACAGAGATGATCATGTTTGGAGGTTTTTTTTTTTTTAAACATTTAATACATTTAATTTTTCTAGCCTTACTGCACTGACTAGAACTTCCAGTACAATGTGGACTAGAAGTGGTGATAGTGGGCATTTTCCTCATCCCCAATCGTAAGGGGACAGTTTACAGTTTTCCACTAAGATTGATATGAGCTGTTGGTTTCCAGATATCCTTTATCAGAATGATGAAGTCTCCTTCGATTGCTAGCTGCAAAAAGTTTTTATAACGAAGGGATGCTGAATTTTGACATTTTTTCTGTATATTTTGAAATGATCTAGATTTTCAGTTTCAGTCTGTTAATATGGTGAATTATATTGATGAATATCCCAATATTAAACCAACCTTATATATCTGAGATAAAACTTAATTGGTTACAATGTATTACTTTTTATATATTGTTGGATCTGACCTGCCAACATTTTATTAAGAATTTTCAGGTCTATGTTCATGATAGGTATTAGTCTTTAGTTCTCCTATCTTTAGTATCAGGTAATGCTGGCCTCATATAATGCTTCAAGAAGTATTCCCTCCTCTTCACTTCTGGAAAATCTTAAGTAGAACTGGTATTAATTTTTTTTTTTGAGACAGGGTCTTATTCTGTCGCCCAGGTTGAAGTACAGCAGTCCAATCATATCTTAGTGCAGCCTTGACCTCCCAGGCTCAAGTGAGCCTCCCACCTCAGCCTCCTGAGTAGCTACTGAGATTACAGGTGCATTCCATCATGCCTGCATAATTTTTGTATTTTTTGTAGAGACAAGGTTTTGCCACACTGCCCAGATTGGTCTTGAACTCTTGACTCAAAGGTTCCACCTGCCTCGGCCTCCCAAAGTGCTGAGATTACAGTGTCAGCCATTACACCCAGCTGGGATTAATTCTTTTACAAATGCTTGGTAGAATTCACCAGCGAAGATTTTGGGACTGAAGTTCTCTTTGCGGTAAAGTTTTTAATAAGAAATTCAATTTTTAAAATAAATATAAAGTTAGTGTAGTTACCTATTATCTTCTTGAGTGACCTTTGGTAGTTTTGTGTCTTTTAAGAAATGTGTCCATTTCATCAAAGTTGTCAAATTTATTGGCATAAGGTTTTTAATCATATTCTCTTAATATCCTTTAATGTCTATAGGATCTGTAGTGCTATTCTGTCACGTTCCTTGCATTGTGGTGTGGAAACTCTTTCCAAGCAGTAAGATGAGGCAATCATAGAGCTCACTTTGCTTTTTACCCCTTCTCTCAAGGATCACTGTCCTGTGCTGCCTGTTGTCCAATGTCTGAAAACCTCTATTTGACATAGTTTGCCACATCTTTTAGTGGTTTCAAGTGAGACAGGAAATATGGTTCCTGTTACTTCATCATGGCCAAGAATGGAGGCTTTACTTTTTGTAATGAAAAATTTCAAACATATACGAAAGTAGAGAGAATGGTATAAACCTTCACATACCTATTATCCAGCTTCAACAATTATCAACTCATAACCAATATTGTTTCATGTATACTCCCGTCCTAAATGGCCCTCTCTCTGGAATATTTTGAAGCAATCTCAAACAGCCTATCATTTCCTTCATAAATATTGTGGCAATATATCTTTAAAAGGCAAAGACTTTAAAAAAAAAAAAAAAAAAACCCATAACCATAATACTACTATCAAACCTAAAAATATTATCAATAAATTCTATTATCAAGTACTGAGTCAGTATTAAAATCTCCCTGTTTTTTTCTACCTTTTAAAAGTAGTTGATTTGTTTAAATCAGAATCAAAATAAGGTGTACCCATTATATTTGGTTAATACATTTCTTAAGTCCTTTTAAACTTTTAGGTTTCCCCTTCCATTTTTCCTTGAAATATATTTCAGAAACTGTACTGCCCAATAAAATAGAAACTAGTCACATGTGGCTATAAAGCACTAAAATGTGTCTAAATCGACTGAGAAACTGAATTTTAAATTTGAATTTAAATTTAAAATTAAAAACTGATACTTGTTCCTAGCTATTGGAAAATGGAACAGCTTGGGTATGTGAACCTAACTTTTTCAACTGTCAGTTTTAGAAAATCAAAATATAGATCAAGTATTTTTGATGAAAATTTACTGACTTGAGATGTGTTTTAAGCATAAAGTATTTTGAAGACAATATGAGATACAAAATAGCTTATTAGTAAATTTTCAATATTGCTTATAAGTTGAAATGACAATATTTTGGATATACTGTGTAAAATATATTGTAATTCATTTAACCCATTTCTTTTTGCTTTGTAAAATCTGGCTACTACAAAGTTACATGCAGGCTGGGTGCGGTGGCTCATGCCTATAAATCCAGGCTTTGGGAGGCTGAGGTGGGTGGATAACCCGAGGTCAGGAGTTTGAAACCAGCCTGGCCAACATAGTGAAACACCATCTCTACCAAATATACAAAAAAATTGGCAGGGCATGGTGGTACGCCTGTAGTCCCAGCTACTTGGGAGGCTGAGGCAGGAAAATCGCCTGAACCCAGAAGGTGGACGTTGCAGTGAGCCGAGACTGCACTCCAGCCTGGGCAACAGAGTGAAGATTCTGTCTCCAAAAAAAAAAAAAAAAAAAAAAAGTTACATGTAGAGTTTACACTGTATTTCTATTGAAGAGTGCTGAAGTAAATATTTGCCCTACAGAGTTCCTTATATTCTAGGTTTTGCTGACTGTATTCCTCAGTGTCATCTAATATATTTCTTGCTCTCCTGTATTTATTGTAACCTGGTAGTTTTAGACCAGTGGTTCTGAACCAGAGGTACTTTTGCTCCCCAGGGGGCAAATGTCTGGAGACATTTTTGATTGTAACAACTGGGGTGAGGGGTGTGTGTGTGTGTGTGTACTACTGACATCTAACAGGCAGAGGCTAGGGATGCTGCTAAACATTCTAAAAAGCACAAAAAATTTATCCATTCTAAAATGTCAATAATGCTGAGATGAGAAACCCTGTTTTAGCGACTTACACTGCAATTTGATTTTTTTCATAAGACTATTTGATATGGTTTGGCTCTGTGTCCCAATCCAAATCTCATGTCGAACCATAATCCTCAATGTTGGGGGAGGAATCTAGTGGGAGGTGATTGGCTCATGAGGGTGGATTTCCTCCTTGCTGATCTCATGATACTGAGTTCTCACAAGATCTGGTTGTTTAAAAGTGTGCAGCACTTTCCCCATTCACTCTCTCTCTCTCTCGCCGTCATGGTAAGACACGCTTGATTCCTCTTCACCTTCCCTATGATTTTAAGTTTCCTGAGGCCTCCCAGCCATGCATCTTGTACAGCCTGAAAAACTGTGATTCAAATAAACCTTTTCTTTATAAATTACCCAGTCTCAGGTAGTTCCTTATAGAAGTGTGAGAATGTACTAACACAGAAAATTGATACAAGAGAAGTGGGGCACTGCTATAAAGATATCTGAAAATGTGGAAACAACTTTGGAACTGGGTAATAAGCAGAGGCTGGAACAGTTTGGAAGTCTCAGAAGACAGGAGGATGAGGGAAAGTTTGGAACTTCAAAACTTGTTGAGCGGTTGTGACCAAAATGCTGACAAGGATATGGAGAGTGAAGTCCATGTTGAGGTGGTCTCAGAAGGAGATGAGGAACTTACTGGAAACTGGAGTAAAGGGCACTCTTGGTATGTTTTTGCAAAGAGACTGGCAGCACTGTGCCCCTGCTCAAGAGATCTGTGGAACTCTGAACTTGAGAGATGATTTAGGGCATCCGGTGGAAGAAATTTCTAAGCAGCAAAGCACTCAAGATGTGGCCTGGCTGCTTCTAACAGCCTATGCTCATTTGCATAAACAAAAACGACCTGAAACTAGAACTTTAAAAGGAAAGCAGAGCATGAAAGTTTGGAAAACTTGCAGCCCAACCATGCAGTAGAAAAGAAAAACCCATTTCCTGGGGAAGGAATTCAAGGCTGCAGAAACTTGTGTAAGTAAATTAGAGCCAAATGTTAATGGCCAAGACAATGAGGAAAATGCCTCCAGGGCATGTCAGAAGCAGCCCCTCCCATCACAGGCCTGGCGGTCTAGGAAGGAAAACTTGTTTTCTGGGCCAGGTCCAGGGCCCTGCTGCTCTGTACAGCCCTGGGGCGTGCTGCCCTACATCCTAGCCACTCCAGGTGTGGCTAAAAGGGGCCAAGATACAGCTCAGGCCATTACTTCAGGGGGTGCAAGCCCCAAGCCTTGGCAGTTTCCACAAGGTGTTGGTCCTGTGGGTGTGCAGAAGGCAAGAGTTGAGGTTTGGAGGAGACACTACTTAGGTTTCAAAGGATGTATGGAAATGCCTGGATGTCCAGGCAGAAGTCTGCTGCAGGGGCAAAGCCCTCATGGAGAACCTCTACTAGGGCAGTGTGGAAAAGAAATGAGGGGTTGGAGCCCCCACACAGAGTCCCCACTGGGACACTGCCTAGTGGAGCTGTGAGAAGAGGGCCATTGTCCTCCAGACCCCAGAATAGTAGATCCACTGACAGCTTGCACCGCGTGCCTGGAAAGTTGCATGCATTCAATGTCAGCCCATGAAAGCAGCTGTGGGGGATGTACCCTGCACAGCCACAGGGGTGGAGCTGCCCAAAGACTTGGGAGTCCATTCCTTGCATCAGTGTGGCCTTGATGTGAGACATGGAGTCAAAGGAGATTTTTTTGGGGCATTAAGACTTACATGTTTGCCCTGCAGGGTTTCAGACATGTGTGGGGCCCGTAGCTCCTTCGTTTTGGCTGATTTCTCCCTTTTTGAAAGTGGGTATTTACCTAATGCCTGTGCCCCCATTATATCTTAGAAGCAACTAGCTTGTTTTTGATTTTACAGGTTCATAGATGGAAGGGGCTTGCCTTGTCTCTGATAAAACTTGTACTTAGACTTTTGAGTTAATGCTAGAACGAGTTAAGACTTTGGGGGACTGCTGGGAGGGCATGACTGTGTTCTGAAATGTGAAAAGGACACGAGATTTGGGAAGGGCAGGGGGCAGAATGATATGGTTGGCTCTGTGTTCCCGGCCAAATCACATGTTGAATTGTAATTCCCAATGTTGAGGGAGGATCTTGGTGGGAGGTGATTGGATAATGGAGGCGGATTCCCCCTGTAGTTCTTGTGATAGTGAGTGAGTTCTCACAAGATCCAGTTGTTTAAAAGTGTGTAACATTTCCCCCTCTTCCTCTGCCATGGTAAGATGTGCTTGCTTCCCCTTCACCTTACACCATGATTGTTAAGTGTCCTGAGGCCTCCCAGCCACGCTTCCTATACAGCCTGTGGAACTGAGTCAACTAAACCTCTTCATAAACTACCCAGTCTCAGGTAGTTCTTTTTAGCAGTGTGAGAAGAGATACCCTATTCCATATTGGTGGTGTGTCCTTTCATTAGGATACACATAAATATCTGGTTATCTTTTTGTGATGCTGGAAACTAATGTAATCTGATTCATTAGCAGCTGCAAAGTAGTAACAGCCTAATTCCTTTATTGTTTATAAATTACTTCTTTAAAGAGAAATTTCTCATCATTTATTTATTTTCAGGATAAATGCAAAATTCTCTAACCATTTTTCAAATTCACGAGTCAGTTCCCAAGTATCCTCCCAAGTGACCAATATTATTTTATTTTAGCATCATTATATAAACTTGTACATTTAGACATTTTTTATAAGTTTCAATCTATTATCTCTTCATGTATGGTGGGTAAAAGATTCTTCATGTAGGCTCCTGGGTCCTGTTGATAACCAAGTCATCTGTGATAATTTTTTTGATTTTTGTTATGACAAGATGATCATGGTTAATCTTATATAAACATTTCTTCTCCTGGACCTGAAATCAGCCATTTTTCCAATGGGCCACTTTAGTGAAAAATAGTATTGAGAGGTCATAATCTAGGTCTTTTGAGTAGACAAAGCTAGGAAATGTTTGTTTTTTTGAGAAAATACATTGAGTTCATTCTGATATTTACATTCAAATTAAAAGCTTTAAGGTTTTATTACTTTTCTTCTTCTATATCTGAATCCCTTTTCTCTTATGCTAAAAACAGTAATTACATTAACGTAACTACTTATTTGTTTTACTCTATAATATTTTCAGAATAACATTACAAATATTAACATTGTGATTACTGAAAACAGTACATGATTTTTTTTTGCAATTTTTTTTTTTGCCCTTAGAATCATTACAGTGTTTTATAGTCATTTGGAATAACTTTTCTCTGTTAGGCTATGTTGCTAACAAAACAAAGTTAGATGCATTTGTTTCACTGTGCTTTTACTAAGCTTGTCTTTTTGGAAAATTTCATTTAGTTTTGTTGGCAGATGGTTCCAAAGTGGAAAAAATGTAAGATCTATTTAGATGAGTGTAGCTTTTAACCTTGTCATTTCCCACCCCCAGTTAAAAAAAAAAAAAAAGATTCTGGTATATCACTGTAGTTTTTAAATAAGCCAACATAAAGGCATAGTAATCACTTTCCCTGATCCTTTCTTTGATAGTAACATACTATAAAGTTTTCTCTCCTTTCTTTTTTAGACCTAAGAATATATATATATCACTCCATAGCAGCATATTGAGATATTTAAGCTTTTTAAAATTTATATTTCCATTTGCCTGGTATACCTTTGCTCCTCCATTTACTTAAGTTTTCATGAGGTATAATTTACATACCATAAAATTCGCTCATTTGAAGTGTACAATTCAATGACTGTTAGTAAATTTACAGAGCTAGGTAAACACCACCACAGTCCAACTTCACATTTCCATGACCCGAAAAGATCCCTTGCACCCATTCATCCTTTTATTTTAAAGCTTTCTCAAACTCTTTTAGATGTAACTCTCACATTCTGCACAGTGTTGGAATTTACTTCCAAAAAATATTTTCATAGGTGAATTATATCCATTTGCATTTAATAATATGACTGATGTTTGGCTTAGCTCTGCCACTGTTTTATGTTGTATTTGTTTTTATGTCTCTTACATCTGTAAATAAAATATCTAGTCTTTAGTTATGTGATCTTTTTGCCCTGCCAGTCTCTTGTCTTTGTATATTTTTTTGGTATTTAGGAAGGCTTTTATTTTTATTTCAAAGGTTATTATCATGCAAATATCTTACATAATATCCTTATGTCCTTAATAATTTTGGGGGATACTATCTATTGGCTCCCCACTATAAATAATTTTGAAATTCTCCCTTATTTTCCTCTCCCAAAACATCTAATTTGAAGCAATAACTTTTTATTTCCTGAAAATATCTATAGGACAATCAGTAAATATATTCTATTTTACTTGCATTATTTCCTTTCTTACATTTTCAGAGAAATGTGCTTTAGTTACACTGTCAGACTTATAACCATAGAATAGATATTTTATGATCTCCTTTATCATGTAGCTCTAGTTCTCTTCAGTAAGGAGTTTTGTTCTGCAAAGGAGTTTCAGTTAGTTTGAGAGTTCACAAGGCTAGATCACCCCAGCACTATCCAGCCTTTCTGAAGTCTATAAAGTTGCCTCCCAGTTTTAGCTGCTCTCAAATTGGTCTCTAAGCGTTCTACAACTAATGGGACCTTTAGATATGATCAGGATGCTGGCAATCTGATATTTAGATTCTCTGAGCCCTCCCTTGCTGATACTATGCTAGTCTTGATGCTGCTGCTGATTTATTTTACCCACTTGTATTCTGGAGTTCACAGGTGTTGTATAATAAAGAATTTGACTGGGCTTTGTTGCTGGTTCCTCTAAAGTTCTTGGAATTGAGCAACAGGAAAGTCTGTAATACTCATGAGCCCCTTGGATCACTCCTGAGTTAATGCTAAGAATAAGACTCAGGATGAGGGTAGAAAATGCCACAAAGATCAACTGCATGATTTGAGCAATACACATGTCTTTGAGCCACATGATTTCAGCCCAACTTCCCAAACTCCAGGGAAGAGGGCTGATGATCAAGCTCAATCACATGGCCAATGATTCAATCAACTTTGTCTACATAATGAAACCCCAATAAGAAAACTGAGTACTGAAGCTTCGTAGAGCCTCCTGGTTGATGAATCAGGAGATGTGTGAGGAGGGTGATGCACCCTAATTGCACAAGAAAAGAGTAAGGAAACTTTCGAGTTTAGGACCCTCCAAGATGTTGGTTGCCCTGTGTCTCTTAATTTTGCTAGTCCTGATTGTATCTTTTATAATAAAATTATAATCATTAAGAAGTGTTTTCTTGAATTCTGAGTTGTTTTATCAAATTACTGAATCTGAGGGGGGTCATAGGAACTCCTGAATTTGTAGCTAGTTGGTCAGAAATACAAGTGACCTGGGGACCCCTAAACTTGAGGATGGTGTCTGAAGTAAGGGAACCGTGCCCCTATGGTATACAGTTTGATAGTGACTCAGGATGGTTAGTGTCAGAACAGTACTGCAGTACAGCCGTATGGATACCTTGAAACTTAGTTTTGTTATACGTGTTGTCCATAGGTTTGCTGTTACATTATTCTAGTTGCTCTTCTATTTTTGGGAAGGGATTCTGGAGATTCAAAAACTATGCCACTGTCACTACCATCTTATTGCCAGCTCTCCTTTAGGTTTTAAGTTAATGTGGTATATCACATGTTCTCCCTTCCACCCAGTATTTCTGTGTTTATCATTTCACAGTTAGATATTAACAAAAGATTAAATTGCTGAAGTTACTCAACCAGTCTTAAGTATTTTAAGTATTGCTTCCTCATCAACATGATGCATTAAATTTGTGAGTTAAATAGAATAAAACAACAAACTATATATTGCTAGTGATGACACATGATACATATTTTCAAACTAGTCTGAGGTTAGAACCTCAAAATAAAAAGTAAAGGCAAACATTTTACCTCTGTAAGACGGAGTTGTGAAGATGCAGCCATATAATCTGATTCTAATTTGTTTTTCTCAGAGATCACTGTAGTATTTTGGAGAATTAAATCTACTTTTTGTATATGCAAAGAAGTACAAATCTAGGAACAAAAACCCCTAAGAGTTAATTTTTATGTTACCTATGTTTTAGAAATAAAAAATAGTTTTGTAAAACAAAATTATAAACCATGAAAAAATAATTTTCCTATAGTGCCTGACATCTCTCTCAAACAGTTCTTATAACAATTTTTTAGAAAGTATTTTCCTTTGTTTTTAAGGGAGTCATCTGGAATAAACACATTTAGCTTAATGAGTGCTTTTATCCTATTTATTACCTCTAAAGAAAATGTCAAGCAACTAAGCAAGCTGAAACTGATCTCTTGCTTACATAACCAAAATGTCAAAAACCTTAATCAAAACCTTCCCTCCCTCTAAAGGTTTTACTATCTTATCTACCCGCTATTTTCTGTAAAAAAATGACTAAAATTAAAACAATACCTTACCTTTATTAGGTTTGTTAATTCAGTAACAAGTTTTGCTTTTTGAACATTTATTTCTTTGATTTTGGTACTTGCTTTTCGCTCTTCCTCTTCAAGGTTGCAAGTATCCTGTTCCATCAGTTTTAAACTGTATGACACATATAATGATGAAGAAATCAGCGTTAAACACAAGCATTGAGCCCAAATTCTTCGGTCTCCCGCAGTTTTCTGGGATATATTTAGCAATACTTTTCAGATATATGAACTGCTAGTTCCTAGATTAAACAATCATTTTGTGTAATCAGTCAGGATTAAAAAATATCTGTTGAGATATATTATGTGCCCCAGCATAGTCCAGGTAATGCCTGTGTTAATTATTTAGGATCTGGAGTCAGAAAGATGGCTTTGTTGCCTCTTTGACATTCACTAATGAGCAGTTTAACTCTGGACAAGTTACTCTTCTGAGCCTCAGTTTCCTCATCTATAAATTATAGATAATAACAGTACTTCCTCCATAGGGCTGTGGTGAAGCTTAAAAAGGTACTACATTGTTTCCTTATGTATGGGGGGGGTAACACATGTAACACACTAAATGTAGTGCCTGGCCCATCACTGATCAATCAATACAGGTTGTTTCTGTTGCTATTAATATTGTTTACAAAACAGTCACTTCCCTTAAGGAGCGTAAGTGGGGAGAGTCAATAGCTAAAAAACAGAAACAAAAAATAAAACACAACACAATAATCCTAAAAGTTAATAGTATGCTCTCAATTTTAAGATGAAGAAACTAAGCCTCAGGTAAGTGAAGTAAATTGCCTAAAATCACAGATATTAAGTGTTAAGATGTGTTTGGTACCAAAGTCCATGTTCTTTCCACTACACCATGTTGCCTCCAAGGGAAAAGAACAAAGGATGGAAGCAATAATAAATAAGTTCAGTGGGTGCTGTAGAGAGTGGCCAGAATGGTACAAGGAAGGGTATGTTGGGGAGGGGAGGGAGAAAAGTTGGAATGGGTAGAGCGAAACAAGATTTTGAATAATCATAAAAGTTTGCCAAAAGGAGAGTAGTGTTTAATTAAATTTCATGTAGTAACTGTAGAAAGCCATAATGAATTTTTTTTTTTTTTTTTTTTTGAGATAGGAGTCTTACTCTGTTGCCTAGGCTGGAGTGCAGTGGCACAATCTCAGCTCACTGCAACTTCCACTTCCCAGCTCAAGTAATTCTCCTGCCTCAGCCTTCCAAGTAACTGGGATCACAGGCGCCCACCACCATGCCTGGATAATTTTTATATTTTTAGTAGAGACAGGGTTTCACCCTGTTGGCCAGGCTGGTCTCAAACTCCTGACCTCAAGTGATCCACCCGCCTGGGCCTCCCAAAGTGCTGGGATTACAGGCGTGAGCCACAGCACCCGGCCTCATAATGAATATTCTTGAATGTGGTAGGAACATGCAAAGAAAATATATTTTACAACAGTCTTTTGGATGAATTAAATAGAGAAGTGACCAGTCAGGCAGAGTCCACTAACTAGGTCACCACTGCAGTAGTCCAAAGTGAATAGAAGTAGGAGATAGTAGGCTAGTAACAGGTATGAAAAGTCATCTCACTGTGAAAAATCAACATTACTTTATGAGGAGAAAGTTTAGTTTTAGACAATGGGTTCAATACAGCAGTTGCACAGTAAAAGTTGAGCACTTTGCAGAAGATTGAATAGGAATGAAGGAAAGGGTTAAAAGTTTTAAAAAAAAAAGGTTTAAAGTTGAAAAAAATTCTGGGAAGCTAGACTAAATAGATATATCTTGATTTAAACAACCAAGGCACATTACCAATTTTAAAAATAGAAGTTAATGGGCAATTGTTTGCTTTAAAAAAACATAAACAACAAAGAACAAATCTTCCTAATACATTTCAAATATGATTCAATTTTTAAATGTGTTTAGGAATACAAACTATATTAAGTCAAAGTAAAATACCTTATTCAAGATGAGCTGTTACTTATTATTAAAGATTATGTCACTAATATCTACCTTTAGTCTATAGACAAGAAGTCAGAACAACAACAAAAAGCTGTGGGCTGTGTTATGGTAGGATATGGAAAAAACCTTGAAACTGGAAACCATGTGCCTTTTCCCCAGACTTGATACCCTAATAGCTTTTATCCTACCTTATATATTCTGGTTTCTACAAAAGATCTAAAAGTTACAATCGTTCTGAGAATGGGTGACTGGGCTTTCACAACAAGCCAGTAGTTTTCCATTTAGAAAAGACTTTTGGCTGGGTGTGGTGGCTCATGCCTGTAATCCTAGCACTTTGGGAGGCTGAGGTGGGAGGACTGATTGAGGTCTGGCGTTCGAGACCAGCCCCAGCAACATAGCAAGATCCCATCTCTACAAATAAGCTGGGCATAGTGGTGCACACCTGTGGTCCCAGCTACTCAGGAGGCTGAGGCGTGAGGATCGCTTGAGCCCGAGTTCAAAGCTGCAGTGAGCTGTGATCATGCCACTGCACTCCAGCCTGGGTAGCAGAGCAAGACCCTGTCCCAAAAAAAAAAAAAAAAAAAAAGACATTCGACAATACTATATTCATATTTTGCACAGAATTCTGTGACCCATTAAGGCCAAGCAGACATAATTCTAATTGTCACAAGGAAGACTGCAGCTAAATGAGATAAACCCTCAGGTGTCAAATCTATTCTGTAAAAATCAATATAACCTCTTTCCCTATTACTCTGTTTCAGAACGAGAGAGAAAATAGCCAATTTGACAATTTTTCTGCCTACACCTTCCCCTCCCCTCTCCTACCATTCAGAACTCAATGGACATAGTGTTTTGGATAATCATGTAGGGCGGTGGTTCTCAAAGTGTGGTCCACAGACTCCTGGGGATACCTGAAACTATTTCAGGAGTCTGTGAGTTAAAAACTGTTTTCATGGTAATAACAGGGCATCATTTGCCTTTCTCACCATGCTGACATTTGCACTGATGGTGTAAAAGCAATGGAGAGTAAAAATGCTAGTGTTTTAGAATAAAGGTAAGTCTACCAAAACTAGTGCACCAAAGTATACTAGTTCTTAGATTCTTCACTGCCATGCACTTGAAATTTTTAAAAATGCCAAATTCCCTTAAATATCCTTGATGAAGCAGTAAAATTCATAAATTTTATTAAACCTCAAAATCTCAAGTATATATATTTTTAATATTCAATGTCATGACATAGGACGTACATAATATAGTTATCCCCTAGTATCCATCAGAGATTGGTTTCAGGACTCCATAAGGATTCCAAAATCCACAGATGCTTAAGTTCCTTATATAAAATGATGTAGTATTTGCATATGGCCTATGCACACCCTCCCATATATTTTATATTATCTCTAGATTACTTATAATACCTAATACAACATAAATGCTATGTAAATAGTTGTTATATTGTATTGCTTAAGGAAAAATGACAAGAAAAAAGTCTGTACATGTTCCATACAGACATAACCATCCATTTTTGTCACCCTGAATATTTTTCTTTCTTCCCTCCTCCCTGCCCTGCCTAAAGAGATGAGGTCTTGCCATGTTGCCCAGGCTGGTCTCAAACTCCTGGACTCAAGTAATCCTTCCGCCTTGGCCTCACAAACTGTTGGGATTATAAGTATGAGACACTGCACCTGGCCTTCTGAATATTTTTGATCTGTGGTTGGTTGAATCCACGGATGTGGAACCCACGAATATAGAGGGCAGGCTGTACTTATTACACATCTGTAGAATATTCAAAAGTATAAATGTTGTTTCAAGGAAAAGCACTTGTGTGATTAAGTTTGGAGTTATACTAGACACTTTTTTCATGGAATACCATTTTTACTTAAAAAAATGACAAACTATAATTGTTTGGACTTGGCTATTTGGTCATTTTTCTTTTTCCAAAAAGGAATAAAGGGAGCTTGTCATTTCAAGGAAAATAACTGACATTTGTTGCCAATGATAAAGTTCATTTGAAATATCTATGTGACTTGATGAACCAGTATTTTCCAAATGACCAATGCATGCTATAACTAAATCATTCATGAATAAAAGCGCCATCTAAAGTGCAATGGATTTTAATGTAACAGAGTACGCAAGATCACTGATATGGTTTCAGACTCTACACTGCAATTAAACTTTAATAAACTACACTTTGGCAAGTTTTGATGTAGTATTAAAGAAGAATATCCACAATTATCTGAAGTCTAAAATACTCCTCCCTTTTCCAACTGCATATTTATGGGAAGCTGGATTTCCTTCACATACTTCAACTCAAACATTTCACTACAAACTCAATACAGAATTAAGTAGGGAAAAACCTACTGACTTCAACTAAAGAAATCTGCAAAAATGTTAAACAATGCCACTCTTCTCACTAAATGTATTTTGTCGGGAAAACAGTTATTTTTAATACATTTTTATGTTAACATATAATGGGCTTGTCATTTTTAAAATAAATTACTGTCCCATCTCTACCTAAAAAAATAAATTAATGAATATTTTAAACATTCTCAGTTTTAATTTCTAATATGGTAAATATCAATAAATACAATCCAGGTAAACAAAACCTCTTCAAGGTCCTCATTAATTTTTAAGCATATAAAGGAGTTCAGAGACTGGAATAACAGATCAAAGAACAGAAGAACTTGTAACACTCAACATTCATCTCCTTTTGCCCTATGGACTAAAATTGTATTTTATGTAGTAAGATTAAAGATTAAAGAAATTACTACAAAGCGTGCTTGTGGAAATGCTGTTGTTATTACAGTATATAATTAATATTCTCCCATACAGTAATTTGTGCCTCCCCCCTGAACAGGCTAAAAGATACCTTCCTAGTTTGGAACTGATTTTCTGTTCCAGTTGTCTTTTCTTGGTTTTTCTCTCAAGAAGCTCCTTCTTCTTTTGTCTAAGTTCATTGTCTTTGTGCTCCAGATGTTTGCTTGTTTCACGTAAGGCAATCAACCTTGAATCCACTGCTTGCAATTTTCTACTAATTTCCTATAAAATATTTAAAAATTGTTAACATATTTAAAAACCCGTTCCAGTGAAAGTATTAGAAATCCAGTTAATATTTTCTAATATTCGGATCAAATTAACCAACCTTTAGCTGTTCTTCTAAGTGTCTTCTTTGCTCTAGGTCCACAGTGACAGTGAGAAACTGGGCTACTTTTAGAGATGTGTTACTAGAAATAATTTTGTTTGAATAAAAAGAAGTTTTCACCACATACTTTTCTTCTGCTGTATAAATTTGTTTTAATCGGGTTTCTTGTATTACCTATAATGTAAAACAACAATTAGTGCACATCTAATATAAATTATATGTTTTAAAGTACTAAATAATTAGAAATACAGACCAACTGAATTTTGGAGGATCAAAATACAGTAGATATACCTTTTTTTTTTTTTTGAGACAGGGTCTCATTCTGTCACCCAGGCTGGAATGCAGTGGCACGATCTCAGCTTACTCCAGCCTCAACCTCCCAGGCTCAAGTGATCCTCCCACCTCAGTCTCCTGAGTAGCTGGGACTAGAGGCATGTGCCACCACGCCCGGTTAATTAAAAAAAATTTTTGTAGAAATGGAGTTTTTCCATGCTTCCTATGGGGGCTGGTCTTGAATTCCTGCCTCTGAGATTCTCCCGCCGTGGTCTTCCAAAGTGCCGGGATTACAGGTGTGAGCCACTGAGTGTAGCAATTTTTTTTTAACCTATCCAACAAAATTTCAAACAAGGTGGCCCATACAACTAGCAAAGTCAGCTATACTTCTACGCCACTATATGACTCTCCCAAGTAGTTTTGGAGCTTTGTTACATCTAAAGAAGAGATACCAGGAGAGAAGGGTGCTCAGTACATTTAACTATGTTATCTTGGGTAAGTCATTTACTCTCCCTTCCTCTCAGTTATACTGTTCGAAGATACATAATCTTATGTTTAGTTCCTGTGTATTTGAGAATAATCATCAAATGAAACATTTTTCATAGATTTCAAAGCCTTTTCTTATTTTAAAAGTTTTTTTAGAACTTTTCTCTCAAGAATTTATACATGGATTTCATAAACTAAAATATATTATAAATACCATAAGCATACCATTATTTGATCTATTTCTGTATATTTATAGATAGGCTGCTGCAATGCAGAGCATTTTTAGAGGTTGTTTTCAATCTCTAAAAACCTTTAGATACTATTGTAATACTACTGTGGCTTGTTTCCTTCCAGAAGTTTATAGTCTAAGTGAAGAGGTAAGACATATTTAAGCACACTAGGTCAACAGGCGTAAATCCTAAATCCCGACTAATCTGAAATAAAGGGATAGACTGGAAGACTTTAGCGTATCGAAGTCTCCTAAAAATGAGTTTTAAACTGGATTTGAACTGACAGAGTTAGTGAAGGAAGGGCACTTCCCATAAAAGTGACATCTCAAGCTAAATAAGTCAGCAGACAATTTAACCAAAGGGAGAATCTTAGAAATTAATGAGAGAACAATTCCGTAAATAGGGTATACTGTTAGAGAACGTAAAATGTTAAGAGTTAATAATAAAGGAAAACATAAAGAATATATTTTTATTGTATTCTGAGGAAGAGATACAGCCATTATTGCCATTATCTAGCCATTATTGTCTCAAACAGAAGGACTGCAGATATAAAGGTAGTAAATTTCCTCAATAAAGGTTTTCATCTTCTGAAAGATAGCTAAGATAATCTTTACTAGGTGCTTGAAACACTTTCTAACTTGGTTTTCTTGTACATACACATGTCTGAAAAGTATATCATCATAAATTATATACAACATAGAACTGAGGCATTGGGACAATAAGGTATTTGATGTGTTTGAGAATTTAAAAAATACAGTATATAACACCAAAGTGATTAAGATTAATGAAAACACCTGAAAAAGAAATGAGAAGAAAAGAATTTCACTTTTAATATAAATAATATGAATTCCAAAGCTATTTCTCTAGTACAAACAGCAGTGTCAAAGCTCCGTAGGTGACTTAAAATGTTAAAAGCAAAAGTACACGAAAATAACTCAACTTGAAGCAATGTTCAAAAAGGAAAATAAATTTCCAAAAAAAGTAATTGCTCCTTTCTGCCCCAAAGTGAAGTTTAAAAGTCCTTATCAACCTTTTTATTGTCTCTCTGCGTTAGTAAAAAAGTCCTACTAATCTTACTTTCAGAGAGAGCCCCACCTACTTTTAAAACTTTGACAAAAATTGGTTTGGTCTATGCATATGGTCTTGTCCTCTTTTCTAAACCTCAGTGAATTAATAAAAAAAAGTAGTATACCCACACAGAGACTTCTACTTTTGGTTTTCACAAGTGATTACCATAATACGATACAATTCTAACCAAAGGCAGGCAACTTACTGTGACTTGTTTTTGCGAAATGAGTTGGTAATGAGCTCTCATTTTTCTATCTTCTGTTAATGAAGTATAGACAGCCCCCAAATGAATCATCTTAGGAATATTTATATACTGGTTGTTAGAAATTTAAAACATATTTTTAAATAAATTCAATATTATAAGTAGTAGTCAGGTCTATAATTGGTTATTAGATGCTTATAAGCAGTATTAATACAGCAACTTGGTATTAATATTGGAAAAATCTGTTTCAGGAGAGATTTCCTTTCTGTTTCTGCCTGTGATAAAAGTGCATAGGGTTTGGAGTCACGGAGATTGCTTTAAAGAATAAAATTCCAAACAGTACTAGCAGAATACAGAAACTAGGAGTTTCTGTGGCTGTATGTACTAGTCAAACAAATCCTATGAGTGGTCATTCATACGTGAGATAATCTTAATTATAAGTTTTAAGAAAAGGAAGGTTGACCAAAAACAGTTTTATACCCCAGCCTGCCATTCTAAAGTATAATTTGTCTTAAAAATAATCTCACATATAATAATTTAAAAGACTAAACTACTAATACAATGCTTTAACATAGGTTTACCAAGCAAGGCAGAATCAGGTTAGTGTACCAGGTATCTCTTTTCAGGTTTTAACTTTACTGAATTACCCTAAATGTATTAACTATTTATTCTAGTTAACTCCTCATCACTCCTCTCATAATGTATTAGTTAACAGTCAATGTTTTATGTCACATGGAAAATAATACAAAGATAATTTCTGCATGATTAAAAACAACTGACTTACTTAAATTCTGAAACATTTTGCTTGCCTTTAGCTAAGAAGTTTTAACAAAACTACATTTTTGGTACATGATTCAGTACATGATTCACTACTTCCTTACCCGTTCAATTCTTTCTCTGGTCTTTTCAGTTCCTACAGGAACTTCGTGAATATGATACTGACAGCAAAGGTAACTCATTACAGGATCAGGTGCATCAAATAATTCTCTCAAATAAGAGAAAAATCCGTATTGTCTGAAAGGAAAAGTATTGATTAGATTTTTCTTCTTAAAATATCGTTAAAAGAACTGAGAGTTGATAAACCACCAAAAAACAATAAGTAAAACACACATTATTTCAACAATGACACAGGAAAACTCTTTTTTCTTTTTTTTATATTTTAAAAATCACTTATGACCTATTCACTTACCAGAAAAGCTTAAGCTTTTTATGATTACAAACTACTCTTTTTAAATTTCTTCCATTATGTTTAGAATGCTTATTTATATTCCAAGTTAAGATATTTACTTATAATTATTTTATAATTAAAATTTTTTACATTTAGTCCTTTTGGAAATTATTTCTGCATTATGAAGTGATAATTTATCATTTCAGTTTTCCCAATAACTAACCAACTACTTTAGCATCTTTTATTAAATAGTTTAGTATTGTTCTGCAAATTTGAAACATCATATCGCATCACACTCGCTGTGTGCTAACTACATCATGGTCTTATGCCTAAATTTTTCCTTATATTTGACTTAAGAGATCTTAAAAGGAAGTAATACAGCTTGTAATAGCTTATTTATGTAACAATAAATGTTGAATAATTCAATATTTAAATAAATCTTAATATTTTCAAGACTTACTTAAGTTCATTTAAAGATCTTGAAGGTGCTTTGTCTGCATACGAACTCTTGGGAGCAATAACAGCATTTACTCTTAATTTTTTGTTGTCACGAACCTGAATATAGGGAAAAGAAAATATTATTTTAATTACCATATATTCTCTACTGAAACGATTTATAGTTACCATATTCCTACTGACATTTGTAGGATGGATAAGAAACTCAAACATGGCATATTAGATGTTAGTATAAATTTTTTTACTGTGATAATACTATAGTTACGTGTTTTTATAAAAAGAGTCCACTTCTTTTAGAGATACATACCAAAATATTTACAGGTGAAATAGAATGTCTGGGACTTACTTCAAAATAATATAGAAGGGAGATAGTTATGCTTACATTATTGGCAGATTATCTTGTATTGGACTAACTTTTCTACAAACAATGATTGTAAACTCTGGCCAAAATCTTAAAAACAATTATTTTAAGGCACTGGAGATGGACAAAAGAAGAAGTTGGAAAGGAGTTGACATCTGAAAGAATAGCACTAGGTGAGATTTGTGTTTATGTGGCTTGTGGCTTGGAGGCATTCCCCAATCTGGAGCATCAGGAGTGGGGAAAGAATTCCGGTAGAAAGCTGCAGTCTTTCTGGCTGGAGGGATCATAGGATGGAAGGATGGAGTTTGGGGTGACTAGAACGACTGTAAACTGAGAGGGTAAATTCTTGGAAGAAGGGAGCTGCAAAGTGAGAAGCCTCAAAATCTGCCTATAAACGCCCATCGATTTTAAATCTTTGGCTGCCTCATGAACTATGAGTGCAAAAATTCCAGGGGATTGGAGGAAAGCAACAAGTGGAAGGCTAAAACTAAAACAACAACGACAACAACAACAATAACAACCACCATCTCCACTGACCGGAGATTTCAGTTGCTGTCCATTGCTTGACAGACAGAGTTTGGAGTTTAAATCCAGCTAAGTTAACTGCCTTCTAGTTTCTTTGGAAGAAGACAATTGAATCCAGTCTCTACAGTGTTATTACCTATGATTCCAGAATATAATAAAAAATTACTGGCCGGGCACAGTAGCTCACACCTGTAACCCCAGCACTTTGGCAGACCGAGGTGGGCAGATCAACTGAGGTCAGGAGTTCAAGATCAGCCTGACCAACACGGTGAAACCCCGTCTCTACTGAAAATATAAAAAAATTAGCTGGGTGTGGTATGGGGCACCTGTAATCTCAGCGACTTGGGAGGGTGAGGCAGGAGAATTGCTTCAACCCAGGAGGCGGCGGTTGCAATGAGCCGAGATCACGCCATTGCACTCCAGCCTGGGCAACAAGAGCGAAACTCTGTCTCAAAACAAAAACAAAAACAAAAAACCCAACTACTAAGCATAAGAATAAAATGCCACCATTGTCAAGAGAAAAAGCAACTAAGAGGAACTGATTCCACAAAGACCTAGATGTTAGAACTAGCAAAGAAGTTTAACGTAGCTATTTTATTTATATATATATATATACACACACATACACACACACACATGTTCAAGAAAACTATGGTTTATTATCATCAACAGGCGGAGAATCTCAGCAGACAGAATAAAGAGAATTAAATGAAAATTCTAGAACTAAAATATGCAGTAGCTGAAATGAAAAATTCACTGATGGGTTTACTGATGAAAGATCCTAAAACATTAAAAAGATAATATCATGAAAAACTAATATCATGAATAACTTAGATGAATTGGAAAAAAATCCTTAAAAACACAATTTGCCAAATTTAAAGCAAGATTAAAAAAAAGCTGAAATAGCCTTTACATGTATTAGAGAAACTCAATTTGCTATAAAAATTCTAATGAAGAAAAAGTCTATACTAAGATGTTTTCACTGATAAATTTGATGAAACAGTTAAGGAAGCAATAATACCAAGACTCTGCAGAAAACAGAAGGATGAAACACTTCCCAAGTCATTTTATGATACCAACATAACTCTTATGCCAAACTCTTGACAAAAACATTACAAAAAAGTCTATAAACCAATATCCCTCAGGAATACAAAAGCAAAAATCCTTTGTAAAATACTGGTAAACAGAATCCAGCAATGTATGAACAGTATACATGACCAAGTGGAGTTTATGCCAGGAATGCCAGACTGATGTAACAGTCAAAAATCAACCAATCTAATTTATCATACTAACAAAATAAAATGTAAAAGCCATATGATCATCTTAGCAGATGCAGGAAACCATCTGACAAAACTTGACATCCATTTATGATAAAAATTCTCAGTAAAACAGGTAGACAAGGGAACTTTCTCAATCTAACAAAGAGCATTTGTGGAAAATCTACAGCAAACCTCATACCTAATGATGAAATATTAAGTGCTTTCCTCCTAAGTCTGGAAACACGTAAGGGTGTCCAATCTTGTCATTTGATATAGTTTGGCTCTGTGTTCCCATCCAAATCTCATTCCAAAGTACAATCCCACATGCTGAGGGAGGGACCTGGTGGGAGGTGATTGGATCATGGGGGCGGTTTCCCCCACGCTGTTCTCATGATAGTCAGTTCTCACACAATCTGATGGTTTAAAAGTCTGTTGCAGTTCCCTGCCCACACTCTCTCTCCTGCTGCCATGTAAGATGTGCCTTACTTCTTCGCTTTCCGCCATGATTGTAAGCTTCCTGAGGCCTCCTCAACCATGCAGAACTGTGAGTCAATTAAACCTCTTTTGTTTATATATTACCCAGTCTCAGGCAGTTCTTTTTTTTTTTTTTTTTTTTTTTTTTGAGATAGTGTCTTCACTCTGTCACCCAGGCTGGACTGCAGTAGCACAATCTCAGCTCGCTGCAACCTCTGCCTCCCAGGTTCAAGTGATTCTCCTGTCTCAGCCTCTTGCATAGCTGGGATTACAGGTGTCCGCCACCATGCCCGGCTAATACAAGCAGTTCTTTGTAGCAGTGTGAAAATGGACTAATACATCATTTCTCCTCAACACTGTCCTGGAGGTATGAGTAAATGTAATAATGCACAATAAAGAAATAAAAGATTGGGAAAAAAAAGTAAAATGACCTATGTGCAAAAGACAGGACTTTCTACACAGAAAGTCCTATGGACTCTACAAAGCAACCATAGGCATACCTCACTTTATTGTGCTTTGCTTTACTGACCTTCAAAGATATTGCGTTAAAATACATTTTTTTTTTGGCTGGTCCAATGGTAGTGGGTTATCAGAAGTTATTAACATAGTGTCATTAAAGTTGGTATACAACCCCCCACTACTAAATTTGACTGGTTTAAAAACAATTTTTTTTTTAACACATTCAAGGTTTGCAGCAACCCTATGTCAAAAAAAGTCTATAGTGCCATTTTTCCAATAGGATGTGCTCATCTTGTTGTGTCTCTGTGTCATACTCTGGTAATTCTCCCAACTTTTTTATTATTGTTGTATGTGTTATATAGTGATCTATGATCTTTGATACTGCCATTGTAACTGGAATGCCACATACCACACCTAGGTAAGACAGTGAACTTAATCGATAAATGCTGTGTATGTTCTGACTGTTCCAATGACCATCTGTTCTCCAGTCCCTCTCCCTCTCCTTGGGTCTCCCTATTCCCTGACACACAACATTTCCCTGACTGAAACCAGACCAATTAATAACCCTACAATGGCCTCTAAGTGTTCAAGGGAAAAGAAGAGTCACATGTCTCTCACTTTAAATCAAAAGCTAAAAATAAAGCTTACTGGGGAAGGCATGACAAAAGCTGAGCTAGGCTGAAAGCTAGCCAAGATGTGAACGCAAAGGAAGAGTTCTTGAAGGAAATTAGAAGTGCTACTCCAGTGTACACACAAAAAAGAAAGCAAACTTGCCTTATTGCAGATCTGAAGAAAGTTTTAGTGGTCTGAATAGATGATCAAAGCAGTCACAACATCCCTTTAAGCCAAATCCTAATCCAGAGCAAGCCTGAACTCTTTCCAATTATTTGATGGCTGAAAGAGGTGAGAGAAGAAAAGCTTGAAGCTAGCAGAGGTTGGTTCATGACGTTTAAGGGAAGAAGCCATTTCCATAACATAAAAGTGTAAGCTGAAACAGCAAATGCTGATGTAGAAGCTGCAGCAAGTTATCCAGAAGATCTAGCTAAGATCACTGATGAAGGTGGCTACACTAAATGACAGATTTTCAATGTAGAACCAACAGCCTTCCATTGGAAGGGAATGCCATCTAGGACTTTTATAACTAGAGAAAAGAAATCAATGACTGGATTCAAAACTTCAAAGGAAAGCTGACTCTTGCTAGGGATGAATACATCTACTGACTTTTAAGTTGAAGCCAATGCTTATTTAACCATTCCAAAAAATCCTAGGGCCCATTAGAATTATGCTAAATCTACTATCCCTGTGCTCTATAAGTTGAACAACGAAGCGTGGATGACAGCACATCTATTTACAGCATGGTTTACTGAGTATTTTAAGCCTACTGTTGAGACCTACTCCTCAGAAAAAAAAGACGCCTGTCCAAATATTACTGATCACTGACAATATACCTAGTCACCCAAGAGGTCTGATGGAGATGTACATGTAGATTAATGTTGTTTTCATGTCTGCTAACACAATATCCAATCTGCAGCCCATGGATCAAGGAGTAATTATGACTTTCAAGTCTTATTAAGAAACACAATTCACAAGGCTACTTATGGCTACCACAGATAATGACTCCTCTGATGGATCTGGGCAAAGTAAACAAAAAGCCTTCTAAAAAAGATTCATCGGCCGGGTGCGGTGGCTCACACCTGTAATCCCAGCACTTCGGGAGGCTGAGGTGGGCAGATCACCTGAAGTCAGGAGTTTGAGACCAGCCTGACCAACATGACAAAACCCCATCTCTACTAAAAAATGCAAAAATCAGCTGGGCGTGGTGGCACATACCTGTAATCCCAGCTACTCAGGAAGCTAAGGCAGAATTGCTTGTACCCAGGAGGTGGAGGTGCAGGTGCAGTGAGCCAAGATTGTGCCACTGCACTCCAGCCTGGGCAACAGAGCAAGACCCTGTCTCCAAAAAAAAAAAAAAAAGAAAAAAAAAATTCATCATTCTAAATGCCATTAAGAACATGTTTGATTCATGGGAGGAGGTCTCAAGATATCAACATTAACAGAAGTTTGAAAGAAACTGATTCCAGCCTTCAGGGATGACTCTGAGAGGTTCAAGACTTCTTTGGAAGAAGTAACAGCAGATGTGGTGGAAATAGCAAGAGAACTAGAATTAGAAGTGAAGCCCAAAGATGTAACTGAATTGCTGCAATCTCAGGATAAAACCTGAATGGAGAAGGAGTAGCTTCTTATGGATGAGCAAAGAAAATGGTTTTTTGAGATGGAAAGTACTTCTGGTGAAGATGCTGGGAACACTGTTGAAATTACAACAAATGATTTAGAATATGTCATAAATTTAGGTGATAAAGTACAGGCAGGGTTTGAAAGGATCAACTCCAATTTTGAAAGAAATTCTAGGCTGGGCGCAGTGGCTCATGCCTGTACTTCCAGCACTTTGGGAGGTCATTCCACTCTAGTCTGCGTGACAGAGGAAGACCCTGTCTCAAAAAAAAAAAAAAAGGAAAAAGAAATTCTGCTATAGGTAAAATTGCTATCGCATGCTACAGAGAGATCTTTTGTGAAAGGAAGAGTTGATCAATGTGGTAAACTTTATTGTTACCTTATTTAAGAAAATGCCACTGCCACTCCAACCTTCAGCAACCACCACCTTAATCAGTCAGCAGCTATCAATATGGAAGCAAAATCCTCCACTACTAACAAGATTAAACTCACTGAAGGCTCAGATGATTGTTAATATTTTTTAGCAAGAAAGTGTTTTTAAAGTATGTACATTTTATAGACATAATGCTATTCACACTTAATAGACATAAATAGTATAAACATAACTTTTATATATACTGGGAAGCCAAAAAGTTTGTTATGACTTGCTTTACAGCAATATTTGCTTTATAAATCTGTTATATCTCTTGTATGTCTGTACTAGAATTTAATGTAAATTCAATAGTGTCACAGGATATAAGGTCAATGTTTAAAAAAATCGATATGTCTACGTACTAGCAATGTACAATTAGAAAATGCATTTTAGAAACCCATTTATGATAGTGTTAAAAAATGTATTTTAAAATTAGACAGTGAAATACACATTTAACAAGAGATGTGTAAAACCTATACAATGAAAAAGAAAAAATGTTGAGAGACATTAATAGAGGCATAGTGGGATGCAGTAATTTCATGGTAGCACAGATTAGCAATTCTTGAACTATTTTCAGAGGATTCTAGGCTTGAACAAAGTACTAAATATATTGACGGTAAGGGGAGCTATGTTTTTCACTAATACAGAAGAGAATTACAAATATGCAAAGGAGAAAGACTAGAAGGTACTCCAAAGTTGGACTGCAACTGTAAGCAGTAGCGTGAATTCATGGTGCACATATGGTATCTAGTCTCTAGATAAATATGGAAATAAATATAGACATAAGGGTTTGCATGTTAGGACTTAGAAGCAATGAGATACCAGCCGCAATGAAAACACCTAGTATCCAGAGCTCGGTGTCTGAAAGAAAATAGGATTTTTGGTTAAAGGACTGATTATAAGGCCCAAAAGGATACATTCAAGATGCGCCTGTAACATCTTACTATGGCAAAACGAAAGAAATGCTCAAAATACAATGGCAACATATCAAAATGACACAGGAGTCAACCTGAAAATGGTCTCACTGGCCAAATATGGGGCAATTTGAGCATTAAAATAGTAATGAATTGGCCGGGCGTGGTGGTTCACATCTGTAATTCCAGCACTTTGGGAGGCCGAGGCAGGCGGATCACTTGAGGTCAGGAGTTCAAGACCAGCCTGGACAACATGGCGAAACCCCGTCTCCACTAAAAATATAAAGAATTAGCTGGGCATGGTGGTGGATACCTGTAATCCCAGCTACTCGAGATTCTGAGGCAGGATAATTGCTTGAACCTGGGAAGCAGAAGTTGGAGTGAGCCAAGAGCATGCCATTGCACTCCAGCCTGGGCAACAAGAGCAAAACTCCATCTCAAAAAAAAAAAAAGTAATGAATTAAAATACGTAAAACAATTCTATGAATCTATACTGATACAACAAACAAATAAATGGAAGAGAAGAAAAGTTCTTTCTTATAGGTAGAATGCTAACTAATAAACACAGAAGGAATGACAGCGCTAGAATCACTAATGGCTCTTAAACCTACTAGGTAGGATTTCATGAGGAACAGAATATCTGCAATCTCAAAGTATCTCCACACAAACAATTACAAAGGGAAAAAATAGTGCACACCACCCCACCCGGTTAATTTTTGTATTTGTAACAGAGATGGGATTTCAACACATTGGCCAGGCTGGTCTCGAACTCCTGACCTCAAGTGATCTGTCTGCCTTGGCCTCCAAAAGTGCTGGGATTAGAGGCATAAGCCAACACACCGGGCCTATTATTTGTTTTTAACTTTGTAATGATGTATTTCCTTTTAGAAGATTTTGTTTGAGTAACAAAAAGTGAGGTGACTGAAAGAAAAACAAGAAATAAAACTATAGATAGTACTCAGATTTGGCAAAATTTACGTTGCACATAATAGTATGTAGAAATGGCAAAAATTGTGAAGATGATTTGTAATTTACTGAAGGATGAGAAATGGTACTGTAGTATATACAATTACAGGAGAAGGTCATATAGAATAAATTTCACAATTTAAAATACACACACAAATTATAGGAGAAAGTTCTGATTCTATCTGATAAGCAGCTATGGAAAAGTGTTACAATACAAGAAAAAAGAATCCAGGTCAAATGATCAGGAATCTATATTGTATCATCAACATATGGTTTAAATCCTTAGTGCAGAGGCAGAATGAGTTTTTGACACAAGGAGAAGTAACAGGCTAAGCGGGCCATTTGCAAAATAGAGATCATTTAATTACACCTGACTGCATGCACTTTACAATGTATCATGTCTTAAAAGACATGCAACCCAAGCAACTTGACTTCTCCACTGAGCTCTTTCATCAGATTGATAAATCACTGGTTAAGCTTAAACACCTCTAACATACACAAATTTTTAACTTTTTGGAGTCTATTTTATAATTTTATACAGCCAACCTTTTTATCCAGTCACCTTTATGTTCACATACCTTGCCACTCCCAAACCAGAAGTAGGGTAATATGATAAAAGCCAAAGCAAGTCAAGACTCTTTCCAAGCACTTGTGTACCAGAGAAACACAGGACCACTTGAGCTGATTCAGAATCCTCTCCTCACTTAGACCAATTAACAAAATTGTTGAAACAAGATATACAAAAAAAATCTAAACTTAACTTTTCTTTATAAGCCTTTTAAAGAAACAGAAGACATGCAAAAGGAGTAGGAAGTCTTACAGACAACATATAACTAACCATATATATATAAGAATGTCATATATAGCTAACAATATATTATACTACATGTTATGTGGATTATATAACATTATAATAATGATAAGAGTTAATAACTACTGCTATAAGTACCTTTACATTTATTAACTGACTTAATCCTTACAACCATCTCTTGAAGTAGATAATGTTACCCTTCATTTTATAGACGAGAAAACTGAGGCATAAAACATTTAGGCAATTTGCCCAATCCCAGAATTAGAAGCAATCCCAGAATTCAAATCCTGGTAGCCCAGCTACAAAGTATACATTCTTAACTACTAAGCCTTACTGTCTTTCAGTGGCTTAGATTTTTGGTCAGTGGCCTTTCTCTAGACAGATACAGGGTTCTCATTCTTTTTAAAGAAGTTTTATTTATATTAATAAGCAACATTGTACTGATTTTCCTTTCAAAGTAAAACTAAGTTCATTACATTTTCACAAAAAGGATATCCAAGACCAAAGGTCCATTATGTTTTGTTTTCTTAAAACATGATAGAATTACTCTTCACATTAATTTCAAATGATAATTTCAAAATGTTACAGATGGAATATTATGGGATGGTTTCCTTTTATAAAGCAAATCAATTGACCCACAATGCCATAAATAGGAAAGAAATTAGCAAAACTGATTTTGCATGAGAGTGAACTGGTGGTAAAATTAGCTGTCACATTTTGCTCTAGTGAAGTTAAAACTTCAGTGCTGAAAGGTAAGAGTCAAGTGAATCAAAGTGTTATGTTGGTTAGTACTTGCCTCTTTGAGGAAAACCTCCATATCTTCTTGACTTTCAAATACAAAGGCTCTTAAGTCATTTGATGGAATATGATTTTCAATATATTTGGCATTTTTATTATCTTTCATATTGATCTAAACAAACAAACAAAAGGTCGAATTTCATGAAACCCAACTGATTATTAAAACATGTTTATATTAAAATTGGATTTAATTAGATTGTAATACTTGAGAAAAGAGAAGATAAAAAAAGAAGTTGGTATCAAAGAGTTATTTTAAAACATCTAATCCATTACTCAGAAACAATTAATACAGTACCTGGTTAAACAAAGGCCAAGATTTGAACAGTGCATATTGATTTTGATACTATCTAAGAAATAACTTTAGTTCCTTTCTAGTCAACACATTGAAAATATTCCAAACAGTCTTAGATTGTGACTTGAGTGTAAACATTTCTTATCCTTCCCTACACTTTTCATATTTTCTTAATCAAGAGAACTTCATAGATGGAATAACTGATAGGTACAAAAACACAAAGAACTTTAAACTTTATAAAACTAATGGAAAAAAAAAAAACCTTGCTATGATTTATTTGTAACTATTACTGCCCTCAAGAGAAACTTGCAGTTTATATCACCGTAACATAATCTTATTGATCTATTTTACTTTTTTCTTCATTTTTAAATTTTTTTGAGACAGAGTCTCTCTCTGTCACCAAGGCTGGAATGCAATGGCGTGATCTCAGCTCACTGAAACCTCTCCCTCCCGGGTTCAAGCAATTCCCGTGCCTTAGCCTCCCGAGTAGCTGGGACTACAGGCATCTGTCACCATGCCCAGCTAATTTTTGTATTTTTAGTAGAGACAGGGTTTAATCATATTGGCCAGGCTGGTCTCAAACTCCTGACCTCAAGTGATTGGCATGCCTTGGCCTCCCAAAGTGCTGGAATTACAGGCGTGAGCCACCGTGCCCGACCTATTGATCTATTTTAAAAACATCAACTGGGTCAGGCGTGGTAGCACTGATAACCCCAACACTTTGGGAGGCCAAGACAGGAGGATAACTAACACTGGAAGCCAGAGTTTGAGACCAGCCCAGGAAACAAAGTGAGACCCTGTCTCTAAAAAAATTAAAAAAAAAAAAAATTAGCCAGGTGTGATGGCTCTACCTGAGAGGCTGAGGTGGGAAGATCGCATAAGCCCAGGAGTTTGAGGTTACAGTGAGGTATGATGGTGACACTGCACTCCATCCTGGGCGACAGAGGGAAACTGTCTCTAAAAGGTAAAATAAAGTAAAAATGTGAATTAGACAATTCTGCATGTGAGGCTCAATGCTATGGGAGACACTAAGATAGGTTAGGGAAAAAGCTACTTCTGGAAGTACATAATCTATTATTTATTGCAGATGAATAAGTATGTCAAAAGCAGAGCATGATAAAACTCCCATTAAGAGAAGCATATAAATATAAAAAGTACTATCTATGGAATTTTAGAGATCGATTATTTCCAAAACATGGAAATCAGCTTTCTTGAAAAAATAATAAAAGGGGAGGTATTTATGTACTATAATCTATTACAAAGCAAACTAGCTAAGAGTTTGCGCTCTGAGGTCAGACAGATGTCCTTTCAAATCATATGCTTGATCTTGCTCAAGTACTACCTAAATCTCAAAAACTTTCATTACTTTCATCTGTAAGATGGACATAGTAAAACAGTTTACACCTCATAGAACTAAATATGGATTAAGAGATAACATAATTAAAATAATAGTACAGTGCTTGTCACATAAATGTTGGCCAATAGTGCTATTTTAAGTTATACAATATCAATCAGTATAGAAAAATGAGAAAACAGATACACACAAAAATTAAAACCACATGAAAACCATCATCCAGGCATAAACACTATAAACAACGAGCCTATTGTTTCACAATTTCAGGCGGGGGGCGGGAGGTACTAAATTACTTTATTGGAAGAAATGACACAAATAAAAGAAAATGTATGTGGGTGTTTACGATAACTTATAGAAAGGGTAAAAGTAACCCCAAAATGACCACAGAAAGTCATCTGTAAAAAAAAAAATAGTTATAGACAAGCCAGCCTAGGACTTAGCTCTCATGATCACATTCTCCCAGATTATATTGGTTTTTTTCTATTTTATTTTGAGACAGGGTCTCACTCTGTGTTGCCCAGGCTGAGTGCAGTGGTGTGATCACAGCTCATTGCAGCCTCGACCTCCCAGGCTCAAGCAATCCTCTCATCTCAGCCTCCTGAGTTGCTAAGACTATAGGTGCATGCCACCACGCCCAGCTAATTTTTATTTTTGTAGAGACAGGGTCTCACTATGTTGCCTAGGCTGGTATCAAACTCTTGGACTCAAGTGGTCCTCCTGCCTCGGCCTCCCAAAATGCTGGAATTATAGGCATGAGCCAACGCTTCTGGCCCCAAGGTATATTTATTAGAAATATTCTGCCACATCAGATTCCAAGGCCCCCAGCTTATATAAACTGGTTTACATGGCAATTCAATTCTTTGATGGAATTTACCTGCTAAGGAAGACTCAAGGAAGTCACATAAGTAGGGGTCATTTTGGTCACTGGCCAGTTTGTGTGGTTCCAGTAGTGACTTACTTACACTTTTTTCCAATGTAATACACAGTCTATTGCATTCACAGTTTGGAGGTTTCCCTGATATCCTTAAGGAAGATTTATTTATTTGTTTATTTATTTTTATAAGATGGAGTCTCAGCCTTCACCCAGGCTGGTGTGCAGTGGCGCGATCTTGGGTAACTGCAACCTCCGCCTCCTGGGTTCAAGCTATTCTCCTGCCTCGGCCTCCCAAGTAGCTGGGACTACAGGCACATGCCACCACGCCCAGCTAATTTTTATATTTTTTTTCTTGAGACGGAGTCTAGCTGTCACCAGCCTGGATTGCAGTGGCGTGATCTCAGCTCACTGCAACCTCCAACTCCTTGGTTCAAGTGATTCTCCTGCCTCAGTCTCCCGAGTAGCTGGGATTACAGGCATGCACCACCATGCCCTACTAATTTTTGGATTTTTAGTAGAGATGGGGTTTCACCATGTTGGCCAGGATGGCTCGATCTTCTGACCTCGTGATCCGCCCCTTCAGTCTCTCAAAGTGCTGGGATTATAGGCGTGAGCCACCGTGCCCGACCTATTTTTATATTTTCAGTAGAGATGAGGTTTCACCATGTTAGCCAGGCTGGTCTTGAACTCCTGACCTTAGGTGATCCGCCCACCTCGGCCTCCCAAAGTGTTGGATTACAGGCGTGAGCCATCGTGCCCAGCCCTTAAGGAAGATTTAGACACCTTGTTGGCTCTGCAGGTTCCAGTTTCTTGGGATGTTCCCTCTCTTCATGAGTTCAGTGAATAAAGTATTTGTCAAAGTTCTCCAAAGAATTTCACAGTCATATCATCACAACCAAAGTAGCAAGATACAGATAGGTAGATATAGGAGACGCAGCACTCTGTGATATCTGGTGGTTGATGGCAGCTTTCTGCTTTATGATTTTTTAAACAAAATTTTTCCATACATCCTATTCCATAACCTATTTTATGATCTACTAACATGTCACAAATTTATTTTTATATTAGTAAAAAGAGACCTACAGCAGCATTTTAAGGGCTGCATAGTATTCCATTATAAGGATATAAAGTAATTTATTTAATCAGTATCTTCATAAATTTTCTTTTTTTGCTCCATCATTTTGCTATAACTACTACTGTGAGGAGTTCATATGGAAATCTTTGTACACTTCTCCAATTCTAGATTGGAATTGTTAAAAATAAATCCTAGAAATAGACTGCTAAATAACCATTTATACGACTAAAATTTTAAGTCTGCATATTGCTCACTTGTGTATGTGGTAGTGGCATTTCAACTAGACCTAGAAAAGTGAGTAAACTGCATGGAAGATATGAATGTAGGAAGGTGGCAGGAAAGGTGAAAGGTTAGTTTGAAAAGGGTAAAAAGCAGAATATATCTCTTTATCTCAAAGATTCGAATGTAATTTAAAATGGAAATATATGCCAGCTAGTAATCTGATTTGGTGATATATGCTACTATTAGAAAATCAAATGACAAGAAGAGACAAATCTAATACAGTTCTGAAGTATTATTTTGACACCGGCATTTTAGTAAAAATGTTAACAATTACACCTGCATTATAACTTTCATAAGGGTCAAAATATTTTTTCTTACACTTTCTTTCAATCCTCATCAGACTAATCAAATGTCTGCTATTTTATGTCTGCATCTAAAATAGAAATTATCTTCTTGATCTAGCAAAAATATTCTAATATTCTAATAACACGTGAATAAGAGAGTGTTACGAATATTAACTTTGCTAATTTAAGATATGGTAAAAAATTGAAAACTATATAAAATGATTTTTAATAAAGTATAATACAAACATGAGTTACAGAGAATAGAATTTTTCAAGAATCCTGAAAGGATGTATTCTTTTCTAACGAAAAAAAATTATCTAGCAAAAATAATCCTTATGTAATCTTAGGATAAGCTTTAAGTTTGCTCTAACATATCATTATCAAAGAATGTTAGTTTTTTACTATTTCATCTTTTTATGTGTGCAAAACTTACTATTTTAAAGAGTCTGGATGGCAATCATCTTAGTAAATCCATGGTCACACTTCACTAGATGATTTATTAAATAGAGCTTCACCTATTCTTGATGACGCACAATCATCAATAAAAGCTATCAAATATTTTATGATATCGATAAAGTACTGGTTTCATTTTCGAAATCCTAAGAACGCCCTTTCTTTGTAGCAGGTGATTTTCTTGCCTATCCTCTTAGATTTCTTCCTTTAATCAACATATTTACAGCAGCTTTCTACCTCTTCAGCAGGTTTTAATCTAATCCCTACTATAATCTAATAACAAGTGCCTAAAGGAACCAGCTAACCATACTAATTTTCTACATGATTCTAGGTCAATAAGTTGCTGGTTTTATACCTCTTTCTAGAAAAAAGCACAGGTTTTATGACAGTTATTACCCTCATTAATCAGGGAACCTTTAAAAAGCTCATGGATGGATTCAGCAGTATGCCAGATGCCACAAGTCAGATCAGGTAAAACCAGGGTAATACTGGGACTAAACATCTTAAAACAAAAATCTATAATGATTACAATAATAAAACAAATACCACCAAGATGAACAAAGTTTCTTACCGTGAGCATTATGGGCTCACAGACTCTTTGTTTAAATTTGTCTCTGTTACTTCTTAGCCATAAAACAGCATCATACGTATCACGGAATCTCTGTCTTAGCTTATCTTCCTTCTGATTCATAAGATTGTCAAAACGTACAATATGATCGTCCACACCTAAAATTGTAAAACAAAACAAAGTCTTGTTTCTCTGAAAATTTTAATTAGTGGAATAATCTAATAATAATACAAAAGAATACCCTAGATCTAAAGGTTACAAACACCATTCAGCAAGTACTTCATATAGTGGAAAAGATGTGACCTGAACAAATCATTCTATAATGTCCAAAAACCTGGGAAAACACAAAATCCTGAAACTATCAAATATAAAAAACAGGTAACCTACAAAAACAAACAAACCAACCCACAAGGAAAACACTACATTTCCTATCAAAAGACAAATAGCAATAGACCCTCAAAATTCTGGAAGAAAAATCAATATTTTCATTCTAGAACTGTATATACAACACAACTAAAAAAGGGGGGATGATGAAATAAGAATATTTTAAAGGGTGAAAAGACTCTGAAGTTAATTCCCAAATATGTCTTCTTAGAAGGTTACCTGAAAATGTACTCCAACAAAATAAGGCCATGATGTAAGAAAATGAGACATGGAATTCAGGAATAGGTTTATAACACAGAAAAGGCATGAGAGAAATTACAAATGATAAGCATGCAGGCCTCAAGATCAACCAGTTTAAATGCAAGGAGAAGGACAGAAGGCTACAGAACTCAAGAGAATGCCTGATAAGACAGCTTTTTTCCCCCTCTTCCATTTAAGAAAATGCTGAAGCAAATTAAAAAAAAAAAAAAGTTAAAAGCTTTTTAAAAGCTATCAATGAAGGGAAATTTAATTATAACACACTACTTGGTTCAACCATGAGCAAGTTTAATAAACAATACTTAGTATTTCTAAACTTCTAGAATTAACCCATAAATAAAGCACATAAAACACTAATGTTTTCGGCCTTGAAAATATAAAAACCGGAGTATAAATGAGATAATTTGGAATGTGAGAAGGGAGGGAAGTAAGAAGCCAGGATGGGAGGGAGTACGTATAGCTTATGAAGTGTGGATTGAAGCAATACTGACAATTGTTAAATGACCAAAAAAAGATATGTATATTATTTATAATAATAAAAATTATTAATAATCCCATTTGAAGAATTGTAATAGAGATGTTTTATAAGGTAAAATCTACATCTAGAGTAAATACAAAAAGATAGTGTCTAAAGTTGATTAATCAAGCAATAGCGAAATAAGAACATGACATATATGGAAGGACTACTAGAAAAAATCTGCTTAAAGAGTTAAAAGTGCTTACTCTTGATTGGCTTTGGAGGTAAAAAAAAAAAGGGGCTGTGCCACCCTTCTAATCCTTCTAGTTCTTCTTTTTTTTTTTTTGTTCACCATACACATCTAATACTTTGATAAACATATAAAAATGTTTTTTTTTAAACTGATCTTAGTCATATATATTGAGCAGACAGAATATAAAATCCCTATCCAAATACCATAGATCTATTCGCATGGTCTACAAAAAAGAAAACCAAAGATGAAATTGGACAGGTTTCAAGGAACTAAGCTAACAGAAGGTTATGAAGGCTAGAATAAAGAGCTTAAATTTGATATGAGTAATACTGAGTGACTCTGTAAAGAAAATAAAGCTAGGCACTTATAGAGAATTAAATCAACTGCCATAATCTGACAGAAGACAGTGGTCAGCTATCATGGGAAATTACAGTATATGATAGATACAGGTAATTAAGGTATGAAGCTGGAAGAACTGAGTCGAGCTTCCTCAAGAAGGCAACTTGAACATTTTATAGAAAATAATTACCAGCGAAAGAAGAAAGCCCATCAACAGAGATATATCTACATTTTATAAACATTTCATTCTAACTTTATGAAAACTTACTCTTTTTCTCCTTCTCTAGAGTTTCCCTCTCTCTTCGCTTATCAATTATCTCGCCTTCACATAATGCCTTTTCATCCTGAATCCGTCTCAGATCATTTGTAATGGCATCAATCTGGGGCTGAAGATTCTCGCAGTTTTCCGTGGTCTTTAGTTCATTTTGCAAATCCTCTATCATTTTGCGGGTATTACTTATTCTCCTCTGTCGGTCAAGCTCTTCATTTTGCTTTACTGTTAAAGCCTGCTGAATTTCCTCAATCTAATAAAACAAAAGTACGTTAGTACTTGAGACTGTTTTTCTCTTGGTTTATAAGACTTTTGTAGTAATATAGCTTTTAAAATGCAAACAATATAACATAGGTGTTTTCCTCACTAAAATGTGTCCTGTGAGAATTAGACTAGCACATTACCAGTTCTACCAGACTACCTGTATCTTTGTTTTACACATTCACTAATATATCTCAAATACTTCAAGTGGTGCTCAGTATATAATCAGCACTCATTAAATATTTCCTAAATAAAAAAAATATTTTAAAAGCCCAACGGATTTCTAGGTATTTACAGGAAATACATACTACCTGCCATAAGACCAAAATTAAAACAGTCATGTGGCATATGTGATACAGTTTCCATAAATAATAAAAATGATAATAAAGATTACAAGTCACCCCATTACAGGTTGAATATCCCTAATCCAAAAATCCCAAACCCAAAATTCTCCAAAATCTGAAATTTTTTTAGTGCTGACATGACACCACAAATTACCCAGAACACATTATTTTTTCACTATATTAGTTGTATGTCAGTTTTTACTGTTAAGCATTTATGTGTGAATAAGTATTTAAAAATGATTGTTTATGAGTAGCATATAAATACAGAGTCAGGAATGATGGTGATGCCATCCACCACAGATCATTCACATGGGTGGCTGAAACAGCGATACCTTTATTTCCTGATGGTTCAACATACACAAACTTTGGTTCATACACAAAATTAGTAAAAACATCATTCAAAATTACCTTCAGGCTATGTGTATAAGGTGTATGTGAAATATAAATGAATTTTGTGTTTAGACTTGGGTCGTATTCTCATGATACCACATTATGTATATGCAAACATTCCAAAATCTGAAAAAATCTGAAATCCAAACACTTCTGGTCCCAAGTATTTTGGATAAGAGATACTCAACCTGTAATTTGAAACAGAAATAAACTATTTTCTTCCAATGGAAATATTTTCTACCAATACTTCAGACTAATATTGTGAGATTTTAATCATCAACCTATGTGTTTAGATTCCTTCACTTATATTCAGGGTAAATTATATTTTTAAAACCAGCTATGTAAGTTGCCACTTGATGTCAGTGAAATTTTTATCAAAACCATGGTCTACCTAAGACAGAGTAAAGATTTTCTTTAAGACTCACACATATAAACAAATATACACGTATACACCCAATTTACATTTTACAACTAGAATTTTGCATTAAAATAGATAAATTTAACACATTACGTAATCTGTTTTAGCCGGCTTTATTTCCAAGCCAGATTTACTCCCTTTCCTTCCTCATTATAAAAGTTATAATGCATTCACTACTGAAAATACAGAGACTTACAACAAATAAAAATAACTTAAAATCTTAATGTCCTTACACTTTTTTTTGAGACAGAGTCTCACTCTATCGCCCAGGCTGGAGTGCAGTGGTGTGATCTCGGTTCACTGCAACCTGGGTTCAAGTGATTCTTGTGCCTCAGCCTCCCGAGTAGCTCGGACCACAGGCATGTGCAGCCACCATGCCCGGCTAATTTTTGTATTTTAATAGAGCTGGGTTTTCTCCATGTTGGCCAGCTGGTGATCTGCCTGCCTCGGTAAACTTTTACATTTTAATGCCTCCTTATATCTGCCTGTAGAATATATATTCTTTTTACTAAATGGCATCACTAAAAATGTATTGAGAACAATTTTCCATTATCCCTCATGTCCTTGCAAAATAAAATTCTAACATCTTGTGCATGATGTGATACGGATATATCACGTTTTATCCCATCTCCTATTGAAATGCGGGTATTGATTTTTCCTTTCTAAAAATTTAGCTTTGGCAGTAACAAAATGCACATATCCCCAAATCCTCTCTCCTATAACCAAACATACAGAAGCAAAAGAAAATATATCTGAAAAAATTAAGATACATTCATGTTTGTCACTGAACATTAACAATGTTCAATGGGCCTAAAAGCAAGTAACAGGAAATTCAAGGGATTCAGGAAAATAAATGGGTATGTCACAGATGACAATATAGAATTAAGAATCACTAAACACTAAAGACGATACAGAATTAAGAATTACTAACAAATAGAACCTCTGCAATCTCAGCAAAACAGGGACCACCAAACTACTGAAAATCACTGGCCTACCATATAAAGTCGTACCAAGAGAAGGTCTTTGTCTGATAATGACCTGAAAAACTGAAAAGCAGCCCAATGATCCCTTACCTTTCAGTTAAGTTTTCTGAACACTACCTCATTTGTCACCTTCATCCAAGAAACTACCATGACTAATCACATTAGTCCGACTCTGACTAATATCCATGTTTAGCTCAGGTACAGTAAGTCTAAACCTCTTAGATCACCTACTTTCACTAGGATACTGTCTCCATACTGCTCTATATCCGCAATTTCTCTGAATGTTCCCTCTTCTTTTTTTTTTTTTTGAGACAGAGTGTCGCTCTGTTGCCTAGGCTGGAGTGCAGTGGTGCGATCTCAGCTCACTGCAAGCTCCGCCTCCTGGGTTCACACCATTCTTCTGCCTCAGCCTCCCGAGTAGCTGGGACTACAGGCACCCGCCACCACACCCGGCTAATTTTTTGTATTTTTTTTTAGTAGAGATGGGGTTTCACTGTGTTGGCCAGGATGGTCTTGATCTTCTGACCTCGTGATCTGCCCACCTTGGCCTCCCAAAGTGCTGGGATTACAGGCGTGAGCCACCATGCCCAGCCTGAATGTTCCCTCTTCTTGTTCTAAAGGAAACTTGGCTATTTCTGGAAGACACCTGTTCTCCCCAGAGCCCTCTCCAGTGGTGACCTTTTCCTGCCATAAACCATTATTTCAGGACACAGAGCTGGGGAAGGGGTCCTCATTAATCCCCACTGTACTCCTTCCTCCTTTAATTGATACCCACGTTGGTTCCTCTGAACACCAGGGGGTCAGACTTGGTCACCCATTACCCCTTTGCTATGTTAACTACCTCCCTGAAAATCCTCCCCAACCTTATCCATTCAGGGGCGACTTTGGCACCTGATTCACTGTCTTCCTCTCTCCATGATTATGCCTGTCATCATGTGACTTAAACATATGTATAGAAAATCAATCTAACTCTTTGGACTCTGTGTTCCCTTACTTCTTCAACTTCAATAATCTTTTCCCTAACCTTTCCTCAGCCACCTGTCTACTGAACTAAGGAGGGTTATGTTCTAGATCATAAAGCCCTCCAAATCATACCACTTCTGAAAAATGTATTTCCATAATTCTATTCTTTGGTCACTATTTCCTTTTCTTCCATTTTACTTACTCTGGTATTCCTACTCTATCTTTTGACCCCCACGAGGTTGTGCAATCCATTAACCCCACTACCTTGTTACATTTGTTTTCCTTAATCAGCTGAGGTTCCACAATGCAACACTATAACCACTCCCTTGCAAAGATCCCTTGACCTTTCTTGTCACACTGGCCAGGAAAAAGCCCAGTTCCAATTAAACCTATCTATATACCTTCTAACGATCTATATCTAAGCAACCGAACTAATGAAAGAAACCCTCAAAAACTGGTCTCACTTTAAATCTATGGCCACAAAACTTAAACAGACACTCAAAACTACCAGATAAACTTATTACACTTCTTTAACAAACTTGTGCTCTCTTTCTGAGATGAGTTAATACCTTTTGCTCCTTTAATCCTTTATTGCTGCCTTCCTTCTACTCACTCAGCTAATGACCTTGCCTCATATTCATTACATTAATAGAAGTTATAATGAGAGTACTCCCTCCTTCTCTTGCTTTTAAATCTATCACTTTACCTACATCCTTACTCATTGTTTTACTTTGTACAATGTAAGGAGACTCCATTTAGCTACCTAAATCTAACCCCTCCAAGGCTACTCCAGAGAAATGTTTGGCTACTCCAGAGAAATGTTTCTCAAATTACACCGTAAGAAGGTGTAATTTTTCATGGAGGACCGTTAAAAACAAAAATTCCAAGCCATCACAAGTCAACTTTTATTAATTACAATTAATTTACAAAAATTCTGGAAAAGTTTGGCAATTCCTTAAAAAACTGAATGCACACCTATGATATTCTACTCCTAGGAAATTATCCAAGAGAAATAAAAGCATATGACCATACAAAAAGTGGTAGAAGAATATCTATGGCAGATCTACTGGTAGTAGCTCCAAACTAGAAATGATCTAAATGTCTAATACCAGGTTACTGAATAAACAAATTGTGTGATCTCAAGAAAAATGAAAAGAAAAATACAATAAACTGAATGAAAATAAAAATATCACATATCAAAATTTGTGGGGCACAGCTAATGCAGTGATAACAGGAAAATGTATAACACTAAGTGTATACATAAAAGCATCAAATCAATAATCTATGCTTCCACCTCAAGAACCTATAAAAAATGAGCCCATCTACATCAGGCAGAAGGGGAATCATAAAGATAAGAACAGATATCAATGAAACAGAAAACAGAGAGAAAAATCAATAAAACCAACAACTGCCTCCTCGAAAAAAATCAATACAATTAGCAAACCTTTTCAAGATTAACTAAAAAAAGAGTTGGGGGGTTGGGGAGGGGGGAATTGCCAGTATCAGGAATGACATAGGGTTATCACTACAGATTCTATACATATCAAAGGATAAGAGAATTTATGCATACATAAATTTGACAACTTAGACAAAAGGACCAATTCACCTAATATGAAATAGATTATTTGACTAGTCTAATAGCTATTAAGGAAGTTGAAAACAAAATTTTGAAACTCCCTCCAAGAAGAAATCTATATGCCCAGAGAATTTCAGTTGAGAATTACACAAAATGTTTAAAGTATATAAACATCAATTCTATACAATCACTTTCAGAAAGTAGAAAAGGAAGGATCACTTCCCAACTCATTTTATGAAGCTAGTTATTATCCTAATATCAAAGCAGACAGAGAATACAAACACTACAAAACAGTATCACTCATGAATACAGACGCAAAAATCCTTTAACACAGAATTCAGCAATATGTAAAAAGAATTATACACTTATACACCACAACCAAGTGGGGTTTATTTGAGGGATGCAACATTGATTTGGTAGTCAAAAATCAATCAATATAATCCATCACTTATTAATCACCTAAAAACTTATACTATCATATCAATAGATGCAGAAAAGCATTTGACAAAATTGAATATGCACTCAACATAAAAATTCCCAGAAACACAGGAATATGTGTAAGAATTTCCTGAATCTGACAGAGCATATATATATATTTTAAAACCTGCTATTATTACATACTGAATAATGAAAAACTGAATGCTTTCTTCCTACGATCAAGAATAAGGTGAAGATTTCGGTGCTCACCACTCTTATTTGAGTGCTGAAGTTGTAGCCAATGCAATAAGGCAAGAAAACTAAATGCATACAAAACAGAAAGAAAGAAAGTTGTCCCCATTTGTAGTTGACATGACTGCCTATGTAGAAACTGCCAAAATATCTACCAAAGAAGAAAAAAAAGAAACTAAGTCAGAGGTATGAATCTAACAAAACACACAGAGGACTTGTTGCTAAAACCACATAATGCTAATGAAAGAAATCAAAAATCTAAATAAATAGAAACATACCATGTTCATAGATCAGAAGATTCAACATAGTAAAGATTTCAATTCTTCCCAAACGTTAATGAAATTCCTATTAAAATCCCAGCCACATATTTCTGTAGATACAGAAAAGATTTGGATATCATCAGGAATGAAGTAAGGAACTCCAGAAATCTTCTCCTCCATAAAAGTGATGAGAACACTGACAAAAATTGTCAAAATTAACTCTTTCAGGACTCTGGAATTTAACCAAACGCTTGTAACAATCTGGGAAGCCTTTATTCAAGAAAAATGGCTGAATCTCAGTTAAAAACAGCAAGCTCTGTAGAATTTTGAACTTGCTTCATTCCTAAATCCCTTGTTCCATTCATGTGGTATCCCTGAAAAGCAACAGCCCACCATCATAGTGAAAACCTGCAGTCTAGTGTTGTGGGAAGTCAGGCACCCTGAATGGAGGGACCAGCTGAAGCCACGGCAGAAGAACACAAATTGTGAAGATTTCATGGACATTTATTAGCTTCCCAAATTAATACTTTTATAATTTCTTACACCTGTCTTTACTGCAATCTCTGAACATAAATTGTGAAGATTTCATGGACATTTATCACTTCCCCAGTCAACACCCTTGTGATTTCCTGTCTTTAATCTCTTAATCCCATCATCTTCGTAAACTGAGGAGGACGTATGTGGCCTCAGGACCCTGTGATGATTGCATTAACTGCACAAATTGTTTGTAGAGCATGTGTGCGTGAACAATATGAAATCTGGGCACCTTGAAAAAGGAACAGGATAACAGCAATGTTCAGGGAACAAGGGAGATGGCCTTGGACTTTGACTGCCGGTGAGCCGGGCGTAACAGAGCCATATTTCTCTTCTTTCAAAAGCAAATAGGAGAAATATCGCTGAATTCTTTTTCTCAGCAAGGAACATCCCTGAGAAAGAGAATGCGTCCCTGAGGGTAGGCCTATGAATGGCCCCCGTGGGGGCAGTCATCTTTTACAATCGAAGCCAAAGAGATGAAATAAGCCCCAGTCTCCTGTAGCGCTCCCAGGCTTATTAGGATGAGGAAATTCCCGCCTAATAAATTTTGGTCAGACAGGTTGTCTGCTCTCAAACCCTGTCTCCTGATAAAATGTTATCAATGACTACGTGTGCCCAAAACTTCATTAGCAATTTTAATTTCACCCCCTCCTGTGGTCCTGTGATCTCGCCCTGCCTCCATTTGCTTTGTGATACTTTATTACCTTGTGACGCATGTGATCTCTGTGACCCACACCCTATTCGTACACTCCCTCCCCTTTTGAAAATTGCTAATAAAAACTTGCTGGTTTTATGGCTCAGGGAGTATCAAGGAACCTGCCGACATGTGATGTCTTCCCTGGACACCCAGCTTTAAAATTTCTTTCTTTTGTACTCTTTCCCTTTATTTCTCAGACCAGCCAACGTTTAGGGAAATAGAAAAGAACCCATGTTGAATATCGGGGGTGGGGTTCCCTGATAGTCTAGCAACCACTGGAGAGGTATGAACAGGTCTGGAGCTCCTTTATAAGGCCAAAAAATGCAACTACTTTTGCACCAACCTAATAAATCCTCATTCTTAGAGAAATGTCATTATCTGATCTACCTGGCAGTTTCCTGAGAAAACTTACTTGTATAAGGCTTGTCTGTATTTGACCTGATTCACAGCTCACCATTACAAAACAGCCTTTTCCTTGGATGCATTTGTCAAAAACAATCAGAAGCAACTGTTTAACAACACAGCTGCGTGAAGCAGATAACAGTTACAGCAAACAATAAGCTAACCAAAAATCTTAAAAGAAAAGGCTGGGGAATGAGTTTCTCCCCAAACCATATGAGGTTTTGGAAGCTCCTGGGATTCTAGAAGGTCATGTCCATTAGCAGGACTGTGTGCATGCCCAGGGCTATATACATGATCCAGAAACGCCTGAGAAGACCCTAAGTTCTCATCTCTGTTTCACTCTGAGGTTGTGTGCAAATAGGAAGCGAAGGTTGAGACAGAGTTAACCAAAGTTTTCAACAATCTTAGGAGCATTTATTCAAGAAAAATGACTGAATCTCAGTAAAGTGCAAATAGTGCCTGGCTGAATGTTGAACGCATGACCCAACATACACACAGAGATCCTCAACAAAGACTGGGAAACATATGGGTTCCAGGCATTTAAGGGAATACAGATTCAGTCATTAGCTAACCACTAAACTAACCTAGTAGTGACTTCAGTAGCCACAAATGACCAAGAATAAGAACTTTAAAGAACTAGCAAAGTCACTAAACAAACAAACACCAACAACATATTCAAAGAAATACCAACAACATCAAGCCCTGGGTAGGGGAATGGGACTGATTTCCAGAGTTGCTAGAGTATGTGACTTAAACTGTTCAGTTTCAACAAAAACTTGTAACACATTCAAATAAAGGAGAAAAGTATGGCCCATACTCAGGAAAAAAGCAGCCAATAGAAAAAGTCCCTGGGGAAGTACAGAAATGGACTTATAAGACAAAGGGGCTTTAACCCTTTTTTCGCTTGCCCTGAGAATACTTGCCGGCGGTGCTTACTTTCACATTGAAAATTAGTCACATTTCCTTAGGTCTCAGAGTGTGTTTATGCAAAATTAAATGAATGCTGGCAGTAAGCTGCATGTACTTTTTTTCTAAATAGGAAAAGGATTAAAACAGCTATTTTAAATATGTTCAATGAACTAAAAGAAACCATATCAAAAAAAACTAAAGGAAAGGAAGAGAACAATATCTCACTGAATATGGAGTATCAATAAAAGCACAAAAATTATAAAAAAGAGTCAACTAGAAAAATGTAGATTTGAAAAATGCAGAAACTGAAATGAAAGATTAACAGAGGGTCTTAATAGCAAATCCAAACAGGCAGAAGAAAGAATAAGTGAATTTGAAGACAGGTTGATTGAGATTATCCAGCTTGAGGGACAGGAAGAAAAAAGAATCAAGAAAAATAAACAGAGGGCCGGGTGTGGTGGCTCACGCCTGCAATCCCAGCACTTTGGGAGGCCGAGGTGGGTGGATCACCTGAGGTTAGGATGTTTGAGACCAGCCTGGTCAACATGGTGAAACCCTGTCTCTACTAAAAATACAAAAAATTAGCTGGTTGTGATGGTGGGTGCCTATAATCCCAGCTACTCAGGAGGCTGAGGTAGGATAATCGCTTGAATCTGGGAGGCGGAGGTTGCAGTGAGCCAAGGTCGTGCCATTGCACTCCAGCCTGGGCAACAAGAATTAAAGTCCATCTCAGAAAAAAAAAAAATTAACAGTCTCTGAGATTTGTGGGATACCATCAAGCATATCAAAATATGTAAGTCTCAAAAAAGAAAAGAGACAGAAAGAATATATGAAGAAATACTGAAAAGTGACTTCTTAACTTTGATGAAAAACATTAATCTGCACATTTAAGAAGCTCAATGAATTCCAAACAGGATAAACTCAAGGAGACTCCCATCTAGAAATATGATTAGCCATTGAAAAACAAACAAAGAGAAAACTTTAAAAGCAAGAAAAAAGTGACTCATCATGTACCAAGATCCTCAATAAGATTAACAACTGACTTATCAGAAACCATGGAGGCCAGAAGGCAGTGGGACAACATATTCAAAGTGCTGGAAAAAAAAAAACCCAAGAATTCTATATCCAGCAAAATTATCCTTCAAAAACAAAAACTTAACACATCCCTAGATAAACAAAAAAGCAATTTGTCACTAGCAGACCTCCCCTACAAGAAATACCAAAAGGCATCTTTAAGGCTGAAATGAAAGGACCCTAGACAGTACTCTGAATCTACACAAAGAAATCAAGAGAACCAGTAAAGGTAATTAAATAGATAAATGTAAAATATAACAAATGTAGTTTGTTGTTTATAACTTTTTTTCCTTCCTATCCAATATAAAAGAACTGTTGTGGTGTAAATATATATATTTAGCCTTTGTTCCTAGGTTCCTGGCACAGAGTTCTTAAAACCCTTGGAATTTTCTGAGTGACAGGAGTGTCTTTTATTATTCATAACAAGACCCTTTCTGCAATATCTGATTTTATGCTAACGAGGACTAAAAAATCATGGTCCAACTATCTACTATTTATAGGAGGCACATTTTAGATGCAAAGACACATATAGGCATAAAGTAAAAGGATGGAACTTTAGGCCGGGCGCGGTGGCTCAAGCCTGTAATCCCAGCACTTTGGGAGGCCGAGACGGGCGGATCACGAGGTCAGGAGTTCGAGACCATCCTGGCTAACACGGTGAAACCCCGTCTCTACTAAAAAATACAAAAAACTAGCCGGGCGAGGTGGCGGGCGCCTGTAGTCCCGGCTACTCGGGAGGCTGAGGCAGGAGAATGGCGTAAAAACCCGGGAGGCAGAGCTTGCAGTGAGCTGAGATCCGGCCACTGCACTCCAGCCTGGGCGACACAGCGAGACTCCGTCTCAAAAAAAAAAAAAAAAAAAAAAAAAAAAAAAAAAAAAAAAAAAAAGGATGGAACTTTAGTCAAAAGAGAACTCTCTATTTCTCCTTTCCTAGCAAGCCAGAGGGAGTATAATACAAAAGCAACACGATCAAATAAACCAACAAAACATATTATTAAATCTAAACACAGGTTGATTATCCTTTATCCAAAATGCTTGGGACCAGAAGTGGTTTGGATTTCAAATTTTTTAAGACCTTTGAATATCTGCATTATACTTACAGGTTCAGCTTCCCTAATCCAGAAATCCAAAATGCTTTAAAGCACATTTCCTTTCAGTATCATGTCAACACACTCAAAACAGTTTTGGGTTCTGGAGCATTTTTAGATTTCATATTAGAGATACCCAACATGTAAATACTGGCAATAAAAAAAAAATAACATTTTAAATAACCACAAGTCAAATTTCTGATGATACTGACATGGGAGTACAGAAAGAGAAAACATAAGCTTGCTAATTTTTTTTTTTCTTAATTAGGTGGGAGAATAAAGATACTGATGAGCTCTTTTGTTAGAAATGTGTCACTTAAAATTTTAAGATAATCACTAGAATAGGACTAAATAGAACTTTCCACCTATAGAATAAAAAATAGAATGAGAAAACCTTGGTTAACAAAAACAGAAAATATAAAGAGAAGAGGAATCAAGTAAAAAGTATAACAAGTAGAAAACAAAACAGTAAATGTGAACTGTTTAAACTTCTTCATCTGTTTAAACTCCTTAATTTCCCATCAAATTGAAAAAAATTTCAACACAAACCCAGTATTATTTACAGCACATAAAGCAAAACATGGTACAGAAATAAAAACAAAATAAGAAAGCTTTAAAATCTAGGAAGCAAAAACTGATATAATTACAAGGAAAAACAGACAAATCTATACTCATAGAAGGAGATACTGACGCCTTAAAAATAACTAAATCAGGCCAGGTGCGGTGGCTCACATTTGTCATTCTAGCACTTTGGGAGGCCAAGGCAGGTGGATCACTTGAGGTCAGGTGTTTGAGACCAGCCTGGCCAATAGGATGAAACTCTGTCTCTATTAAAAATACAAAAATTAGCCAGGCGTGGTGGTGTATGCCTGTAGTCTCAGCTACTTGGGAGGTTCAGGCAGGAGAATCGCTTGAACCTGGGAGGCGGAAGCTGCAGTGAGCCGAGACTGTGCCACTGCACTCCAACCTTGGAGATAGAGCAAGACTCCATCTCATAACAACAACAGCAGCAACAACAACAAAAACTAAATCGAGTAGGTTAACAAAAAAGTAGAACATATGAGTATACATAATTATAGTAAGCCTATTCTAATGTATGTATGTATGTGGGTGTACACATATCTCCACACCTGAAGACAGAATGCACATTGTTTTCGAAGAATAGGTACAAAAATCAAATATACAATAAAAGCCAAAAAAAGTCTTAAAAAATTCTTTAAAAAAGTTGTAAGGCCACATTTACTGACCATAAAGCAGTATAAGAACTCGACATTTTTTTAAAAGCCTAAAAAATTCCATATCCATAGAAATTAAAACAGTAAGAACTGCTAGGTAACCTCAAATGAATGAAAATATTCAAATAAAAATTATAATATCTTAAACTGAAACGAAGAGCTTTCTAATCAATACATGTGAGATGTAGCCAAATGATGCCCAGAAAAAAATTTATATCCTACAATGCCTTTATTAAAAATTAGGAAAGATGAAAAATAAAAGAAACATGCTTTTTACAATTCAAGAACGTTAAAAAATACTCAAAGAAAAAATGAATTAAGAAAGAGGAAATTATTAGTCAACAAAAAATAAAGTTGATTTAAAAAAAAATTGGTTGAAAAGACTTATCAAAGTGACAAGTCCTGGCAAATATGGTAAGGGGAAAAAAATGGATACACAAATATCAGTGACAGGAAGAGAAGGAATATAAACGATTGAAACTGATCCAAGGAATAGTAAATTATATACCAGGTCTGCACAAGCCTGAAAACAAAACCAATTAAGAATAGAACAAAAAATAAAATTATAGGCCAATCTCACAAAGTTCAAAAAATCCTAAATACAAAATTTCATAGTTGAATACAGCAATATATTAAAACATCAATTAAAATTTATGACAGGAATGCAAGGGAAGTTTAACATGAGGCAATCTACCAACCTTGTATTTGTGTCTGGGGATACAGGATGAGTTTTATGTATTTTTCTGCCTAACTCTAATAAAATAATAGGAATGGAGTAAAAAGGGATCCATCCCATCAGGACAAAAGGAAGGGAAGAGAGATCAGTAAATGGAAAGTTTAATAAATACTTAGAAGATGAAAAACAAATAACTAATTTAGTAGTATATTATATTATAGGAACCATAGTGTAAAGGGTGAGTGAAAAAGAAAGGGATGTGAAGAACTGATTATTCCTTCTAAAAAATAAAAACAAATAAAAACCCCAGAGATTCTTAGGACTAGGAAATGCCAAGTACAAACAACATCACATAGAATGCAATTATCTATATCCTCCTTCTTATCCCAATACCCTTATCCCAACATACACAACCCTAAGCACATAACACTGACAACCAAGCTGTTTCTGTGAACATCTGCGATTAATTCTTTGGAGAAATTAAGTGAGCCACCTGGGACTTAAAATAAAGGGATAGAAAAAGCGGCGAGGCTGAAAACTAGGAGATTAACATAATGCTTCAACTACCAGAAATGCCTGAAGTTACATGTCTACCCCCAAGGCAGGTAATTTCAAAATTTAGTCTCAGAATGGTCCTGAAGAATACAAACACACATATATTTGGGCGCCTGTTAGCAAAAGAGCCCACTTTCTTACCTAATATCCTAACATAATTTTGTCATCAGGCCCACCCACACATAAAAAATTTGTAATCAGCCTTTCAATGCCTTACCCTTAACTATAAAGAGAACCAAAGGCTCCCAGATAAACAAGGAAAGACTCCAGGAAGAAAGCACGAAACCAAATAAGAAAAGAAACAAAAATCTACCAAGAGAAAACAATATTATAAAGGAAAAAAACCTTTAAAAACTTTTAATTTATATTCTCAGATTGAGAAGCTGCATATATCAAAAACAACAGGATACTACAAATTAAAACAAGATATTTCCTTAGCAATAATTTACCTGCAGTAGGTTAAAGTTTTACGTGTCTTCATTTCTAGAAATTGAAGCTATAAACCAAGATTATATCAAAACAGAATAAAACTCAACAATAAAAATATAATAAAAAGTTCCAGCCAGGGGCAGTGGCTCGTGCCTGTAATCCCAGCACTTTGGGAAGCTGAGGCAGGTGGATAGCTTGAGCTCAGGAGTTCAAGGCCAGCCTGGGCAACACGGCAAAAACTCATCTGTACAAAAATTCAAAAAAGTACTTGGGTGTGGTGGCATGCACCTGTGGTCCCAGCTACTCAGGAGGCTGAGGTGGGGGGATTATTTGAGCCTGGGAGGCAGAGGCTGCAGTGAGCCAAGATCACGCCACTGTACTCCGACCTGGGTAACAGAGACCCTGTCTCAAAAAAACAAAAACAAAAACAAAACAAAACAAAACTAAACTAAAAAAAAGACGAAAAGTTCCACAGTTTAAGTATACTTTGTCTCATTAATTTCAATCATGCATAAAGGTACATATGCATTTTCTACATAAATGTCATCACTGATTTTTCAAAATAAAAGGTCTATTTCTGTGTTTAAAAAAAATAATAAATCCCTTAGATCTTAACTTTTGCTATTAAGGTAACCAAATCCACCATTATCCTATTAAAAAAGTACAGCCACTCAGCTACAAAGATCGTAAGGCACAGCTACTAGCAGCTTTGAGAAATTATTCACAATTGTCCTCTGAGCAACTACTATACTTCCAAATCTTACTTTCCCTCAGATTAAGAAATAGAGAATGCAGAGGATCTTGGCCATTCCCCAACAAGAATCTGTCCCATCATCCGTATTTGAAAACAAAAGTTAGAGCAAATTTTAATGTAATAAAAATTTTAGTAGTATGAAACCTTACATGTTTATCTTTCCTTTCTATAACATCTTGCTTCTGTTTGCATTTTTGAGATGCCTCCTTAATATCTGTTGCCTGTAAAATTAAACCAGAGGAGGAGGGACAGTTAGTTAAAAACTCATGCAAGCAAATTATATGGCCCTGTCCATTCAAATAGAGTTAACCCAGAACAATTTATTTCAAGCAAAATGCATAATTATCAACAAAATACCAACAGTTATTTGCAAGTCTATAAAAGGTTATTCCTAATGATATTAATAAACAGTTGCAGTAATACGCATGCATGTTTTTCTCTTTACATTTATCTTCCTGTCTTATTTCATCTGATCCTAAAAACAACCCTACAGGATAATCAGGACAAATATTACTGACTGGTAGGGATCAAAAGAGGCCAAGTAACCTGTATACATAGCTAAAAAATGGAAACTAATTATAAAAAATCAGGTCTGATTTCAAATATAGAGTTCTATCATACCACGTTACCTCCTTGATATTTTTCATTAACACATAAAACACATACATGACATATTACAGACACATTATACATCATTAACACATATAATATGTAATTCAAACACAGTAGAGAATAGGGCCACACAGAAAAGAATTAACATTATAGGCTAAGACTACTACTCTTGGAAAGGCTTGTTTGCAAGGTCGGTCCTTTGTTGTTGTCTGGAAACATGGATTTTGGGAGTGTTTCTACCATTTCCTAACTGATAAGAGTGGCTCACTGTGCACGTTTGTACAAACAATGTGGTTGATGTAGAACATCTGCTTCCTTCTTGCATTCTGGAAGTTGAGTACGTGCTGCTAGAATGCCTAGTTGCCCAATGCACATAAAAACCTTGGGTGCCGAGTCTGTAATGCACTTCCCCTGTAGACAGGACTTTAAAAGTGTTGCCACAATTTGATGATGGAAGAATTAAGCACATTCTGTGTGACTTCTCTGGGGGAGGACCCCTGGAAGCTTGTGCCTGGTTTCTTCCAGACTTTGTTCTCAGGGCATTTTCCCTTTACTGACTGTTTTGCATCCTTTTGCTGTAATAAATCTTAGCTGTGAGTTCTCCTAGGAAATCCCATCTCTGGTGGATCTCTTATGCCAAGAGACAATAGTTTCTTCCCATAGAGGAAAACTAATTTTCTGATGCTAGTAACACTGATGTATGTATGCTTAAATCATACACGCTCATCATGTAAGATAAAGATTACTATTACTGTCCTCACCTGACTGAGGAGAATAAAACTCAGAGAGACTAAACGATTTGCTGAAGGTCAGACAGCTGAGTGAGGATTTAAAATACAGGTCTGTGTGACCCAAAAGGCTATGCCCTGTCCATAACACTTTATCACCTGCCTGGAATTACAAAAAAAAAAAAAAAAAAAAAAATTACAAGTGTTGGAAAAAGTTTTCTGCTGGAACAGAGCGAGCAAGAAGAAGAATAGCATGAGTATTGGCCGGGCGCGGTGGCTCAAGCCTGTAATCCCAGCACTTTGGGAGGCCGAGATGGGCGGATCACAAGGTCAGGAGATCGAGACCATCCTGGCTAACATGGTGAAACCCCGTCTCTACTAAAAATACAAAAAACTAGCCGGGCGAGGTGGCGGGCGCCTGTAGTCCCAGCTCCTCGGGAGGCTGAGGCAGGAGAATGGCGTAAACCCGGGAAGCGGAGCTTGCAGTGAGCTGAGATCCAGCCACTGCACTCCAGCCTGGGCGACAGAGCGAGACTCCGTCTCAAAAAAAAAAAAAAAAAAAAAAAAAAAGAATAGCATGAGTATTAAACAAAATTAACCATTGTGTTCCTGTTGCAAGGCTATGGGTGCTAATAACTACTTTTACTAGAGACTGACATAAGGTACCACTTCAGAATCCAGGATCACTTCTTTAGGAAAATAATTCTGAAACATCTTAGGCCATGCAGATTTTCACATAAATAAATTAGGCTCATGGATGTTTGACAATGAGCCTAATATAACAATAGCTGGGCTTCTGTTATAAATAGACCAAAGAAAGGGTTAAATATGTTTCCTTAATTAAGAGATTTGAAATTTATTATGTACATATTTTCCACTACAAAGGTAGTTTTGCAGTAACAGAAAATTCAAGAACCAAAAAAAAAAGCAATTACAAATTCACAACTTAACTACAACCAACCATCATTAACATAACAATGACTGCCAACTATTAGTTTCATATCCTTGAGGAAGTTGTGTTATCACTGGTATTCAGTATCTTTAACAATAAAATGAGGGGACTTGTCTAGATAATGTCTACAACTCCTTTTCCCCCTAACATTTAAAATGACCAATAGCAACTCTCTTTCAGAATCAGACCTGATCAAGTCCTAAAACCTTTATCTGATCTTAGTAACTGTTTAATTTTCTGGACTTGAGTGCAATAATTTTAACTCACTTTAACCTGTATTAGAATTAAGATATAGTGGAGCTTTTCTGACATGATAGTAGCAAAGTCAAAACTGTTGATTCATTTCCTCTGTTACAAAGTTTACTTTATATTCCTAGATATGGCCTTTCTCACTCAGTAAGCATTGCTCAACATAGTATCTGGTAAAATCTAGCTCAAGAAGTCATTTTTCTGACTTTCAGTAGCCTAAAAAGAGAAAGTACAATCACATCTCGAAATCAAAGAGCTCCACATAACTTCTTTTTTTACAAACAAAAGATAAAACTTATATTAGTCAAACCTGTATAAATGGCAATCTTAAATTCAGTAACAAAAAACCTGGAGTAGCATATGCACATGAGAAGAAAACACAATCTTCAAAAATAGAGAAGATGCCTAAAAAAAAAATACTGCTAAGTTTGTAACACACTCTCTCCTAAATGACCTTTCAATAGCAGAAATCATGTTTCACACAATTTTTTCCCAATAGCACTGTCAGGCTAAGATTCACCCTTTATGATCACTGACACCCATGTTCAAGCAGTGACCAACATCGAGGTATACAGTCCACAAAGATTGTGAATGGTTTTCTGGTTTCATAGAATTAACCTATATATAGCATAAATTCCACTGTTCTAATTACAAATAATTCTACATACTTGAGCCAACTGACAATTGATATCAGAAATTCTTTATTTTTAAATTTTTATCATATATATTTTTTGAGATAGGGCCTCGCTCTATCACCCACACTGGAGAGCAGTGACAAGATCTCAGCTCACTGCAACCTCTGCCTCATAGGCACAAGTGATCCTCCTGTTTCAGCCTCACGAGTAGCAGGGACTTATAGGCTTGCACCACCATGCCTGGACTAACTTTTTTGTATTTTTCATAGAGACAGGATTTCACCATGTTGGTCAAGCTGGTCTTGAACTCCTGAGTTCAAATGATCTGCCCACCTCAGCCTCCCAAAATGCTGGGATTAGCATAAGCCACTGTGCCCAGCCACATCAGAACTTCTTAAGTAGGGGTCAGTATCTTGACTTCAGTGCATCCATGAATCTCCAAAATCTCATGCACAATTTTGGATCTGCCTATATTGTTTTATTTCAGAAGCAGGAATGTAAACAATTCTCAAATAATCTCTAACTTCAAAATCCACCAAAGGTTTCTAGAAGCCATAGTCATAAAAAAATCTATTCTTTTAAAATATAGGGTATTATTCTATACCCATTCCAAAAACATCAGATTTTCTTTATTGCCTTCCTTCAAAAGGGTGTATAATTACAAAGCAGATATATAACATATTCACAAAAAAAGCTCAGTGTTTCCAGGAATACCACTATGAACCCTCTTGTAACTAAAAAAAAAAAAAAATCGTATTTCACTTTTCTCTCTTTATATCTTGGAAGTCCTATAAAGCAGCAACACTTCAATAGTAATGAGTATGTCCTTGAAAGTCCTATGGTGGCAGAATTCCTGGTTAAAAAACTTAAGAAATGAGAGATACAAGAAACCCTTGAAAATATTTTCAAACACCTGCAAAATATTTTTATATTTGCTAAACTAAAATTCAGATAATCCAAAACTGAACCCAAAAAGTACCTTTTCTTTGATTCGAGCCTCCAAATTGTGACGCTCGTTTTCCATTTCTTCAATTCGACGTGTTATAGGAATCTGCCCTTCTTTAAGTTTTCTGACCTCTTCCTTCACTCGGTCACGAACTAGTTTTACTTCTTCGTATTCCTGACGAACATTTTCATATTCCTTGCAAATAATTCAACAAACAGAAGTTAATGCCCTAGCTTAAACTAACACATATACTAAAAATCAAGATACAGGCAGAAACCAAATCTAAGAAAAGACTGTTTTGATATCAAAACAGGTTTATTAATGTAAAATTTGTCCTCTGGGACAACTTCAGAAATAGTAAATAGCAATGTAATGATTTAATAACAGTGTTGATAATCACTAAGCGTTTATGTCTATCACTAGTTCAGATTCTCAGATGTCCACCCTGTTCTCTGAAACATATCCTAATGGCTATGAAAATGCAACTTACCTCTAATTTGTCAATAAAGAAGAGATACAGGGATGTATAAAGAAGTAAAAGAAACTCAAGTATAAAAGATAAAAATGAAAAAAAAAAGAACAAAATGAAAATGGGTCAAAAGAAAAACAAAAAGCAGCATGTAGGTGAAAGTGATGCCTGTCATGTCATAGGAGTATTTGTTAAAAAAAAAAAATAACTGGCACACTAAGACAACATTATATAAGAGTGAATGGGATGATGGTAAGAAAAGAAAAAATAAACATACGAGTAAATCAAAAAAGAAGAAAAATGAAAAACGCAAATCAATCTTAGAAAAAATAAGGAAAATCAAAAGACAAAGTGAGAGAAGTAGTAATAATGGACACAGGATACATGAAATTTAGAAAAACCAAAGAAGGAAAATTTAAGAATCATGAGATGATGGAATAGGGTAGGGAGAAGGGGGAAGACAGAACAAGAATGCCACAAATACAGCCATATATTTTTTCAAGCAAGTAACAATTATTTCCATTCTAACCTTGGAACAAACACCACAAAACTTTCTTACCTATTTTGTTCTACTAATTATAAAGTAATGCAATGAGGGAATTGAATCTTTAACCCGAACTGTAGTCTTAATAAAATACACATTACACAGTGATTAGAAATAACAGATTAGCTTCAGAAAAATTATAAAACATATGAGTAGAAGATTACAGTTAAGACACATCAGCCACATCTGTAACTGAGGCTGATATTAGTGGCAAACCCCAAGTAAATTCTCAGTGACCTGACTGAGGACACCCAAAGATTTAATTTTCTGATCATTAACATCTATAAAAAAACAATCAAAGAACTAGCCCTTGAGGACTAAAATCTGGAAGAATTAAGAGCACTGTGTTAATTATTATTTATTAAACAATAAAAATGAGCACACAGCTAATGTAATAAACTAGTAAAAGAAAGCCTGGCGTGGTAGCTCATGCCTGCAATCCCAGTACTTTGGGAGGTGGAGCGAGGCAGATCACCTGAGGTAAGGAGCTCAAGACCAGCCTGGCCAACATGGTGAGACCCTGTCTCTACCAAAAATAAAAAAAAAAAAACAACTTAGCCAGGTGTGGTGGCACATACCTATAATCCCAACTACTGGGAGGCTGAGGCAGGATAACTGCTTGAACCTAGGAGGTAGAGGGTGCAGCGAGCCGAGATCGCACCACTGTACCCCAGCATGGGAGAAAGAGCAAGACTCTGTCTCAAAAAAAAGACATGGGTGAGCAGTTTCAAGATGGCCGAATAGGAACCACTCCAGGCTACGGCTCTCAGTGTGAGTGACACAGAAGATAGGTGATTTCGACATTTCCAACTGAGGTACCAGGTTCATCTCACTGGGGCGTGTCAGACAGTGGGTGCCAGACAATGGGTGCAGGTCACTGAGCGAGAGCCGAAGCAGGGCGAGGCATCGCCTCACCCAGGAAGCACAAGGGGTAAGGGAATTCCCTTTCCTAGCCAACGGAAAACGTGACACACAGCACCTGGAAAATCAGGTCACTCCCACCCTAATACTGTGCTTTTCCAAGGGTCTTAGCAAAAGGCACACCAGGAGATTATATCCTGCGCCTGGCTCAAAAGGTCCCACACCCACGGGGCCTCCCTCATGGCTAGCACAGTAGTCTGAGATCTAACTGCAAAGCACCAGCGAGGCTGGGGGAGGGGCGCCCGCCATTGCTGAGGCTTGAGTAGGTAAACAAAGCAGCCAGGAAGTTCAAACTGGGTGAAGCCCACCACAGATCAAGGAGGCCTGCATGCCTCTGTAGACTCCACCTCTGGGGACAGGGCATAGCCAAACAAAAGGTAGCAGAAACCTCTGCAGATACAAATCTCCCTGTCTCACAGCTTAGAAGAGAGTAGTGGTTCTTCCAGCATGGAGTTTGAGATCTGAAAACGGACAGACTGCCTCCTCAAGTGGGTCCCTGACCCCTGAGTAGCCTAACCACAAGGCACCCCCGAGTAGGGGCAGACACCTCACAAGGCCGGGTACCCCTGTAAGACGAAGCTTCCAGAGGAACGATCAGCAGTAACATTTGCTGTTCAGCAATATTCACTCTTCTGCTGCCTCTGCTGCTGATACCCAGGCAAACAGGGTCTGGAGTGGACCTCGAGTAAACTCCAACAGACCTGCAGCTGAGGGTCCTGACTGTTAGAAGGAAAACTAACAAACAGAAAGGACATCCACACCAAAACCCCATGTGTACGTCACCATCATCAAAAACCAAAGGTAGATAAAACCACAAAGATGGGGAAAAAACAGAGCAGAAAGCTGAAAATTCTAAAAATCAGAGAGTCTCTCCCCCTTCAAAGGAACGCAGCTCCTCACCAGAGATGGAACAAAGCTGGATGGAGAATGACTTTGACGAGTTGAGAGAAGAAGGCTTCAGAAGATCAAAGTTCTCTGAGGTAAAGGAAGAAGTTCGAACCCATCGCAAAGAAGCTAAAAACCTTGAAAAAAGATTAGACGAATGGCTAACTAGAATAACCAATGTAGAGAAGTCCTTAAAAGACCCGATAGAGCTGAAAACCATGGCACGAAAACTACATGACAAATGCACAAGCTTCAGTAACCGATTCAATCAAGTGGAAGAAAGGGTATCAGGGACTGAAGATCAAATTAATGAAATAAAGTGAGAAGAGAAGTTTAGAGAAAAAAGAGTAAAAAGAAACGAACAAAGTCTCCAAGAAATATGGGACTATGTGAAAAGACCAAATCTATGTCTGATTGGTGTACCTGAAAGTGACGGACAGAATGGAAACAAGTTGGAAAATACTCTGCAGGATATTATCCAGGAGGACTTACCCAACCTAGCAAGGAAGGTCAACATTCAAATTCAGGAAATACAGAGAATGCCGCAAAGATACTCCTGGAGAAGAGCAACTTCAAAACACATAATTATCAGATTTGAAATGAAGTTGAAATGAAGGAAAAAATGTTAAGGTCAGTCAGAGAGAAAGGTCAGGTTACCCACAAAGGGAAGCCCATCAGACTTACAGCAAATCTCTCTGCAGAAACTCGACAAGCCAGAAGAGAGTGGGGGCCAATTTCAACATTCTTAAAGAAAATAATTTCACTCCAGAATTTCATATCCAACCAAACTAAGCTTCACAAGTGAAGGAGAAATAAAATCCTTTACAGACAAGCAAATGCTGAGAGATTTTGTCATCACCAGGCCTGCCTTACAGGAGCTCCTGAAGGAAGCACTAAACATGGAAAGGAACAACCAGTACCAGTCACTGCAAAAACATGCCAAAATGTAAAGACCATCGATGCTACGAAGAAACTGCTCCAACTAACGAGCAAAATAATCAGCTAATGTCATAATTACAGGATCAAATTCAAACTTAACAATATTAACCTTAAATGTAAATGGTCTAAATGTTCCAATTAAAAGACACAGACTGGCAATGGATAAAGAGTCAAGACCCATCAGTTTGCTGTATTCAGGAGACCCATCTCACATGCAGAGACACACATAGGCTCAAAATAAAGGGATAGAGGAAGATCTACCAAGCAAATGAAAAACAAAAAAAGGCAGGGGTTGCAATCCTAGTCTCTGATAAAACAGACTTTAAATCAACAAAAATCAAGAGACAAGTCATTACATAATGGTAAAGGGATCAATTCAGCAAGAAGAGCTAACTATCCTAAATATATATGCACCCAATACAGGAGCACCCAGATTCATAAAGCAAGTCCTTAGAGACTTACAAAGAGACTGAGACTCTGCCACAAGAATAACAGGAGATTTTAACACCCCACTGTCAACATTAGATCAACGAGACAGAAAGTTAACAAAGATATCCAGGAATTGAACTCAGCTCTGCACCAAGCGCACCTAATAGACATCTACAGAACTCTCCACCCCAAAATCAACAGAATATACATTCTTCGCAGCAACACATCGCACTTATTCCAAAATTGACCACATAGTTGGAAGTAAAGCACTCCTCAGCTGATGTAAAAGAACAGAAATTGTAACAAATTGTCTCTCAGACCACAGTGCAATCAAACTAGAACTCAGGATTAAGAAACTCACTCAAAACCACACAACTACACGGAAACTGAACAACCTGCTCCTGAATGACTACTGGATACATAACAAAATGAAGGCAGAAATAAAGATGTTCTTTGAAACCAATGAGAACAAAGATACAACATACCAGAATCTCTGGGACACATTTAAAGCAGTGTGTAGAGGGAAATTTATAGCACTAAATGTCCACAAGAGAAAGCAGGAAAGATCTAAAATTGACACCCTAACGTCACAATTACAAGAACTAGAGAAGCAAGAGAAAACACATTTAAAAGCTAGCAGAAGGCAAGAAATAACTAAGATCAGAGCAGAACTGAAGGAGGTAGAGACACAAAAAACCCTTCAAAAAATCAATGAATCCAGGAGCTGGCTTTTTGAACAGATCAACAAAACTGACAGACCGCTAGCAAGACTAATAAAGAAGAACAGAGAGAAGAATCAAATAGATGCAATAAAAAATGATAAAGGGAATATCACCACCGACCTCACAGAAATACAAACTACCGTCAGAGAATACTATAAACACCTCTACGCAAATAAACTACAAAACCTAGAAGAGATCTCATTGTTCAGTTCCCACCTATGAGTGAGAACATGCGGTGTTTGGTTTTCTGTTCTTGTGATAGTTTGCTAAGAATGATGGTTTCCAGCTGCATCCATGTCCCTACAAAGGACACAAACTCATCCTTTTTTATGGCTGCATAGTATTCCATGGTGTATATGTGCCACATTTTCTTTTTTTTTTTTTTTTTTTTTTTTATTTTTATTTATTTATTTTTTTTGAGACGGAGTCTCGCTCTGTCGCCCAGGCTGGAGTGCAGTGGCCGGATCTCAGCTCACTGCAAGCTCCGCCTCCCGGGTTCACGCCATTCTCCTGCCTCAGCCTCCCGAGTAGCTGGGACTACAGGCGCCCACCACCTCGCCCGGCTATTTTTTTGTATTTTTTTAGTAGAGACGGGGTTTCACCGTGTTAGCCAGGATGGTCTCGATCTCCTGACCTCGTGATCCACCCGTCTCGGCCTCCCAAAGTGCTGGGATTACAGGCTTGAGCCACCGCGCCCGGCCTGTGCCACATTTTCTTAATCCAGTCTGTCACTGATGGACATTTGGGTTGATTCAAAGTCTTTGCTATTGTGAATAGTGCCGCAATAAACATACATGTGCATGTGTCTTTATAGCAGCATGATTTATAATCCTTTGGGTATATACCCAGTAATGGGACGGCTGGGTCATATGGTACATCTAGTTCTAGATCTTTGAGGAATCTCCATACTGTTTTCCATAATGGTTGAACTAGTTTACAATCCCACCAACAGTGTAAAAGTGTTCCTATTTCTCCACATCCGCTCCAGCACCTGTTGTTTCCTGACTTTTTAATGATGGGTGCTGACGAGTTGATGGGTGCAGCACACCAACATGGCACAAGTATACATATGTAACAAACCCGCACGTTATGCACATGTACCCTAGAACTTAAAGTATAATAATAATAATAAATTAAAAAAAAAAAAGAAAACCTAGAAGAAATGGATAAATTCCTGGACACATACACTCTCCCAAGACTAAACCAGGAAGAAGTTGAATCCCTGAATAGACCAATAACAGGCTCTGAAATTGAGGCAATAATTAATAGCCTACCAACCAAAAAAAGTTCAGGACTAGACAGATTCACAGCCAAATTCTACCAGAGCTACAAGCAAGATCTGGTACCATTCCTTCTGAAATTATTCCAATCAATAGAAAAAGAAGGAATCCTCCCTAACTCATTTTATAAGGCCAGCATCATCCTGATACCAAAGCCTGGCAGAGACGCAACAATAAAAGAGCATTTTAGACCAACATCCCTGATGAATGTTGATGCAAAAATCCTCAATAAAATACTGGCAAACCGAATCCAGCAGTACACCAAAAAACTTATCCACCATGATCAAGTGGGCTTCATCCCTGGGATGCAAGGCTGCTTCAACACACGCAAATCAATAAACATAATCCAGCATATAAACAGAACCAAAGACAAAAAACCACACGATTATCTCAATAGATGGAGAAAAGGCCTTTGACAAAATTCAACAGTCCTTCATGCTAAAAACTCTCAATAATTCAGTATTGATGGAACGTATCTCAAAATAATAGGAGCTATTTATGACAAACCCACAGCCAGTATCACACTGAATGGGCAAAACCTGGAAGCATTCCCTTTGAAAACTGGCACAATACAGGGATGCCCTTTCTCATCACTCCTATTCAACATAGTATTTGAAGTTCTGGCCAGGGCAATCAGGCAGGAGAAAGAAATAAAGGGTATTCAATTAGGAAAAGAGGAAGTCAAATTGTCCCTGTTTGCAGATGACATGATTGTATATTTAGAAAACCCCACTGTCTCAGCCCAGAATCTCCTTAAGCTGGTAAGGAACTTCAGCAAAGTCTCAGGATACAAAATCAATGTGCAAAAGTCACTAGCATTCTTATACACCACTAACAGACAAACAGAGAGCCAAATCAGGAGTGAACTCCCATTCACAACTGCTTCAAAGAGAATAAAATACTTAGGAATCCAACTTACAAGGGATGTGAAGGACCTCTTCAAGGAAACTACAAACCACTGCTCAATGAAATAAAAGAGGACACAAATAGAAGAACATTCCATGCTCATGGATAGGAAGAATCAATATCATGAAAATGGCCATATTGCCCAAAGTAATTTATAGATTCAATGCCATTCCCATTAAGTTACCAATGACTTTCTTCACAGAGTTGGAAAAAACTACTTTAAAGTTCATATGGAACCAAAATAGAGCCCCGAATTGCCAAGACAATCCTAAGCCAAAAGAACAAAGCTGGAGGCATCATGCTACCTGACTTCAAACTATACTACAAAACCCCAGTAACCAAAAGAGCATGGTACTGGTACCAAAGCAGAGATATAGACCAATGGAACAGAACAGAGGCCTCAGAAATAATACCACACATCTACAACCATCTGATCTTTGACAAACCTGACAAAAACAAGAAATGGGGAAAGGATTCCCTATTTAATAAATGGTGCTGGGAAAACTGGCTAGCCATATGTAGAAAGCTAAAACTGGATCCCTTCCTTACATCTTATACAAAAATTAATTCAAGATGGATTAGAGACTTAAATGTTAATCCTAAAACCATAAAAGCCCTAGAAGAAAGCCTAGGCAATACCATTCAGGACATAGGCATAGGCAAGGACTTCATGTCTAAAACACCAAGAGCAATGGCAACAAAAGCCAAAATTGACAAATGGGATCTAATTAAACTAAAGAGCTTCTGCACAGCAAAAGAAACTACCATCAGAGTGAACAGGCAACCTACAGAATGGGAGAAAATTTTTGCAATCTACTCATCTGACAAAGGGCTGATATCCAGAACCTACAAAGAAGTCAAACAAATTTACAAGAAAAAAAATACAACTCCATCAAAAAGTGGGCAAAGGATATGAACAGACAATTGTCAAAAGAAGACATTTTTGCAGACAACAGACACATGAAAAAAATGCTCATCCTCCCTCGCCATCAGAGAAATGCAAATCAAAACCACAATGAGATACCATCTCACACCAGTTAGAATGGCGATCATTAAAAAGTCAGGAAACAACAGATGCTGGAGAGGATGTGGAGAAATAGGAACACTTTTACACTGTTGGTGGGACTGTAAACTAGTTCAACCATCGTGGAAGACAGTGTGGCGATTTCTCAAGGATCTAGAACCAGAAATACCATTTGACCCAGCCATCCCATTACTGTATATATACCCAAAGGATTATAAATTATGCTGCTATAAAGACACATGCACACGTATGTTTATTGTGGCACTATTCACAACACTAAAGACTTGGAACCAACCCAAATGTCCATCAATGACAGAATGGATTATGAAAATGTGGCAAATATACACCATTGGATACTATGCAGCCATAAAAAAGGAGTCCTTTGTGGGGACATGGATACAGCTGGAAACCATCATTCTCAGCAAACTATTGCAAGAACAGAAAACCAAACACCGCATGTTCTCACTCGTGGGTGGGAACTGAACAATGAGAACACCTGGACACAGGAAGGGAGACATCACACACTGGGGTTTGTCATTGGGTTGGGGGAGGGGGAAGGGGGGAGGGATCGCATTAGGAGATATACCTAATGTAAATGAGTTAATGGGTGCAGCACACCAACATGGCACATGTATACATATGTAACAAACCTGCAGGCTGTGCACATGTACCCTAGAACTTAAAGTATAATAAAAAATTAAGAAAAAAAAAATACATGAATTTTATTGTGTATAACATATAAAGCCAAAAATGAAAAAGGAGCACCTAACTTGAATACACAGTAACTAATACTGTCATCATAATTACTCTGCTACTTAAAGAAACACCTATTTTTCCTCCAGAAATTATGACTTACCACCCATGGCCTTTTTGCTTCAAGCATCTCAATTAAATCTAAATGTCGCTTCCGTTCGTAGAACCTCTCCACATCTTGTTTATATCTTTCATTCCTCTGAACCATTTTCTGTAGATATTCAGTTTTCTCTTTGCATGAGGTCTACAATAAATATATGTTGAACAATCAGTTTAACAGAAAAATGACAACAGGTCACATCTTCTAACAATGAAAAATAAACAACGATAGCAAAATTTCACAATAAAGAATTCACAGGAGTTCTTAAGAACTATGTAGACTCCAGGTTGGGCAACAGTGAGATCCCGTCTCAACAAAACCCCTAAAAACCTGTGTAAAAGCAACATTCCCACCCAAGTTCTGGTCTAGGGTCTACAATTTATTAGTCCTAACTGTAATGAAGCCCTGCCACATCTGAGCCCAGGCTCTTCTTCCCCAAATATCTGCTGCATCCACTTGAAGGATAGAAGCAATTCACTTAATATAGATGAAAGCTAAACAAAAGCTGTAAAAGTGATATACAAATGAATAGTAGTATTACTAGGATTAGTATGTTAAATGAACACTCATGACTGAAAGGTCTTAGAAATGATATGAAAGAAAGCTAAGAATTAGCCTTTATGTTGTGAATTAATAAATACAAAGATGTACTCAGAACCTAGTAGAATATATGCTTGTATGCTTGTCTTCTTTCAGAGGATAGTCGAGAGTGTAGGTGAGTGTTTCAAGTGAAAGTATTTGATTGTTTGACATAGAGAAAGGTAAAAGAACAGAATATCTGAAGATAAAGTAACTATAAAAAGCTCAGAACAACTCCTTTGATTATTCACTTTGAATAAGTATAATAAAAACATGTTTTTCCTTGTCTGGTGGACAAAGGCAAAAAATAACATTTAATTACAGTAAAATATATATTATAAGTCATACTTTGAGAGAAAGCAATTGGTTACAAGATTTCTATGCTTATTTCCTGGGTGACACAGCTAACCTCTGTGACACAATGTGCCTATGTAATGAACCTACACATGTATCCCTGAACCTAAAATTAAAAAACAAACCAAAAAAACCCAACAGATTTCCTTTTTCTTTTTTTTGAGACGGAGTTTCGCTCTTGTTGCCCAGGCTGGAGTGTAATGGTGTTCTCAGCTCACTCCAACCTCCGTCTCCCAGGTTCAAATGATTCTCCTGCCTCAGCCTCCCAAGTAGCTGGGATTACAGATTACAGGCTCCCACCAGCACGCCCGGCTAATTTTTGTTTTTTAGTAGAGACAGGGTTTCACCATGTTGGCCAGGCTGGTCTCGAACTCCTGACCTCAGGTGATCTACCTGCCTTGGCCTCCTAAAGTACTAGGATGACAGGTGTGAGCCACCACACCCAGCCAGATTTCCTTTTTTCTGAGACAGGGTCTTGCTCTGTCACCCAGGCTGGAATGCAGTGGTGCAATCACAGCTCACTGCAACCTTGACCTCCTTGGCTGAAGCAATCCTCCCACCTTAGCCTCCCAAGTGCTGGAAGTACAGGCATGCGCCACCATGCCTGGCTAACTTTTGTTATTTCTTTTCATGTAGAGACAGGGTCTCCCTGTTGCCCAGGCTGGTCTCGAACTCCTGAACTCAAGCGATTCTCCTGCCTCAGTCTCCCAAAGTACTGGGATTGCAGGTCTGAGCCACCACACCCAGACTAATAATTTCTTATTATGAAAATTTACTGTATTTATTTTAGTTGCTGGGATGTAGAAAAAAGATACATTAAATAAAACACCTTTATGAAGGATATGCTATAAAAGTACATTTTTATGTTTATTAATGGTGAAAATAACCAACAACATTCCAACTAAATGTGTAATTCTCTTCCAAAGTCTACCTTCAGATGACTGAAAAAAATACATGAGAGAACTGGTTCAACAAAAGTGCCATATTAAGTGGCACATGGTATCTCTTCTATTACTGAAAGCCTTACACAGTGTCTGACACATAGTAGGTGTTTAATAGATACTGAATGAATGAAAGAATACTGTAACTTCCTGAGATAATTTTTTTAATAATACTGTTATTGGTTCCTTAAAAATTCAATTAATAATATGTATTTGCTGAAATAGTCAACCTTTTCAAACTTCATATTATCAGATCCATTCTCACTCTGTCACTTGAACTGATATTAGCAGTATAATTCTAAGTGAAAATAAATCAAATACGAATTGACTCAATGAATCAATACTACTACTCTCTCTCCCATGTTTTGAGATACAGAAATCAATAAGAAACAAGACAAATGAGCTGCCTATTTTAAAGTACCTCGAGCTGTTTTTCTTTCTCCCTGAAGTTTTTGAGTTCACAGTGATATCTGTGCATTTCTGGGGGACCAATTGACTTTTCAGTGGCTTCGAGGAGTTCAATTTTGCTGAGTTTAGCAAATTCTCCAACTTTGTCCTAGAGCACAAAAATTAAATATTAGCAACTATCATTCATTTACAAATATCTTCAAAATGTATTTCACCCAATGCTTACACTTGTCAAGGTGAAACTCATTAAAAAAAACCTTTGAGATATAAACCTTCTGTGCATTATTCTTTAGAATAATGAAGATAAACTTAGGGTATAAATTGTTATCTTTTTGATCATCTTTAAAAATTTTCTGCACCAATATTTCAAGGTTGAAATGTTTACATATGTATAATAAAAGTTTGGGAATAAAAGAACACATAGTCTGAAGATGAAAATGATCACTGTTTATTACATATCAGTTGAAATGTTAGAGGGTTTAAAAAGAAAAAAAAGGCAATTTCAAACATCTACTTCCGGAGATAATCTGACACCAGCTGATAAGTGTTAAAATAAACAAAAAACTTTTTAATGTTTAAGTTTTATTTAATTTGCACATTATGAAATCATCATTGTGTTTCTAAAGAAAAATGAAATTAATCAATAAGTACTAGTTACCTAGTTAATGCTGTCACTAGACAGCATTCAAAGTCAAATTTAAGAGGTAATATGACTAACATTTAACATACATTGTCAGCATTTTTTATTTTTAATAAACAAACTGTAACATGATTTTAGAAGGTATACTTATAGGAGTTTTATTATATCAAATATTTTGTAAACTCAAATATATCAAATATTATATATGTATAACATCTACAAACAAAAACATTGACTAAAAAGTTGTTCATTAATAACATTTTAAGGGTCTACAAACAGAAGCACATAGCTATCTGAGCTACTCTCTGAACTCAAAAAATAATACTTTATTTCAAAATACTCTAATTTAGACTTTTTTTAACTAATTGAAATTTTCCAAATTACTACAAATTAATAACATTATACTCTAAGTGATGAAATAATACCTTTACAAAGAACTATAAGAGTGCTATGTTCAATTTAAATAATACCCTTTCTATGGCATAGAAAGGAAACACTATATACAAAATTTTCCCATCTTTACATTTATTTCTGTCATACCTGAGGGAGAAACTGGCAAAGATTCCCCACTTGAATATTTAAGGCTGCAACTTGCTCTTCCACTACTTTCTGGGTTGTAGATTTTTTGTTGATGAACCAAAACGACTGATTTTTTGCCACATCAATCTCACGGGTGATTACAAGATTTCCAGAAGCTCTGAACCTAATTAAAAAATAATTTAAGAATCTTTATATTCAAAATATATAATTAGTTTAGAGATAAAATTTCAGAAATTCTCTTGCACCAAAGGTGCCAGATAGAATTATTATTATGATTTTTATTCCTTTTGATATTTTGGCCCCTTCCAAGAAGGAAACTTCGGCATTTTATTAGTCATAATACCATAATTGACCACATCAGTTACTTACTCAACATTCAAAATTATTTAAACTGTTAAAATTAAAGCAAATGTGAATACTAATTCATAAACACTACTAGAGGAGTCACATATGTGGAGCTGTTTATCCTTTAATTATTATGCTATTCTTTAATCACATGTGTTGACTGCAATTCAAAATGTGTTAGTATATTAAAGGGTAGAGCAGTTAAATCTTGAAACTCCCCCTGCTCAGAAAACGTATGAATGAAAACTGACTCTTAGGCATTTCCAGAAATAAAAACTACCCATACAGGTAGTCCATGGATTCCTCACCACGTACTCCACTCTGAATTCAGAGAGGATTACCTCACATGGATATAAAGGAACATTAAGCAATATAGAATCTGAAAGAAGGCTATTTACTTATTTCTTGCTTTTAGAAGTACTACTGCTCCACACCTCCCATCTATTCATCTTCTTCACTGGGATTCAGCAGCATGTGGTAGAAAGATAAATTATTGGTATCCAATCGCTAAATGACAATAATAACTTATAAATGTTGTATGTATATATTACATTGTAATCAGACCACTTGAAACAGTAAGATTGTAGGACTTTAAAGGAAGTAGTTTTAAACTTTCATTTCCAGCAGAATGACTAATAAAGTACCCTTACTGATCCTCCTGCTGTAAACAACTAAAAATAATAAAATATTAAAATATCTTCATAAATCAATTTATCAGTTAGCATGAAAGTAAGGAATTCTGGCTAACATCCTAGTATAGGTGAAAACTCAGAGTGGAAAAATAAAATTGGCTTTCATCTTGAAGGCATTCGCCCAATCAAGTGATCTTGAGGATTCACTTTCATGATCTGCTGGTAGAGGACAAAAATAGACAAAGCCCACAGCTATCCAAGGTGGAGAGTCCAATAGAAAGCCATACCTAAGCGATACACCCTTGCTGTAAGGGTAAACTAGAAATACTTCATTGCTACCACCACAAGCTGAAAATTCTGTACACTGTGATTCTGAATTGAAAGTATTCAATGGTCTCTGGCAGAAGTTAATAATTTACTCTGCCGGAATCTATGTTATCTTAAAATAATTAACACAGATAAAGTTCTAAGAAGAGTAGTTCACTACAAACACACACACAAGAAAACAAAGTATCAAGAACACTAGCAGAAATAACATAATGCAGAATCATAAATGAAAAATTTGAAAGATATTTGGATGACTAAGAAAGCATAATATGTCTAATAAGAATTCTAGGACAGGAGACAAAGAATGGGTCAATGGCAATATTAAAAGAGATAATAAATAAGAACTTTCAAAAACTGATGAAAGACACCAAACCATAGGTTTAAGAGTGTCATTAAAACCAAGAAAAGTAAATAAAAAATAAACCCACACCTAAATATATATGAAACTAAAACACTTAAAAAAAAGAAATGAGTTTACAAGCATCTCAGAAAAAGAGAATGATTACTATCAAATAAACTAAGATCAGATTCACATCAGAAGACAACAATGAGAAAAAGAGAATGATTGCTATCAAATAAACTGAGATTAGATTCACATCAGAAGACAACAATGGGGCCAGATGTGGTGGCTCACGCCTGTAATCTCAGTATTCTGGAAGGCCAAGGTGGGAGGATCACTTGAGCCTAGGAGTTCAAGAGCTGTCTGGGCAACATAGTGAGTGAGATCCCATTCTCTACAAAAAATAGTAATAATAAAAAAAGCCAGGCATGGTGGTGAGTGCCTGTAGGCTGAGGCAGGAGGATCACTTGAACCAGGGAGGTGTCAAAGATGCAGTAAGTCATGATCATGACAGGGTGAGACCCTGTCACCAAAACAAAAACAAAAACAAGAAGACAACAATGATATTATACTATACTGTGAATATGAGAAAAGAGACCTGTCAATATAGAATGTTATATCCATGAAACACATCTTTCAAGATTTAGAGCAAAATAGTATCATTTTCAGATTAAAAACTGAGTGTTCCAACAGAAAACTCTCATAAAAGAAAACTTTACAGAATATCCTTTTGGCAGAAAGTGATCCCAGAAAGAAAATCAGAAATGGAAGAAGGAATGAAAAGCAAAACAAACAGAAATATCTGAGGTAAATTCTAAATAAACATTGACAGCATAATATATTATATTAATAATAATGTTTTGAGGAGTTTTAAAAAGATAGAAATTTAAAAGCATGTAAGTTCAGAGAAGTTATTAAGAAGTACTGTAAAATCTTTGTTTAGCAGGAAGACAGATATTAAGTCTGAACTCAAACAAGTATTCCTGCTAAAATTCCAGTAATCACTAAAACAAAAGAATGCATAATTTCCAAGACAAAAGAGAAGGAAAAATGAAACAAATACCCAACAAAAATAAGAAAGAAAAGAAATGCTGAAGAGTGTGAAAAATAAAAAGCAGAGAATAAGACAGTAAAAATAAGTTCAAACATATATTTGTAAATTGATTATATGCTTTACTTAAAAGATTCCAGAAAAAATAACACAGCTCTACCAGTTTAAATGAGATAACAAAAGATATTAAAAACATGAAAAGAATGAAAAAAGACAACTAGAAAAATACTGGGGTGGGGGGAACTGCCAACTACATTAATGGTAAACTAAATGGACTTTAAGGCAAAAGAAAGATAGAGGTCAGTATCTAACAACAGAAAGTTGGATTCACCAGGAAGATAAACAATTTTAATCTTAGATGCAACTAATAATGTCCTAGAAATACATAAGGCAAAAATTGACAGGACAAGGATAATTAACAAATCTGCATAGAGGAATAGTGTAATACACCTTTGTCAGTAATCAAGGTATCAATCGGACAACTGAAATCAGCAAAAATATAGAAGATGTGACAATATAACTAATAAACTTGCACTAATGGACAAATACAGAACACTGCAGGTATCTGCAAAAGAAAACTTATTTTTTCAGCCAAAGAACAATTACAAAAGTTCACTACAAAAAGAAAGAAATTTCAAAGGATTAGTAACATAAAACCAGTATCTCTATATATATAACTTCACTACAAAGTGGAAACCAATACTAATAAGAAAATCCCTACATTAGAATTAGAAACAATTTGTAATTATGAACTCATAAAGAAAATATTCAGAACTGAAAAACAGTAAATACTATATACTAAAATTTGAGAGATAGCGCTAAAGCAGTAAGTGGGGTATTTTTAACCTTAACTGTTCATATTAAGGTAAACAAAAGACTAAAATTAGTGCAATAAATATCCATTTCAAAAAATGAGAATCAGTAAAGAATAGAAATTAATGAAATAGAAAACCATAATATAAGACAAATGCAAAAGTTGGTTCATCGGAAAAGACTACTAAAATTGACAAATCAATTTTTAGAAGACAAATACTGCTTTATATAAAATAATACACATATAATGAACTCATATAAGAGGGTAATATTCATGTCAATAAAATTTAAAACTAAGAAGAATGGGAAAATCCTTTATGAAGTATAAATAATCACAGTAATACAAGAATAAACAGAAAAATCTAAGCAACCGATTGCTATAAATAAATGAAATCAGCAGTTAGAAAAAAATTAAATCAGTATAGTTAGAAAAAAAAGCCAGATGATTTTTTTTGCAAGACCCCCTACAATTCACATCAGATTATTTTTAACAGTAAGATTAACCAAACATTCAAACCACAAGTATCTTTTTTTTTTTTTTTTTTGAGACAGAGTCTCGCTCTGTCGCCCAGGCTGGAGTGCAGTGGCCGGATCTCAGCTCACTGCAAGCTCCGCCTCCTGGGTTTATGCCATTCTCCTGCCTCAGCCTCCCGAGTAGCTGGGACTACAGGCGCCTGCCACCTCGCCCGGCTAGAAACCACAAGTATCTTTCACAAACAAAATACAGATGTCAAAATCCTAAATAAAATACTAGAAAACCAATCTAGCAATGCATCAAAAAAAAACTACGACCAAACTGGGTTATTCTAAGAATGCAAAATTGAGCAAACATCAGGGAATTAATTAATTCTTCAACTTAAATGATATAACCAACTCAATAAATACTGATAATAAATTCTTTGTTCTCAATTTACTTGACCTATCTAGCAGTATCACACACAGGTGATAGACAACGGACTCCTCCTGAAGTTGTTCCAAGTACTGGTTTCCAAGTACTGTATTCTCCTGACTCACCAGCCAATTCTCAGTTTCCTTTCCTAGGTTTCCCTATGTTCAATCTCTAAACGGTGCACTGTAGCAGATACGTTCTTAGAACTCTTATTTGTTTTATCTATCTCTGCTTCACTGGCAATTTAATCCATCATAATACTAATGATTTCCCAAATGTGTTATCTTCAGCCCAGACTTCTCCAGGAATGACAGGTTTATATATCTAACTGCCCACTAAAAACATTTTTACCTGAATCTCAGACCTTTTTGTATGCGTGTGGAGACGGAGTCTCGCTATGTTGCCCAGGTTGGTCGAATTCCTGAGTTCAAGCAATCCTCCCGCCTCTGCCTCCCTAACTGCTGGGATTACAGGTATGAGCCACCGTGCCCAGCTCTGCCCGAGTATCTACTAGGCATCTCAAACTTTACCATGTTTGTTTTTGAAAAGTTCTTTTTTTAAAAAAACATTTTAACACATCTGAAATTGGGATGCACATTTCAAACTATCTGTGCTAGTTTAATTTTAATTGGAAGCTACAAGTGGTGGCATCTTGGTTCAATGATGTATGATCTACCGCCAAAACCTTGTGCAGTAGGTCTGTCTACCTCAGTTAATGGAAACTCTACCCTTAATCATGCCAGACACCCTGGAGTCCTCCCTGATGTCTTGCTCCTTCTCCCATACCCTGTATATAATTCATAAGCGAATCATAATATAATTCATAAGCAAATCATAAGCTACCATCATCTCTCATAGGATTGTTCTATTAGTCACTTAACTGATATTCTTGCTTTTGCCTTTGCTCTCTTAAAGTTTACTTTCCATACAGCAACCCAATCTGGTTAAACTTTTTATGTTACATCACATCATTCCTCTGCTAAAAACCAGGTGGCTTCACGGCTTATGCAAAATAAATGCCAAGTCCTTACAATGAATACGGGCTTTACTTCTTGATATTTTCACAGCTTATCTTTCACTATTCTCCTCCTTCAATGTGATCCAGTCACTGTGGGTACCACTTTAGAGCCTTGGCATTTGCAGATCTCCATACCTGAAATACTATTTCCCCATTTATCTCCATGCTCATTACCTTCCCTCCTTCAGGTCTTTGCTTAAATGCTATCTTCTCAGTGAGATCTTTCCTGATCAGGCTATTCAAAACTGTAAAACTCCACTCTGTCACTCCTATCCTCCTTTTCTGCTTTATTCTATGTAGCACTTATCATCACCTAACATAATATGTATTTTACTTATCTAACTGTCCCTCCTTATGCCCCAACTATAAATTCCATGAGGGAAGAGTATCCCCAGTGTACAGGTACTCAATAAATATCTGGAAAATGACTACATAAATATATGCCACAGATTATTCTACCCACCATTCTACTCAAGGAATACATGGCCAGTTAGTACATTTGTTTAATAGCAATAATTTCAACAACTAATGATGAGCTGTTTTACATTTGGTACTCTCAAGGCCACGTGAACCTTCGTGGAAAAAGTGCTTGACATTTATACACTTAAATTTTATTTATGTGTAGGGTGTTAGGTAAAGCTCTAAATTTATCTTTAAAAAATTAACAGATAATTATCACAGCTCAATTTGAATAATTTACACTATGATACTGTGATATACAGGTTGAGTATCCCTAGTCCAAAAATCTGAAATGCTCCAAAATACAAAGCTTCCTGCGTGCCAACATGACATTCAATGGTAATGGTCATTGGGGTGTTTCATATTTCAGATTTTCAGATTAGGGATGTTGAACCGATACGTGTAACGCAAATATTCTAAACTCAAAACAAATCCAAAGTCCAAAACACTTCTAGTCCCAAGCATTGCAGATAAGGGATACTCAACCTGTATAAAGAAATATGTAGGCTGGGTATGGTGGCTCATGCCTGTAATCCCTGCACTTTGGGAGGCCAAGGCGGGCAGATCACTTGAGGTCAGGAGTTCAAGATCAGCCTGGCCAACAGGGCAAAACCCCGTCTCTACTAAAAATACAAAAAGTAGCCATGCGTGGTGGTGGGTGCCTGTAATCCCAGCTACCTGGAAGGCTGAGGTGGAAGAATCGCTTGAGCCCGGGAATTGCAGTGAGCCGAGATGGTGCCACTGCACTCCAGCCTGGGCGACAGTGACACTCCATCTCAAAAAAAAAGAAAAAAAATGTATTTAGTCTCTGTCCTCAATTCCTGACACATAACTCCTAATCCCTTGGAATTTCCTAGGTGACAAGTGTGTCTTTTTCTAATGAGGCAACTCTCGGTGGGCTTCTGGATGTACGCTGGTCACTAGAAAGATAAAAGCCACGAACAGAAGCTTAGAACCTTCAGCCCCACCAACCTACCCCTCATCCTCTGGGAAGGGAAGCAGGACTAGAGATTGAGTTTCTTATACCCATGTGATGAAGTCTCCATAAAATTCCCTGAACCACGGGTTTCAGAGAGCTCCCAGGTTGAGGAACACATCCATATCCTGGGAAAGTCTGGAAAGAAGCTCCTGCACTCTGGACTCTTCCAGACCTCGCCCCGTATTTTGCTAATCATCTGCACCTTCTGTAGAATCCTTTATAATATATGGGTAAACCTAAGTGATTCCCTGAGTTTCATGAGCCATCCTAGCAAATAACTGAACCAACAAAGGGGTCCTGAGAACCTCAATTTACAGCTGGTTGGTCAAAAGTACAGGGCACAACCTAAGACTTGCAAATGGCTTATGAAGTGGAGGGCAGTCCTGTACGACTAAGCCCCTAACTATGGGTCCTGCACTAATTTTTGGTTAGTGTCGGAATTGAACTGAATTGTAGGGTGTGGGGGAAAAACCCACACATCTGGTGCAGAAGTGTTCTGTGCTGTGTTGAGTTTGAGAACAGCAAAAACAAGTTTGGTTTTTCCTATCTCTTAAAATATCCCACACTTAATTAAACTGCCACTTTTATAGTAAGTTCTCATGTACATTTAGATCTGTTCCTGGTTTCCACATTCTGCTCCTCTCATCTTCTATACCAGTATCACATTTATTTTAAATCAACAACTTTACAGTATACTTCAACATGTGGTAGACAAAAATCTTATTTACAACTTTGCTTTTTAAAAATCTCCTTGGGTTTTCTGGCACATTTATTCTTCAAGATGAAGTTCAGAATCAACTTATAAACTTACCTGTTGAGACTCTCATTGTATCAAATGTATATATTAATTTAGAAAGGATTGACTTTTTTTGTTGTTTTTTTGCAGACAGAGTCTCACTCTGACACTCAGGCTGGAGTGCGGTGGCACAATCATGGCTCACTACATCCTCTACCTCCCCAGGCTCAGGTGATTCTCTCACCTCAGTTTCCTGAGTCTATAGATGCGCATCACTAGGCCTGGCTAATTTTTGTATTTTTTGTAGAGATGGGGTTTTGCCATGTTGCTCAGGCTGGTCTCCAACTGCTGGACTCAAGCAATCACTTGCCTTGGCCACCCACAGTGCTGGGATTACATGCATGAGCCACTGCACCTGGTCTGACATGTTAATAATATGTTAATAATGACATTAACTTTATGTTTCTAGGAACATATCACTCGTCTCCATTTCTTCAGGTCTTGATTTTATATTCTTCAGTAAAATTTTATCATATTTTAATAAGTTGGGTATTTTAAAATTTTCTTTTTACTTCCATGTGTATCTTTCCCATCTCTATATAAATAAAAACTTTCTGAGTGAATTTTTATAAAAGATCGTTTCCTCATCTCATATCAAATGGTACGGCTATCAGATAATCTTTGAAGGCTTGTCAGCTAAAAAATGCCACAACTTTCCACTAATATTCCAAAAGCAACAGTCTCTAAAAAATCACCTAAACAATGTGCACATTTATGTGTAAAGGATTAAAATTATATATACCAAGGACGGTCAACTGGTTTCATCATAAACATCAACTTTAGTCCATCAAAAATAGCTGCCAAGAATGGCCAATTGAGAATATCCAAGCTCAAGGGAAAAGAATACCATGATGAATTACTGGTGTCATAAAGGAGAAAATAAAAAATGGTGGCACAAGTACCAAGTCCTTGTCATACATAAGATTCACCAAACTATTAACAGTAGTTATTTACAGAATTAGGAATAATAGCAAGAAGGCTTTTATTTTCAACATTATACACTTCTACATTGTTTGCATTTTTTAAAAACAAGCAACTATTACTTTCAAGATCAGCAAAAAAAAAAAAAAACCAAAAAACAAACAAAAAAAAACCCAGATACTTTAAATTTGTGAAAAACATTGCAACTTCATCATGACTACTTAATATAGTTCTATTTCATTACCTGCTATAAACTTATTTCCCTGATAATTTTTTTTAAATAAAACTCTCACAAGTTTTTTTTGTTTTTGTTTTTTTTGGGGGGCACGGGGGGCAGAGTCTAGCTCTGTCTCCCCGGCTGGAGTGCAGTGGCGCCATCTCAGCTCACTGTAACCTTTGCCTCCCAGGTTCCAGCAATTCTCCTGCCTCAGACTCCCCAGTAGCTGGGATTACAGGCATGCGCCTAGATAATTTTTCTATTTTTAGGAGAAACGGGGCTTCCTCATGTTGGCCAGGCTGGTCTCCAACTCCTGATCTCAGGTGATCTACCCACCTCAGCCTCCCCAAAGTGCTCAGATTACAGGAGTGAGCCATCACAGATGGCCTACAATTTAAGTTTTAAAAATATATTTTTTAAACCACTTACTTATCTGGATTAATTATTCTTTAAATATTATTTCCAATATTTATGCCATAATACTATATTAATACTCTTTTCTAATCATCAGAAAAACATGAATATAAACTAAGAATTTTATAGGAAAAAGGAGTTTTAGCACTTCTAACACTTACAATTCAATTTCAACCATGCCTCTGGAACATCCTCTCTTCACAAAAAAACCAACCTAAGACATAAAAAAGAAAGTGAGCTGTGTAATGACATTCCCAGGTTAACAATCCGAGATTTAGCAGTCATTATTATTTGTCAAATTAAGATTTTTTCAGGTACCACTTATATGTGCACTCCCGTCACTTTCTAAGGTATCCCTCCCAGATCTGGGTTCCTCCATTGTTCCCTCCCACAAATAACAACAATAATAATATTAGGTAAAATTTATTGAACTCCTATGCACTCCATAGCCTCTTACAAACTTCGTGACAAAGCCAGTAAGTGCCAGAAAAAGGATCTGAACCCAGGAAATCTGGCTCCACAGCCTGTGTACTTGGACACTATATTAAACACCCAGAGAGAAGAGAAAATGCCTGTGGGAAAACACGTCCTATAGTATAACCACTGAGCACTCAAACCTCCTTATTGCCATTGAAGACTTCCTACAGTCGCGCAGGTGAAATATTAACAACCATGCTAATATTACCTATCCCCTTAATGATGTAATTGCCACCAAGCATCGTTTTAAAAGGAGCAATACAATTGAAATTTACATGATAAAGTAGACATATCTGTGCCAGTTTCTATATGCTTATGAGTCTAAGCCCGAAAACAAAGTCTGAGCCTAAAAAAATCAGACTGGATCTTAAATCAGTCTATAAATAAGTGATAAATATTAAAAAAGGTAGAAAATACACCTCGCAAGTAACTTTTTTAATAGTGATGACAGTGATGACAACAGCTAGCATTTATCAAGCATTTACTATATACTGTTGTGCTAAGCACTAAACATGTATTTTCTCATTTAACACTCATAAGCAACCTTGAAGTATACATTCATTTTATAGATGATAAAGCTGAGTCCCAGAAAGATGAAGGAAAAAAAAAAAAGCCTTATCTTGTAACCACCAGGTATAGCCTAATACTTAAAAGTACAGATGTTAACATCTACTATCTAGGTTCAAATCTCAACCCCATCACATACAAGTTGTTAGACATTGGACAGTTGCTTAACCTGCCTGTTTCCTCACAGGGAAACAAGGACATCTATGTAGGAATGCTATCTGCCTATTAGCTTGTAAGAATTAAAATACTTGGTACCAATGAGGAGGAAAAAAAAAAGTCAGGAGGCAGTTCTTATCATAAAGTATCCATACATGTGGTGTAGAGTATGTTTTTGTTATATTTTTATATTAGCATTTAAACAAAAATAAATTAAATATTCTTGCTGAGAACTTGGGCATCCCATAAATACAGCTGTGCACTCAAAGGGCTGCAACCTGTCATCTAGGAAACACTGCACTCCACAGCCTCCTTAAAAATCCTATCACTCAAAGATGAGAAGAGATGTGTTTTCATGACAAAAATCAACATGAAAAAGTTAGTAAAAATTGTTATAGCCAATTCATTCCTACTGTACAGCCCCTGGAGTACAATCCAACAGACCATTACAAAGAGATAGGGATTAAATGATCTGATAATTAAAAAACTATATATCAATATTCATAAAAATCTCAGTTGGTCCTTGGATGCTATCTGTTCCAACTCTCCCATCTTTGAAATGAAGAAAAACTGAAGTTCAGATAATTGCTCAAGGTCACAAGGTTAGTTATTAACAGAGAAAAGTATCTTCTACCTAATAAATGTCTCCCATATAGCACTAAACACACGCATACACATTTTAAATAATTTATAATCTTAAGGGGAATTTGCTTCCATTTTGTAACCGTCCATTAAATTTTAATTTTTTGTTATTATTTCTATCTTAATAGCATTGTGGTCAGTATATGGTCTATGTGGTGTCCATTTCTTGAAATATTTTGACACTTGCTTTATGACTCAGTATACAATTAACTTTTAGAAATGTTAACTTGTGCTTGAAAAGAATGCAGAGTCTCCAATTGTTGAGTGTACTTTTTATAATATAGCCATTAGTTCAAGCTTAACTTTATTGTTCAAATTTTTTGTAGTCTAATTTTTTTATCTGATTGATCTACTATTATTGATAGCTCTCCCAGTACAGTTATGGATATGTCAACTGCTTGTTAGCATTCCGCAGATTTTGCCTATACATTTTGGAGCTAGATTATAAAGTGAGTTGGGAACTGAATTATCTTCTAGTGAATTAAAACTTTCGTCAGTGTTTAATGACCACTATTATCTCTAAAAAGACTTTTTGCTCTAAAGTCTGTCTTGCCTAGTATTAATCCAGCTACACCTACTTTCTTTTGTATATTTGCCTGGCATGTATTTTTTTTCATCCTTTCACTCTTAACTTTTCTGTAACACTTTATTTTAGATATGCTTATTAAAAACAAAAGAACTAAACATTGTTTCATTTCTCCATTCTAACAGACTTTATAATGAGTTTAGATCATTTATAATTAGTGTGCTTATATCTGCACATATTTCTACCATCTCATTTTGTGATTTTTATTTTATTTTTCTTGAGACAGAGTCTCGCTCTTGTTGCCCAGGCTGGAGTGCAACAGCGTGATCTTGGCTCACTATAACCTCCACCTCCTGGGTTCAAGCAATTCTCCCGCCTCAGCCTCCCGAGTAGCTGGGATTACAGGCACCCGCCACCATGCCTGGCTAATTTTTGCAGTTTTAATAGAGACAGGGTTTCACCATGTTGGCCAGATCCTGACCATGGCCTCACAAAGTGCCGGGATTACAGGCGTGAGCTACCACACCCAGCCAACGTTTTGTCATTTTTAATGATCTCATTTTTTGAATCTGTTTCTTATCTCCTCCTCCTCCTCCTTTCTCAAGACTCCCTCCCTGTTCGGGCAGTATTTTTCCGCCACCCACTCTCATGAATATGATTAAGTGCCCTACACAGGTGTACCATTTTTATCTTTTACACTGTATTTTTACTGTATGTTTTCTATATTTAGAGATGTTTACATAAGTACAATGTAGGCCATTGTGTTACAACTGTCCACAGTATTCAGTACAGTAACATGCTCTACAGGAGTGTAGTCTAGGAGCAATAGGCTACACCATATAGCCTAAGTGGATAGTAGGCTATACCATCTAGGTTTGTGTAAATACTCTCTATTATGCTCACACAATGACAAAATTGTCTAAAGATGCATTTTCTCAGAATATATCCCCATCATTAAGCAACATATGACTGGATTTTGTTTCTGCCCTTTCTAAATTTACTCTACGGTTCCACAAGCCAAGTGCTGCATTTAAAAAAAAAAGGCATCATTTCTAGCATTTTAGGTGTAAGGGACTTGGAGAATCCTCTAGCATTATCGTCCAAAATACTTCTAGAAATGAAAATCTCCTTCCAGTTTCTTTACCTGCCAAATTTATTCCTTACATTCACGCACTATTAAGTTTGCTATACCCAAGGAACTGAGGTGTAGAAATTGATGTTACTAAAAGCAATTAATAGTTCTGAATTTTCTTAAAAAGTACTTATGTTAACTCACCTTATCCGCTCGTCCCATGAAAGCAGGTTTCCCAGCTAAACCAAGGCAAATGGCACACACAATGCTCGACTTCCCTGTTCCATTGGCTCCAATGATCATATTCAAGTGGGGTCCAGGAGATACTTCACAAATATCATATGTTCTGAATTATAAAGAGATGAAATTACTAAGGAGAGATACAAAACCACTTTTTCTTGCTTTACATTATTTATGAGATTCCTCAAATTCCTCTAAAAACTAGCTAACCTTGCAAATTTAATTTTTTAATAGGTTTTCAATAAACAACTTTAGAAAGAAAATCTACCAATAGAAGAAATGAAAAGGCAGTAATGCATAACTAAAGAATATAATTTCATATAGTTTCTTCAAAAGTTTGCTGAAAAAAGTGAAGTTTGATACTTTGTTCTTTTTTAATAATTACAAAACACTGGACACTATATCAAAGATATTACACAAAATAATTTTAAAACAAATTTTATAGGAGAGGCCATGACTTACCTTAAATCTGAATTTTACATTCATATTTCTTTTAAATTATAATGCTTAATGGTTATTCATATTTTAATATTTCAAACAATCTAAGCAAATTTTTAATTACAAAACTGAAGATATATCTCAACCCAAAGGTTCCATTTTATTAACTTTTAAAAATTATTTTCCAAGCCAGGCACCATGGTATGTGCCTATAGTCCCAGCTATGAGGGAGGCTGAGGCCAGAGGACCAGTTGAGCCTAGGAGGTCAAGGCCAGCCTAGGTATCACAGAGACACACCAACCTACAAAACAAACAAAAGTTGAAAGTTGTCTAGTATTCTAATTACAGTTAGCATCTAATCTTTATTAGTTACTAGTGACAATTATGACAAAATGTGAAACAAACTCTGACTCAGACATTCTTTTAACTCGCCTTTGAATACTCTTAATTTGAACCCATAAAAAGTGTCCTTTGTCCACAGCATTTCAGTTAGCTCTCAGGAAGCTGCCAACTAATTCCTCATGAATAAATGCTTAGCCTGCTATTCACCTGCTAAGTATATAAATAACCAAGCGCACATTAATATTTTAAGAAAATAATGATTTTGAAATGTCAGGTGGTAATCAAAATACAGGTGGAAAAGAAGTATTTTCTGGCAGGTTTGCTAATCCCATACCTCTACACAGCATGTGCTATATCTTTTTAGCCATTTTGTTCTGCTAGCACCTGGGTCCCAAAAGAGCTCTTTATAATGGTTACAATAAAACCAGTTTGGGAACTTCAGAAATGTAGAAAATTATCTGACATAGAACTTCTTACTCTCAACACATGAAGTCCCATTCTTTTAACACTTGGATTTCCTGTTGTGAAATCTCTGTGTGAATGCTATACTAAAACAATGATGTAACTGGTATTTAAGAAAACTGAACAGGAAAAAGCATGAGAATTTCTGGCCTATAAGATATGCATCAATATTATAAATAGGGAGAGTAGCCAAAAACAAAGCTCCTGTATTTTTTTTTTTTTCGGCGGGGTTGGGCGGGGGGATTTTTCTTGCCTTCAACTACCCAAATCAAGCCTCTGCACTGTTTAAAATCGTTCTTCTGACTCTATGATGTATTTATGGGGAATTCCCTTATTATGAGCTTCCTTTCCTCTGAGCTCCCTCTGAAAGAGCTATTGGTAAAGACCCACCTTCTTATCATTCCATATACTTCACAAGGTATCTCATGTATTCTCTATGGCCTCAATGATTCCCTCTTTCTACAAGTCTTTGAATACTATCTACATGCTGAAAGTAGTCCAGATGACCTCTATGTGCAATGATCACCTCAATAACGCTATTTGAATGTCCCACAACAGTCAACTTAAACTTAACACATTTAAAACTAAACCCACCATCTTTCCCATCCAAAATCACTCTTGCGGTCTCTTAGTGAATGGTATTATCATTGACACCATTGCCCAAATCAGAAACCTCGGCATTAGTTTTGCATCATCTTTGGTTCTTTTATTGCTTTTGACTCCACCCAAACCACCACTCCATCATCCAATCAATCACTAAGTAATGCTGGTAGAACTGTAAATCTGATGTCACTTGTTAAAAAAGAAAAATTAAAGAAAAAGGAGGACCTATCATAGCTGAGTTTCATCTTTTTCTACTTTTTATCTCCCTTCCCTATTTTCTACTCAGACCTCTAAATTCTACCTATAATGTACTTCTTTCAGTTTTGTGACTGTAATTCCTTATTTCTCTTAAGTCTTTGCGTGTGTTATTCCTTCAGCCTCCAAGTCTCTCCCTCCACTCCCAACTCCATTTGACTTGGTTCACTCCCTACTCTCTTCCAGGCCATTTAAATTATCTGACTACCCCTCTTATTTCCTTGCTAATTCTCCAAGCTCACCTTTCTCTACCTCTTGCCTAAAACTCAAAGGCCCCTCATTAAAATAAACAATAATATCTCACCAACCTCTGCACTTCCAGCTACTTTTTCTTTCTTCTCTTTACATCCAAGTTTTACTTTCTCACCCTCATTCATTCTTCTATGGCCTGCAAAGTTTTCTGCTTCCACTGCTTCATTAAAAGGTCAAAGATTCCTCAATTGCTAAATACAGTGGGCTCTTTTCAACCCCGCTATCTGACTTCAATGTAGCAGGTGATATTTTTGAAACATTGTTTTTCCTTGGCTTCTCTGATAATTGCCTCCCATTGTTTTCATCTTACTTCCCTGAATAGTTCCTTCTGGCTTTGAGTCCTTCCTCGTTTCACCCTTAAAAGCAGGCATTCTCCCAAGACCCTGTACATGGTCTTCTAGTCCTTCAATTTATAATTCCTATTGAGCAATCATAACCAGTTCTGCAACTTCATCAATCACCTGTATGCATGACTCCCAAATCTCTCATCCGTTCATACTTTCCTCTAAGCTCCAGACTCTTATATTCTGCCTATAGAACATCTCTCTTAGATACTCCAAAGGAAACTTCAAATCACAGTATCTAAGAGGCATTTATTATTCTCCTCAAACTGCTCTCTCTTCTGAATAGCATCTGACCAATTAGCTAAGGCAAACACCTGGGAAAAATGCTGCATTCCTCCCTTTCCCCCATGCCTCAATTATTCTGTAGCTGGATCCTGCCAAATCTCATTCCTTCACACTCTGATCATCTCTTGCCTTCGTATTGTCTTTTTGCTTCCAATCTTGCACCCTTTCTAAATCATCCTCCACAGTGCTTCCAGAATAACATAAAACACATGTCATTCCCTGTTGAAAACACACCGTGGCTGCCTACAGGATGCTGCTGGAACTTCTTAGCATAGTAAACATACAGGTCTCTCAATGGTTGCTTACCCTGTCCAAATACTCACTCACATCCTATACTCTTGCCTTACTAAAACACTTGACACTTTCTAAATATACCAAACTATTTCAGACAGTTCCTTCTGTCTTCAATGCTCTTCACTTCTTTTAAGACTTTCCTATCTTCTTAGGCGGGTGCAGTGGCTCACGCCTGTAATCCCAGCACTTTGGGAGGCCGAGGTGAGTTGCTTGAGCCCAGAAGTTCGAGACTTGCCTGGGCAACATGGTGACACCCCATCTCTACAAAAAATTTTTAAAACATTAGCCAGGTATGGTATGCGCCTATAGTCCCAGCTACCTGAAAGGCTGAGGTAGGAGGATCACTTGAGAAGGGGAGGTACAGGCTTCACTGAGCCCTGATCATGCCACTGAGCTCCAGCGTGGGCAACAGAGCAAGAACAAAGACTTTCATATCTTCTCTACAAAGCCCTTTCTCATACTCGTGGACAAAACTAACCACTTCATCCTTTGTGAAGGATCCTGATATATATGTTGTTATGGTATCTAACTCATTTGATTACATTTATCTTTCCTGATCTGGATTCAAATAGCAATGCAACTACTTAACAGCTGTGTAAAACTGGGCAAAACAACCTACTGAGCTTCTTTCAGCAACGGAAATTATCAAGATAGAGTTGTTATGAAGAAAGAATGAGTGCACTGTGTACCTGGCACACAACAGGTGCCTGAAAACAAAAAAGGTAGTATTGTTAAAATACAATTCTGTTATCCTTATGCCACTATGTGCAAGTTTAAAAAAGACTTCAGGCCGGACACGGTGGCTCACGCCTATAATCCCAGCACCACGGAGGCGTGCAGATCCCCTGAAGTCAAAAGTTCCAGATCAGCCTGGTCAGCATGGTGAAACCCCGTGTCTACTAAAAATACAACAACAACAACAAAAAAATTGCTGGGCGTGGTGGGGGGTGCCTGTAATCCCAGCTACTCGGTGAGGCAGGAGAATCGCTTGAAACTGGGAGGCGGAGGTTGCAGTGGGCCGAGATTGCGCCACTATCCTCCAGCCCGGACGACAGTATGAGATTCCGTCTCAAAAACAAAAATTAGCCGGGCGTGGTGGCGCGCACCTACAGTCCCAGCTACTCGGGAGGCTGACCCAGGAGCCTGAAACCGAGAGGCAGAAGTTGCAGCGGGCCGAGGTAGCGCCACAGCACTCCATCCACCGTGGGCGACAAGAGCGAAACTCCGTCTCAAAAAAAAAAAAAAAAGACGACTTGGAACAGATTCACTGTGAGGTGCTAGGCAAATACATGATATATTTAAAACTTACTAAATTCTAAAGTGATAACTAGTTGTCTGAAGGAGAGAGGGAGGAACCAGGGAAGAAAGCTGGGTTTAGAGGGGTCAAGGGGTCAAGGGTCAAGATCCAACAATTGCCAGGAAGGTTTAATTTTTTTGTACTTGTAACCTCCCATCCCAAACAACCTTTACCGTCTTATCTACTCCTCTGTGGCAAATGCCTACCCTAAGAATCTGCCACAGCATCCCCACCACGCCGAATTAACTGTTGCCTCCTCGTAAATTCCCGGGGACAATACTTCTGTGAATTACAGACCAGGGCCGCTATGGATCGCGACTCCCAGCGGGCAGAGACCTACTCCCTCGTACAACTACTACCTGCTACAAGACGCTTTTGGAAAACCTTGGCGGACTAAATTTAAAAACCACATCACGTAAGGCACACATCTACATCATACACGTCAATCTCCACAGCCTTCGTAGAAAAATCCTCATGGGAACCCCGGCACGAATTCAAGGCCAGACCCACAAGCCAGGTACACACCCACACGCCCACGCCCGCGCGCAGCCGGCGCCCCGGGGCCTGCTGGACCGCACGCCTCCACACCCGCGGCGCGGCCTCCCGGCCACTCACAGGAAGTTCTCCATCGAGATACGGACGATAGAGCCCTCCACGAAAGGCCCGGACGACTGCACCAGCGGCAACTGCGGGGCCGGATTCTTCCTCTTGCTCGGGACCTCCGACGAAGGGTCTCTCGGGAGAGCTCTCTTGGAAGCCTGGGGGCTTGGAGTTGACGTCTTCTTGCTTGGAGTCGCCATCCTGGCTTTCTCAGCGCCCCACAGCGACTTCCGTTCCCACCGTCCGGCAGCCCAGGCGCCCAAGCGCCCCAGCGCCCGGCTCCCGCGCGAACTGCCGCGAACTGCTCCCGCGCGCTCGCTCCCGCGATCTCGCGCCGCGCCTGCGCAGTTCAGATCCGGAGCGTCAGCGGGCCCACCCAGCGCCTCCTGCTCTCCGCCTCGCAGAACTAGGGCCCGACTAAGGGCGGAGCAGCAGACGGGACTGAGTGGGGACCTCGGGGGACGTGGCAACGGGAGTTTCTTCTCTGTATATTTCAGCATTCAGATCCTTTTTTGTTTTTTTTCCACTCAGGAAAAGATGTCAATTGCATTTAGTATTTTGAAAGCCACTTTATTGCTTCCCGAGCCTCAGTCATGTGTGGTGGGAGGCAGCTGTGGGGGGCACCAGGGGCGTCCAGGGCCGCCAAGGCCAGGGGTACGTTAGGCCCTGCTTGCTCCCACCCCTTCCAGGTGCCCGCCTGAGAGCTCCCGGGCACGCCCATCCTTGGCTCTTCGTCCTCTTGGTTTTCTTCCCCGTTGCTTCAAATCAGGTCCCTGTCTCAAAAACCCCGAAAAAGAAATACTCTCAAATAACTCTGCCCGACGCTCCGTGAAGGCATCGTGCTAGGCGTTCTCAAACTCGTGGAACGACTACACTGCACAGGTTATCCTCATTGCTTCTCTGCTCCTTGCCTCCTAATTCTCTGGTTAAACTTCCGCCCCCGAGGTTTCTAGAAATCCCTGAGCTAGAATGCGCAGCCTTCATTAACAGGGTGGTTCTGCTTCCGTCTGTTCACATTCGTCTAGTAAGCCCTCGCATTAAAGAGGAGGCGGCGCACCGAGGCCTGCCTAGATCTTTCCTTCAACTAATAATGAGTGTCTAACCTACAAGAAACTGGAGCCGTGGCAGTTTAGAAGCCTGCCAAGGTTGCATCCCTGGGAACTTATTTTCTGTTGTGGGAGACAGGAAAAGAACAAGTGAATCAACTGAAATTAAAAAATTCCAACTTAAAGCTGTTGGAACTTGAAATTATTCAGAGCCTTGCGAAGAATGTGGCTACGGGGCCTGAGTCCTATGGCGTACAGCTGCAATGTCTGCCTTGTTTTTTCCTGTAAATAATCAGGAAGACCAAACAGAGACAGAGGTAAGACCCCCTCAGATCACTATCCCTCTTCATAGATTAATATAGTTATCCTCCTTGGAATGGAGATATCTATAACTAATCTAGTCGCTGTGTTTTATGCTTTGGTCTTGTATTGAAAATGTACTCCTGCTGAACCTTCTCTGCTTTTGCCTACGTAAATGAAACCTTAACTTCACTTTGGAACATTGACCTTATTTGTTTGGAGTTGGTGTTTCCAGGTGGCTGTCCTCAAGCTTTGCGTTAGAATAAACTCTACTTAATGTTATTTTATAAATTTCACTACTTAAGGTTGACACAACAAATGATTAGGATAATTTCAGACTGTGACAGGTGTTAGGAAGAAAACAAAATGAACCTGATGGGTGGGAGGTACGGAAGGTCTCTTAGCGGTGGTGATGTTTAAGATAAACCCTGAAGGACAAGAGGAAACTGTGGCATCTGAGAAAAGAGCACCCCAGGCAAAAGAATTTTGCTGGAACATTCCAGTAAGGACGAAAGCTCTGAGGTGGGAAGGCCCGTGTGGCTGCAGAGCAGTGAACAAGGTTGCATAGCAGAACCTTGTCCATCGTGGAAAAGCCTGAATTTTATTTTTAAAGCAGTGGAAAGCCATTGCATAGTTTTAAGCAGGAGAGGGCCATGATCTGATTAAAGCTTTTATTTTTTATTTTTTTATTTGTTTTTTTTTTGAGACAGTCTCACCCAGTTTCCCAGGCTGGAGTGCAGTAGTGCCACCTCAGCTCACTGCAACCACTGCCTCCCTGGTTCAAGCGATTCACCTGCCTCAACCTCCTGAATAGTTGGGATTACAGGCGCATGCCACCACGTCTGGCTAATTTTTGTATTTTTAGTAGAGACGGGCTTTCACCATTTTGACCAGGCTGGTCTGTAACTCCTGACCTCGAGTGATCCACCCTCCTCAGCGTCCCGAAGTGCTGGCATTACAGGCATGAACCACAGTGCCTGGCCTTAAAATTTTAAAATAATCATTCTGGTTGCTGCGTGGAAAATGGATTAGAGGGAACCAAATGTGGAAGTGGAAGGCCACTTAGAAAGCTGTTACAGTAGAACCCTGATTCCTGACTCCTACAACAAAGCTCCTTTTCCAGGTCCCTGCTTCTTCCTCTCACAGAAGGACTCTGCTGTCTCCAAAAGTTATAACAGAAAAAATTAGAGTAAGTAAAAAGCATGTGAACTTGTAGTTACTGGAAATTTTCTTAAATGCAAATGAAAATGAGAGAGACGGAAAGGAAAATCATGAAAAAATTCAGACTGCAGAAGCAGCCTGCCTGAAAAGTCACAGCAACAGGCAAAAAATAAAACAACCTTGGGAAAACCTCAGGTTGCACCTGGACAGATAGACAGCTCTAAACACAGATAAACAAGCACAGAAGGAGTGGGGGAGTCTCGACTTCATACTCATACAATGGGCCCCAGTAAAAACTGGGGGCCTTAATAAGTACATTCCTTTCCCTTTAGGCACACTAAGATAGGGAAGCTAGAAACTTATGCAGGGAGGGTTGGGGGGAGGCCTGCAGCTGCAAAAAAATATCTGGGAACAGACACAGAAGCTTAAGCGACACAAAGCACAGAGCAACACAAACTAAAAGCCTGCTTATGTGATCAAGGAATTGGGTAAAGGCTGATAGAAACTCTGCTCTATGCGGGTAGCACACCTGGTCCCAACTAAATCTTCAGGCCCTAGGAAAATAAGACACCCTCTCCTCAGTAATCCGTTTATAAAAACCCTGACGTCTTTACTACAACTTGGTAGTCCACTCCGACTGCCCTCTCCAATGTGGAGAGGAGCTTTTCTTTCTTTCACTCTAATAACTTTTGCTGCAACCCCACCTTTGTGTCCATGTTCCTTAATTTTCTTGGACATAAGGACGAAGAACCCAGGGTACTAATTCAGACAATGAGAAACTGCTACGTTAAGGTGCATTGGTGAGACTGCAACAAAAATAAAGAATAATTTTTAAACTGTTCAAATGGCGAGCAGTAATGAAAAAACTCAGTGCTCAGGAGAGCACAATACTGTCCTTCACTGCATTGCTAGCATGAATTTTTTGGAAAGTAAAGGTTCTGCTTCAAGAACTAGAAAAGTCAGATTGTTTGATGAAGTACTTACATTTAGGGGAGTCTACCCTGATACATAAGAATTATAGACATTAGTAATGGGAGCTGAGGGCAGGGAGCTAGTCATCTTTTTTGTACAATGATCAGCCCTTTTTCTTCCTTCCCTTTTTTGGCAATCAATAGCAACATTTATTTCCTAGATCCCACAGGAGAGGGGTAAGGAGCCAAGAAATCCCGCATTATAAGATTTGCAGCCTCTGAAGTAGCTGTGTAAATAGCATGATTAAATAATTTCAGGTTTTCTCTGTCTTCTTGAGTCAGTTTTAATAGGTTGTGTTTTTCAAGTAATTTGTCCATTTCATCTAAGTTGTCAAATTTATTACATGAAGTTATGTGTTAATATCCATTAATGTCTGTAGCATCTGTGGTGATGCTTCCTCTTTCACACTGATACTGTTAAGTTGTTCATTTCTTCCTCTCATTTCTTAATTAATCTAGTAGAGGTGACGTATGTTTCATTAATCTTTTTAAAGGAACAACCTGTTGATTTTTGCTATTGTTGGCTTTTGATTTCATAATTTCTACTTATCTTTGTAATTAACTTTCTGTTAAAGTTTAATTCGTTCTTTCCCCTCCAGCTTTTTAAAATTTGTTCTTTCCCCCTCAGCTTTTTAAAAATTATTTTTTGAATATATGTTTGTACATATTAATGCGTTACATGTGCAATTTTGTTACATGCATAGGCGATGTAATAATTAACTCAGGGTATTTATAATGTCTATGTGATGGGTGCCTTTCAAATCTTCTAGCTATTTTGAAAAATACAATAGATAATTGTTAACTATAGTCAGTCTACTGTGCTATCAAACATTAGAATGTATTCCTTCTATGTGATTAGTCTTTAGTGAACTAATCGAATTGTGTTTCTAAACTTGAAATTTGAGAATGAGTTCCTGAACTTGTGATGACTCCACAAATGTAGACGCTCTACAAGTTTTAAAGCTACTCAGTCATGCTGTAACGCCATCCTTTTAAAAAGGAAATGTTACTGGTTTTAGCTCTGGTTACCATAGCAACACATGTTAAATGCAGAAAATTTGGGAAAACACACAGAAAAACAAACACATGCAAAGGAAAAACTTATAATTTCTCTACCCGGACTAATCATTGTTAAAATTTTGGTGTGTATTTTGACATATTTTTTTCTTGTATACTTGTACATATGGTATGCGCCTTTTGTTTTAAAAAAGGATGATACTGGCCGGGCGCAGTGGCTCAAGCCTGTGATCCCAGCACTTTGGGAGGCCGAGACGGGCGGATCACAAGGTCAGGAGATGAAGACCATCCTGGCTAACACGGTGAAACCCCGTCTCTACTAAAAAATACAAAAAACTAGCTGGGCCAGGTGGCGGGCGCCTGTAGTCCCAGCTACTCGGGAGGCTGAGGCTGGAGAATGGCGTAAACCCGGGAGGCGGAGCTTGCAGTGAGCTGAGATCTGGTCAGTGCACTCCAGCTTGGGCAACAGAGCGAGACTCCGTCTCAAAAAAAAAAAAAAAAAAAAAAAGGATGATACTGCACAAATTGTACTATATATACCTCTTTCCCCCACTTAATATATTATGAATAACTTTCCATGCCATTAACTATTTTTCTGTGATGTAGTTTTAAGTAATCACATAGTATTCCATTAAACAAATGTACCATTCTTGATTTAAATATTTCTCTTTTTTGGATTCTGTATGACTGGAAGTTAGCATGAACCAAAGATGCTCTGGCAAACTATACTAGCTCAGTGCTTTTTAACACTTTGAAAATTTCATGCCCCTGTCAGAGTATACACATTATCTTGCCACATCTCGATTATTTAATTCCACTTTTGCAAACCATCTTGAAAGAGGTGGTTTTAAAAAGGCAGAGAGAGATCTTTGGAAATAAAATATCAATTAACCTGAATTTGATGCTAATTAACGAGTGAGCCACAACAGAGCCAATGCTACTTTTCAGGGCTTAAAGTCAGTCATCAGCTAATAGGCATGGCAAAGCAATTGTATTTAATTTTCTACTGACCAAAGAGTAAGTAAGCAGGGCCATTTTGAGTGACAGCCTTCCAATTCTGCAGGAACTTTAAAAACTGACACAAATAAAAAGTTGACAGAAATCGGCAGGGTCAAGGATTATACATATATTTCACCTCACTGTCACAATACACTGTTTTAATACTTTTGGGTTGGGCTGCTCTAAGAAAATACCATAGACTGTGTAGCTTATAAAAATAGAAATTTATTTCTAGCAGTTCTAGAGCTTGAGAGGTCCAAGATCAAGGAACCAGCAGATTTGGTGTCTGGTGAGGGCTTACATCCTCATAGACAGTGCCTTCTCTTATTTTTTATTTTTTATTTTTTTGAGACAGAGTCTCGCTCTGCCGCCCAGGCTAGAGTGCAGTGGCGTGATCTTGGCTCATTGCAAGCTCCGCCTCCCGGGTTCACGCCATTCTCCTGCCTCAGCCTCCCGAGTAGCTGGGACTACAGGCTCCCGCCACCTCGCCCGGCTAGTTTTTTTTTTTTTGTATTTTTTAGTAGAGACGGGGTTTCACCGTGTCAGCCGGGATGGTCTCGATCTCCTGACCTCGTGATCCGCCCGTCTCGGCCTCCCAAAGTGCTGGGATTACAGGCTTGAGCCACCGCGCCCGGCCTGACAGTGCCTTCTCACTGTGTCCTACCATGGGGGAGAGGAAGAGCTTTCGTCTCTGTAGCCTCTTATAAGGGCACTGATCCTATTTATGGGGGCTCTGCCCTCATGACCTAATCACTTCCCAAAACTCCCACCTCCTAATACCATCATAATGGGGGTTAAGTTTCAACATATAAATTTTGAAGGGACACAAACATTCAGACCATAACAACTATCTTCTATGGTCTCTTTTTTGGCTTCACTCCAAGCTCTTGATAATGGTGCCACAAGAAATTGGAACAAAGATGCATGTAATAGAACCCTGTGAGACCATCTCTAACTGAGGGCATATTACTTTTGCTTTTGGAAAACTCATAAAGTGAATAAGTGAACCCTCATGGCCTGAAAGGGAGGGAAGAAGGCAGATGCTAAAACTCAAGTCCTTGGTACCCAGGACCAAGTCCCATTCCATCCCCGCCACCTGCACCTCCCAAACACTGAACAAAACCACACACTTTCTAATCAACCTTGTTAAAGAATTGGTGGAACAGATCTAGGCAGGGATTAGGGGTCTGAGGAAAACTAGTGCCCCTCCCACGGGGGAACTAAAACCCCATACAGCAGACTTCTGCTGGAGATAGGAATAGCTTCTAAAGTTTTTCATTTTTAAACATTTGTTTCACACATCATACAAAAGTTTAAAATGATCAAAATGTCTGCTGCTGCTTACTGTAGTAGTATTAACATTGGAACTGGTTGTAGTAATAGCTAATACAACAGCATTTACCACACACCAGCTATGGTTCTAAGCACCTTTACTGATTTCATTTCTATATGCTGGATCAATGTCTCAACAGACTGGTCTCTTTCTAAAATTCCTATTTATTGGGTGCAGAAACCGATGGAAAGATTCAAAAAAAAACATCAGAATTAATGTAACACTTCAAGTGTTCTTTGTGATGTGTTACAATAGAGAGCCTAAAGATGAATGGACCTTCATCTCTTTCAAGGATAGAAAATGAGAAAACAGTATTAAATTGTTCCAGAAGAACTGACCTTCAGTTTCAGAAAGATCATGAATGAGTTGCTAAAGCACTGTGTAATCTCCTTTCCTGGAGGTCTGTGCTTTCTGAACTCACAGCCCTTCTTACCCAATGAAGGCCAGGAACATAAGCAGAGCCCTAGGAGGACGTCAGGAGTGGGCGAGTGTTTCTTCTCCTACCCTATTACTTCCCAAAGGAAAGAAAATTGGTAGTTGTCAGAACTGGTAAGACTTCAGAAACCAGCTACCTAAATTATAAAACGAGTCTTTTGGAATCAGTCTCCTAGAGTGACACTTTCATCCCAGCATTGTTCTAACAAGCTAGGATGCTGCTGAGCTCCCCCAGAAACAGGCTGGTTTTAAGTTCTCATTTCCACTGCTTTCATTAGTAGACATAATTTTTTTTAGAATTAAAATTATTTTCGCTTTTTTGTTATTATTTTAGGGAATTTGAAAATCCAGAAAGCACAGAGCAGAAACCAATCACCACTCATCCACATTCCTACAATCAAAAAAATTAACACATGGCAATTTGACATTTCTTCTAGTTTTTTTTTTTTTCTTTCCTATTATCTACTTTTAAAAAAATTACATGTGGGGCTGGGCGCAGTGGCTCATGCTTGTAATCCCAGCACTTTGGGAGGCAGGTGGATCACTTGAGGCCAGGAGTTCAAGACCAGCCTGGCCAACATGGCGAAACCCTATCTCTACTAAAACTACAAAAAAATTAGCTGGGTGTGGTGGCATGTGCCTATGGTCCCAGCTACTCAGGAGGCTGAGGCATGAGAATTGCTTGAACCCAGGAGGTAGAGGTCGCAGTGAGCCGAGATTGTGCCACTGCACTCCAGCCTGGGCAACAGAGCGAGACTCTGCTTCAAAATAAAAAATTACGTGTGAAACATATGACTACGTTCCCTTTTTAAAAGCGAGAATAATACAAATAAAACTAGTGCATTTGACATTTATCTCTCAGTCTTTTTTCTTTATCCTTCATCCTCCAGAGTTAACTACTCTTATGCGCTTGTGCAGTGTATAATGTCCTTTCAGGCCATTTTTATATTTTACATGCATTTTTTCTATAGAGAATATGTAGTAATATTTTGAGTACAAACGTATTACATAAACACAATGTATTAAATACATAAATGTATAAAAATACACTAAGAATAGTTTTACAGTTTGATTTTATATTAAAAAGTATATATTTTGACGTGTGTCCATGTTGATACATATAAATCTAGTTCCCTTTTATTGCTGTAGAGTTTTTATATGAGTATATGACACTTTATCCATTACTCTACTGATTTAACATATAGATTGCTTCCAGTTTTTTATTTTTATAGTGTTTCAGGGATACGTCTTTATGTACATGTGCAACCATTTCTCTAGGATAGATACCAAGGTTTAGAATTGCTAGACTGTATACCACACTTATTAATCTCCTTCAGTTTCTTGGTATTGTGGATGATATTGCTTGTGGCAAGTTTCTTGGTAACTGATAATTTGAGAATTATATCAGTACAGGCCTGACTCAGTAACTCGTGCCTGTAATCTTAGCACTTCGGGAGGCCAAGGAGGGTGAATTGCTTGAGCCCAGGAGTTGGAGTCTAGCCTGGGCAACATGGCAAAAATCTCGTCTCTACTAAAAGTGAAAAATTGTGGCTGGGCACGGTGGTTCACACCTGTAATCCCAGCTCTTAGGGAGGCAGAGGCAGGAGGATAGCCTGAGCCCAGGAGTTTGAGACCTGCCTGGGCAATACAGCAAGACCCATTTGACACAAAAAGGGAAAAAACAAAAACTGAGGGGGGAGGATCACCTGAGCCTGGGGAGGTCAAGGCTGCAGTGGGCCATGATGACACCACTACACTACAGCCTGGGTAACAGAGCAATACCTGGTTTAAAAAAAAAAATTGTATCAGAACACAATCTCTCTCATTTCCTCTCTCTACCATTGTCTTTAGTTCATCTCTCTCTCTTTTTGTCCCCATCTGTCTCGCTTCCTCTCGCTACCATTGTATTTAGTTGGTCTCTCTCTGTGTGTATGTGTATGTCTCTGTCTCTGTCTCTCTTTCCCTCCCATGCACCTGCATATACACCTACAGACACACATATCCCACTGCTTCACAGTGTCCTTTCTTTCCTCCACCATATTTTGGTTCTCTGGGGACTGAAGCTTATATAATTTTTGAAGTATCCTCTGAAAAAAGACAAAATTACAAGTACAAATTCTGATTATTCAGAATGGGAGAAGAACTCACACCCTCAGCACTATTAACATTTGGAGTTAGCTAGAGTTCTTTGTTGGGGGAAGTGAGGCACTGTCTTGTGCATTGCAGGATGTTCAACCGCATCCCTGACCTCCACTCACTAGATGTCAGTAGCACCTCCCTTATTTTGACAACCTAAAATGTCCCAGATATTTTCAAATGTCCCTTAAGGGGTAAAATTGCCCTCAGTTGAGAACCATTGCTCTAATTCTACCCATTCTTTTGGCATATAGAAAAAGAACACTCTCCAGTTCCTCTTATGAGTCTAACTTTGTCTAAAATCTGATAAGGAAATTAAAATAAATGAAAATGTTCTGTTACTCTTACTTTATGAACATATGTGAAAATATCTAGCAGTGTCCAAAAAAAAAAATATAACATGACCTGAGTTCATTGAAGGAATTCAAGGTTGATTAAATACAAGCAAGTCAAATCAATTAATGTAATTCTTCGTATGAAAAGATTAAAGGAGAGATTAAAGGAGAAAAAGCATTCAATTTTTTTAAAGCAAGGCTATTATATTGTATTATATACATAATATATATATTCAGAATGGGAGAAGGAGTTGGAGTCCAGCCTGGGCAACATGGCAAATATATATATATATTATGTATATTATGTAATATATAATATATAATATGCATTATTTATTATACCTACTATAAATATATAATTTCAATAACCTTTGAGGTACAAGTAGCTTTTTATTACATGCATGTATTGTACAGTGGTGACATCTGAGATTTTAGTGCACTCATCACCTGAGTAGTGTACATTGTACCCAATATGCAGTTTGTCACCAGGCTGGAGAGCAGTGGCACGGTCTCAGCTCACTGTAGCCTCAACCTCCTGAGCTTAAGCAGTCCTCCCACCTCAGCCCCCGCAAGTAGCTGGGACTACAGGCTTGTGCCACCATGCCTGGCTAATTTTTTTGTATTTTTTGTAGAGACGGAGTTTTGCCATGTTGCCCAGGCTGGTCTCCAGTTCCTAAGTTAAAGTGATCTGCCTGCCTCGGCCTCCCAAAATGCTAGGATTACAGGCATGAGCCACTGTGCCCAGCCTATATGCAGCTTTTTATCCCTCACCTGTCTCCCACTCTCCTCTTTCTGAGTCTCCGAAGTTCATTTTACCACTCTGCATGCTTTTGCATACCCATACCTTAGCTCCCACTTATAAGTGAGAACACTCTGTATTTGATTTTCCATTACTGAGTTAATTCACTTAGAGTAATGGCCTCTAGCTCCATCCAAGTTGCTGGAGAAGACATTATTTTGTTTTTCTTATGCTGAATAGTATTCTATGGTGTATATATACCACATTTTATTTTTCCAGTCATTGATTGATAGACACTTAGGTTGGTTTCATATCTTTGCAATTGTGAACATTCAATAATTTTCAACACACATTCATGGTTAATATTTCTAGGAAACTATGCATAGAAGAAAACTTTCTTTAACCAATAAAAGGCAACTTCAAAAACATTCAGAAAACTCATATTCAGTGACGATTTTTTTTTTTTTTTTTTTTTTTTTTGAGGCGATGTCTCCCTCTATCGCCCAGGCTAGAGTGCAGTGGCGCAATCTCGGCTCACTGCAAGCTCCGCCTCCCGGGTTCACGCCATTCTCCTGCCTCAGCCTCCTGAGTAGCTGGGACTACAGGCGCCCGCCACCACGCCCGGCTAATTTTGTTTTTTTGTATTTTTAGTAGAGACGGGGTTTCACCGTGTTAGCCAGGATGCTCTCGATCTCCTGACCTTGTGATCCGCCCACCTCGGCCTCCCAAAGTACTGGGATTACAGGCATGAGCCACCGCGCCCAGCCAGTGACGAATTTTTTAGAAATATTTTCTTTAGTTTAAGAACGTTAAAGATGATACTATCACTACTTCTGTTGAGCACTGCATTGAATATCTTAGCCTGCCAAATAAATGAAGAACATAGGATAGAAGAGTTGAAAAGGAAAACCCAGGCTTGGCACGGTGACTCACACCGGTAACCTCACACTTTGGGAGGCCAAGGTGGGCAGATCACCTGAGGTCAAGAGTTTGAGACCAGCTTGGACAACATGGCGGAACCCTGTCTCTACTAAAAATACAATAATTAGCCTGGCGCAGTGGCATGCTCCTGTAATCTCAGCTACTTGGGAGGCTGAGTTAGGAGAACTGCTTGAACCTGGGAGGTGGAGGTTGCAGTAAGAGGAGATCTGGCCACTGCACTCCAGCCTGGATGACAAAGCGAGACTCTGTCTCAAAAAAAAAAAAAAAAAAAAAAAAAGGAAAAACCAAAACTTGTCTTGCTAAGAAGTCTGACCTAATAGCAAAAGAAAACTGTGGTAAGCAGAATAATGCTTCCTGCAAAGTTGTCCACATCCTAATCCTCTAAACTTATGAATTTTCAGATTGATCTGTATCATTTAAAACAAACAGAAGCATAGTATATGGAATATTAGATAATTCCTATGAATCTGTAGGAAAAAACCACAAAACAAAACAATAAAAAAACCCAGATAAGCCAGTAGGCAAATAGACAAAATAAGCATTTTTGCCCAAGGTGAAATGTGAATGGTCATGGAATATATGAAAATATACTCAATTTCATTAATACTTAGATAAATGCAAATTAAAACCTCCATGAAATACATTTTCACCATTATCAGATAGGCAAAAATTAAAAAGTTGGACACTAACAAGTTTTGGCACATAAGTATATTGGTAAGGGTAGCGTGGATTAGTGCAGCCAGTGGGAAACAGTTTTTTATCATTTGGTAAAGTGTACATATCCTACAAATCAGCAATGTATATACTAGATATATAACCTAAAGAAATTCTTTCACATGGGTACCTGGGTACCTATAAAAGAGTATTTTAGCACAGTGATTCACAGTAGCAAAAATCTAGAAACAACTCAAATATTTATCAACAGTAGAATGGATTCATAAACTGCAGTATAATCATTTGATGAAGTACCATACCATAGTGAATATTAATTAACTACAGCTAGAAATTCAACATAACTAAATCTCAAAAGTATAATCTTAAGCAAAAAAAGATGAGTTATAGATGAATATATATACAATGATTTTATCTGAACATTCTTTTAAAAACCAAAACTAAACAATGTATTGTTAGGATGCATATATAAGAGTTAGGACTACATAGGAAGAAGTTAAAAAAAAAAAAAAAAGATTAACATGAATTTTAAGAACATGCTTACCTCTCTGGCAGAGGAAAGGATATGTGATTTGGGAGTAGTACACAGCTTCTAAATTGTTGGTAATGTTCTATTTCTCATGCTGTATCAATGTTATGTGAGTGCTCATTTGATTACTATTCCTTAAAATATACATACATTTTATCTACACACTTTTACAGTTATGTTTCACGTAAAAGGTAAAACATTTTCAATGGGAAAAAAGAAAATCTTTAATATATCCATGTATTTTACCATATTAATGGATCAAAGGGAAGAAATCACTATCTCAATTTGTACAAATAAACATCTAATAAAGTTCAATGTCTATTTGTAATAAACTCTTAGAAAACTAGGAATGAGACTGAGGTTTCTTAACTTGATAAGTGCTATATATCAAAAACCTAGAGCATGAATTATAATTAATGAAGATACTTTGCATTCATTCTAGTTAAGATCAAAAGAAAGATATCACAATCCCCACTGCTGAAGATCCTAGATAATGCTCTAAAATGAGAAAAAGTCATTAAGAGATTTAAAGATTCTGTGCTGGTTTTTCTCTGCTCACACTTACTTATCTCTTGTTTGTCCCTCAACCTGTGCTATGCCCTGGGAGCCTGATTTCTCTGGCCAGTCACATCTAGGCTTGCTTGCCCCTCTGACTCTGATTGGCTGGTGGGAGACTCTAGCAGGAGACTGGAGGGTGACTGCATTTGGGTAGTGGCTGAGTTCTGCCTCCTTTGGCCACAGTCCCCATTACACAACACTTTTTCCATGGCTACAAATCTTCCTAGGCTTGGTAACAACTTCCTTGACTCTTCAGGGCTACCTTCTAGCTGCCACATAAAATGCAAATAAAAAACAAGACATGAGAATAGCCTGGTATTCTCAACTCACATCAGAAACTGAGAATGCTCATGGAATGTTTGAAGCCCCAGTAAAAGGCTTTTAGGGTAGGGGTCTCCTTTGCATGCTATCTAATGCCTGAGGTGCTTGCACAAATTATTCTTTCCCTTTTAGATGTTTTTTTTTTTAATTTAATTAATGTTGTTTATATTTTCCTTCTTTTTTATTTTCTTTAGATTTTATGTTCTTTTTCTAATGTTTTGAGTTGGATGCTTGTCTGAATAGTTTTTTTTCTGTCTTAATTTTTTTTATTATACTTTAAGTCCTAGGGTACGTGTGCACAACGTGCAGGTATAATACATAGGTATACATATGCCATATTGGTTTGCTGAACCGATCAACTCATCATTTACATTAGGTATTTCTCCTAATGCTATACCTCCCCAGGCCCCCACCCCCCGACAGGCCCCTGTGTGTAATGTGCCCCGCCCTGTGTCCAAGTGTTCTCATTGTTCAGTTCACACCTATGAGTGAGAACATGCGGTGTTTGGTTTTCTGTCCTTGTGATACTTTGCGGAGAATGATGGTTTCCAGCGTCATCCATGTCCCTGCAAAGGACATGAAGTCATCCTTTTTTATGGCTTCATAGTATTCCATGGTGTATATGTGCCACATTTTCTTTATCCAGTCTATCATTGAAAGACATCTGGGTTGGTTCCAAGTCTTTGCTATTGTGAACAGTGCCACAATAAACATACGTGTGCATGTGTCTTTATAGTAGCATGATTTATAATCCTTTGGGTACATACCCAATAATAGGATTGCTGGGTCAGATAGTAATTCTAGTTCTAAATCCTTGAGGAATCGCCACACTGTTTTCCACAATGGTTGAACTAATTTACACTCCCACCAACAGTGCAAAAGCGTTCCTGTTTCTCCACATCCTCTCCAGCATCTGTTGTTTCCTGACTTTTTAATGATTGCCATTCTAACTGGCATGAGATGGTATGTCATTGTGATTTTGATTTGTATTTCTCTGATGACCAGTGATGATGAGCATTTTTTCATGTGGCTGTTGGCTGCACAGATGTCTTATTTTGAGAGGTGTCTGTTTATATCCTTTGCCCACTTTTTGATGTTTTTTTTTTTTCCTTGTAAATTCGTTTAAGTTTTTGTAGATTCTGGATATTAGCCCTTTGTCAGATAGGTAGATTGCAAAAATTTCTCCCATTCTGCAGGTTGCCTGTTCACTCTGACATTAGTTTCTTTTGCCATGCAGAAGCTCTTTAGTTTAATTAGATCCCATTTGTCAATTTTGGCTTTTGTTGCCATTGCTTTTGGTGTTTTAGTCATGAAGTCCTTGCGCATGCCTATGTCCTGAATGGTATTGCCTAGGTTTTCTTCTAGGGTTTTTATGGTTTTAGGTCTTATATTTAAGTCTTTAATCCATCTTGAATTAATTTTTGTACACGATGTAAGGAAGGGATCCAGTTTCAGCTTTCTACGTATGGCTAGCCAGTTTTCCCAGCACCCTTTATTAAATAGGGAATCCTTTCCCCATTTCTTGTTTTTGTCAGGTTTGTCAAAATTCAGATGGTTGTAGATGTGTGGTGTTATTTCTGAGGCCCCTGTTTTGTTCCATTAGTCTATATCTCTGTTTTGGTACCACTACCATGCTGTTTTTGTTACTATAGCTTGTAGTGTAGTTTGAAGTCAGGTAATGTGATGCCTCCAGCTTTGTTCTTTTGGCTTAGGATTGTCTTGGCAATGTGGGCTCTTTTTTGGTTCCATATGAACTTTAAAGTAGTTTTTTCCAATTCTGTGAAGAAAGTCATTGGTAGCTTGATGGGGTTGGCATTGAATCTATACATTACCTTGGGCAGTATGGCCAATTTCACGATATTGATTCTTCCTATCCATGAGCATGGAATATTCTTACATTTGTTTGTGTCCTCTTTTATTTTGTTGAGCAGTGAGTTGTAGTTCCCCTTGAAGAGGTCCTTCACATCCCTTGTAAGTTTGATTCCTAGGTATTTTGTTCTCTTTGTAGCAGTTGTGAATGGGAGTTCACTCATGATTTGGCTGTCTGTTAATGGTGTATAGCAATGCTTGTGATTGTGCACATTGATTTTGTATCCTGAGACTTTGCTAAAGTTGCTTATCAGCTTAAGGAGATTTTGAGCTGAGACAATGGGGTTTTCTAAATATACACTCTTGTCATCTGCAAACAAGGACAATTTGACACCCTCATTTCCTAATTGAATACCTTTTATTTCTTTCTCTTGCATGATTGCCCTGGCCAGAACTTGCAACGCTGTGTCGAATAGGAATGGCGAGAGAGGGCATCCTTGACTTGTGCTGGATTTCAAAGGGAATGCTTCCCGTTTTTGCCCATTCAGTATGATACTGGCTCTGGGTTTGTAATAAAAAGCTCTTATTTTTTTGAGGTATGTCGCATGAATACCCAGTTTATTGAGAGTTTTTAGCATGAAGGGGTGTTGAATTTTATCGCACACCTTTTCTACATGTATGGAGATAATCATGTGGTTTTTGTCATTGCTTCTGTTTATGTGATGGATTACGTTTATTGATTTGCATATGTTGGACCAGCCTTGCATCCCAGTGATGAAGCCGACTTGATCGTGGTAGATAAGCTTTTTGCTGTGCTGCTGGATTCGGTTTGCCAGTATTTTATTGAGGATTTTTGCATCAATGTTCATCAGATATATTGGTCTAAAATTCTCTTTTTTTTGTTGTGTCTCTGCCAGGCTTTGGTATCAGGATGATACTGGCCTCATAAAATGAGTTAGGGAGGATTCCCTCTTTTTCTATTGTTTGGAATAGAAGTTCCAAATAGTTCAGAAGGAATGGTACCAGCTCCTCTTTGTACCTCTGGTAGAATTTGGCTGTGAATCTGTCTGGTCCTGGAGTTTTTTTGATTGGTAGGCTATTAATTATTGCCTCAATTTCAGAGCCTGTTATTGGTCTATTCAGAGATTCAACTTCTTCCTTGTTTAGTCTAGTCTTGGGAGGGCATATGTGTCCAGGAATTTACCTGTTTCTTCTTAAGTTTCTAGTTTATTTGCACAGAGGTGTTTATAGTATTCTCTGATGGTAGTTTGCATTTCTATGGCATTGGTGGTGGTGTCCCCTTTATCATTTTTTATTGCATCTATTTGATTATTCTGTCTTTTCTTCTTTATCGGTCTTGCTAGAGGTCTATCAATTTTGTTGATCTTTTTAAAAAACCAGCTCCTGGATTCATTGATTTTTTTGAAGGGCTTTTTTGTCTGTCTCTTTCAGTTCTGCTCTGATCTTAGCTATTTCTTGCCTTCTGCTAGATTTTGAATTTGTTTGCTCTTGCTTCTGTAGTTCTTTTAATTGTGATGTTAGGGTGTCAATTTTAGATCTTTCCTTTCTCTTGTGGGCATTTAGTGCTATAAATTTCCCTCTACACACTGCTTTAATTGTGTCCCAGAGATTCTGGTACATTGTGTCTTTGTTCTCATTGATTTTATTTCTGCCTTCATTTCGTTATTTACACAGTAGTCATTCAAGAGCAAGTTGTTCAGTTTCCATGTAGTTGTGCGGTTTTGAGTGAGTTTCTTAATCCTGAGTTCTAATTTGATTGCACTGTGGTCTGAGAGACAGTTTGTTGTCATTGCTGTTCTTTTACATTTGCTGAGGAGTGGTTTACTTCCAACTATGTGGTCAATTTTGGAATGAGTGCGATGTGGTGCTGAGAAGAATGTATGTTCTGTTGATTTGGGGTGGAGAGTTCTTGGGGTGGAGAGTTATCTATTAGGTCTGCTTGTTGCAGAGCTGAGTTCAAGTCCTGGATATCCTTGTTAACTTTCTGTCTCGTTGATCTATCTAATACTGACAATGGGATATTAAATTCTCCCATTACTATTGTGTGGGAGTCTAAGTCTCTTTGTAGGTCTCTAAGGAGTTGCTTTATGAATCTGGTTGTTCCTGTATTGGGTGCATATATATTTAGGATAGTTAGCTCTTCCTGATGAATTGATCCCTTTACCATTATGTAATGGCCTTCTTTGTTTCTTTTGATCTTTGTTGGTTTAAAGTCTGTTTTATCAGAGACTATGATTGCAACCCCTTGTTTTCTTTGCTTTCGATTTCCTTGGTAAATCTTCCTCCATCCCTTTATTTTGAGCCTCTGTGCGTCTTTGCATGTGAGATGGGTCTCCTGAATACAGCACACTGATGTCTTGACTCTATCTAATTTTCTAGTCTGTGTCTTTTAATTGGGGCACTCAGCCCATTTACATTTAAGGTTAATATTGTTATGTGTGAATTTGATCCTGTCATTGTGATGTTTACTGGTTATTTTGCCTGTTAATTGATGCAGTTTCTTCCTAGCATCGATGGTCTTTACAATTTGGGTATCTTTTTCAGTCACTGGTACCAGTTGTTTCTTTCCGTGTTTAATGCTTCCTTCAGGAGCTCTTGTAAGGCAGGCCTGGTGGTGACAAAATCTCTTAGCATTTGCTTGTCTGTAAAGGATTTTAATTCTCCTTCACTTGTGAAGCTTAGTTTGCCTGGATATGAAATTCTGGGTTGAAAATTCTTTTCTTTAAGAATGTTGAATACTGGCCCCCACTCTCTTCTGGCTTGTAGGGTTTCTGCCGAGAGATCTGCTGTTAGTTTGATGGGCTTCCCTTTGGGGCAACTCAACTTTTCCCTCTGGCTGCCCTTAACACTTTTTCCTTCATTTCAACCTTGGAGAATCTGACAATTATGTATCTTGGGGTTGCTTTTCTCGAGGAGTATCTTTGTGGTGTTCTCTGTATTTTCTGAATTTGAATGTTAGCCTGTCTTGCTAGGTTGGGGAAGTTTTCCTGGATAATATCCTGCAGAGTGTTTTCCAACTTGGTTCCATTCTCCCCATCACTTTCAGGTACACCAATCAAATGTAGATTTGGCCCTTTCACAGAATCCCATATTTCTTGGAGGCTTTGTTCGTTTCTGTTTACCCTTTTTTTCTAACCTTGTCTTCTTCCTTTATTTCATTAATTTCATCTTCAATCACTGATACTCTTTCTTCCACTTGATCAAATCAGCTATTGAAACTTCTGCATGCATCACGAAGTTCTCGTGCCATGGTTTTCAGCTCCATTGGGTCATTTAAGATCTTCTCTACACTGTTTATTCTAGTTAGCCATTCGTCTAATCTTTTTTCAAGGTTTTTTAGCTGCTTTGTGATGGTTTTGAACATCCTCCTTTAGCTTCAAGAAGTTTGTTATTACCGACCTTCTGAAGCCTACTTCTGTCAGCTCCTCAAAGTCATTCTCCGTCCAGCTTTGTCCCGTTGCTAGTGAGGAGCTGCGATCCTTTGGAGGAGAAGAGGTACTCTGATTTTTTAGGATTTTCAGCTTTTCTGCTCTGGTTTCTCCCCATTGTTATGATTTTATCTACCTTTGGTCTTTTATGTTGGTGACCTATAGATGGGGTTTTGGTGTAGATGACCTTTTTGTTGATGTTGATGCTGTTCCTTTCTGTTTGTTAGTTTTCTTCTAATAGTCAGGTCCCTCAGCTGCAGGTCTGTTGGAATTTGCTGGAGGTCCATTCCTGACTCTGTTTGCCTGGGTATCACCAGTGGAGGCTGCAGAGCAGCAAATACTGCAGCACAGCAAATACTGCTACCTGATTCTTCCTCTGGAAGCTTCGTCCCAGGGGGGCAGCCACCTGTATGAGCTGTCTGTTGGCCCCTACTGGGAGGTGTTTCCCAGTTAGGCTACACAGGGGTCAGGGACCCACTTGAGGAGGCCCTCTGTCTATTCTCAGAGCTCAAACACTGTGCTGAGAGAACCACTGTTCTCTTCAGAGCTGTCAGATAGGGATGTTTAAATCGCAGCAGTTGTCTGCTGACTTTTATTCACCTATGCCCTGCGCACAGAGGTAGAGTCTAGAGCAGTAGGCCTTGTTGTGCTGCAGTGGACTCCACCCAGTTCAAACTTCCCAGCTGCTTTGTATACCTACTCGAGCCTCAGCAATGGCAGACGCCCCTCTCCCAGCCAGACTCCTCCCTTGCAGTTCGATTTCAGACTGCTGCGCTAGCAGTGAGCAAGGCTCTCTGGGCATGGGACCCGCCAAGCCAGGCACAGGAGAGAATCTACTTGTCTGCCAGTTGCTAAGACCTTGGGGAAAGTGCAGTATTTGGGTAGGAGTGTCCCGTTTTTCCAGGTAGTCTGTCATGGCTTCCCTTGGCTAGGAAAGGGAAATCCCCCAGCCCCTTGTGATTCCTGGGTGAGGTGATGCCCTGCCCTGCTTCAGCTCGCCCTCCATGGGCTGCACCCACTGTCCAACTAGTCCCAATAAGATAAACCAGGTACCTCAGTTGGAAATGCAGAAATACCCATCTTCTGCATTGATCATGCTGGGAGCTGCAGACTGGAGCTCTTCCTATTCAGCCATCTTGGAACGCCCTCCTCTTAATTTTTTTTTTTTTTTTTTTTTTTTTGAGACAGAGTCTCGTTCTGTCGCCCAGGCTGGAGTGCAGTGGCCAGATCTCAGCTCACTGCAAGCTCCGCCTCCCAGGTTCACGCCATTCTCCTGCCTCAGCCTCCCGAGTAGCTGGGACTACAGGCACCCGCCACCTCACCCGGCTAGTTTTTTGTATTTTTTAGTAGAGATGGGGTTTCACCGTGTTAGCCAGGATGGTCTCGATCTCCTGACCTCATGATCCACCCGTCTCGGCCTCCCAAAGTGCTAGGATTACAGGCTTGAGCCACCGTGCCTGGCCAAGTTAATTTTTTAAGGTAATAAAATTCTCTGTGTATTAATGTAGCTACACCCCACAAATTTTGATATGTAGTACTTTTACTATCATATATATGTATATATATACATATTGCCATACATTTATACACATATGTGTAAAGTACATGATTTCTTCTTTTTCTTTTTCTTTTTTTTAATTATACTTTAAGTTCCGTGGTGCATGTGGAGAACGTGCAGGTTTGTTACATAGGTATATACATGCCATGGTCGTTTGCTGCACCCATCAACCCGTCATCTACATTAGATATTTCTCCTAATGCTATCCCTATCCTAGGCCCCCACCCCTAAACAGGCCCTGGTGTGTGATGTTCCCCTCCCTGTGTCCATGTGTTCTCATTGATCAACTCCTACTTACGAGTGAGAACATGTGGCATTTGGTTTTCTGTTCTTGTGTTAGTTTGCTGAGAATGATGGTTTCCAGTGTCATCTGTGTCCCTGCAAAGGATGTGAACTCATTCATTTTTATGGCTGCATAGTATTCCATGGTGTCTATGTGCCACATTTTCTTTATCCACTCTATCATTGATGGGCATTTGGGTTGGTTCCAAGTCTTTGCTATTGTGAATAGTGCCACAATAAACATACGTGTGCATGCGTCTTTATAGTAGAATGATTTATAATCCTTTGGGTATATACCCAGTAATAGGATTGCTGGGTCAAATGGTATTTCTAGTTCTAGATCCTAGAGGAATTGCCACGCTGTCTTCCACAATGGTTGAACTAATTTACACTCCCACCAACAGTGTAAAAGCATTTCTATTTCTCCACATCCTCTCCAGCATCTGTTGTTTCCTGACTTTTTAATGATTGCCCTTCTGACTGGCATGAGATGGTAGCTCATCGTGGTTTTGATTTGCATTTCTCTAATGACCACTTATGATGAGTTTGTTTTTTTTTTTCATATGTTCGTTGGCTGCATAAATGACTTCTTTTGGGAAGTGTCTGTTCATATCTTTCACCCACTTTCTGATGGAGTTTTTTTTTCTTGTAAATTTGTTTAAGTTCTTTGTAGATTCTGGATATTAGCCCTTTGTCAGATGGATAGATTGCAAAAATTTTCTCCCATTCTGTAGGTTGCCAGTTCATTCTGATGACAGTTTCTTTTGCTGTGCAGAAGTTCTTTAGTTTAATTAGATCCCATTTGTCAATTTTGGCTTTTACTGTATTGCTTTTGGTGTTTTAGTAATGAAGTCTTTGCCCATGCATATGTCCTGAATGTTATCGCCTAAGTTTTCTTTTAGGGTTTTTATGGTTTTAGGTCTTACATTTAACTCTTTAATCCATCTTAAGTTAATTTTTGTGTAAGGTGTAAGGAAGGGATCCAGTTTTGGCTTTCTGCATATGGCTAGCCAGTTTTCCCAACACATTAAATAGGGAATCCTTTCCCCATTGCTTGTTTTTGTCAGGTTTGTCAAAGATCAGATGATTGTAGATATGTGGCATTATTTCTGAGGCCTCTGTTCTGTTCCATTGGTCTATACATCTATTTTGGTACCAGTACCATGCTGTTTTTATTGCTGTAGCCTTGTAGTAGAGTTTGAAGTCAGGTAGTGTGATGCCTCCAGCTTTGTTCTTTTCATTTAGGATTGTCTTGGCTATGTGGGCTCTTTTTTCATTCCATATGAACTTTAAAGTAGTTTTTTCCAATTTTGTGAAGAAAGTTAATGGTAGCTTGATGGGGATAACATTGAATCCATAAATTACTTTTGAGCAGTATGGTCATTTTCACAGTATTGATTATTCCTATCCATGAGCATGCAATGTTTTTCCATTTGTTTGTGTCCTCTCTTATTTTCTTGAGCAGTGGTTTACAGTTCTCCTTGAAGAGGTCCTTCACATCCCTTGTAAGTTGTATTCCTAGGTACTTTATGCTCTTTATAGCAATTGTGAATGGGAGTTCACTCATGATTTGACTCTATCTGTTATTAGTGTATAGGAATCCTTGTGATTTTTGCACAGTGATTTTGTATCCTGAGACTTTGCTGAAGTTGTTTATCAGTTTAAGGAGATTTGGGGCTGAGACGATGGGGTTTTCTAAATATACAATCATGTCATCTGCAAACAGGGACAATTTGACTTCCTCTTTTCCTAATTGAATACTCTTTATTGAATAATTTCTCTTGCCTGATTTCCTTGGCCAGAACTTCCAAAACTATGTTGAATAGGAATGGTGAGGGAGGGCATCCTTGTCTTGTGCCGGTTTTCAAAGGGAGTGCTTCCAGTTTCTGCCCATTCAGTATGATGGCCTTGGGTTTGTAATAAATAGCTCTTATGATTTTCAGATATGTTCCATGAATGCCTAGTTTATTGAGAGTTTTAAGCATGAAGGGGTGTTGAATATTATTGAAGGCCTTTTCTGCATCTATTGAGATAATCATGTGGTTTTTGTCATTGGTTCTGTTTATGTGATGGATTACGTTTATTGATTTGCATATGTTGAACCAGACTTGCATCCCAGGGATGGAGCCGAGTTGATTGCAGACTTTCATCCCAGGGATGGAGCCGAGTTGATTGTGGTGGATAAGCTTTTTGATGTGCTGCTGGATTCAGTTTGCCAGTATTTTATGGAGGATTTTAGCACTGATGTTCATCAGGGATTTTGACCTGAAATTTTCTTTTTTTGTTGTGTCTCTGCAAGGTTTTGGTATCAGGATGATGGCCTCATAAAATGAGTTAGGGAGGATTCCCTCTTATTCCCTTGTTTGGAATAGTTTCAGAAGGAATGGTACCAGCTCCTCTTTGTACCTCTGGTAGAAATCGCCTGTAAATCCATCTGGTTCTGGGCTTGTTTTGGTTGGTAGGCTATTGATTGCTGCCTCAATTTCAGAATTTGTTATTGGTCTATTCAGGGATTCGACTTCTTCTTGGTTTAGTCTTTGGAGGGTGTATGTGTCCAGGAATTTACCCATTTCTTCTAGATTTTATAGTTTATTTGCATAGAGGTGTTTATAGTATTCTCTGATGACAATTTGTATTTCTGTGGGATTGGTGGTGATACCCCTTTATCATTTTTTATTACATTTATTTGATTCTTCTGTCTTTTTTTCTTTATTTTTCTGGCTAGTGATCTATTTTGTTGATCTTTTAAAAAGTGGCCTATTTTGTTGATCTTTTTTTAAAAAAATCAGCTCCTGGATTCATTGATTTTTTTGAAGGGTTTTTGTATCTCTATCTCTTTCAGTTCTGTTCTGATACTAGTTATTTCTTGTCTTCTTGTAGCTTTTGAATTTGTTTGCTCTTGCTTCTCTAGTTCTTTTAATTGTGATGTTAGGGTGTCAATTTTAGATCTTTCCTTCTTTCTCTTGTGGGCATTCAGTGCTATAAATTTCCCTCTGCACACTGTTTTAAATGTGTCCCAGAGATTCTGGTATGTTGTGTCTTTGTTCTCATTGGTTTCAAAGAACATCTTTATGTCTGTCTTCATTTCATTATTTACCCATTAGTCATTCAGGAGCAAGTTGTTCAGTTTCCCTGTGGTTGTGTGGTTTTGAGTAAGTTTCTTAATCCTGAGTTCTAATTTGATTGCATTGTGGTATGAGAGACAGTTTGTTGTCATTTCTGTTCTTTTGTATTTGCTGAGGAGTGTTTTACTTTCAATCATGTGGTCAGTCTCAGAATAAGTGCCATGTGGTGCTGAGAAGAATGTATATTCTGTTGATTTGGGTTGGAGAATTTTGTAGTTGTCTATTAGGTCTGCTTGGTCCATAGCTGAGTTCAAGTCCTGGATATCCTTGTTAATTTTCTGACTCATTGATCTGTCTAATATTAACAGTGGTGTGTTAAAGTCTCCCACTATTATTAGGTGGGAGTCTAAGTCTCTTTGTAGGTCTTTAAGAACCTGTTTTATAAATCTGGGTGCTCCTCTATTGGGTGCATATATATTTAGGATAGTTAGCTCCTCTTGTTGAATTGATTCCTTTACCATATGTAATCCCCTTCTTCGTCTGTTTTGATCTTTGTTGGTTTAAGGTCTGTTTTATAAGAGATTCAGATTGCAGTCCTTGCTTTTTTTGTTTTGTTTTTTGTTTTTGTTTTTGTTTTGCTTTCCATTTGCTTGGTGAATCTCCATCCCTTCATTTTTAGCGTATGTGTGTCTTTGCACGTGAGATGGGTCTCCTGAATACAGCACACTGATGGGTCTTGATTCTTTATCCAATTTGCCAGTCTGTGTGTTTTAACTGGGGTGTTTAGCCTGCTAATATTGTTACGTGTGAATTTGATTCTGTCATTATGATGCTAGCTGGTTATTTTGCTTATTAGTTGATGCAGTTTCTTCATAGCATTGATGGTCTTTACAATGTGGCATGGTTTGGCAGTGGCTGGTACCGATTGTTTCTTTCCATGTTTAGTGCTTTCTTCAAGAGCTGTTGTAAGGCAGGCCTGGTGGTGACAAAATCACTCAGCATTTGCTTGTCTGTAAAGGATTTTAATTCTCCTTTGCTTATGAAGCTTGGTTTGGCTGGATATGAAATTCTGGGTTGAAAATTCTTTTCTTTAAGAATGTTGAATATTGGCCCCCACTCTCTTCTGGCTTGTAGGGTTTCTGCTGAGAGATCAACTGTTAGTCTGATGGACTTCCCATTGTGGGTAACCTGATCTTTCTCTCTGGCTGCCCTTAACATTTTTTCCTTCATTTCAACCTTGGAAAATGTGATGATTATGTGTCTTGGGGTTTCTCGTCTCGAGGAGTATCTTTGTGATGTTCTCTGTATTTTCTGAATTTGAATGTTGGCCTGTCTTGCTAGGTTGGGGACGTTTTCCTGGGTAATATGCTGAAGAGTGTTTTCTATCTTGGTTCCATTTTCCTTGTCACTTTCAGGTACACCAATCAAACGTAGATTTGGTCTTTTCAGAGTCCCATATTTCTTGGGGCTTTGTTCGTTTCTTTTCAGTCTTTTTTCTCTAATCTTGTCTTCTCACTTTATTTCATTGAGTTGATCTTCAATCTCTGATATCCTTTCTTCCACTTGATCGATTGGGCTTCACAAAGTTCTCGTCCTGTGTTTTTCAGCTCCATCAGGTCATTTATGTTCTTCTCTAAACTGGTTATTCTGGTTAGCAGTTTGTCTAACCTTTTCTCAAGGTTCTTATCTTCCATGCATTGGGTTAGAATATCCTCCTTTAGCTCGGTGGAGTTTGTTATTACCCACCTTCTGAAGCCTACTTCTGTCAACTCGTCAAACTCATTCTCCATCCAGTTTTGTTCCCTTGCTGGCGAGGAATTGTGATCCTTCGGAGGAGAAGAGATGTTCTGGTTTTTGGAATTTTCAGCCTTTTTGTATTGGTTTCTCCCCATCTTCATAGATTTATCTACCTTTGATCTTTGAAGTTGGTGACCTTCAGATGGGGTCTCTGAGTGAACGTCCTTTTTGTTGATGTTGATACTATTCCTCTGTGTTTGTTAGTTTTCCTTTTAACAGCCAGTCCCCTCTGCTGCAGGTATGCTGGAGTTTGCTGGAGTTCTACTCAGAACCTGTTTGCTTGGGTATCACCAGCGGTGGCTGCAGAACAGCAAAGATTGCTGCCTGTTCTTTCCTCTGGAAGCTTCCTCCCAGAGGGGCACCTGCTGGATGCCAGCCAGAGCTTTCCTGTATGAGGTGTCTGTTGGCCCCTACTGGGAGGTGTCTCCCAGTCAGGATACATAGGGGTCATGGACCCACTTGAGAAGGCAGGCTGTCCCTTATCAGAGCTTGAACGCTATGCTGGTAGATCTGCTGCTCTCTTCAGAGCTTGCAGGTAGGGACATTTTAGTCTGCTGAAGCTGCACTCACAACCACCCCTTCTCCAACGTGCTTTGTCCCAGGGAGGTGGGGCTTTTATCTATAAGTGGGGGGTTTTATCTATAAGACTGGGGCTGCTGCCTTTTTTTCAGAGATGCCCTGCTCAGAGAGGAGGGAATCTAGAGAGGCAGTCTGGCTGCAGTGGCCTTGCTGAGCTGCGGTGGGCTCCGCCCAGTTCAGACTTCTGGGCGACTTTGTTTACACTGTGAAGGTAAAACTGCCTGCCTAAGCCTCAGCAATGGTGGATGCCCTTACCCCCAACAAGCTGGAGCATCCCAGGTCGAGCTCATACTGCTGTGCTGGCACAAGAATTTCAAGCTAGTGGATCTCAGCTTGCTGGGCTCCGTGAGGGTGGAACCTGCTGAGCCAGACCACTTGGCTCCCTGGCTTCAGCCCCCTTTCCAGGGGAGTGAACAGTTGTGTCTCGCTGGCATTCCAGGCACCACTGGGGGTATTAGAAAAAATCTCCTGTGGCTAGCTCGGTGTCTGCCCAAATGGCCACCAGTTTTGTGCTGTAAACTCAGGGCCCTGGTGGTATAGGGTGTAGGCACTGGAGGGAATCTCCTGGTCTGCAGGTTGTGAAGAACATGGGAAAAGCACAGTGTCTGGGCCTGAGTGCATGGTACAGTCCCTAATGGCTTTCCTTGGCTAGGAGAGGGAGTTCCCCAACCCCTTGCACTTTGCTGGTGAGGTGACACCCCACCCTGCTTCTGTTCCCCCAGCTTGGACTGCACCCACTGTCCAACCAGTCCCAGTGAAATGACTCAGGTACGTAAGTTGGAAATGCAGAAATTACCTGCCTTCTGCATGGATCTCAGTGGGAGCTGCAGACCGGAGCTGTTCCTGTTCGGCCACCTTGCCAGCAAAAATACCATGATTTCTTTCTTATCTGAAAATGACATTATTTTGTCCTCATTCTGGTTGAAGATTATTTCCTCTCAACATTTTAAAGCTCTTATTTCCCTGTCTTCTCACTTGCTTCATTATTGATGGGTTAGATTTTGTTTGATTTTCATTCCTTTGAGGTTCATCTGTCTTTTCATTTTGGTTGCATTTTTCTCTTTGATTTTGGTATTCCATAATTTCGTAATGTGTTTAGGTATAGATTTATTTTTTATATTGCTCAGAATTTACTGAACTTCATGATTTTGAACATTTTTATCTATAATCAATTCTGCAACAGTCTCAAATATTCTCCCTTTGAGCATTACCTCTCCCCCACTCTTTTTCTGTCACTGATTTCAATACATTGACTCTCATTCCTATTCTTCATATTTTCCATTTCTTGATCTCTCTGTGCTGTAGTCTGCTTTATTACCTTGTATTCCAGTTCATCATTCTCTTTCTATTAGATATGCCTAATTGCTTGTTTGCCTTTCACACTGAATTTTTAATTTTATGACTATTATTTATTATATGTAGAAGTTCTATTCAGTTTTTAAAAAATCCACCTGCTGGGTAGATTTGCTGGGTGCAGTGGCATGTGCCTATAGTCCCAGCGACTTGAAAGGCTGAGGCAGGAGGATCATGTAAGCCCAGAGTTTCAGGCTATAGTGCACCATGATCGTGCCTGTGGATAGCCACTGTACTCCAGTCTGGGCAACATAGTAAGACTCTCTCTCTCAAAAAAAAAAAAAAAAAAACATGAAAACAAAAACTATCTGCATTTTCATAGAGTATTGCCTTTGTTATATATTTTTCTCTAATCATTTAAAAAATACTTATTTTAAAGTGTCTACTAACAATTTTCATCTTATGAAGTCTTGGGTATATAATTCTTCGTTTCTTGACAGCTCATTTTTGCTGTTAGTGGATTCTTTCACTAAATGTTCTGTAGTTTTGGACTGTGAGTCTTTCTTCAGTGCAGTTTTATATGTGTGAACTGTGCACAGCCTAGGTTGAGTGCACGGCCCCCTAAAGAATTTTATATTAATTTCAGCCAGGTGCCCCAAGAATATCACTAGCCAGGGACATATTCTCACGTTAAACTTTGAGCTTGTGGATTCCCAGATCATGAGGGCAGGGTAAGTTTGCACTCTAAATTTGTGTAATATAATTAGGAATTCTCAAGGAAGAACTCCTATACCCCACGCCACTGTCTAAATGGAGAAGAGTTGGCATCCTAACAATCTCCCTGTGCTGAAGGAAGATTTTTATTTTTATTTTATTGTCTGGATTTACCCTTTTAGTAAAAATGTAGCTCTTCAAGAGTCTTGGATTTATTTATGAAGTCTCTGTTCTATCCTCCCCACCCCTTGGCAGGCTCTTTCCTGATCCCTTTATGGTTTAAGAGCCTAAGCCCCCAGATTACCAAGACTGACAACCTCCCTCCAGGTAGCTATAGCGTCAGCTTGTGTACTTATATCTCTGCTTTTCAGTTCTCTTTTTCAAAGCAGAGGAGGGGTTTCAGAGGGTAGCTGGACATTTCCCTTACTTTCTTACCAGCTTAGGTATTCATTTACAATAAAGGTCGTCAAATTTCACCAAGAATTTTTAAATGTTTTGTCTTGTGTATGTGTACACATGTGTATGGGGGAATGGGGCAGCGTTGAGATAATTCATTTTGCCACATAGAATACCTTCATGTTCTCAAGCATATATATCTTGCCATGTTTATTTTTTGAATAAGCAATATGTTTATATGATATCAGTAGGTATACATTGTGATGTTTCACTCACCTGCCTTTACGTATCTGTTTTCCATTTCCCCCCCACCCTTTCTTGCCATATTTTTTTTATAGTCAATGGAGCTTTTGATTTGGGTTTGAATTCACCACGTATTTTTAAATATACACGGTGCAGCCAGGTTCATTTATGAAATGTTAGAGGCTTGGATTATCTGGGGAGAGTAATGTCCAGACAAATATATTAAAATGACCAATGAAATTGTAATGGATCAAAGAGCACCATTATATTCCTTGTGATTTTTGAAACCCACATGCATGTTTGTACTAAATGAAATGCTTTTACTAAGCATTTGTTTATTTAATCCAGAAATCTTTTGAGTATGCTAGGCAGTGGGGATACAAAACTGAGTAAGCAAGCATTCTTGAGGAGATAAACAAGAAGTTAGGTTTAGCAATGATACATTTTGCTAGGGGTAAGTGGGATTTTACTAGGGGCAAGTGGAGTGGGAAGAACACAGGGGAGAGCATTACCCAGCTACTAGTCAAAATGAGTTGTACTGTGAGTAATAAAGAAAAAGATGATAAAATGGCAAGATTATATGTTTGTTTTATCCTTAAGATGGCACTATAAACTCACAATTCCTTCACAGAAAAAGAATACATAAAAATCACCATGATTTATCTGAAATTTCACTGAAACCTTATAAACTAGAATGGCTTGTGTGTGTCTGAAACTGTTATAGGTGCTCATATTATTCTCATTTAATCTTTGCAGCAACCCTAAGAAGCAGGAATAAGTCTTTGCCCCATTTTGCAGACTAAGAAAAGGAGTGGGAGTGGGTGTAAGTGACTTGCCTTCAGTCACATAGCTTGTAAGTGGCAGACCCGAGATTTAAAAGGACAGTGTAAATCCAGAAGCAGTGTCCTTAATCACTGTGCTGTATTACCTCTCTATAGTAATCCATATGTTGAAAATCCAGTGTCATTAAAATTATTAGTTACAGAAACTCAGTTTTTTGTGTGTGTTTTTTTTTTCCCCCAGTTCTGGTTAAATCACACAAGGAAACATTGCCCTGGCATGAGACCAAGAAGTCACAGAGCCCAGGTCTTAGCCTTCAGAGTGTGAAAGAAGACATGAAGGCATCAGGGACAATGTGCAAGTGGGTGCTGTTGGTTTCCACTGCTCTCTCCAGACTGCAGCCAGGAGGCTGCCTCTGCCCTGCCAGGTCAGATGCCCCCCGGAGGCCCTCCCATAGCACCCTGGGCTTATGGCCATTTTGTATTTAGCACTCCAAACAGTGTTTACTGGTTTATCTCTCTCTCTTCCTCACTAATCTGTGGGCATTTTTGTAACCTCCATGCTCAGTACAATGCCTGGAGCATAGAGTTCTCTAGAAATCTTTGTTGAACCTTTTCTTCCTCCATATTAAACCAAACCCTGCATCACAGGCACTATTTTCTCAGTATTCGGTTCTTCACTCCCTTCTATACACAAATAATCTCCATCCTAGACAGGAAATTATAGAAGAGAAGGCAATCTGTGTGAGAAAGCAATTTCCATTTGAAGCACTTGTATTTTAGGTGCTGCTGAGAATTGGAATAAAAGCCAACACTGGGCTTAAATTGTTAAGCAGTATCTATTAGCTAGCATTTCTTCTCCCTGGGCATTTCTAAATCTGAGAAACCTATACTGTGCTTACTGTCCTTTCCATGTATTCATCCAGGTGAAATATAGTTAAAACGAAGGTGAAATATAGTTGAAATGAAATGCCAAGGGCAACCTGGAAAGGGAAAAGAAGCATCAAACAATTGAATTTTGTCAAAGGAGCATAAATGAGGAAAGGTGAGTTAAGCAGCTCACTCTCCACCTCCTTTTTTTCTCTTAGATTAACTTCAGGTTGTTTCTCAGCAACAACTGGTAATAATTACCTCCTTTTCTGCCCCAAGCCAATATCTGGTACCCCAACCCCCACCTCTTTTCCCCCAATTTCCAAAGTTGGCATCTCTAGTAGGATTCCTGGTTTAGCAACCTTAGAAGCAATTTTGGTAGCCAATAAATCCTCTTGAAAGAGGGAAACTTAGAATCTTTGCCTAGAGTGTAAATTGACATTGAGGATGGAGCTGGTAGGAGAGCTATCACGTTCAGGAGGCGACCTTGTAAGGATAAGAACACAGATGTGGCAGCGAAACAGACTCTTTGAAAAATGTCTGAAAATAGTATTCACCACGTTAGCTGTGATTATTACTATGGATTTATGTCACCAGCAAGGAGGCTGTTGAATGACTTTATTTACTCACTACATATTATAACCCCCTTACTAGGTAGCAGATACTGTGTTGAGTCTTGAAGATACAATCTTCACTCCTTAATTCAGCAAATGTAACTGTAGCTCTGGACAAAAACAATGCTTTGGAGGAATTATGCCTGGCCTAGTATGCAGCTGAGTAGGTCAACATCTTGAAATCTTCCTTCCCCGATGTTTCAGCTCTGTTTAGGAATTTCCTTCACTATAGGCAATTAATCATAAATAGAATTTGATTTGCAAAATTTTATTATAAAATTTTATTTTCTCCATAAACCTCAGGATATGTATCTTGTGTAGCTGAGAATTTTTTGTTTTCTTTGCATTCAGAAAGATAAAGCTCTTAACAGATTAATTTATGAGTTTGGACACTCTTGAGTGGGAAACCCTCCCAACTTCAGGGAAACAATGGACTTTTGGCTACACAAAGTAGTTAAGAGGTATGAGCCTTTGAATCAGACCAGACTCTTAAATTCCTCCGTTTAACAGATACAAAATCGTGAGTAATTTCTTCACTCTTTTGAGACTCTGTTTCCTTATCTGTGAAAGAGCTAAAATATTTCCATCTTACCGAAGCAGGAAAGACATTCATTCAAGTATTTTTTTGTTGCACACTTACTATTCCAGACACTTTCTAGGTACTGAGAATACCAAAGTAAACAAAACAGCAAGAAATCTTGTACTCTGTTAGGATATGAGTTTACATTCTAATGAGATAAAAAATTGAGATTGTCTATGTGAAATAAAGCATGCTATAAAAATTATTGTATCTGTGGAGAAAAGGAAAATTAAGAGAAAAAAGTAATAATTATTGTATTAATGTATAGAGTGCTTATGTCACTAATAAAAGACTTAAGCATTTTGTTGTGGCAGAGTAGAGATTCAAATTAGAATCTGTAGTTATGTAGTGAAGATACTCTGATGAAGACAAATAATGTAGAAATGAGTTAATTGCTAGTGAAAAGATTTTCAAATTATTTTTATTAGGTAATTTTATAATTTCATAATAGCTGTTAGGATACACAAACATATATATACAATTTTCTAAATAAGTAAATAAAAAGCAGTTTAGTATATCTGCCTGAATGTGTAGTATTCAAAATCTTACCAAAACATTTATTATAAAAATCAGTAAAATTGTTTAACACATTTATAAAAATTGCTGGGTATGTATACATAAACATTTTAAGCTTGCTTTACAAAAAAGAGTTCAATTTCTATTCATGTGCGCATAGTGACTTCAAAGGTAGTTCAAAGGGGGAATAAAGAAGGTAGCATTGCCTTGTAATACATCATTAATTAATACTGACTTACCTTTGGACATTCATGAAAAATCCTTTGTTATCACATATGGTGAAAATATTAAAAATTAATACTCCATTTCTATGAATAAAACATAGAAAAGAAGACTTTATTTTTCCAGACTAACTCATTAGCATGAAAGACTGCATTCATTCTGCAGATATTACTGACACCCCATATTATTTACTTTAAAAATATTTACGATACTTAAAATTCAAAAGGAAACCCGCAAGACCTATTTTTCTCCCAATACATTCACTGAATGCAGATTTAAATGAGCGCATCTCATTTTGATTGTGCCCTTTGTGTACTTTAAAATGACTACAATATAGTACATTTGTATTTTTAACTGGTACCAAAATTAAGATGAATGATCTATGCAAAACCAGTAGCCTGTATTTCTAGTAACAGTTGTCATATGCAAAAAGAAAAAGCCCTGAGTCAGTATGTTTTTGCAAAAGTAATGAAGGAGGGTGCTCTAAAGTCATTTTATAACTTATAAAATTGTTAAGACTGTCCAGTATTCATTTGCTTTGTTTTCATTTTGATTGAAGAGGTATGATTTTCGTCTAGTTAATCCAATTCAGATCATTTCTTAATACTCAATTTCATTTAAGTCCTCAGAATGTCCTGATGATTGTTGAGTTGTATCTTCCATTTCTGTCAGGAAAGACAAATATACAATAACAGTATTTATTATAGAAAAACATTTAATTTGTATTCTTGTAGTTTGAAACAGTATCGCAAAGTCCATTTTCAGTCAAGCTTATATAATTGGGATAAATATTACCTCCACAGGGTCCTGCCTGAAACTTAACGTCATCAATGGCGATATCACTTCTTATCGATACTCCTCGAATGGCTTCAAAAATAATCTGAAAGAATAATATGTTTGAATTTAGAAATAGAATCATCCTGATAATACAGTGCTGGTCAGGGCAAATCCAGGCTTTGTAGATATGAAAACTTAGATTGCTCTTGAGGATCCCTTTAAGGAAAAGGATACCAAATTACAAATTGAAATCTAGAGATTAAAGATAATATTTATTTGGAATTTAAAGAAACAATAAATTACTGAAGCCTTGAAGATTCAGGTCCCTGTCTTCTGAGATCTCTTTACCAATTTCCCAGAAATCCTTGCCTAGAAATGCTTCCTGGTGGTAACCTGGTTTCCTCTTCCCAGTTGGAACACTCTGCTCCCAGCATCCCCCAGCACTCACAAAGGGTCTGTGAAAGTGAGGTGCTCAGAAACTTAAATTTCCCATAGCACTCCATAAATCTACGTCTGATACTGCTACTAGGTGGAAACATTTAATATGACTGATGATACCCATGTGTGAACAGAAAAGTATAATAATGAAGTTTACCAAAGATAAGGGTTCACTTATGTTAAATACCACAACATCAAAGACACAGCTCAGGCAGAGGAGAGAATCCGTTTTATAACTTTAGATTCTGAGAAGAAAATAACTGATCAGATATTGTGGTTGTAGGAAAAATAGATTACTTAACCAGCTCTAAGGCTGTCCCAACAATGGTTAATAAATTACTGAATGGTCCACGGAGGCCCATGGGTAATGAAAGTTGTTCAGAAGACGCATTTGCTCTATTCATTTTATAAGCAAATGAGTCTTCCTTGGAGTAGTGTATAATTTAAATTAAATTTTTAAAAGCCCATAAATTTTATTTAAACCCTCCCTAAAATTAAAACAAAGAACATAAATTAATTAATACGTTTATAAAGTTACTTGAAATTAATGTTTCAAAGAAGCTTTAATGACAGACTAGTGGCAAAATACTGTTAATAAAAATTCTTTTTTTTTTCTTTTTATTATACTTTAAGTTCTAGGGTACATGTGCACAACGTGCAGGTTTGTTACATATGCATACATATGCCATGTTGGTGTGCTGCTCCCATTAACTCATCATTTACATTAGGTATATCTCCTAATGCTATCCCTCCCCCCGCCCCCACAATAGGACTCGGTGTGTGATGTTCCACTTCCTGTGTCCAAGTGATCTCATTGTTCAGTTCTCACCTATGAGTGAGAACATGCGGTATTTGGTTTTCTGTTCTTGCGATAGTTTGCTGAGAATGATGGTTTCCAGCTGCATCCATGTCCCTACAAAGGACACGAACTCATCCTTTTTTATGGCTGCATAGTATTCCATGGTGTATATGTGTCACATTTTCTTAATCCAGTCTGTCACTGATGGACATTTGGGTTGATTCCAAGGCTTTGCTATTGTGAATAGTGCCACAATAAACATACATGTGCATGTGTCTTTATAGCAGCATGACTTATAATTCTTTGGGTATATCCCCAGTAATGGGATGGCTGGGTCAAATGGTATTTCTAGTTCTAGATCCTTGAGGAATCGCCACACTGTGTTCCACAATGGTTGAACTAGTTTACAGTTCCACCAACAGTGTAAAAGTGTTCCTATTTCTCCACATCCTCTCCAGCACCTGTTGTTTCCTGATTTTTTAATGATTGCCATTCTAACTGGTGTGAGATGGTATCTCATTGTGGTTTTGATTTGCATTTCTCTGATGGCAAGTGATGACAAGTATTTTTTCATGTGTCTGTTGGCTGTATGAATGTCTTCTTTTGAGAAGTGTCTGTTCATATCCTTTGCCCACTTTTTGATGGTGGTGGTTGTTTTTTTCTTGGAAATTTGTTTGACTTCTTTATAGGTTCTGGATATTAGCCCTTTGTCAGATAGGTAGATTGCAAAAATTTTCTCCCATTCTGTAGGTTGCCTGTTCACTCTGATGGTGGTTTCTTTTGCTATGCAGAAGCTCTTTAGTTTAATTAGATCTCATTTGTCAATTTTGGCTTTTGTGGCTGTTGCTTTTGGTGTTTTAGACATGAAGTCCTTGCCCATGCCTATGTCCTGAATGGTATTACCTAGGTTTTCTTCTAGGGTTTTTATGGTTTTAGGTCTAACATTTAAGTCTCTAATCCATCTTGAATTAATTTTTGTATAAGGAGTAAGGAAAGCATTCAGTTTCAGCTTTCTACTTATGGCTAGCCAATTTTCCCAGCACCATTTATTAAATAGGGAATCCTTCCCCCATTTCTTGTTTTTGTCAGGTTTGTCAAAATTCAGATGGTTGTAGATGTGCGATATTATTTCTGAGGGCTCTGTTCTGTTCCATTGGTCTATATCTCTGCTTTGGTACCAGTACCATGCTGTTTTGGTTACAGTAGACTTGTAGTATAGTTTGAAGTCAGGTAGCATGATGCCTCCAGCTTTGTTCTTTTGGCTTAGGATTGTCTTGGCAATGCGGGGACTTTTTTGGTTCCATATGAACTTTAAAGCAGTTTTTTCCAATTCTGTGAAGAAACTCATTGGTAGCTTGATGGCGTTGGCATTGAATCTATAAATTACCTTGGGCAGTATGGCCATTTTCACAATATTGATTCTTCCTACCCATGAGCATGGTATGTTCTTCCATTTGTTTGTGTTCTCTTTGATTTCACTGAGCAGTGGTTTGTAGTTCTCCTTGAAGAGGTCCTTTACATCCCTTGTAAGTTGGATTCCTAGGTATTTTATTCTCTTTGAAGCTATTGTGAATGGGAGTTCATTCATGATTTGGCTCTCTGTTTGTGTGTTACTGGTGGATAAGAATGCTTGTGATTTTTGCACATTTATTTTGTATCCTGAGACTTTGCTGAAGTTGCTTATCAGCTTAAGGAGATTTGGGGCTGAGACAATGGCGTTTTCTAAATATACAGTCATGTCATCTGCAAACAGGGACAATTTGACTTCTTTTCCTAACTGAATACCCTTTATTTCTTTCTCTTGTCTGATTGCCCTAGCCAGGACTTCCAACAGTATGTTGAATAGGAGTGGTGAGAGAGGGCATCCCTGTCTTGTGCCAGTTTTCAAAAGGAATGCTTCCAGTTTTTGCCCATTCAGTATGATATTGGCTGTGGGTTTGTCATAAATAGTCTTATTATCTTGAGATATGTTCCATCAATACCGAATTTATTAAGAGTTTTTAGCATGAAGTGCTGTTGAATTTTGTCAAAGACCTTTTCTGCATCTATTGAGATAATCATTTGGTTTTTGTCTTTGGTTCTGTTTATATGCTGGATTACGTTTATTGATTTGCATATGTTGAACCAGCCTTGCATCCCAGGGATGAAGCCCACTTAATCATGGTGGATAAGCTTTTTGATGTGCTACTGGATTCGGTTTGCCAGTATTTTATTGAGGATTTTTGCATCGATGTTCATCAGGGATATTGGTCTAAAATGCTTTTTTGTTGTACCTCTGTCAGACTTTGGTATCAGGATGATGTTGGCCTCATAAAATGAGTTAGGGAGGATTCCCTCTTTTTCTGTTGATTGGAATAGTTTCAGAAGGAATGGTACCAACTCCTCCTCTGGTAGAATTCGGCTGTGAATCCATCTGGTCCTGGACTTTTTTTGGTTGGTAGGCTATTAACTGTTGCCTCAATTTCAGAGCCTGCTATTGGTCTATTCAGGGATTCAACTTCTTCCTGGTTTAGTCTTGGGAGAGTGTAAGTGTCCAGGAAATTATCCATTTCTTCTAGATTTTCTAGTTTATTTGCGTAGAGGTGTTTATAGTATTCTCTGATGGTAGTTTGTATTTCTGTGGGGTCAGTGGTGATATCCCCTTTATCATTTTTTATTGCGTCTATTTGATTCTTCTCTCTGTTCTTCTTTATTAGTCTTGCTAGCAGTCTATCAATTTTGTTGATCTTTTCAAAAAACCAGCTCCTGGAGTCATTGATTTTTTGGATGGTTTTTTGTTTGTCTATCTCCTTCAGTTCTGCTCTGATCTTAGTTATTTCTTGCCTTCTGCTAGCTTTTGAATGTGTTTTCTTTTGCTTCTCTAGTTCTTGTAATTGTGATGTTAGGGTGTCAATTTTAGATCTTTCCTGCTTTCTCTTGATTTAGTGCTATAAATTTCCCTCTACACACTGCTTTAAATGTGTCCCAGAGATTCTGGTATGTTGTATCTTTGTTCTCATTGGTTTCAAAGAACATCTTTATTTCTGCCTTCATTTCGTTATGTACCCAGTAGTCATTCAGGAGCAGGTTGTTGAGTTTCCATGTAGTTGAGTGGTTTTGATTGAGTTTCTTAGTCCTGAGTTCTAGTTTGATTGCACTGTGGTCTGAGAAACAGTTTGTTATAATTCCTTTTCTTTTACATTTGCTGAGGAGTGCTTTACTTCCAACTATGTGGTCAATTTTGGAATAAGTGTGATGTGGTGCTGAGAAGAATGTATATTCCGTTGATTTGGGGTGGAGAGTTCTGTAGATGTTTATTAGGTCCACTTGGTGCAGAGTTGAATTCAATTCCTGGATGTCCTTGTTGACTTTCTGTCTTGTTGATCTGTCTAATGTTGATAGTGGGATGTTAAAGTCTCCCATATTGTATGGGAGTCTAAGTCTCTTTGTAAGTCTCTAAGGACTTGCTTTATGAATCTGGGTGCTCCTGTATTGGTTGCATATATATTTAGGATAGTTAGCTCTTCCTGATGAATTGATCCCTTTACCATTATGTAATGGCCTTCTTTGTCTGTTTTGATCTTTGATGATTTAAAGTCTGTTTTATCAGAGACTAGGATTGCAATCCCTGCTTTTTTTTGTTTTCCATTTGTTTGGTAGATCTTCCTCCATCCCTTTATTTTGAACCTGTGTGTGTCTCTGCATGTGAGATGGGTCTCCTGAACACAGCAAACTGATGGGTCTTGACTCTTTATCCAATTTGCCAGTCTGTGTCTTTTAATTGGACCATTTAGTCCATTTACATTTAAGGTTAATATTTTTATGTGTGAACTTGATCCTGTCATTATGATATTAGCTGGTTATTTTGCTCACTAGTTTATGTCGTTTCTTCCTAGCATCGATGGACTTTACATTTTGACATGTTTTTGCAATGGCTGGTACCGGTTGTTCCTTTCCATGTTTAGTGCTTCCTTCAAGATCTCTTATAGGGCAGGCCTTGTGGTGACAATCTCTAAGCATTTGCTTGTCTGTGAAAGATTTTATTTCTCCTTCACTTATGAAACGTAGTTTGGCTGGATATGAAATTCTGGGTTGAAAATTCTTTTCTTTAAGAATGTTGAATATCGGCCCCCACTCTCCTCTGGCTTGGAGAGTTTCTGCCGAGAGATCTGCTGTTAGTCTGATGGGCTTCCCCTTTGTGTGTAACCCGACGTTTCTCTCTGGCTGCCCTTAACATTTTTTCCTTCATTTCTACTTTGTTGAATCTGACAATTATGTGTCTTGGAGTTGCTCTTCTTGAGGAGTATCTTTGTGGTGTTCTCTGTATTTCCTGAATTTGAATGTTGTCCTGCCTTACTAGGTTGAGGAGGTTCTCCTGGATGATATCTTGCAGAGTGTTTTCCATCTTGGTTCCATTTTCCCCGTCACTTTCAGGCACACCAATCAGATGTAGATTTGGTCTTTTCACATAATCCTGTTTTTCTTGGAGGCTTTGTTCATTTCTTTTTACTCTTTTTTTCTCCACACCTCTCTTCTCGCTTCATTTCATTCATTTGATCTTCAGTCGCTGATAGTCTTTCTTTCAGATGATCAAGTTGGTTACTGAAGCTTGTGCATTTGTCACGTAGTTCTTGCATTATGGTTTTCATCTCTATTGGTTCTTTTAAGGACTTCTCTACATTGATTATTCTAGTTACCCATTCGTCAAATCTTTTTTCAAGCTTTTTAGTTCCTTTGCACTGGTTACGTAGTTCCTTCTTTAGCTCTGAGACGTTTGATCGACTGAAGCCGCCTTCTCTCAGCTCATCAAAGTCATTCTTCGTCCAGCTTTGTTCCGTTGCTGGTGATGAGCTGCGTTCCTTTGGAGGGGAATTGCGCTCTAATTTTTTGAATTTCCAGCTTTTCTGCACTGCTTTTTCCCCATCCTTGTGGTTTTATCTGCCTATGGTCTTTGATGATGGTGACGTACTGATGGGGTTTTGGTGTGGATGTCCTTTCTGTTTGTTAGTTTTCCTTCTAACAAGCAGGACCCTCTGCTGTAGGTCTGTTGGAGTTTGCTTGAGGTCCACTCTAGACCCTGTTTGCCTGGGTATCAGCAGCAGAGGCTGCAGAAGATAGAATATTGCTGAACAGCAAGTGTTGCTGTCTGATTCTTGCTCTGGAAGCTTCGTCTCAGGGGTGTACACTGTCGTGTGAGGTGTGAGGTGTCAGTCTGCACCTAGTGGGGGAATATCTCCCAGTTAGGCTACTCAGGGGTCAGGGACCCACTTGAGCAGGCAGTCTGTCCATTTTCAGATCTCAGCTTCCATGCTGGGAGATCCACTGCTCTCTTCAAAGCTGTCAGACAGGGACGTTTACCTCTGCTGAGGTTTCTGCTGCTTTTTGTTTACCTATGACCTGTCCCCAGAAGAGGAGTCTACAGAGGCTGGCCGGCCTCCTTGAGCTGTAGTGGGCTCCACCCAATTCAAGCTTCCCGGGAGCTTTGTTTACCTACTTTAGCCTCAGCAATGGCAGGCGCCCCTCCCCCAGCCTTGCTGCCACCTTGCAGTTAGATCTCAGACTGCTGTGCTAGCAATGAGGGAGGCTCCGTGGGCGTGGGACCCGCTAGGCCAGGTGTGGGATATAATCTCCTGATGTGCCGTTTGCTAAGATCCTTGGTAAAGCGCAGTATTAGGATGGGAGTTACCCGAATTTCCAGGTGTTGTGTGTCTCAATTTCCTTTGGCTAGCAAAAGGAATTCCCTTCCCCCTTGCACTTCCCAGGTCTCGCCCTCCTTCAGCTCTTGCTGGTCAGGCTGCACCTGCGGACCAGAGCCAACTGTCTGACACGACCCAGTGAGATGAACCCAGTACCTCAGTTGAAATTGCAGAAATCACCCGTCTTCTGTGTCGCCCCTGCTGGGAGCTGGAGGCTGGAGCTGTTCCTATTTGGCCATCTTGGGCACGCCTCCCTGTTTATAAAAATTCTAAGGTCCAACTTGTGATGGTGTATTTTAGGTGTCAACTTGACTGGGTTAAGGGATACCCACATCGCTGGTAAAGTATTATTTCTCAGTATGTATGTGAGGGTGTTTCTGAAAGAGATTGGCGTTCGAATTGGTGGACTGAGAAAGGAAGATCTGTCTTCACCCAGTGTGAGTGGGGACTATCAGATTGCTTGAGGATGCAGATAGAACAAAAAGGCAGAGGAGAAGCAAGTTTTCTCTCTCTTCTGTAACTGGGACACCCGTCTGCTTCTGCCCTTGGACATCAGAACTCTAGGTTCTTCAGTCTTCAGACTTCTGGAACTTCAGACACTGGAATACCAGTGGCACCCTAGTTCTCAGGCCTTTGGTTGCAGACTAATAGTTATACCATCGGCTTCTCTAGTTCTCAGGCCTTGGGATTTGGACTGAGCTATGGTACCAGCTTTCCTGGTTCTCCAGCTTATATGTAGCATATTATGGGACATCTCAGCCTTCATAATTATATGAACCAATTTCCTTAATACATCCCCTTTCATATCTCTCTCTCTCTCTCTCTCACCTTCTGTGTCTGTCTCTCTGTTTCTCTCTCCTCTATTGGTTCGGTTTCTCTGGAGAATCCTGATTAATACACAACCCTAAATGAGAATCCAAATAAATGGCAAGAAGAGGGAAAAAAATGTCCTAACACATCTAGATAGGAGTGCAGATAATAAGACTTTTGGTTCTCTGAACAACAATAAAATCTGTTTTTTTTGGCCTTCAAGTCTGTAATGAAAAGAATAATAAACAAAATTACCTGAAGGAATTATATTCTGAATAGTCTATGATTTGGCCAAACACTTGATTTTATACAACTTTCTCCTCTGAATTGTCTTAGTACAGTAGTGATCACCATTTTATAGTACTATGATTTCCCCCTTGTATTATAAATATGTAAGAATACCTCTTCTTTTTCTACATTGACAATAGGATTAAGCCGACTTATCTTTGCACTTTAAGACTAACCAAATCTATCCAAATCAAATAGCTACTGAACAAATACTTGTTTATTTAGATAATAAACATAACAAAGGTAGGATTAAATAAGATAATATATGTCCTTGGTTCCCAAAGTGTGTGCTGAGGTACCCCAGGGTGCCCAAGTACATTCACGGGGTGCTGTAGATAGTTTGAAATTTTAAGGGAAACAAGGCAGTATTCAATACTTAGCAGACACCATGTGAACTGCTAGCTCAAGGTCAAAGTTTTAACATGGGATTGACCTATATTCCTTTTGATAACATGTCTTCATTGAGCTGAGTTTTTTGGTAGCTGCTGCAATTAAAAGCAAGCATTGTGTAGAAATCAATGTGGAACATAAAATAAGGGTAGTGTATCCAATCTGATTCCAAGTTGGGAAGTTTGTGCCCAACAGGTATATACATTCTATTAGTACATAATTTTGGTTAAGAATTAGATAAAATATTTTTATTTTAAGTATTTTTTTCAAATGGCTACTAAGTTGTTAGAACATAAATACTGAAGTTTTTTGAATCCAAATACTTGATATATGAAACTGTTAGGTGTTTCTTTTGGTCTTGGGGCACCAAGAAAAAATTACTATGGGCATCATAAACTGGAAATTGTGGAGACCTGAGCCTTTTTTTTTTTTTTTTTTTTTTGAGACAGAGTCTTGCTCTCAGACTGGAGTGCAGTGGTGGGATCTCAACTCACTGCAACCTCTGCCTCCTGGGCTCAAGTGATCCTCCTGCCTCAGGCGCCCAAGTAGCTGGGGCTATAGGCATGCACCACCACACCTGGCTAATTTTTGTATTTTTAGAGGACACAGGGTTTTGCCATGCTGCCCAGGCTGGTCTCAAACTCCTGGGCTCAAGAAATCCCCCCACTTCAGCCTCCCAAAGTGCTGGGATTATAGGTGTGAGCCACCACACCTGGCCAACTTGAGTCTTAGCTGAGTATGCAGTGCATAGAAATTCCTAGTAACTGTTAGGCAGTATAATTAATAATATGACGGATGTAAATATTTCAGTAAGCTGGGAATTTGTATAACACTTTATTTCAATGGCATCAAAATCTAAGAAATCAAGGAGGAAAAGTCATGAAAGTGGGGGAGGAGCGGCAATCAAGGAATCCAAAGGAAATAGAATGATTTTGTGCTTTTGATCAATAGTGAGTCAGTTTCTGCTTAGCACTAATAAATCCCTTAGGAGGGAGCATGATTAAAAATTTGCCATTTGATGCATTTCTTTTTCCCATAGGGATAATCTAATGAGTGGAATGCCTTCAGGAGGCCACCCACATATTATCCCCAAAGGATCAATCTCAAATGGCAGCAGTACTACCACACTCTAAATAACATCTCTACCTGCCCACTCCCATTGATGCTGTACACATTTACTTCCCTAACTCTGTTCTCTTCCCTGAACTCATCTCATATCCTATTATTTACTTATACCCATTTGGATTTCTAATAGACATAAAAAACTTAACATTTCCCCCCAGGAGTCTATTAATTTTCTTCCTGCACACACTGTCCTTACTCCAGGTCTGCTTTGTCTCAAGTCTTCCTCATCTCAGTAAATGATATCTGAATTCATTATAGCAATTGCTTAGGCCAAAAGCTTTGGAGTCATCTTGATATCTCCCTTTCCCTCAGACTCCACATCTATACATAAGAAGTCTTGTGGGCTTCTGATGACATCTGCTCACCTCTGCTGCATAGCCTATGCCACCACTCCTTTTGCCAGGACTACTGCAGCAGCCCCCAAAGTCTCCTTGTCCCATTACAGTATACTTTTCACATAGTAGCTGGAGTGATCACTTCAAAATCAGATATTACTTTAAAGCTGTATGATGACTTCTTACCGCTTTTGGGATAAATTTCAAACTCTACCACATCTTCTAAGGATTTTCATGATTATCACAATACTTCTTTAACCTCACCACCTGATCAACTTGACTTCTTCTTCCTCTTATTTCCCCTCCTCTTCTTATTTTTAATTGATAAATCACAATTTTATACCTTTATGGGGTACCATGTGATATTTATTATGTATATACATAAGCACACAAAATGTGGGATGATTAAATCAAGCTAATTAACATATCCATCACCTCACTTATTTATCACTTTTTGTGGTAAGATGTGAAGTCTACTCTCTTATTTTGAAATATGCAATACATTATTAACTACAGTCATCCTCTGTTCAACAGATCTCAAAAATATATTCCTCCTGTTTATCTGAAACTTGTAGCCTTTGACCAACAACTCCCCATTCCCTCCTCCTGCTTCCCCCAGCCTCTGGTAACCATCATTCTACTGTCTACTTCATGAGCTCAGTTTCAGCTTGACTTTTTCATAGCACTTATTATCTGATGTTACACACTCTCTCTCTATATATATATATACACATTCATATATATACATACACATATATACATATGTGTATATACATATACATATACACACATATATGTATGTGTGTATGTGTATATATACGTATATTCATATATGCATATATACACACCCATGTATATACATACACACACATATATATATATGTATTTATTTGTTGTTTGTTTGGCTTGATTTTTTTTTAGAGACAAGGTCTCAATATGTTGCCAGGCTGATATCAAACTCCTGGCCTCAAGCAATCGTCCCACCTTGGCCTCCCAAAGTGCTGGAATTACAGATAAGAGCCACTGTGCCCAGCCTTGGCTTGCATTTTCTACCTCCTCCCCACTAGAATGTAAACTCCAAACAAATAAGAACTTTATATATTATATTCATTGCAGTATCTTCAGCACCTAGAATAGCAAATGGACAATACATATTTATTGAGATGAGATATTTTGATCTCAAACAACAGGAGCTCAATCTGGATGCCTGATGTGGCTATTGAGAATACCAGTTCTGCCATGGTGATATGAATTAGTGACTAGGGAGACTTAGGTGAGAATATATTGTTAGAACAGTGATAATATCTTATTTTGATACTTTAAGGTTTATAAAACCCTTTCACATACATAATCTCCTTTGATTCTCACTCTTAACTCTGGCAATGCCAGCACAGCTGACTAGGAATTATTACCCCATTTTGAGAATGTATAAACTTTCTCAGACAGTAGAAGATATCTCGAAAATCATGCAGTGCTTGTGACCATCAGGCCAATGAGGATTATTTTGGAATTTCTATGGTGGGAGGCAGTGTTAGAACAGTGGTTTAGGGATACAAACTTTGGAAGCATGGAGATCTGGTTCTTATTCAGCCACTTACCAGCCAGACATTTACTTTTCCCCACCTGTAAAATGGGGCAATAGGATCAGTTGAAAGAACTTATGTACAGCTCTTAGCACTGTAAGTGCCTGGCATGTAGCAGTTGGCTGATCTATGTGCATATGGGTGTATCTGTTTTATTAGACACTAGGATGTTTTGGGGCAGCTAGTTCAGCCTGGTCTCCCTGCCATCATTTGGATTCCTGAGGGAATCACTAACCCAGAGGAGATTCTTATCTGTTCCATTCTAAGCCAAGGGGAGACCTCTCTTCAAAATAAGAGAGGATTCTGGAGTCTTCTTCCCAAATTGTGAACTGGAAGTCTCCAGGGCTATTCTGCATCATTTGAAGAGCCCTAGATGCCATTTCAGATGCCACACTACTCTGTACTCAAAAAATATTTCAAATAACTACCTCCCCAGTAAGTCTGTTATATGCAAGGCCATGTGTCTGATCCCCAAGGCCTAGATGCTGAGAAGTTACCTGTCTCCAGAACTCAAATCTTAGAGCACTTGTGCATCAGCATCGCTTGAAAGTTAAACAAAAAAATCAGTGCTCAGGTGTCATCCCCAAAGATTTAGATTCATTTAGTTTAGCATAGAGATTCTCTATCTTTAGCATACATCAGATTCACCTGGAGGGCTTCTTGAAACAGATTTCTGGGGCCCCCAAATCCTCAGTTTCTGATTCGTTCATTTTAAAGTGGGGCCTGAGAATTTGCATATTAAGTTAATTTGCATTTCAGGTGTTGCTGATGCTGCTGGTACCTGGACCACACTTTGAGAACCATTTGAATAGAGAAGGAGTACCCTAATAGCCTAACAAAATTAATCCATCATCTCTGAATGATGATCAATTATATTAGTAAGTTCCTGAGCCATCCACTTTCTTCTTTTGAACAGACATTAAATCACTATAAAATTATTCCTGAAGCTACCTGTTATTCTTTGCCAAATGTCTAGACAGTTTATCCATGTTGGGATAATGGGCCTCTCCCAGATAATGGCTCATCTTCCCTGTCATTTGCTCTTTAACAATGTAGCACCTTTGATTGCACTGCAACTTAACCATCTGAGCTTCTGCAATTCCATCCCATTTATATCTGTAGAAAATTATTTTTGGTCATAGGTTAGTGCAGAATAAAACTCTTAATTTGGATCTCTCTTCCCAGGAAGATCTGGGTTTAGACTAGGCAGCCAGTGGTTAAAGACAAAGAGTGCTGATCCAGGAGGTTTATCAGTCAGAAGAAAGAATGAATAGGAAGGTGTGCCTTTAGTTGGAGGTCACACTTGAGAATTCTACAGAGCAATTTTAAGAACAATCAGAAATCTGAAGGTTATCTCCCACAGCTTTCTGGAGCTTTGGCCCATGGTAGACAGGTAAAATCTGTGGCTATCAGAAGGCAGGTGTGGTTCTCCAGGCTAGACTGGCTGTTCAACCCCTACCTACTAGAATTTAAAAGGATGTTTCCTATTGCTGCCCAGATTCCTTTATGATAGAGAACATCTAGGATGGACGTCTTCTATAGCACATGAGAGGACCTGGGGGAGACTGAGGACTGAGGATCAAGTCTCTCTGTTTCTTTTGCATCAATGCAGTGATGGAGGCAGAGGCATTAAAAAAAAAAAAAAAAAAAAAAAAAAAAAAAAACTTTGGACCGTACTGTTAAATAGAGGCTTAAGGCAAAAGCTCTTACATGTATGTGGGTAATGAGTAAAAGATGCAGCTGCAACTAATTAGGTAATACCATATTTAGAAGAAAAGAAGACTTGGTTTTGGAGCTTTGTATGATACATAGAAATATACTTGACACCCATAATGTATCAAGACAAAAATAGATATACTTTTATCATAGAACTGCAAAAAAATCACTTTATGCATAAATTCTCAAAACTTTCTCTCCCTGTCACTGCTTAGATTTAATCAATGTATAAACTAATTATGTTTACTTCTTCTTAATCCTGCCTTTATCTACGACTCTGAAAAAGAACAAAATATTATCTTTGGTAGCAAGAATAAGAAAGAACATCAGAAGCTCCTACATGTTTTCCATTGCTTAGTTCTTATCTCTCTTGGCTTACCCGGTGTTGCCTCTCACAGCTGTATTCAATCAGTGCTCGTAGCCAGGAAATGCTCTGTTCACCTCTTCTCCTCCATAAGAGAGACTCTTCACTGTCTTCTTCCTTTTTCAGATAAACACTCAGCAGGCCAGTTCCCCCTCCATACATGTGGTAGAAAAAGGTCAAACAGTGTTTTCCAGAGACTCCTCGCAGAGGCCTGGACAAGAGGCGTGCTTTTTGTCCATACACCATGTGGGAGGCCTCAATGTACATGTAGTAGCCTTGAGGTGAATGCAAAAGCAGGTATTGTTAAAAAGGACACAAATTACATTTTCTCCTTCCATAGTGTTCTTTCAGAGTGTCAAGTCAAGATGACCTGACAAAGTACTGATAAAGGGTTTTATAATTTTGAAGAATACATATTATCTAAGGAAAATAAGTTACAAAAATGAGACCAGCAAAATGATTTCTTAAATGATTTATAATTCAGTTTAATTTGTATCTTGTATAGAGGTAATTAATATACCAGTATTATGCCACTGATACAGTGGTTAACACATCAGAATTTATATTACTCATTCATGGACAATATTCTAAAGCTTCCAGACGTTGGTTTGGAGAGAGAGAGAGAGAATGGGTTTTGTAGTCAGGTAGATCTGGGTTCAAGTCTTGACTCTAATATTTGTTGTCTATGTGATTCTGGTCTAATGAATAATCTCTGAACTTACATTCATCTTTTTAAGATAAGGGTTAATACCTGTGCTACAGAATTGTATTAACATAATGACATACACTCACATGTCATGCATATTCCATTATTTGTTTCCTGTCCTGCTCAGTTTCTAAAATGGTTCGTGTCACCTTTTTTTTAGTCTTGAAAACATATTCTGTAATATTCAAAAATTGCCTTTCCAATTTCCTTTTCTAATTTTATTTTATTGCTATTTTAAAATTTATTGGTTTCAGGCAGAAACAGGATTAGTCAGCATGAAGATAGGGCAGTGGTGTGCTGCAGCCAACTTCCATGGGCTTCCAATAGCCCATTGTATGCATCCTCTTTCAGCTCCAAGTGACTTCACATTGGTAGCCGGAAATGGACCATGATGGGACTATTTATACCACAGAAACTGGACATGTATACAAGTCAGCACATCCTTCCCAAAGAGAGCCAGTTGGTGTTAAACAATCACTATCATGTCACTGAAGTAAAACTATATATGAATAGTAATGCAAGAGATCTTTTCTAGAGTACTTCACTGGTAATACAATTCTGTGCATCTGAGGCCCATTTTAAAAAAGGCCCTGAATTCTACATCAGTAGTTGTTAACCTTTGATCACTTGATGAAAAGTTTAGACCTCCGCTACTTGAAAAATATACAAAGAAAGTTTGCAGACAACTTTGTTGCTTTGTTTGGTGTTACATATGTGTTTGGAATGAATGTATATGTCTCCCCAAATTCATATGTTGAAGCCCTAACCCTAGTGTGATAGTAATTGGAGATGGGGCACTGGGGAGCTAATTAGGGCTAAACGAGGTCATGAGGTTGAAGCTCTCCTGATGACAGTAGTGCCCTTATAAAAAGAGACACCAGGGAGCTTGTTCTCTCTCTCTCTCTTCAGGTGCACACACCAAGAAAGGCCATGTGAGCACGCAGCAAGATGTTGCCTGTCTGCAAGCTAGGAAAAGAGCCCTCACCAGGAACTAAAACAGCTGGCACGTTGATGTTGGACTTTACAGCCTCCACAACTGTGATAGGTAAATTTCTGTTGTTTAAACCACCTAGTCTATGATATTTTGTTATGGCAGCCCAAGCAAACACCAACGTTTTGCCAATTTTGATTTGTTTTATACATATATGATGTAAAAAGTAATCTTTACAAAGTATCATATGTCTCATTATTTCATGCAGAAATTGGTGACCAAATCAACAGGAAAAATAAAGAGATCCCAAATAATACATGCAAATGAAATGGTTTCTTTATAGTTCGAAGTTTAATTGATGAATTCTAATCATTTCCAAAAATATGGCAATTGAGATATCCCAACAAGAATTGGTTGGAAGTCCCCTCTGTGTGCCTGAGAGGTCTTTCTCCATTCTCTTTTTCTTATTTCTACAAACACAAATCTGAGTTCTGTAGGCTTATTAAAACAGTAGGAGAAAGCATCATTGGTCTTAATAAATTGTGTGCACTATGCAACCCCTTCCCCCAGTGTTTTACTCTATAAAGTTTTCACCCTGCAAAACTGGGCTGACTCACAGGATGTGGCCTGCATCAACCAGTCACATCTAAGGAATGATGTTGCCCCAAAGAAGCAGAATCAGAGCAGAGTTCTGTATCTGTCACTTCAGGTTGCCTGTTATCAAGGCATGCTGCCACCAAAGGCTCCACTAGCTGGGGATTCCTGAATGCAGTGAACAAGTAGAAATCAAAACCTCCTTTAGGATACTCTAAAGACTACATGTATTTCAGCCCAGTTCAAAAGTAAATTTTAATTAGAAGGCTAATTGATTTAAATAAGAAATCAAAATTATGGGAGTATCTTTGATCTGGTATGTTACATTTGACATCCAGTCAACTTCAACTTTTCATCTCATTGGCAGTAGTTTCATCCAGATGCAGGCTTAAGGGAAATGGCATAGCTGCCAACTTTCCCATGATCTGCTTAAAAATAATAGCAAAAAAACCTGTCAGTGTTCTGGAGTGCTCACCAATGACATCCTCATTACGAAATCCAGTGGTCAGTTTTCAGTCTTTGTCATTTCTGTACCATCAGTAACATTGGACATAGTGGTTTACCACTTCAGAAAGTAGAATTACATTCTTACCTTGGCTTGCAAGACACTGTATTCTCCTGCCTTTTCTCCTCCCTCACTGGTCACTTTTTGCCAGTTCCACACTCTTTTCTGACCTCTTGACCCTGGAGTACCCCAAGGTCCAGTTTTTTTTTTGTTTGTTTGTTTTTTTAATTTATTTATTATTATTATAGGGTCCAGTTTTTACTTCACTATTCTTACTACTTTGATGATCTCATCTTGTTTCAGGGCTTTAAATACCAAATATGTTGTTATATCTCAGATTTAAATTTTCAACCTTTTTGCTGAAATCTAGACTCATTCAAACTGTCAAATCAGGTAGACATCTCACACTGAACATATTCGAAACTCAACTTCCTAACAGCCTGAAGTAGACTGAATGTTCAGTTGTTCACACCCAAAACCTGTGAGTTGCACACCACTACTCTCTTTCTCTGCTTCTCCACATCAGGGCTATCAGGAATTCCCATTGGCTCTACCTTTAAAATATATCCAGAACCCAGTCACTTCTCTTCTTATTGCCTCCACTACTATCATCCTGATCCTGGTCCAGGCTGCTATCATTTCTCGCTTGGATTAATGCAACAGCTTCCCAACTACTCTGTCTGCTTCTAGTCTGGTCCCCTGCAATCTCATCTCAAAACTGTATTCATAGTGCTCCTTCTAAAGCAAAAGCAAAATTGTAACCACTCATTTAAATCCTTCCTTTGGCTCAGCATTTCAGAGTAAAAGCTGAAGTCCTTACAATTAGCTTTAGAATCCTATATAATCTCCCACCTATTCTCTTACCTCTCTCATTCCTACTGGCTTTCTCCTCACTCACTGTGTTGCTTGGCCACACTGGCCTTTGTATTATTCCTGGAATATGGCAGGTATGCTGCTGCCTCAAGGCCTTTGTGTGTGCTAACCCTGGGTCTTCCTCTAGATATTCTCAGGTCTCACTCTTTTACCTCCTTTAAGTCTTTGCTCAGATGTTACCTTTTCTATTAGACCTGTTTTGACTATACTATTCCAAATTGCAATCCCTTTTCCCTGGCACTTCTCATTCCCTATACCCTAATTTAATATGTTTTCCATAGTTAACTGCCTCTTAATATACTGTATAATTTTCTTATTTTTATGTTTGCCTGTCTCTTTCCTTTAGAATTCACAAGGGCAGAGATTTTTTTCTTGTTTAGTTCACTGCCACATTCCCAGGTCCTATAACAGTGCTTGGAACATAGCAGATGCTCATTAATATCTGTTGAATGGATGAATGAATGCATTTTTTTCCCCACAGCTCTAAGCACAAACCAATTTGACCATTTCTAGGGCACATGGCTCCACCACAGTCACTCCAAATGTGGGAAGTTCTTGGCAATGAGATATTCACTTGACTATGATGCTTCAAGACAAACTAGAGCAAATCCAAGTTGTAGTAAAATTAAAGTCTTATCAAAGCAAATCATCTCGAACAAGTTCTACACTATCAGAAGTATTTTTAAAATGAACACATAAGATAATTCTTTGAGTTCATTACCTTCATTCTTTCACTGGTAAGCAAATTGGTCCACAAGAAGCACGGGTTTTTGCACATTCAGTGATGAAAGGAACCTTCTTTTTTTGTACATATTTTCTTTAACATTTTCTAACTTAAGTTAGGTCAGTGTAAACAATAATACAGATATACATAATCCTAACAGAAGGGTGTGTCTAATTTAATTCCATGGAGAGAGAGATCAAGGCATGAAAATGACCATGGTATATCACTTAGCTATGTACAAAGGAATCCCATGCTATCCTACACATAAGTTACTAGCATGGTAGATGGAAACAATACCCTAATACATTTAACTTAAAAAACATTTCCTCCCAAAAGTCATTTTTAAGATAAGAAAAAAATTTTCACACCTGGCTTTGGAGCTCTGAAAAGGCCCACTTGAATCCCAGGTAAAGGACCTTAGCTATAGATGAACTTCTCAATAGCGGGGAAAAGCTCCTCTGAAGATGCTGTCACTGGGGAACTGGAAAGTAGAGACTAAGGGCCCTGAAACATGAAGTCTTTCCAAAATGGAAGGGAAGCAATGAATTAAACATGAGAGAGATGACCTAAGAATTGTCTTTTGTTTAGGGATGATGGTTGTGCATTCCTACTGGTAACAGTTACAAGTCTTGACCAGGATTATTCTGAGATTCTGGAAGAGAGGAAAACTCTTAATTATCCCCAGGATCATTTAATTGACTTCTTTCTTTCATGGGCACAATGGACTAATTCATTTACTTTGTGAGGGTTAAGCACTAGTCTGGTTGCCCAGTTCTTCCCAACAGGTTGGGACTCTAACTAAATCAGGGATGGCCTGCATAGCCTCCTCTAACCATCTGTTCTTTGGAGCACACATACCTCTACAGATGTGACTCCTGAAGTCTACTATGCTTTCAGTTTATGCACCTCTGGGCCGCAGGTATCAGGCTGAAACTATTCACTAAGGTTTCCAGTTCCAGAAACCTTTGTATTTAGTACCATAAAATATGAGGAGGAGGTTCCAAGATGGCCAAACAGTTCCAGTCTACAGCTCCCAGCGTGAGCGACACGGAAGACGGGAGACTTCTGCATTTCCAACTGAGGTACCGGGTTCATCTCACTGGGGCTTGTTGGACAGTGGGTACAGCCCATGGAGTGTGAGCCGAAGTAGGGCGGGGCATCATCTCACCTGGGAAGTGCAAGGGGTCAGAGAATTCCCTTTCCTAGCCTAGGGAAGCCGTAACAGATGGTACCTGGAAAATCAGGACACTCCCACCCTAAGACTGCGCTTTTCCAACAGTCTTAGCAAATGGCACACTAGGAGATTATATCCCGCCCCTGGCTTGGAGGGTCCCACAGCCACAGAGCCTCCCTCACTGCTAACACGGCAGTCTGAGATTGAACCACTAGGCAGCAGCGGGGCTGGGGGAGGGGCGTCCACCATTGCTGAGGCTTGAGTAGGTAAACAAAGCAGCCAGGAAGTTCGAACTGGGTAGAGCCCACTGCAGCTCAAGGAGGGCTGCCTGCTTGCCTCTGTAGACTCCACCTCTGGGGGCAGGGCATAGCTGAACAAAGGCAGCAGAAACTTCTGCAGACTTAAACGTCCCTGACAGCTTTGAAGAGATAGTGGTTCTCCCAGCACGGAGTTTGAGATCTGGGAATGGACAGACTGCCTCCTCAAGTGGGTCCCTGACCCCTGAGTAGCGTAACTGGGAGATACCTCCCAGTAGGGGCCGACTGACAACTCATACAGCTGGGTGCCCCTCTGAGACAAAGCTTCCAGAGGAAGACTCAGGCAGCAACATCTGTCGTTCTGCAGTTTTGCTGTTCTGCAGCCTCTGCTGGTGATACCCAGGCAAACAGTCTGGAGTGTACCTCCAGCAAACTCCAACAGACCTGCAGCTGAGGATTCTGACTGTTAGAAGGAAAACTAGCAAACAGAAAGGACATCCACACCAAAACCCCATCTGTACATCACCAGCAAAGACCAAAGGTAGATAAAACCACAAAGATGAGGAGAAAACAGAGCAGAAAAGCTGAAAATTCTAAAAATCAGAGCACCTCTTCTCCTCCAAAGGAATGCAGCTGCTCACCAGCAACGGCACAAAGCTGGACGGAGAATGACTTTGACGAGTTAAGAGAAGAGAGCTTCAGATGATCGGTAATAACAAACTTCTCCAAGCTAAAGGAGGATGTTCAAACCCATCGCAAAGAAGCTAAAAACCTTGAAAAAAGACGAATGGCTAACTAGAATAAACAGCATAGAGAAGACCTTAAGCGACCTGATGGAGCTGAAAACCATGGTACAGTAACTACGTGATGCATGCACAAGCTTCGGTAGCCGATTCGATCAAGTGGAAGAAAGGGTATCAGTGATTGAAGATCAAATGAATGAAATGAAGCGAGAAGAGAACTTTAGAGAAAAAAGAGTAAAAAGAAACAAACAAAGCTTCCAAGAATTATAGAACTATGTGAAAAGACCAAATCTACGTTTGATTGGTGTACCTGAGAGTGACGGGGAGAATGGAACCAAGTTGGAAAACACTCTTCAGGATATTATCCAGGAGAACTTCCCCAACCTAGCAAGGCAGACCAACATTCAAATTCAGGAAATGCAGACACGAAAGACCCTTCAAAACATCAGTGAATCCAGGAGCTCATTTTTTGAAAAGATCAACAAAATTGATAGACTTCTAGCAAGACTAATAAAGAAAAAAAGACAAAAGATTCAAATAGACACAATAAAAAATGATAGAGGAGATATCACCACCGATCCCACAGAAATACAAACTACCATCAGAGAATACTATAAACACCTCTATGCAAATAAACTAGAAAATATAGAAGAAACGGATAAATTCCTGGAAACATATGCCTTCCTAAGACTAAACCAGGAAGAAGTTGAATCCCTGAATAGACCAATAGCAGGCTCTGAAATTGAGGCAATAATTAATAGCGTACCAACCAAAAAAAATCCAGGACCAGATGGATTCACAGCCGAATTCTACCAGAGGTACAAAGAGGAGCTGGTACCATTCCTTCTGAAACTATTCCAATCAATAGAAAAGGAGGGAAACCTCCTTAACTCATTTTATGAGGCCAGCATCATCCTGATACCAAAGCCTGACAGAGACACAACAAAAAAAGAGAATTTTAGACCAATATCCCTGATGAACATCGATGCAAAAATCCTCAATAAAATACTGGCAAACCAAATCCAGCAGCACATCAAAAAGCTTATCTACCATGATCAAGTTGGCTTCATCCCTGGGATGCAAGGCTGGTTCAACATACACAAATCAATAAACATAATCCAGCATATAAACAGAACCAAAGACAAAAACCAAATGATTATCTCAATAGATGCAGAAAAGGCCTTTGACAAAATTCAACAGCCCTTCATGCTAAAAACTCTTAATAAACTAGGTATTGATGGGACATATCTCAAAATAGTAAGAGCTATTTATGACAAGCCCACAGCCAATATCATACTGAATGGGCAAAAACTGGAAAAAAATCCCTTTGAAAACTGGCACAAGACAGGGATGCCCTCTCTCACCACTCCTATTCAACATACTGTTGGAAGTTCTGGCCAGGGTAATCAGGCAAGAGAAAGAAAGGGTATTCAATTAGGAAAAGAGGAAGTCAAATTGTCCCTGTTTGCAGATGACATGATTGTATACTTAGAAAACCCCATCGTATCAGCCCCAAATCTCCTTAAGCTGATAAACAACTTCAGCAAAGTCTCAGGATACAAAATCAATGTGCAAAAATCACAAGCATTCCTATACACCAATAACAGACACACAGAGAGCCAAATCATGAGTGAACTTCCACTCACAATAGCTTCAAAGAGAATAAAATACCTACGAATCCAACTTACAAGGGATGTGAAGGACCTCTTCAAGGGGAACTACAAACCACTGCTCAATGAAATAAAAGAGGACACACAAATGGAAGCACATTCCATGCTCATGGATAGGAAGAATGAATACCGGGAAAATGGCCATACTGCCCAAGGTATTTGATAGATTCAATGCCATCCTCATCAAGCTACCAATGACTTTCTTCACAGAATTGGAAAAAACTACTTTAAAGTTTATATGGAACCAAAAAAAAAGCCCGCATTACCAAGACAGCCCTAAGCCAAAAGAACAAAGCTGGAGGCATCATGCTACCTGACTTCAAACTATACTACAAGGCTACAATAACAAAAGCAGCATGGTAGTGGTACCAAAACAGAGATATAGACCAATGGAACAGAACAGAGGCCTCAGAAATAATACCACACATCTACAACCATCTGATCTTTGACAAACCTGACAAAAACAAGAAATGGGGAAAGGATTCCCTATTCAAGAAATGGTGCTGGGAAAACTGGCTAGCCATATGTAGAAAGCTGAAACTGGATCCCTTCCCTACACCTTATACAAAAATTAATTCAAGATGGATTAAAGACTTAAGTGTTAGACCTAAAACCATAAAAGCCCTAGAAGAAAACCTAGGCAATTTATTCAGGACATAGGCATGGGCAAGGACTTCATGACTAAAACACCAAAAGCAATGGCAACAAAAGCCAAAATTGACAAATGGGATCTCATTAAACGAGCTTCTGCATGACAAAAGAAAATACCATCAAAGTGAACAGGCAACCTACAGAATGGGAGAAAATTTTTACAATTTTCCCATCTGATATTATATCCACAATCTACAAAGAACTTAAACAAATTTACAAGAAAAAAAAACAAACCCCATCAAAAAGTGGATGAAGGATATAAACAGACACTTCTCAAAAGGAGACATTTATGCAGCCAACAGACACGTTGAAAAATATCACTGGCCATCAGAGAAATGCAAATCAAAACCACAATGAGATATCATCTCATATCGGTTAGAATGGTGATCATCAAAAAGTCAGGAAACAACAGGTGGTGCTGGAGAAGATGTGGAGAAATAGGAATACTTTTCCACTGTTGGTGGGAATGTAAATTAGTTCAACCATTGTGGAAGACAGTGTGGCAATTCCTCAAGGATCTAGAACTAGAAATACCATTTGACCCAGCCATCCCATTACTGGGTATATACCCAAAGGATTATAAATCATGGTGCTATAAAGACACATGCACATGTATGTTTATTGCGGCACTATTCACAATAGCAAAGACTTAGAACCAACCTAGATGTACATCAATGATAGACTGGATTAAGAAAATGTGGCACATACACACCATGGAATACTATGCAGCCATGAAAAAGAATGAGTTCATGCCCTCTGTAGGGACATGGATGAAGCTGGAAACCATTATTCTGAGCAAACTATCACAAGGACAGAAAACCAAACACTGCATGTTCTTACTCATAGGTGGGAATTGAACAATGAGAACACTTGACACAGGGTGGGGAACATCACACACCGGGGCCTGTCGTGGGGTGGGGAGATTGGGGAGGGATAGCATTAGGAGTTATACCTAATGTAAATGACGAGTTAATGGGTGCAGCACACCAACATGGCACATGTATACATATGTAACAAACCCGCACGTTGTGCACATGTACCCTGGAACTTAAAGTATAATAATAATAAAAAAGATACATCCCCCCAAAAATGAAAGGAAGTCTCGTATGTTGCTTGTTGTATAATTGTGCTGTATAGACTACGTTTGTTCCTATACACATATGCCTGTGATAAATTTTGTTATAAATTAGATGCTGTTAGAGATTAACAACAACTTACAATAAAATAGAACAATTATAACAATACTCTGGTGCACAATTTAAAACTTATAAATTGGCCAGTTCTGGAATTTCCCATTATATATTTTCAGATTGCCATTGACTGAGAGTAACTGAAACTCTGAGTTGGAAAGTGAACCTGTGAATAAGGGAGGACTACTTTATGTCTATTTCATAAAGCAGTACCTATGTAGAGCAATCTAGACAAACATCTTACCTAAACATAATTTTAAGAAATTTATCAATGAATCGGAGTATGCCCTCTGATGCATAAACCAGTTGTTCCTTTTGATGACAAATATTTTTTCTTCTTGACTTGCATATGACACTCACTTTCCCCAGAAAAGATCAGAACTTCACGGAGAGCCACTCTGCCTCACATGTGTTTGGAAAGCAGAGAAAAGCACTGTTGTTGACAAGTTTTACCACATTACATCTTCAAGCGCTGTCTGTCTCAGCAAACAAAAGTTCTAGATGGGAGCCAGGAAGCCCCAGTGTTGAAGCTTCATACCAACTCACATGTTCTTGCACATGAAGGATTCCAGTCTGTGGAAGGGATTATTAACTGGAGCAAATAAATTACATTCTCTCTATGGGTCATTGTTTAACATTCAAAATGTGGATTCCAATGGATCTATTGGGAGATCAGGGTGCCATCTGTTCTTTGCACAGCAACTGTGATGTGTTGAGACACACAGACACACACCACATCCATAATTCTTGATTACGAAGCAGCTGTTCCTCCAGTCTCGTGGCTCTTTTGCAGGGTAGGGAAGGAGCCTGAGTGGCCTGCGTGGAGAGGCTGTGTGGAATGAACAGCTAGCTGCATTCATTAGCTGAAAAAGAATTCTTAAAAATCAGGGAAAAAATATACCAATGTTTTGTGAAGAACAACTGCAGAAGTTGTCGCTCTAAAATTTCTCTTTACGCATTATACTTTTAAGTGATTTTAAAAGGCTGTCATAAATGAGGAGTTATTGTTTAATGGGTATGGAGTTTGTTTGGGAAATGAAGAAAAAGCTCTGGAGATGGATGGTGGTGATGGTTGCACAATGATGTGAATAGACTCAATGCCACTGAATTAGACACTTAAAAATGGTTAAAGTATGTTATGTGTATTTTACCACCAATTTTTTAAAAAGCTTGTCACAGAAGCCTTCTCTGTATAAGTAGAATCTGGCAATGTCAGAAACTAACATAATAAAAAATAAGCTATGGAAAGATTGACGGATATAGGAGACTTTAATAATCCGGAGCTAATTCCTCAGATAGTTACAGACTCACTGGATAGCATTCCTACATGTCCGAATATCAACTATCAAAATTCTTAAAAGACAGGGACTTGAAATAAACTGGAACTAACACATTAAAACAGAGTTGTGATATTCTTTTGTCTCAAAGCAAACTTATAAATTTCATTATTTAATATTTTAATGTATTATTAATATTTCAATCACACAAGAAGTTCTTGTGTTCTTGGACATGAATAAGACTTCTGCCTTTAGCTGCATATTGGAAGAGAATTTATTTGCCAGAAATATGGAAGTTTTATTGGAATATTTAACTGTACTACAAAAGAAAGTGCTGGTGTTTCTTTCTCTGTAAATTGTTAAATGATGCAGGGTTGCTTTTCTGGAATGGTAGGATCAGGGAGGGAGGACTGAATGACTTCTATTCACTGGGGGAGTCAATGGATAGGGAATAGTTGAAGACATTTTCTCACTAACCTGGATAGTTACTCTTGGCTTATATATTCTAGTATCATTTGGCTACAAAATCCCCGTAAACTCCAGGTCAACTAAAACTAATGTTTACAAGGAATTCTGACAGCATAGTATCATATAAATGTTAATAAAATTATAATGGCTAGTACCACCGTGGGAATTTCGTTAAGACTTGTATTTATTGTCTCATAAATACTGTAGTCTCAAGTTCCACAACCCCCACTGGTTGCCTGAAATTGTGGATAGTACCAAACCATATATATACATACTATGCTTTTTTCTATACTATATACTGATAATGAAGTTTAATTTACAAGTTAGGAACAGTAAGAGATAGACAACAATAATAAAAAAATAGAACAATTATAACAATATAATAAAAGTTATGGGCATGTGGTCTTTCTCTCTCTCTCTCTCTCCAAATCTTACTGTACAGTACTCACCATTCTTGTGCCGATGCAAGATGATACAGTGCATTCGTGATGAGATAAAGTGGGATGAATGACCCAGGCATTGTAAAGTAGCGTTAGGCTACTATTGACTTTCTAAGGATACATCAGGAGGAGCATCTGATTTGAGTGATCCTGGATGAATGAGCCATGACGACATGGATGGTTGGATGTCAGGAAAAGATGATGTCAGTGTTTGGAGATCCTCAATAGTTGAAGGTTTTTGTTTTGTTTTGTTTTTGCCAAAACTTTTGGAAGAGCATTGTAATAGAATGTTATTGTCCCTTTCTTTTTAACTCATTAAAGTGTTGCCACAAATGTTGTAATCCTTTGATCATACTGGTGACTTTAATGCTGCATTCCATCCTAGGATCATGTTCCATAATTTTGTCCTTTGATGTCTGTGCAATTTGAAACACTTTGGCAAATTTCAGTAATACCCACACAGCTGGTTTTGCTTTGGTTTCTTCATCTTTCTCTTCCTCTGTAGATAACATGTTCTTCCAATTCCTCATTTGGTAATACTTGAAAACCTTCAATATGTTCTTCCATTTCTTCATCAAGTATGTTGGCAAATCCTCCACCAACTTGTCTTGCCATGTGAATGATTTTCCTAACTTCTTCATCAATCCCCAGAAAGCCTTTAAAATCATTCACAACTTTACTCCATAAGTTCTTCCAGCAGACATTTGCAGTTTCTGTTTTTAATTTGTCCGTTGCAGCTTTGAATGTTATTGCAGCTTTTGAATGTTATTGCATCTGTAATAGTGAATGATTTCCAGAACAGATTATATCCAGATTAGGGTCTACATCAATTGCTGATCAAATGTGATCAAATACAAGGCAGGTGTATGTAGCCTTGACAAACTGAATGATGGTAAAAAGCTAAAGCAATGAGGTTGTATTCAGAGGCAAAAACACAACCTGAACATTTTCATTTTGTGTTTTATAGCTGACAGATTTAGGATGACTAGGAGCATTGTCTCTTATTAACAGGACTTTAAATTCCAACTCTTTGTCTTCCAAGTATTTTTTTTCCATTTCTGGGATAATACATTGGTGGAACCATTTCATAATCAAGATGGCTGTCACCCATGCTTTCTATGTTGCCAGAACATGGGCAGTTAATTTTTGTTTTCCAGAGTACTGGGTTCTTTGCTTTGTACACTATCTTGGCTTTATCATATGCCCTGAAGCATTGCCATGTGGTTCCAGAGTTCATCTGTCCTTCCATGTTTTATGCCTTGGTGCCTCCTTTGCACTTTTATGAATGCAGGTTTTATCTTCTTCCAGAAGACTTGAAGATTTGCTTTAGATGGCATCCTTTCTTTTTAATTATTTCTTCAACTCTTTTGGAAAGGTAGCAGAACCTTCTTCATCAGCAGATGCAACCTCTTCAGTATGTTTTATATTTGTCAGTCCAAACTTATTTTTGAATCTATGTAACCATCCCTTACTTGCAGTAAATGGCTTGGTGTCACTTGTTTCAGGGGATCCCTTGCTGAAGTCTTCATATAGTCTCAATGCTTTCTGTTGCAACATTTTGTCATCAATTGAAACGTTTTCTTTTCATGTCTTCCACCCACAAATTTAATGCCTTTTTCATGTTCACTAAATACTTATCATTTATTGTGGCCATAACTTTTGCAGTTTGACATGCAACAGCACAACTAGCACAAATTTCTTTTTCCCTGTTCACAATGTCACAGATAGAAGGTGATATGGTTTGGCTGTGTCCCCAACCAAATCTCACCTTGAATTCTAATAATCCCCACGTGTCAAGGGTGGGGCCAGGTGGAGAGAATTGAATCATGGGGGCCGTTCCCCGCCATACTGTTATCGTGGTAGTGAATAAGTCTCACGAGATCTGCTCATTTAATAAATGGGAGTTCCCATGCACAAGCTCTCTTGCCTTGCCACCACGTAAGAAATGCTTTTGTACTTCGTTCATCTTCTGCCATGGTTACAAGGCTTCCCCAGCCTTGTGGAACTGTGAGTCCATTAAACCTCCTTTCCTTTATAAATTATCCAGTCTCAAGTATGTCTTTATTAGCAGAGTGAGAACAGACTAATACAGAAAGTTTCATTGTTAATGTAGTCCTTAGCAAACTTAGCATACAATTGTTTTTTCTTTCCTTATCAAATCAAGAACTTTCACCTTTTCACTTAAAGGAAGCACTTCATGGTTTCTCTTTGGCATATCTGAATTGCCAGGAACACTACACTTGTGCTTTGGGCCACTAGGAAGTAAAATGAAGGTAACAAACACTAGCACTGTGGTACCAGAACATCTGATAATGGAGACGGCTACTAAGTGACTCATGGTCAGAGAACATAGACAGCGTGGATGATGCTAGTGAAATGGGTGATTCATGTGCTGGGTAGGATGGAGAAGGATGGGGCCGGACAGTGTGAGATTTCATAACACTACTCAGAACTGCACTCAATTTAACTTTTGAATTATTTATTTCTGGAATTTTCCATTTAATATTTCAGACCATGGTTTATTGCCCTCAGAGAGCAAGATCACAGATAAGAGGGGACTACTGTAAGTAGCATCTATGTCAGGAAACTTTGTTTCTGCCAGGATAGAGCTACTCAAGTAAACGGCGGCAGGAAATAGTTTGTCAAATCCCACAGAGTCCATCCCACTTCGATGCAAGTCACTATCCATCTGTTACAGATACCATTATTATGTTATTAAATAGGAGCCAGGTGGTGCGGCTGGATTTGGTTGGTTGGTTGGTTTTTTGGTCTTTATTGTTGTTCTACTAGAATGACTTCTTCTACAAATGTTTCCCAAACTTTAGTCATACAAATATCACCTTTGTGATATTTTTTTGCCTATCTGTATTTGTACTATTATTCATTTAATGCTTTTCTTTAAATAGATTCCATTTTTTAGTACATTTATTCAAACAGGAAACTTCATATTAGCATGAAAATAGACAGCTAGCTGTAAACCTGTGAAACAATGGTTTTGATGTACTGGTTATATATTTTTCTTGTACATGAATATTACTAACAAATTAGAAAAATATTCATGTACTTACCACTTGAACTACCTGGTGGTAAATGTAATGTAATCTGGGTAATATTGGCCTAAGGTTCCAACAGAATTTCTGGTTTCTACTAACTCATTTTACTTGTACTCATATGTCATAATTTTCTATTTTATAAAAGCACAAATGACAAAACAATGAGTCCAGGAAAATACTCCAGAGGTAAACATCAGAATTTGTAAAAGACTCACTAATTGTAAAAATAATAATACCATTCAATTCAGTGGAGCTTATAATAATATCATTCAGTTCAGTGGAGCTTACATATTATTCTTTTCACAAACAGAATCTCAGTTAATCATCAGAGCCACACTATGAGATTAGCAGATGTCAGTCTGTGCTACTACAGCAAAATGCCTAAGATTAGGTAATTTATAAAGAACAGCAGTTTATTTCTCACAGTTTTGGAGGCTGGTAAGTCCACGATCAATGTGCCGACAAGTTTGCTTGTCTAACAAGGACTGCATCTTCCACAGGGGTGGAATGCTATGTCTTCACATGGTGGAAGGCATGAAGGTAAGCCAGTCGAATGCTGCATGAAACCTCTTTTACAAAGGCCTCAATCCCATTCGCAAGGGAGGAGCCCTCATTGCCTAATCATCACCTCTTAAGGGTCCTGTCTGTTAATTCTGTTACATTGGCCATTAAGTTTCAACTGAAATTTGGAGGAGACACATTCAAATCATAGCAGCAGGTCATTGATTGTTATCTTTATTTTACATATGAGGAAACTGAAGCTCAGAGAAGTCATGTAATTATTCCCCAGGTTATGCAGGCAGCAAATGGCAGAGGCAGCTCATTGTTTGATCTTTCCACACCATACTGTACTCTAGAATTTGGAAAGGTTTATTGCATCACCAGTTAGTAAGTCAGGAACTATAGCTCCCTTGGAATTGCTACATATGATGATGTATTGATTCTGATAGACACAAAATAAACTGAAATATTTATAGTGTGGCTTTTCTGAGCTTCTGTTTTTATTTAATGGATCCATACTGACTGACCAGCTAATGTACCTGTCTGTAAAACAGCTTTGTAGGCCTCTCCCCTTTCTTTTTCCTCCCTGTCTGTTTGTTTCAAGTATAGATGACAGGCTTTAAGAATGGGAAGTGAAAAGGCAGAATTCAATCGACAAATGCAGGTATATCTTCATAAAGTCCCAGAGTGCACCGCATTCATTCAAAAAGAATCTTGTTACCACCAATACCAAACAAATACCCTGTGGTCATCAAGGAGAAAAATACTGTGCTCCTAGCCAAGTCTTTGAGTTTATTACTTTACTAATGTATAGAATAGAAAGTTCAGCCATTTTGGTATCCTGCCATTACTTTATTGCCTATATATGGAAAGGAGACATAGAAAAGGTTGTTAAGACTAAATGCAATAAATGAGCAATACAGGCTATAGGAGGTCTTCTTTTCAAATGTAATATAATAATTGCTTAAATTGAACATCTAATTACAGGCAAGCTTCTTGTTGCTATCTCAGGATCCAAGCAGACAATAGTTAATTCTGCCTTGAATGGGTTTTATTCAGTGTTTTAATATTTTAAATTCATATGATACCTTAGCTGACCTAGAAGATCCGATCTACCTCCAGATCTATTAACTTGTTGAGTAATTAAAATTTTCTTATTTTAGAATATATCCTCCACGGAAAAGAAATTTCAGTGACATCAATCTAAGTAATACTACATTTATAATATAGATTACTTTCCAAAAAAGCTTTAGGTGATTGTCAAAGTGGTTTTTTTGATAACTGAACAAAAAAGACAAGTAAATTACTTTGTTCCTATGATGGTTGACAAAGCGTCTTTGCTTGACTGAACTTCAGTCAGGCTCCTAAGCCTTCTCCTAGGCCTGTCTTTGTACTTACTTGTAAAATCCAGTTTTAGCAGGAACCCTAATAAGTTAGTTTAGCAAGAACCCCCCGCCCTCAATATCCGATCACCCTCAATATAAGGTTCCTCCTCCTTCATCATCCTCCAGGTGATGTCCAATCACCATGCCTGTCCTCAGCAAGAATCCTGTTAGGTTGGTTTAGCCAGAGCCTCCCTTACCCTTAATGTTACCTCCTAGTCATTTTTCATTCACTGACCCTCAACCAACCATTTGACTATAAATTCCCACTTGCCCACACTTTTTTCAAAGTTGAGCCTGATCTCTCTTCCCTACTGCAAAATCCCATTGCAGTGGTCCCTATAACTATCAGAATGATACTGAATCAAGCCTGCCGTACTGTGCTTTAACAAGTATCATTGCATAATTTTTCTTTAACATAGTTGGATGTCACCAATATTTATTACTCAAGATGAGGACTTATAAAGGGAAAGAAATAGAAAATTCCATGGTCTCTTAGGCAGTTTAAAGCCAAAGGCCATATAAATATAAATTTGCATATTCTTCCCCTCCTACCCCTTGTCAAAGAACAGCACACCATGGGATAAGGTAATCTTAGATACAGCAAGGCCTTGGGCAGAACAGTCAGAACATATCAACAGAAGAATATGTCGTAAGAGGGCAGAGACACAAATGTCTCATTCAAAGCACTATGACTGGTTGACTTGTAGTACAGAAAAGAGTATATTTTGAGTGTAATAATCATGTTCTTAAATAAATAATGCTGAAAAATAAAATGCCAAAGACATCCCCTCTGTCTCTGTTAAGTAACTTGTAGCAGAGCTATACTCTGCTGAGAAAAATTAGAAAAAAAGATAATTTTTTTAAGAAAACTCCTGTTTTGAAGTTATCAGAGAGATTTCCAAACAGCAAAGACATGAGGGTCCAAGATCTAAGAAAAAATGAAAGGTCAGTGAAATGAGCTCAGTATTCTTCAAGATGCTTTCCACTTGGGGGACCTGCCTGTTCAGTTTAGATGCCATTCAGAGAACAACGGCCAAGTGGCAAGAGAAACCAACAGATCTCACTGGGTTGGGAGGGCAGTAACTGAATTTCAGGGCTACCAAAGCAGACAAGACATTCAGGGACAAGTTTTCTGAGAAAAGGGAGGTATGAAAAAGTGATCCCATCACTTGTTAATCTTCTAAGGCATTTGTGAAATTCCTCAATTGCGGAGAGCAAGAGGACAAGAAGCCAAATGCAAAACAAAGTGGGATTTTCAGGAATCTTATCAGCTGAAGAGACACAAACTGAAGTTTAGTACATACTAAGGAAGAGAGTTCCTAGTTAAATCCGAGAGTATATTTTTGGAGGGTATATCCTAGGTTTAGGGTAGAAGCAGAAGTAGGCCAGCATAATAGAACTATAACACTACCTCAAGTTAGCTTAGTTCTGATTGGACTGAGGTGACTTGCTCTATTCTAGTTGTCTACTGGAGAATAGGTTGAATTCTCTCTAGAGGGAAATACTATCACCCCAGGATTCTATAATTTTTCATTGACAAGTCCATTATTCAATCAAATCCACCAGACATTATCAAGAAACAGGACCAGAGGGGATGGGGGTGGGGGTAACAGATGATAGAAGCAGAACCACAAGTGGCCCACATATGGAGTTATCACACTGTACTGTAATTATGATTAATAATTCAATAATATGAGCATTTATGTGTTTAAGAAAATAGATAAGACAGAGAATTTCACCAACGAACTTAAATCTGTTCAAAAGCAAAAAAAAATCAGGAGGAGGAATATGGAGCCTTCAAAATGGCGGAGTAAGGACCTGTGAAAATCTGTTCTTCCATAAAAGCAGTGAGAACACTTGCAAAAAAACTGTCACAATCAACTTTTTCAGAATTCTGGAAATTAACTAAAGGCTTTTGACAATCCAAGAGTACTTTTCCCAAGAAAAATGACTGAATTTTGCTAAGAACAGTGATCTTTTTTCTTGCCGTAATTCCATCTCCATCTCTTCTACTCTACAAAAGATGTGAAAGCCAAGAGCTTTATAACTATGTGTTTTAAATAGCAGTAACTTAGCAGCCACTGGAAGATACAGAACAGATTTGGAGCTCCCTAAAAGCCCCATCTCTAGAGAATTGGCTTTATTTAACCTGTTTAGCAGCTTCTGAAAAACTTCATTCTCAGGGCTTGCCTTTATTTAACCTGATTGAAGTAAATCATACTCTGTGTGAACAACTGTATCCGCATGGCATTTATCAAAAACAATCAGTTAAACAATTGTTTAACATTGCAGCTGCCTGAGGTGGCATTAACAGTTGAAGCTAACAAAAGGCTGACCAAAAAGAAAAGAAAAAATTTGGGGAAATGGGATATCTGTAGGGAGCTTTACAAAGTTCTAGCATATTAACATATTTCTGGAAATCTGAAAGGCCATGCAAATATAAAGAGCTGTACACAGTCCCAGAAAAAAAAAAAAAACAAAAAACTCAGGAAGTCCTAATCTGTCACCTCTGGCTGACCTTTAGGCTCTTCATGAGCAAGAAATGGAGGCTAAGGCAAAGTTGTAAACTTCCCACTAGAGCAACAAAGACATGCCCCAACACAAACACAGAACCTGCTGTATTCTGGGGGATCTGTTGGTTTAAGGCATTTAAGGAAAATCTCTGTTCAATAATTAGTTGACTGTTAATCTAGTAGAGCAGAGCCATATACAACAAAGAATATAGACTCTACGGAATTAGTCCAGGAAAGTCACTAAGCAATCGTACAGCAACAATGACAACAAAAACAACAAACAGCACTACCAAAAAAGAAACTGGGGAGAAGAAGAATCTGTAAAACTGTATTATTCAAAATGTCCAGTTTTCAACAAAAAGTATGAGACACACAAAGATATAGGAAACTATTGCCCATACACAGGATAAAAAGCAGTAAATAGAAGTTATCCCTGAGGAAGTCAAGACATTGGACTTACTATGCGAAGACTTTAAGTCAATTATTACAAATATGTTTAAAGAATTAATGAAAGCCATTTCTAAATAAAGTATGAGAATGATGTCTCAATGCATAGAGAGTATCACTAAAAATACTACAAATTATAAATAAGAACCAAGTAGGAATTATGGATTTGAAAAGTATAATGAAATAAAATATTCATGAGAGGGGCTCAACAGCAGATTGGAACTGGCAGAAGAAAGAATCACTAAACTTGAAGGCAGGTCAATTAGATTATCCAATCTGAAGAACATAAAGAAAAAAAGATAAAAGAAAAAATGAACAGAGACTCAGAGACCTGTGGGACACCATCAAGTGTACCAACATATGCATAGTGGAAGTCCCAGAAGGGAAGAAAGAGAAAGGGGAAGAAAGAACATCTGAAAAATTAATAGCCAAAACCTTTTCAAACCTGATTTTAAAAAATATAAATCTGTACATTCAAGAAAGTCAAAGAACTTCAACTAGGAACATTCAAGGAGTCACTCCTAGAAAAATTACATCTAACTATTACAAGCCAAAGACAATGAGCGAATCTTTTTAATTAATAAAATTTTTTCTTTGCTAATCAGCTGACTTTAAGGTGAGAATCTTGAAAGCAAAAGTGACTCATTATATACAAGAGAACCTCAATAATATTAACAGCTAACTCCTCATCAGAAACTATAAAGGCCAGAAGATAGTGAGATGACATATATAAAAGTGCTGAAAGAAAACTAAGAATTCTATATGCAGGAAATCTACCTTTCAGAAGCAAAGGGGAACTTATGACACTCTCAAATAAATAAAACTAAATTAATCACCAGCTACTAAAGGAAGTCCTTCAGGCTAAAAGCAAAGGGTACTAGATAGTAACTCAAATTTGTATGAAGAAATAAAAAGTACCAGTAAAGATAACTGTGTGGGTAAATATAAAGAACAGAATAAGTATATTTTTATTTATCTTCTATCTGATTTAAAAGACAACCAACTGCATAAAGCAATAATTACAAAACTGTGTCAATGGGCTTATAACACAAAAAGGTGCCATATTCGTGATAGAATAATAGAAGGAGGAAATGAAGCATAGTTTTTGTGTGCTGTGAAATTAATATTAATATGAACTAGATTATCTTAAGTTGTTAATTGAGGGCCAGAAGTGGTGGCTCATGCCTGAATCCCAGCACTTTGGGAGGGCAAGGTGAGAAAATGGCTTGAGCCCAGGAGTTTGAGACTAGCCTGGACAACATGTGAGACCCCACTTCTTTCTTAAATTTAAAAAAAAAAAAAACCAATTGTTTTGATCACCTCTCAGTGTTTTGGCTAAGATCAAGTGTAGTATCTGTTCTTATAAGCTTAATATCTGATATGTCCTCTATCTGAGGATACTATATTAAATGGGTTTTTGGAGCAGGGAGATGGGATAGGAGCTTACTCTGTCCACTCCAGGCATTGACCTGATATTTTAGTACCTCCAGAAATGGTGCACCCCCTTTGGGAGATAACATTTTTAAAAATTACTTGTAAAAATATTTTTTAAAGGTGTTAATTGAAATCCCTAGGGCAACCACTAAGAAAATAACTTAGAAATATATAGTAAAATAGAACAAGAGAATTAAAATGGTATATTAGAAAATATCTATTTAACATAAAAAACAGTAATAGAAGAATAAAGGAACAAAAAGAAGATGTAGCACATACAGAAAACAAATGCTGAAATGCAAACACAAATTCTACTTTATTAATAATTATGTTCATTGTAAATGGATTTAACACTCTGATCAAATGGTAGAGATTGGTAGAATGAATTGAAAAAATGATCCAACGATATGTTGTCTCCAAGAGACACACTTTAGATTCAAATATACAAATAAGTTGAAACTGAAAGATTGGAAAATGATATACCATTCATGCAGTTCCCAAAAGAGAACTGGATATAATAATATCAGACAAAATGGACATGAGTTGCCATCTCCCACTTGGGATGACTATAATAAAAAAGAGAAAGTTAGAAATGTTGACAAGGATATGGAGAAACTGAAACCCTAATACACTGCTAGTTGGAATGTAAAATGGTGCAGCCACTTTGAAAAAGTCTGGCAATTATTAAATAGTTAAGTATAGAGTTACCATACGATCCAACAATTCCACTCCCTGGTTTATACCTTAAAGAAAATGAAAACATATGTCCACAGAAAAACTTGTTCACAAATAAAATAGCATCATTATTATAATAGCTACAAAATGAAAGCAATCCAAATGTTCATCAATCGATAAATGTATAAACCTTGAAAACCTTGTCTTAGTGAAAGAAGCCAGATACAGAAGACCGCATATTATATGATCTGATTTATATGAAAGGTCTAGATGGGCAAATCTATATAGATAGAAAGTAGATTAGTAGTTGTCTGGGGATGGGGTAAAGAGGGAAGAGATGGGGAAAGGGAATGGGAGTGACTGCTAATGGATATGGAGTTTCTTTTGAGGTGATAAAAATATGTTCTAGAATTAGATAGTGGCATCTATCTAGAATTAGATAGGGGCATCACACAGCTTCATGAGTATATATAAAACCATTGAATTATATACTTTAAAAAATGAATTATTTGGAATGCAAATTCCATCTCAATAAATCTACTATTTAAAAATGAACAAATGGAAATTCTAGAATTGAAAAATAGAATTACAGAAATTAAAAATCAATTAATGGGTTTAATAACATACTGAACATTGCTGAGAAAGATTCAAAAAAATTTTTAAATTGGCCAATAGAAAATAGCCAAACTAAAGAACTGAGAACAAAAAGAAAGAAAATATTTGTAAGAGAGCATGAAATATATATAATACATAGTAAGAACTTTTAATGTATCTATAATTGGAGTCTCAGAAAGATAGGAGAGAGAATTAGGCCGGGGCAATATTTGACAAGAAAAAGATCAAGAAATTTTGAAAACTAGTGAAAGATCTCGGCTCAAAGATTAAAGAAATTTAAGGAAACCCAAGCAGAATAACTACAAAGAAGACTACACACATGCATGTTGATATGGTTTGGATATTTGTCCTCTGAAATCTTATGTTGAAATGTGATCCCCATTGTTGGAGGTGTGACTAGTGGGAGCTGTTTGGGTCATGGGAGTCGATCCCTCATGAATGACTTGGTGCCATCCCCTTCATGATTAGTAAGTTTTTGCTCTATTAGTTCATGTAAGAACTGGTTGTTTAAAGAGCCTAGCACCTCACTTGTCCCACCTCCCTCTTATTCTGTCTCACCATGTTGACATGCCTGCTCTGCCTTTGCCTTCTGCTATGAGTAAAATCTTCCTGAGACTTCACCAGAAGATGAGCTCATGTTGGTGCCATGCAGTTAGAGCCTGCAGAACCATGAGCCAAATAAAACACTTTTCTTTATAAATTACCCCATCTCAGATATTCCTTTATAACAATGCAAAATGGACAAATACATATCATACTAAAATGCTGAAAATCAAACATGAGGAGTAAATATTAAAAGCACCCAGAGGAAAATAGTACACTTTCAAAAAAAAAAAAATTTTAGGACTGACATCTGACTTCTCAATAGATATGATGGAAACCAGAATTCAGTTGAATTATATCTTTACATAAATGGCTGATAAGAAAATAATTGTTCACCTAGAATTCTATTCTCAGAAAAACTATCCTTCAAATGTAAAGGAAAAAGACATTCCCAAACAAAAACTGAAAGAAATCAGCAGCAGACATGCACCAAAACCAAAATGAAACAAAACAAAAATAAAAAGCTAGATACATAAGAAAATTCTTCCAGAAAAAGAAAAACACTTCCCACCAAAGAAAATAATTCAAGAGATAAACATAGAAATGTAGAAAGGAATGAAGATGAATGGGGAAATATGTGACTAAATATAGAATACTTTTTAGGATTTAAAAAAATGTAAATAAAATATAAAGCAAATACTAGGGTAGTTATGAAAATAATACAACTATCATAATGTTAGTTGTGGGCTAAAGAAAAAAGAAACACAACTAGTAAAGGAATACAAACAGTAAGAACTCAACAACAATGAAAAGCGTATATTGAGATCTGGCAAGATGGCCAAATAGGAACAGCTCTGGTCTGCAGCTTCCAGCAAGACCAATGCAGAAGGCGGGTGATTTTTGCATTTCCAACTGAGTGGTACCCAGAACCCCAGCAGGACAGAACCGTTCACTTTCCTAGAAAGGGGACTGAAACCAGGGAGCCAAGTGGTCTCACTCAGTGGGTCCCACTCCCACGGAACCCAGCAAGCTAAGAAACACTGGCTTGAAATTCTCAATGCCAGCACAGTAGTCTGAAGTTGACCTGGGATGATGGAGTTTGATGTGAGGGGGCATCCACCATTACTGAGGCTTGTGTAGGCAGTTTTTCCCTGACAGTGCTAAGGAAACCAGGAAGTTCAGACTGGGCAGAACTCACCACAGTGTGGCAAAGCAGCTCTGGCCAGACTGCCTCTCTAAATTACTCCTCGTTGGGCAGGATCTCTGAAAGAAAGGTAGCAGCTTATAGATAAAACTCCCATCTCCCTGGGACAGAGCCCCTGGGGGAAGGGGTGGCTGTGGGTGCAACTTCAGCAGACTTAAATATCCCTCCCTGCCAGCTCTGAAGAAAGCAGTGTATCCTGACAGGGAGGATTCTCCCAGCACAGTGCTCAAGCTCTGCTAAGGGACAGACTACTTTCTCAAGTGGGTCCCTGACTCTCATGCCTCCTAACTGGGAGAGACCTCTCAGCAGGGGCCAACAGACACCTCTTATAGGAGAGCTCTGGCTGGCATCTGGCAGGGGCCCCTCCGGGACAAAGCTTCTAGAGAAAGGAGCAGGCAGCAATCTTTGCTGTTCTGCTGCCTCCAGTGGTGATACCCAGGCAAACAGGGTCTGGAGTGGACCTCCAGCAAACTGCAGCAGACCTGCAGAAGAGGGGCCTGACTGTTAGAAGAAAAACTAACAGACAGAAAACAATAATATCAACATCAACACAAAGGACCCCTACACAAAAACCCCATCCAAAGGTCATCAGCCTCAAAGATCAAAGGTAGAGAAACCCATGAAGATGAGGAAAAACCAGCACAAAAATGCTGAAAATTCAAAAAATCACAATGCTGCTGCTTCTCTAAATCATCACAACTCTTCTCCAGCAAGGGCACAAAACTGGATGGAGAATGAGTTTGACAAATTGGCAGAAGTAGGCTTCAGAAGGTAGGTAATAACAAACTCCTCTGAGGTAAAGGAGCATGTTCTAACCCAATGCAAGGAAGCTGAGAACCTTGATAAAAGGTTACAGAAACTGCTAACTACAATAACCAGTTTAAAGAAGAACATAAAAGACGTGATGGAGCTGAAAAACACAGCACAAGAACTTTGTGAAGCATATACAAGGATCAATAGCCAAATCAAGCAGAAGAAAGAATATCAGAAATTGAAGATCAACTTACTGAAATATGGCGTGAAGACAAGATTACAGAAAAAAAAATTAAAAAAAGGAATGAACAAAGTCTCCAAGAAGTATGGGACTATGTGAAAAGACCAAACGTATGACTGATTGGTGTACCTGAAAGTGAGGGGAAGAATGGAACCAAGTTGGAAAACACACTTCATGATATTATCCCGGAGAACTTCCCCAACCTAGCAAGACAGGCCAACATTCAAATTCAGGAAATACAGAAAACACCACTAAGATACTCCACGAGCAGAGCAACATGAAGACACATAATCATCAGATTATTCAAGGTTGAAATGAAAGAAAAATTGTTAAGGGCAGCCACAGAGAAAGGTCAGATTTCTTAGAAAGGGAAGCCTATCAGACTAACAGTGGATCTCTCGGCAGAAACCCTACAAGCCAGAAGAGAGTGGGGGCCAGTATTCAACATTCTTAAAGAAAAGAATTTGCAGTCAAGAATTTCATATCCAGCCAAACCAACCTTCATAAGTGAAGGAGAAATAAAATCCTTTACAGACAAGCAAATGCTGAGGGATTTTGTTACCACCAGGCCTACCCTACAAGAGATCCTGAAGGAAACACTAAATATGGAAAGGAAAAACCAGTACCAGCCACTGCAAATACATACCAAATTATAAAGACCATTGACATTATGAAGAAACTACATCAACTAATGGGCAAAATAACCAGCTACCATCATAATGACAGAATCAAATTCACACATAACAATATTAATCTTAAATGTAAATAGGCTAAATGCCCCAATTAAAAGACACAGACTGGCAAATTGGATAGAGTCAAGACTCATCAGTGTGCTGTATTCAGGAGACCCATCTCACATGCAAACACACACATAGGCTCAAAATAAAAGGATGGAGGAATATTTACCAAGAAAATGCAAAGAAAAAAAAAAGCAAAGGTTTGCAATCCTAGTCTCTGATAAAGCAGAATTTAAACCAACAATGATCAAAACAGACAAAGAAGGGCAGAAGGGCATTACATAATGGTAAAGGGATCAATTCAACAAGAGCTAACTATCCTAAATATATATGTACTCAATACAGGAGTACCCAGATTCATAAAGCAAGTTCTTAGAGATGTACAAAGAGACTTAGACTCACACACAATAATAATGGAAGACTTTAACACCCCATTGTCAATATTAGACAGATCAATGAGACAGAAAATTAACAGGGATATCCAGGACTTGAACTCAGCTCTGGACCAAGTGGACCTAATAGATACCTACAGAACTCTCCACCCAAAATCAACAGAATATACATTCTTCTCAGCAACACATCACACTTATTCTAAAATTGACCACATAATTGGAAGTAAAACACTCCTCAGTAAATGCAAAAGAATGGAAATCATAACAGTTTCTCAGACCACAGGGCAATCAAATTAGGACTCAGGATTGGGAAACCCACTCAAAACTGCCCAACTACATGGAAACTGAACAACCTGCTCCTGAATGACTACTGGGAAAATAATAAAATGAAGGCAGAAATAAAGATGTTGTTTGAAACCAATGAGAACAAAGACAGTGTACCAGAATCTCTGGGACACAACCAAAGCAGTGTTAGAGGGAAATTTATAGCACTAAATGCCCACAGGAGAAAGTGGGAAAGATCTAAAATCTACACCCTAACATCACAATTAAAAGAACTAGAGAAGCAAGAGGAAACAAATTCAAAAGCTAGAAGACAGGAAATAACTAAGATCACAGCAGAACTGAAGAAGATAGAGACATGAAAGACCCTTCAAGAAATCAATGAATCCAGGAGCTGGTTTTTAAAAAATATCAACAAAATAGATAGACCACTAGCCAGACGAATAAAGAAGAAAAGAGAGAAGAATCAAATAGATGCAATAAAAAATGATAAAGGGGATATCACAACTGATCCTACAGAAATACAAACTACCATCAGAGAATACTATAAACACCTCTACACAAATAAACTAGAAAATCTAGAAGAAATGGATAAATTCCTGGACACATACACCCTCCCAAGACTAAATCAGGAAGAAGTAGAATCCCTGAGTAGACCAATAACAAGTTCTAAAATTGAGGCAGTAATTAATAGCCTACCAACCAAAAAAAGCCCAGGACCAGATGGATTCACAGCTGATTTCTACTAGAGGTACAAAGAGGAGCTGTTCCCGTTCCTTCTGAAACTATTCCAAACAATAGAAAGAGACTCCTCCCTAACTCATTTTATGAGGCCAGCATCATTCTGACACCAAAACCTGGCAGACAAACAACAAAAAAGAAAATTCAATCCATGGTTGTTGGTCAAATGTGCCATCATAGTCAAATCCACTATCATAGTCAAATTTACCATCATATTTCACCTGGGTTATGTGCAGTAGCCTCTAACAGGGCTCTCTGATTTCACCCTTGCTTCGTTTCCACCCCCAGTCTTTCCTCAACATAGTAGCTGAGCAATCCTTATAAAACTAAATCAGATCACTTCTCTCCTAAGTTGAACACTCTCCAATGACTTTCCATTTGAGGTAAAGTAAAATCCAAAGTCCTGGCTGGGCACGGTGGCTCATGCCTGCAATCCCAGCACTTTGGGAGGCCAAGGTGGATGGATCACCTAAGGTCAGGAGTTCAAGACCAGTCTGACCAACATGGCGAAACCCTGTCTCTACTAAAAAATACAGAAATTAGCGGGCATGGTGGCAGACACATGCAATCCCAGCTACTCGGGAGGCTGAGGCAGGGAGAATTGCTTGAACCCGGGAGGTGGAAGTTGCAGTGAGCTGAGATCACACCACTGCACTCCAACCTGAGCGACACAGTAAGACTGTATCTCAAAAAAAAAAAAAAAAAAAAAAAAAAAAAAATCCGAAGTCCTTCTAATTAATTATAAGATCGTCCATGAACTGGCCTACCATTATTTCTCTGGTACATTTCCTAGCACTCTCTCCCTAGCTCACTACACTATAGCTAAAGCAGCCGCCTTGCTGTTCTTAGGACACACTGAGCATGCTTTCACTTATGGGGCTTTGGACTGGCTGTCCCTCTACCTGAACATTGCTTTCCAGATATGCTCTTAGTGAGCTACCTCAACTCTTTACAAGGTTACCTTCTCAATGGGCTTCGTTGTGACTCTTCTATTTACATTAGTTAACTCTACCCACATTCTCCTCTCGATTCCCTAACTCCCTCACCTGCGCCATTTTTATTTCTGTAGCAATTATTGCCTTTTAAAATACTGCATAATTATAATTAAGCTTAATATTTCTCGTCTGTCTCCTCTACTAGAAGTTCCATGAGGGTGAATGCTTGTCTGTTTTGTTAATCTGTGTTTCACAAGTTTCTAAAACAGTACCTGGCACGTAGTAGACACTCAATAGATACTTGCTGAATGAAGGAATAAATGAATAATAGAGCAATAATTAATTGTCATATGCCAGGTCTTATTGTAAGTATGTTTTATATCTTGTTTCATTTAAACCTCACCACAATCTGTGAGGTAGGTATTAATTATTCTTAATACAAAGATAAAGAAAATAGGCTTAGAAAAGTTAAAGGTAGAACTGAGATTTGAACCAGGCAGTCTAATCCCAAAGCCTCTCAGTTTTTAAATTCAACCACCCTATGAAGTTAGGAAAATAGGTAAGTGGTTATGATTATTCTCATTTTCTAGATGACAGAACTGAGACTTAGAGATTTTAAGTAACTTTCTCAAGGTGAATGGGAACCTTAGGTTGTCCTGATGCCCTAAGTTCATGGGTTTGTTATAACCTGGCCTGGTGTCTCTCCTTGCCCTTTTCAGGGACTCCTTCCCTTCAATGCTCACTATTTTTCTATGTCTTCTCTTCCATGTCTAAGGCACTCCACAGTCTTTGTTAACCACAGAATTCTCTGTAGTAGTTTACCACAACATAGTTCTCTTTGGTTGTACCTCTTCTTAGATCTCTTACTGCTATCCCTGACAAAAGGAAGAAAAACTGTCAACCTTCTCTCAAGAAAAATACACATACACACAACATCTAGACCACAATAGGCTCTAGCTAAAACTGATTAATTCTTGTCTTCAATCCTCTTGCAATAAAAAGATACCTTTCTACCATCCCATTTTCTGAGGTCTCACTAATTAATTGGTTAGTTATTATTAAATGTGTCAGTGAAGGCTTATAGATTCATTATTTGTTTTTGCATTCATTCATTCATTCGCTCCATAGGCATTTTTGAGTGCCTATTGTGTATAAGGCAGAATACTAAATTTTGTGGGGAATCAAAAATGACCTTTTTAGTACTATGCCCTCAAGACATTTCCAATCAGAGCCGGTGAGATTCAATTTGGGTATTTTTGTCTGAGTTTTCACTTTCCACTAGATTCATTTTTGAAAGGCCATGAGACTGAGACTGCAGTTGCTACAGCCACTGTGTTGCCATGACAGGAGATCCTGTCTAGATTGGAGCAAACCCAGAAAAACCAGCTCAAAGAGGTAGAAAGAGAGAGAGAGAGAAACTGGCTCCTGAGGACACAGTTTTAATCCCTGCATCAAGCTGTGCCTGAAGCTAACCCCACAGTAGTCTCTTTCCGTAACAAAGTCCAAAAAAGGATTTTCTTTTCACTTAAGTCAGTTTGAGTTGTGTTTTCTGTTATAAGCTTTTAGAATAGTCCTAATACATATAGGCCTTTCTAGTTATATTTTTAACATCCTGATATCTTTCCAGAGATAGCTTCACACACAAGGAGCCACCTTATCATCCTTCACTCAGTGCTGAAAGTGAGCATCTGGTCTGCCTTTGGGCCAATGCTAAATCTCTTCAACAGCATCCTTTACTGAAGCAACATTGTCCCAGAATCTGCTGAAGCAGCAAGAAAAAAGGTCAGCAGTAGGACCAAGCTGCCTATCTTCTTAGTTAGGCAGGAGTGCATCGCTATTGAGGCCAAATGGACACTTACTAGAGCAAGGTGGCTGGAAACAACTGTTCTAGGAAGAACCCAAGGAAAAATTTCCAGGAACAGAAAATATATGTGGGTTGTATTCTGTAGTGCAAGTACTAAGGGAAGGGGGTGGTCTCAGAGGGTTAGCCCGTAGTACATTGCCAGAAATGGTAAGATGCAGAGGCTCCTGAAAGAGCCAGCATTTAGACATCTGTCATAACAAAGGACATTCAGTAGCTAAGAGATCATTTTAAATAGCACCAAATATTTCTAAAGTTCCTATCTTTTAATCCCTCTTCCACCTTCCCTGATTAAAACATCATAAAGATGAGGGGCAGGAGAGGAGATGAAACAAAGAAAATGAAAGAATAGACGGTTTCTTCCTTTATTCTTCCCAATTACGAGTCAGGCCCAAGCTGAGGGAAAAAGAGAAGATTCAGTTGAATGAAAAATGGAATTTTTGATTTCAACTGGACTTTTGACATACCTGAATATCTAATTGTTCTAATATCTCAACAGGATTGGGAAGCTAAGGGATTTGCCAAGGCATGGGAAAAAGAGAATCTTTATGTTTGAAGAGTGATAGAAAAAATAAAGCTGTTTATTATTACATTCTACCATGTTTAGCCAATTAAACAAACAGGTTTTACTGGAGGTGGTTCTGTGGTATTCTAGAGGCTTATCTTGAGTTAGACCAAGCTTGTCCAAACTGCAGCCCACACATGTGACCCAGAACAGCTTTGAATATGGCCTAACACAAATTTGTAAACTTTCTTAAAACATGAGAATTTTTTTGCAATTTTTTTTTTTTTTTTTTTTTTAAGCTCATCAGCTATCATTAGTTTTAGTGTATTTTATGTGTGGCCCAAGACAATTCTTCTTCCAGTGTGGCCCAGAGAAGCCAAAAGATTGAATACCCCAAGTTAGACCATAAGAAACAGCACAATGCAAATTGCCCTCATATTTACTATCATAATAGTTTCTCTAGAAGAATTCATGAGGAAATATCTCTATGAGCTTAGTATCGGGGTAGTTCTGCTTCTCTGGACCAAGTGTTGTGCTTTTATTCAGTTGGTATACCACATGAAACGGGGGTGTGAGTGAGAAAGATCCATTCTATGGAAGGTACTTTATTTATTATTCGTTATTTTTTGAGACAGGGCCTTGCTCTGTCACCCAAACTGGGTGCAATGGCATGAACATGGCTCACTGTAGCCCTGACTCCTGGGCTCAAGCAATCCTCCTGCCTCAGCCTTCCAAGTAGCTGTGACCACAGGTTCACGCCACCACAACTGGCTAAATTAAAAAAAAAAAAATTTGTTGAGATAGAGTCTCACTATGTTGTCTAGGCTGGTCTTGAACTCCCGAGCTCAAGTAATCCTCTCACCTTGGCCTCCCAAAGTGCTGGGATTATAGGAGTGAGCCACCACACATGGCCTACAGGACATATTTTGTCACTGACAATGTTTACAATTGCTGATACATGTTGGTAATATGAAGCAGATCAACTCTTACTTTGTTTTATTGCGATTTGTATGTTTTCTACAGAAAATGCACCCCATCATTGCCTACAACCCACCCACGTAGACTGCTCATTCTGTGAATCATGTTTTACAGATGAATTTTGGCTACTGAAAGCTTAGAGTCAAACCTGTATGCCTCTTCCTTTGTCTACCAATACATTTTGTATATTAGGCCTCGGCCCTGGCTCCAATTTAGATTACCATTTTTCCCCTACTTTGTCCCTCACTTTGACCTTTTAACTTCTATTCTTTGTGTGCATAACTTTGTAAGCCCCGTTAGATCCTTGTTGCAGCAATGTAATAAACAGAAAGGATGATATTCAATGCACATATCGAATCATCCTGTGTGTGTAGAATCACAAGTGCATTTCATTCTAGACACAAGACATAATTTTATACATTTCAAAATGCAGTAAATGATTCCTAGAATGCTATTTTAGAAACTTTCCTTAGGAAACAGCACCACGTGGCATAACTCACCTACCCCAGTAGTGTGATCTCCCTTTGGTCCTGTGTAGGAAGTGGGAGTTTCTCCCCTCCTCCTGTGCCAGCTGCTCCGGTTTCTTTTCTCCTGAGTAAATGTACATTCATCTTGCTCAAAAGTACACTCTCCAGGTGGTGGTGGAAGTTTCTCTGCAAGAAAATAGCAGGTGTTGGAATTGCTGAGACTCTTTCAGTGACTCTGTGTTGCTAGCAGCCCACTCTGCATGTATGAATGTTGTCTGGCCATATGCCATGCGACGGAGAGGAGCCCCCACTGGCAGCCCACCTACACGGAGCCATTGCTTCCAGTTAGAGCCTGCACTCCACTGTGGGTCCTACCACAGACATAAAGAACAATCAGATACACAGATCTAAAATACTGGGCTACTTTGAGAAAAAACTTTCTCTGACTTGTGAATTTGTGTGAATTTCTTTTCATAAAGCTCTGGAAATTAGAGGTATATTGCCTTCATGAAAATATGGAAAATAATAAAATGGCATAATGCAGGCACTTTCTTCAGAAATCCTGGATGAGTGAACGGTATCCTCATAACAACTCCATGGTTGCTTTGGAGGTGGGGGAGAATGTGAGAGTGCTAAATGGACTCCTGGAGGCATAGCTATGTGGAACAAATGACTTCATTTCTCTGTGCCTTAGAGTTCTTATCTGTAATGTGGGAATATTGATGGTAGTCACTTCATAGGTCTGTGAGGATTAAATGAGATGGTTTGTGTAAAGCGATAATTTTGAATGTGACGTTCTCAATAATGAAATTTTAGAACTTATTTTGCCACCCAGAGGTTTATTTTCCTTTTCCCAAATCCAATGTTTATGTCTTTGAATGCTATCTCCAATACGTTCATAATTATTAGAATGGTGCTTCCTCCCAATTTATTGGGGACTTCTCTGACTAAACTTGGTTGTACCTCCCTACATCCAGATTCTTAGCAAATTTTTCTAATAAATGGCTTGTTTCATATGTCTCTTTTGTGATCATTGTTTTACTTCATTTTATTTTACATACAGTACTAGTTAATGAAACCTCATTCTTCTATGCCTTGAGTGGAACGATTTTTACCTGGGTTGTCCTTGCAGTGCCTGGCAAATCAAGGGACTAAGAACAAATTGTCTTTTAATTAAATAAACATGGAGATTATTCTCCAGTGCCAGACTGATACCACGATTTGCCTGTCAAATAAATGGATGTCCTATGATGTAGGATGCAGTGGTAATTAGCAGATACAGACCAATGATCGGGATTGAGTTATGCATCATTTTCTCATTAGACGTAATGTATGACACATGGCTAGCTACCATGACTTTATTTTGCTACTATCATCATTGCTTGATCTATTGTTCCACTGTCATTTAATTCACTTAGAAAATGTTTATTAAAATTTTTAAAGTATATGCTTAGCAAATATCTGTGAAATAAGAATTTCATCAATATTGCTTGAAAATCTGCATTCATGTAAGATAACAAAAACAACAGTAATAGTAATAATTATAGTAGAAGATATTTGCTTTTAAAGCACTGTTTTGTGCCAGGTCTTATGCTAGGAAAATGTATATGTGTTATTCCCAGTATTCAGGTAAATATCACTAGCTCCCTTCCAAATGAGGATAAAGGGGTTAAGTCACATGTACAAAGACATGTATTACATTGGAATCATCATTTCTAAATTTCAAAGCCTGCTACACAGCTCTGCAGGAGACACTTTGTCAACAAAAGCAAAGGATGGACTAGCACAGATGAAATGTATGTGGTTCTCAGTGATACAGGAAATGTATGTAGAGGCCAGAGAGACAGAGAGCTGAAATGATTGCTGTCTTACCTGAAGATGAGCAGCTTCCCAATTGTATTGTAATGTCATCCAGGGCTACAAGCCCACAGTCCCAGAAACTTTTGCATAGGCTCATGAAAACCACCTGAAATTTATAAAAATAAAGCCATGAATTCTGTTAACTGAAAACTAGAAACTCTTAACAAGCTGGGATTCACTTAGCACAGCAGACGAACATAAGCAGACTACAAAGAGCTCTTCATCATCTGTATGCACAACAGAACACAGTGGCAAGAAGAATGGTTACCATCTGCATAAAACCCGGGAATTACTTTTATTATTATTATTAATTTTTGAGATGGAGTCTAGCTCTGTAGCCAAGGCTGGAGTGCAGTGGGGTGATCTCGGCTCACTGCAACCTCTGGCTACTGGGTTCAAGTGATTCTCCTGCCTCAACCTCCTGAGGAGCTGGGATTACAGACACCTGTCACCACGCCCAGCTAATTTTTGTATTTTCAGTAGAGACGGGGTTTCACCATGTTGGCCAGGCTGGTCTCAAACTCCTGACCTCAGATGATCTGCCTGCGTTGGCCTCCCAAAGTGCTGGAATTACAGGTGTGAGCCTCCACACCTGGTCTAGAATTACTTATATATTTGAGCAGAGTATGATATATTGTGCATACTAATGCTGAAATCAGTGGCATTTCATAAAGAATTGACAGGAAGAATGAGGAAAGCAAGAAGTCAACTGCATGACAGAGAAAAACCTGTCAGGTTTTAAACATTTTCCCCAGATAATCCACAAAGTGCATATAGACTTGATGGTTTTCTGAGCATTTTTCAAACATTTCCAGCACAAACACTATTGATTTTTTGGAAATGACTTTCTGGCAACATGCTTCATTCACATTGTGAACAAAGTCCTGGTGATTTGCCATCTGGAGGCTTATGTTCCATTTCCAAAGACAAAGATCTATGTTCCCAGTTGGTGTCACTAATAAAAGCCCTAAATGCAGTTATTTTATCAGTCCAAACTTTTTTATTGTTGTGCGTGAAGGAAAAACAAATCCATACCATAAATTATTAAATCTACTGCTCCAGAGAAAGACAGAAAAGCCTTAGATTTCTTTCCATTAGGCAGATTTTAAAGGCTGCTTTTCATATATAGGATGAGCTAAGAGACCTTTTAAAAACATTTGTATTAGATTTTCACTGTACTTGTGGTTTACAAAGCTGCTTTGAATATATCACAACGTTTAAGTAGCACAAGCTCATTTAGTCCCTGTTCAATCAATCCCTCAATTACAAATCTAATTCAAACAAAGGATGATATAACAGAAGTTGAAACCCAACTTACAAATAATGAGAACACTTGATTTTTTTAGGCTCTAGTTTAAAATGTTATGTCTTAAATTTATTATTTTATCAGTAGGGTTCTTTTGCTTTTAGATGATCAGATTCATTAGAATGTAGAATTTATTTAAAAAGAAATGTAAAGATCATGTGACAGCTTACCAGTATGCAAAATATAAAATGTCTTAATCCAAGACCTTCTAGATAATTACTAATTGTAAGATGTGTGAAGGTTTACCTGCACTGTATTCATATTGCTTTCAATTATAAAAAGGATAGTTTGGACTTGTCATAGTGTATAACTATGTGTATATACAATGTATAACTATGTATATATACAAAGAACAAAACAAAACAGGTGAAATTTTTTTCTCATTTAATTCTGTTAATTTTCTCATGTCTATAGAGTCTAGAGATGATCTGAACATGTGAAATATTTTACTTGCAGAGTTTACTACTGGGAACCTATTCCCTGTTTGTAAAGCAAAGGTCTGTGTCATCAGCCCTGAATGCAGTTATATTTTAGCAGCAACTTTTATTGTTATATGGGAAGGAATATTAATCCATCTCATAATTTACTGAATTAATTGTGGTGCAGAGAGAAAAGTCTTGGCTTTTTTTTTAATGGGGTGTCGGGGGGTGGCTTTAAAGTCTATTTTTCACAAGTATAGTAAAAATGTACCTTTTCAAAATGAGTATGTGGTAATGAAATGGTTCACCATCTAAATCATTACCTGCATAAAACTCAAACATTTGGCATGGTAACAGATTCTAAAGAAGAGAAATATTAACATGCTTTTGTATGTTTACTATAGCATTATTTTATAGTGACCATAAAACCATACAAGCAAGCAAGCAAGAAAACACCCAAAATTTTTAAAATAGAGGAAATAAATGAACTATGGCACAATTATCTAAGAAACTGGCCACTGTCAGATCTGATAACTTGGGCATATTATTTCGTAGTACAGAAATATATTCCTCTCATAATGTTAAGTGAAAAAACTGAATAAGACAAACGAATATCTAGTTCATCTAAAAATACATAGAAAAAGCCTGGAAATTTTACCAAATTTACAACAATTATGTTAGACTCATAAAATTATAGGCATTAAACAGAATTTCCCCCTTCTTTCTATATTTATATATGTGTGTGTGTATATATACGTGTATATATATGTGTGTGTGTATATATATATGTGTGTGTGTGTGTGTGTGTGTGTGTGTATTTTTTTGAGGGGAATGGAGTTTTGCTCTTGTTGCCCAGGCTGCAGTGCAGTGATCCGATCTCAGCTCACTGCATCCTCCACCTCCTGGATTCAAGCAATTCTCCTGCCTCAGCCTCCCGAGTAACTGGGATTACAGGCATGTGCCACCACACCCGGCTAATTTTTGTATTTTTAGTAGAGATGGAGTTTTGCCATGTTGGCCAGGCTGGTCTCAAACACCTGACCTCAGGTGATCTGCCCACTCAGCCCCCCAAAGTGTTGGGATTATAGTCGTGAGCCACCGCACCCAGCCTCTATATTTATATTTGACACAAAGAAAAAGGAATCAGGATATTTACAATTAAGATGTGGAATAATCAGTTAGTCATTATTATTTCCTAGATGATCTTGTCTATTATGATAGCCACTAGGTACATGTGTCTATTAAAATTAAATTAAATTAAAAATTCATGTATTCAATCACACAAACCACAATTGAAAATGCTCAATAGCCACATGCAGCTCATGGTTAACTGAATTGGACACAGCAGGCATGCAGCATTTCCTTATTACAGAAAGTTTTATTGGATAGACTTCCCTGGCTCCTTTTGGATATCCCAAATACTTTGTGAATTGCCACAGTGGGTTGAAAGAAATGTTAAACGTGTTTTGGACAATAGCAGGCGTCTAGGTTGTCCTACCTTAGCGCTTTTTCCACACTTAGAACATTAGCCAGACCATGTGTTGTTCTGTCTGATAAAAGATCCCCAAGTCAGCTACTGACTAGGTTCAAACGATGGCCTCAAGCCCCAAATTTGGTTGGCAGTTGTCTGTCAGTATTCCAACACACAAAAGAAACACAACCAGGTCAGCCTGTTTGATCTAACACACTGGATTTTCTGCCTGGCTGTTAGTAATGCTGCTCGTGTCAGCTCTTAGTTTGGGGCCGCCGTTTTACATTTTGTATGCTCCTTGAGGTGGAGAGGTTATTTTAGAGTAAGTAGTTGGTGACTAGACAAGCGGATGAGTGGGCCTGGTTGAGGCAGGACAAAGAATAAGTCAAACATCTTGTCCTGTTCTTAAGGAGTTACCCTCTGGGTCCAGTTAAGAACGTGACAAGAAGGGAATCAGTCATAGTCTAAATTATTGAAGGGATTAACCTCTTGTTTATTTATAGATCTTTCTTTAAAAACAGTGTTTATTTCATTTTAGGCAGTATTTCAAAGCAAGTGGAACATCTCTAAGACTGGAAAAAATCTTAGACAGCTTAAATGTATATTAATATATAAGAGGGTACCATACCCTCTTAAATATTAAATATATTAAATATTAAATTAAAAATTAATATTAAATATAGGCATGAGCCAGCATGGCTCATGCATATAATCCCAGCACTTTGGGAGGGTGAGACAGTAGGATCACTTGAGGCCAGGAGTTCAAGATCAACCTGGGCAGCATAGAGAGGCTCCATCTCTACAAAAGAATTTTAAAAATTAGCTATGTGCACTTGTAGTCCAGCTACTTGAAAGACTGAGGCGGGAAGCTCTCTTGAACCCAGAAGTTGGAGGCTGCAGTGAACCATGATCATGCCACTGTACTCCAGCCTAGATGACAGAGTGAGACCCTGTCTCTAAAAAACAATTAATTAAAAAAAAGAGGGGGGAAGAAGATGAGGGACCAAGTAAAGTGATATCTCTTAGAAAGGTATTCCTGATTTTATGCAAATCTCTTAGAAGTTGGAGACAAATTAAATTTATGTAAATCAATGTCTCCATCTACTGAAGATCCCAGTCCTTAGGTACTGATAATACTTTAAAATGTTTGTCTTGATGGAGAATATTCATAGCTGAAGAAATCTGCCTAGACTGACTGGAAACACAAACAGGCAGTGAATGGAGAGCTGTAAAAACATATTTGCAAAGAAATAATTTTAAGTACAGTCAAGGAAGGATCAACAATATTACTCAACTTACTCTCTACTGTACTAAAAATACATAGTATACATGCTTTTAAAAATCCACAACAGAGTATTGCTACCTCAGCACTACTGACGTTTTAGGCCAGATAATTCTGTTATGGAGGACTGCCCTATGCATTGTAGGATGTTTAGCAGCAACTGTAACCTCTACTCATTAGATGCCAGCATCACGCCAAGTTGTGACAATCAAAAACTTCTTCAGACATTGCCAAAGGTCCACTGGGGGAAAAAATCTCCCTGAGAACTACTGGTCAAGAATAGTAGAAAACTGTTGTGTGGATTATAAAACCTCACTTACTAAATTCCTGTCATGTGCAGTCCTTGTGCTAGGCACTTTCAGAGCTGGATTTTGTTGTTGTTGTTGTTGAGACAGACTCTCACTCTGTGCCCAGGCTGGAGTGCAGTGGTGTGATCCTAGCTCACTGCAACCCCAACCTCCTGGGCTCAAGTGATCCCCCTGCTTCAACCTCCCAAATAGTTGGGACTACAGGCATGCACCACCATACCCAGTTAATTTTTGTATTTTTGTAGAGACAGGGTTTCACCTTGTTGCCCAGGCTGGTCTTGAACTCCTGGGCTCAAGCGATCTGCCTGTCTCGGCCTCCCAGAGTGCTGGGATTACAGGATAAGTCATTGGGATTACAGGATAAGTCATTGTGACCAGATCTGTTACCTAATTTTTGGATTCACTGTCAATTTCAACCTATTTATTCTCTCCACTCAGACCAAGACTGTTCTAAAAATGGACTAGATTTCATTTTCTCTTCCTCTACACATCACCAGGTGGTTGTTCTAACAAGCAATGAAATATGGGCCAGGTGCAGGGGCTCACGCCTATAGTCCCAGCACTTTGGGAGGCCAAGGCAGGCAGATCACTTGAGGTCATGGGTTTGAAACCAGCCTGACCAACATGGTGAAACCCTGTCTCTACATAAATACAAAAATTAGCTGGGCATGGTGGCTCATGCCTATAGTCCCAGCTACTCAGGAGGCTGAGGCAGGAGAGTCGCTTGAACCCAGGAGGCAGAGGTTGCAGTGAGCCAGGATGGTTGAGCAAGACACTGTCCCAAAAAAAAAAAAAAATGAAAGAAATATCCTCAAGCCCTGGAAACAAAAGGTAAAGGAGCAGAAACACAAGGCAGATGGACTAATACCCAAACTGAATAATCATCCCCTGGATTATCAAGGATTTATTGTTCCAATTTCCTGCTTTAGAAAACTGTAATTATTAAAGGACAATAGAATCTCTTTATTTTCATCTTTCTCCCTTTCAAAAAAACAATGATCTGCTCTCTAGAAACAACATAATGACAGGCAGCAGAACCTAAAAGGTCACTGAGCAAATGCTCCTCATAGTATATAATTTTAAGTCTCTTCTAAAGTTTTTTTTTTTTTTTTTTTTTGAGGAAGGTGGTTGATTAGGTTTGCTGTGTGCAAACCCAGCTACAAGGTTATTAGTCAAAGGGGCCAGACTGCCCGTAGGCCTGTCAAAGTCCATAAAAGTTCCTGATTAAAGTACCCACGAGTCCAGGTGCCGTGGCTCATGCCTGTAATCCCAACACTTTGGGAGGCCGAGGCAGGCAGATTGCTGCCAGTTCGAGGCCAGCCTGAGCATCATGGCAAAACCCCCTCTCTACTAAAAGTACAAAAAATTAGTTGGGCAGGTGGCACACACCTGTAGTTCCAGTGACTCAGGAGGCTGAGGTGGCAGGATCACCTCAGCCTGGGAGGTTGAAGCTGCAGTGAGTTGTGATCACACCACTGCACTCCACCCTGGGTGACAGATTGAAATCCTATCTTAAAAAAAAAAAAAAAAAAGTACCCGGGAAAGAAAAAGTAGAGAATCAGATATGTCAGGAATTCATGTTCTCAAACCAAATCAAGATAGGTTTTAAAATAATCAAGGTTACTGCTTTTCACTTTGTGAGATGTTATAGTTTAAAAACTACCAAATATAATGAATAGAATTTTGCCAGGAGGAGGAAATAAATTTTGTTGGGTGCTGTGAAATCAAATCAAATCAAATCTTTGTTTTGTAGTTCAAAAGGATTGTTTGTGTTAAAGAACTGAACACTGGCTGTATTAAATGTTTTTTCACTGCCTTTTAGAGTGGATTCCATGGCCTGCTTGATAGACCAGGTTGTTGGGTTCATCCACCATCTACTTTACCAATTGAATGGCCCCATTTAGGCCTATAATTAGCATGTAAATGATAGCTTCCAGAAATTGCCTTCTATATTTGGATAGAAACATTTCAGTCCTGTGCCAACAATATCATAACTTACCCGTGTTCACAAAATGAACCTAGTTAAGTTCTTGTTGTAAGTGGTAGACCTCAACAATTTCCCAGATGGTTTGATTTTGAGTTAAATTTAACTTTTCTTCTGATGAGGTTAAAATCTTTTGAAATCATTTGCACAGATAAATTTGGTTATGACAGCTACAGAGTTGGTGGCATAATTATTCACAAAATTACTATAATCCAGTCAGTGAAATTCCAGAGCCCTTCATTAAGATGCTATTGACACATCTGTAAGATATACTATACGATGTAATTGCATTCATTTAACTGTTTGACAATAAGTCGTAATAGAGTTTTAAAAAAATTTCAATATTGAGATACTTGGCAAAATGGATGAAATTATTACAAATCCCTCAAGACAGGCTAAGTGAAGCTTTATCTAGAAAAGTAAGTGTGAGGTTTTAGCATTCTTAGAACCCAGCACTGTTTTGAGAAATAGTTGCTAAATTGCAAAAGCATGCCTGCTGCAGATACTATATTTGGTCTTCATCTCCCACAAAAGGCAGAATGGCCATGTGTTTTTAAATAAGTTTTTAGCTGACCAATACTTTTTTTCTTAAAGGACCCATCTGGTTAGTTTTTTCTTTTTTAAAAGACCCATCTGATTTAATTCAACTTTTGGCTTTCACAAGCAGCAGAGATCAAGCAGCTTCCAGCTTTTCCCAGTGTGAAAGTCTTTCTGCTCCCAGGAGCCTTCAGGTCGGGGCTAGGGACCACCGTGTGCTAGCATACAGGCCTGCAGCTGAACTTTTTCATTGCTATCTGGATGGTAAACATCCAAATCTCTCAACTCAAAGATTTCCGAAATCTGCTTTATTTTCTGATCTTTAGGCCACTGTAAGGGGAGGGGAGGTTCCAAAAGGGACCACAGAATCAGCCATTTTTTAGAATGAAGAACAGGCCCAGAGAGCCTGTGATAGCAGCTCACACAACAGCCAGTTGCAGACTCAGGTATGAAACATTACGCCCCTTCCAGATCCCTGATAGAATGTATTTCATTATACAGCCCCCTTATTTTCCCTATTTTGCTTGAGGTATCTTAAAATATGATTCTGAGAGACATGATGCCACTCCCTAATTAATAGCATGGGACCAAACATTTCTTTGACCTGTGTTTACAACCTGCTTTCTGTCATTTTGCCTTACATTTGTTGATAGAGTATTTTGGTAACTCAGCACGGGAGCCTGACTCTTACATAGATTGGGGCTGATTTTCAGAACTAGCTAATGTCGAACCAGCCATAGTATCTCCTCGTCTCCACAGCAGCTCTTCCTTCACCTCAGACATCACTGCCCTGCTCTGTACTGAAAATGTAGGCCCCCAAAAAAGAATGCTCACAGCTTCCCTGACATCCACATCTACACCCTCATCTTCACTTGTACCCATTTTCACTTCCCTCCCTTGTTTTGAGAGCAAAGTCTGTCTGATTACAAAGTTCATGTTCTTTTCATGGTGAGACCGAGAAGACTATTCCTACACGATTAATGTCGAAGATGCAAGTGGAAAGTAAATGAGAAAAGCCTCTGAAAAAATGAATATTAGACAAAGCTAAGAGACATTTTTAATGTTTTAGTCTCTAATTCCACACCCTAATAATGAAGACATTATTATATTTCATTACCCCATAAAGCTTTCATTATCACTGAAGGAAAATAGGTGCAAATGCCTTCCTGATTTTTACATGTACTCCTCAAGAGGGCAGGTGACCATCTGGTGACCTCTGTTTTTGTTTTTGTTTTTGTTTTTGTTTTGAGACAGAGTCTCACTCTATTGCCTGGGCTAGAGTGCAGTGGCACAATCACAGCTCATTGCAACCTGTCCCTGCTGGATTCAAGGGATTCTCATGTCTCAGCCTCCTGAGTAGCTGGGATTACAGGCATGCGCCACCATGCCTGGCTAATTTTTTTACTTTTAGTAGAGACAGGGTCCACCATGTTGGCCAGCCTGGTCTTGAACTCCTGGCCTCAAGTGATCTGTCTGCCTCACCTTCCCAAAGTGCTGGGATTACAGGTGTGAGTCACCGTACCCGGCCAGTCTGGTGATTTCTAATAGGTCTCCAGGCTGCTTGTGATTTTGTGTAAAAAAAATCAGTGCTGGGGTAAACATACAATGTGATTTCTCTCCGGCCCACCTTCCATAGGGAGTTCCCCTGGTTAAACACTTCCCTGACCAATGTAATGTAATAAAATGTAAAGACCAATTTAATTGTCATGTCCAAGGATAGACATTATAATTGGAGTCATTGTTGTGGCTCACTTGGATGGAGTTACAAAAAGGTCAGTCCTACCAGAAGATAGATTTATAGAATGCAATTCACAAACAGCAGAAAAGGAAGAATCTAGGTCTTCCTCTTGCCTCTCAAGGGCTCAATCTGCTCTAGATGAACCCCTCCTGAGCCTGAAGAAGACAGCAGGCACTTTTAGCAATCCTCTGCTAATAAGAATGCTGACTTTGCCCTACCCACCTCTGAGACATAGAGACAATTAGCCTGATTTTCATTCATTCCCAAGCCAAAGTGTAGATCCATGAGGTGAAGAAGAGCTGCAGTTTAAAGCTTACATAACTCTTACCCCTTTTTAACCTATGCCACACTTATTTAACCAACTCCTAATAACAGACAATATGGTAGTTTCCACTTTCTCAGTATTACAAATATTACTGGAATGAATGATGATAGCTAAATCTTTGTGCATAACCATGATTATTTCCTTATGATAAATCCCTAGATGTAGAATTGTTATGTCATAAAGTATGCATGTTTGAGTGCTTTCTTTTTGATTCATGTAATTAAATTTTTATTAGAACATTGTGCCAATTTACCCTCATATAAGAGCACATGATAATCCTTATTTCCTTGCATCCTCACCTTTCCAGGGTAATGTTATGTGTGTGTGCGCGCATTATGCATGCACACATATATGTTTATATATATACATTTAGTCATACACTGCATAATGACATTTCAGTCAATGATGGACTGCATGTACAATGGTAGTTCCATAAGATTATACTGCCATATTTTTACTGTACTTTTCTCTCTTTAGATATGTTTAGATACACAAATACTTACCATTGTGTTGTAACTCTTGACAGTATTTAATACAATAACATGCTGTATGAGTTTACAACCCAGGAGCAATAGGCTATACCATACAGTCTAGGTGTGTCGTAGGACAAAATTGCCTAACAAACACATTTCTTGGAATGTATCCCTGTCATTAAGTGATATATGACTGTATATACATATATATGTACATTTGAATGTATTTATTCAATTATCAATTTAAAAATTTGTCACTTTAGACTAGAAAACATTAGTATGTATATATACATATATATTACATATATTGAAAAATAAATCTTTCACTTAGACCAGAAAACATCTATATGTACATATGTACATATTATATATATTTAAAAGTAAATCTTTCACTTTAGACCCAAATATATATATGTATATATAAAAATGGGTATATATATTTATACATGCATCTAAAGTGAAAGATTTATTTTTTAATTAATAAATTGAACAATACAAACAGTATACAGTATAAATACAGCAATTAATATAAACATCACACTCCAGGGTATTATGTTTTTGAAATATTTTGATAGACAAATGTATTCTTTCATTACTTTTAAGATTTCTTTTGCTGGGTGTGGTGGCTGATGCTTGTAAAGCACTTTGGGAGGCCATACATGAGTGGATCGCTTGAGCCCAGGGGTTTGAGACAAGCTGGGTAATAGTGAGACCCCATTTCTACAAAAAATGCAAAAATTAGCTGTACATGATGGTGCACACCTGTAGTTCCAGCTACTTGGGAGGCTGAGGTGGAGGATCTCCTGACCTTGCGGAGGTCAAGGTTGCAGTGAACTATGATCACACCACTGCACTCCAGCTGGAGTGACAGAGTAAGACCCTGTCTAAAAACATAATGTCTTTTATTATAATGAGGTTGGATATATTTGTGCATTTATTTTCTGGTTATATTTCTTTTTTTCTGATTTGCCTGTATATATCCTATCCATTTTCCTATTGCTTAGTTTACCCTTTGCTTATTAATTTATTAGATTTATATATTTATTTTAAATGTATTAAGACTTTGTTGCATATGTTGCAACCTTTTTTTTTCCCCTCTGGCTTGACATTTGCCTTTCAGATTTGTTTATGTGGTATTCCTCATTTGAAGAATAAAGCAGAACCAAATGTCTTGGTTTGAAGATTGAGATGAAATGGGAGGGCCACAAATAGTGATTTCTCTTTGAGCATTGTATAGATACACATGTAACCTGATACTACACAAAAAGTAAAAGCTCATGGACTGTCAGTGATGTGGTGGGATATGCCAGAGGGAAGTGATTTGTGGACTCACTGGAGAGAGACTTCTACTAGAAGTAAGTGCTAAACAGATAGTGCAGAAAATATCCAGAGAAAGATATACAAGAGAAGGAGAGAAAGGTAGGGATATCTATGCAAAAGGAAATAACGTATGTTTCCTCTGGTGAAATTAGAGAGACTTTATTAATGTGTGAATTGTCAATTTCTAATCGCGTGAGTTGAGCTTGTAGCTCTAGAGGCCAGCAAATACTTATTTGTTCTGTGAGCTCAGAAAACCAGAGGATCCCCAGAAAATCTCAATGTGAGCATCAAAAAATAATGTGGCATCACCCAGAATTTAGGAAAATATTTCTTTAAAATGCAGTGATTGTAAGTCTGTGAAATATTCACAAGATAGAAGTTTGGGAGTGGAGAAGGGAAGTGGTATTTTCAGGTTCATAAACACACTTTGGAATAAATGTTTGCCTAATTAAGCTTATTAGTAAAACTGTAGGGAAAGAATGCCTGGTCTGTCTTTTCAGATGTCTCCATATTGCTGTGAGAACAAATTGCTGATCCAACAATGTTCCATGAAATTACTCAGAAAAGTCATGAAAGAATGGACTGACATAAACACTATGTTCGTGTAAACTATGTGTCAGCAACTACCAGTTGTGCTAATCTATCTTGCCAGTAATTTTCTCATAAGTTGGCATGAAACACAGAAGGTCTCAACAAATAACTGAAAGAAAATGAAACAGAAGGAAAACAAGAATATCTCAGGCTGCCTTACTCATATTTAAAGCAATGTAGAATTCTTGTACTCATAAATGATGCTGAGTTTAGCTTGAAAAACTCAAGAGTAGGTTCCTTTTCCATACTTAGCTCCTTTATTCTTTGACATGAAAACTTATTCCACTTGACAGTATAATTTTCCTTGTTCTGGTACAAAGCCACCTTTTTGTGCTCTATAATGTGTTGATTATCTTGTCAGCAGTTAATGGCCTTTCTATTTCTACTTTGCTCTCAGCTGCTCTGCTTTAATAATGCTGGGACATTAATATCCTGAAGCAGTTCTCTTCCAGTGTTCCCAGACATCATGAAATGTGATAGGAAATTTACCTTCTCTCGTGAATCTTGTCTACACATTGGTTTTCTGCTTCCTTAATCTCTTTATAGCAGGGTGTCTTGCTGTTAAATAGCCAACTATTTATAAATCTCTACAGAAACTTTCTAGACTTGCTTTTCTATTTGAGTGAACTTCTAGGGCTGCCTTTAAAACTTCAGAACCCTAGGTATTTTACATGTAGTCATATTTTCATTCTATAAGGGCACAGTTAAAAAGATTTTAAAAGTGGAAATTTGAATCAAAGACTTAAATTTCAACTTTTTTTTCCTAAAAGGGAAAAATTTTTGTAAAAGAAAATGAAGGAATAGAGAAAATTACCAGCAAGGGCTGTGTTGCACAATATTAAAACACAGTTTCTGCTATTAAGATGCCAAAACTATAACAGGAAGTAGAAGAGACCTAGAGGTCATTTTGAAACATGTCGTTGTTTCATATAAAGGTGACATGACATTCTGATTTACATAGTAAATGCTAGAGTGAGGCCAACTCTTTATATTCCTGAACTAGAGCTCCTTCATTACACAAATACCATTCCAACAAGTAAAACCCAAGTCAATGACTTATAAAAGATTCAAAGAGGAAGAAGCATTTGAGGTGGTCATTGAGAGAAGCGTAGGACTTACTTGGGTTGTATAATGATTTCTGCAACAAGATCAATGAGATATACTTTGCGGTTGATAAATGCTGAGGGAGCATTGGAGGAGGAAGGCAGAGGGCAGAAGACAAGGATTTGAGGAATGAGAAGCCACACTGAAGTGAAGACAATAATTGAAGATACATCTTTCCAGAAGTTTGGAGGCCGAGGAATGGTAGGGATTGGCAGCTTAAATGGGTACTGAGATGAAAGGAAGGTTTATTGTTCATTTGTGTCAAATGCAGGAGACTAACATATATTGGCAGTATGCAAAGGGACTAATGGAGATTGAAGATTTACGAGAGAGGGAATAATTTATGAAATAAGTTCCCAGAGGAGGCAGGAAGGTGAGATCAAATTCCTAGATGGGCAGGTTGGTTTTGATGAAGAGCAAGGATAATACTTTCTTTGTCAGATTGATCAGGAGATGAAGAGAGGCAGGTGAAGATTCAGAGAGGAACAGAACCGAAGGAGCTTGTGTTGGATGCCTTTATCCTTTGGGAGATGAACCCATGAGATCACATCCTAAGAATGAGGCAGGGAGGGTCAAGTTGGAAATTTGTGAGTGAAAATAGATCTGAACATCTGGGATGGGGGATGAGGAAAAGTCAACGAGAGATGAGATGCATAAAAGGCTTTCCCAGCAGAATGGAGGGGACAGTGGAGATTAGTCTTATTTTCTCCAGCTGTGCTGAGAAGACTGGGGTAAAGATGAAAGCTACCCTGGGTTTCCAGGCATTAGGAAGACCAAGGTGGAGAAGCCAGGAAGACCTGCAGGTGGGGAGGGTATGACGTGGAAGCAACTGCATCATTGACCATAATCACAGAATGGAGGCTGGATAAGCTGTGTTGTGGGGCAGGGAAAGGATCAGGGGATTTGCACGGGGGCTGGTAAAACTTGATTTAAGTTCTTGGAAATAGGTAAAGGCACAATGTAAGAATGGGAAGCTGTTTCAAAGGGAAAAGTCACAGCTCTTGGTTTTAGTAAATACCATCATAAAAAGCTCCAAAAGAGGCCAAGCATGGTGGCTCGTGCCTGTAATCCCAGCACTTTGGGAGGCTGAGGTGGGAGAACAGCTTGAGGTCAGGAGTTTGAGACCAGCCTGAGCTACTTAGTGAGATCCTGTCTCTGCAAAAAATGAAAAATAAATTAGCTGGGTCTGTACCTAAGCTACTTGGGAAGCTGAGGTGGGAGGACTGCTTGAGCCCAGGAGGTGGAGGCTGCAGTGAACCATGATCGTGCCACTGCACTCCAATCTGAGCAAGAGACATGCTCCAACCTGAGCAACAGAGACCCTGTCTGTGAAAAAAAAAAAAAAAAATATATATATATATACACACACACACACACACACACACACACACACACTCCAAATCAGACTCAGCATATACATGTCCATAAATGTGCTAATATTCACTCTAGCCAGGTAGTCCTGGTTTTAAGTATTCACACTAAAATCCCTTGTAGGCCAAATTGCTCAGGTGCTATGCTATAAGAGATTACAGTTTATCTTATCCAAAGGCAGAAACATTTAATTTTCCTTTTTCCTTTGATGGAATTCTTCCTTACCATCAATACCTATTCATTCATAGTACAGTTTTCTGTCTTAACTATTATTGGGTTACTAACAGGAGAACCCACTCTATTCCAGAAATTGCATTGACATGAGGAATTAAGGAAAAAAAATAAAAATAAAAAACATGGAGCCGTATTCTCCAGAAGCTTACATCTAAGGAGATAGGTAAGTAGACAATTTCAACATAATGCATTAAGTGCTATGAGAGTAGTATGATGGTGATAGGTGCTATACGAGACAAAGGTTCTAGGTTAATTGCTTTGATATAACTGCCACCCTTTAACAAGGTTAAACTGGATTCTTTAATGTAGACCTTATTGAGAGTTTCTAATATGTTACTGTGCTTTGTGAATCTTCGTGTGTGGAGTAGAGATCCAGTCTGCCAAGTTCTGCAAACTCATCTGACAACAGAACTCTTTTTCAATGAAATATCTCAAGGGATTTGTGCTCCATGGGACAGAAGATGAGAAGGGCTGACACAAGATTCTCACCTAGTGAAAAAAAAAGTATGTATTTATATTTTTAAAAACTGGTTGGATGGGGGCTTTCTCTCAAATACATAAAGGACTTTTGAAGTTTTTTTTTTTTAGTCCTATGACAGTAAAGATACAGACTTAAAAGGATTTACCATGAAGATTTTAATGACTGCTGGGCTGATTATTAAGCCTGATCCCAGTGAAATGGAATACCTTTAGTCATTTTCATTTTTGGACTGTTTAACAGTTTTTCTCCAAAAGAAATATTTAATGAATACAATATCACATTCCTCTCAGTGCTTCTAATTAACAGACCACTGAAAGATCTTTGTTAAAGGAAAGGCTAGCTTCAGGCCAGAAGGCATTGCAGGATCTAATATGTATGCTACCATGGGTGACCAAGCGTAAAGATAAACTAAGGATTTGAATATATAAGGGCTAATGTTTGCGTCCATTGTTATGGAATTTCTGACGATCACTCTCTAGTCTTTCCTAATATTTGGCCTTTAGGAAAAGTGTTTTGGACTGAATTGTTCTCTCTCCTCATTATCCTCCTTAATGTGTGAAAGTCTCACCTGCTCTCTATTTCATAAAGAGGAAAAACAGATCCAGAGGACCATTTCATGATTCATCCTTTTTCAAAATGTTTCTTAAAACATTAAATACAGTTTTATTATTGTAAGCTGTTTATAATTGTATAAAGGCAGCCATTTCTTTAAGAAAGTCTCATCTTGTTAAAATAAAGATTTAACTCTGACCTGATTTTTAGTTTAAAGAAGTTCACAGCAAAAATCAGGGTATAGAATTATCCATGTATTAAAGAGATGTTGTCTATAAAACCTTATGAGGATCAGGACTAAGAAAAAAACATTCATTAGTCTTTCTCTCTCTGCTCAGCTAGATTTAATAAATGATATGTGTGGGAACTATGCTAAGAACTTTATATGATGCATTGTCTTTGGTCTTTACCATATACTATGGATATATGGGTATACTCCTGGTATACCCATTTTACACATGAAAGAAAAGTAAGGCTCAGAAAGGTTACATAACTAGCTCAAACTGTAATGCCATAAGTGCCAGTGAACCCACAGCCAAGTGTCTTATGCATTATGCTACATTTTCCTCTAACCCACAGCTTTCCTTTGTCTATGTTAAAGCACCTTGAATTTTGACCCCTCCTAGGAGCCAAAGTTATTTCTAAACTAAAACACCAGAAGGTTAAAAATAAAGTCTAAATTTTTTTCAGGAATCCTGAGCGTTAGGGCTGGACTCCCCATCTCACCTGATCCTATACTTTTGATGTTAGCCAGGCAAGGGCTAGGAGGCTTTTTACACTAGGCTTAGTGTAAAAAGCATCAATTCTAGAGTCAAAAAGACCTGGATCTGCTTCTCAGTTTAGCCACTTAATAGCTGTGTAATGTTGAACAATGTCCTTAATTTTCTGCCAGAGCATTCCTCATCTGTTAAATGGTGCTGGACTGCTTTCCTTCCTAGGGAGCTGTGGCATCAGATGAAGTGCTGGAGAGTGCTCAACAACAGCCTGTTGTTGGCAGCTGTGATAATATCACACAGAATCTGTCTAAAAGGCTACTTTGCTAGAATGGTCTAAGGGAAACTCTTAGCATTGCTTCATCCCTATAGTTTGTGCCAAAGATTAAACTACCCAGGGAAGATAGCAAGGGGTTATTAATAATCAGCCCATTGTCCTTAAAACAGGCTGGGTAAATGCAAATAGGAGAAAGCAAGGGAAAGCAACATCCAGAGTGGGAGGCCATCAGAAAGGGACAGGGGAGGCAGAAGGCAGCCATCAAGAGTGAGGGAAATAAGAGGAGAAAAGCTGAAAGGCTGGACTTCTTTACAGTTCTGCATGAGCTGCTGCTCACTCACCTCCGCTCTGGTCCCGTGTGACAACTCACTGAGAGGTGGAAATAATGTTCATGAAAATAGGTCCTGTCTTTGATTTGGGCCCTGAAGAATCACACCTGACGCGCTTTAGAAATGGGTTCAGAGGTCACAAAGCATAGGCAGGCGACACATGTGTGCCAGGCTCTTAGTTTAGGCATTCATTTCTACTAGATCATCTGGGAGACCTTGAGCTAGACTGCATTCTAAAATGTCAAGGACATTGAAAAGAAATACTTTACTTCCCTCACAGGAGTATTGTGAGAATTAAATAACAAAAGGTACCTACACCCCAAGGCAGGCTTGAGGAACCTCATTTTCTCCAGGTGCACAAGAACAGGCCTTCCCCAAGATTGGAGAGAGATCTTGGCCACCCAAAGATACCCTGCACTAAAAGGCAGGCTTCAGAGTTGACTAGACCATGATTCAGACCCCAGCTCTGCCACTTCCCAACCTTAGAAAGTCTACTCATTCATTCTTTTATTCATTCATTGACCACATAGGTACCAAACAAAATGTATTGAACAGAATTTTACTCATGACCTACTTTGCACCAGGGCACAGTGCTAGATGCTGTGGATACAGAGATGAACAAGACCGACAAGGTCCCTGTCCTCATGAATGCTATATCTTCACAGGAAAAGAGATGAACAATGAACAAGTAACAAACAAATGAGATAATTTCAGGTTGGGATAAATGTTATACACAAAATAAACTGGGCAAACTAATGAGGAGTAATCTGGGTGTGAAGAAAGTGGTTATAAACTGCGCGGCGGTCAGGAATGTTCCTTTCTGAGAGGAAGCACTTGACCTGGGATAGAAGCGTGGGAGCCAGCTTGATATGGGAATGGCTGGGGAAGGAGGCACCCCCTGTGCAGAGCACTGGCCCTGGGCCAGGAAAGGCCTTGGGACTCAAGGAACAGAGAGAAGGCCCACATGACTATGTGGACTCTGGGACTCTGATTGTGGCAGAATGAAAGCAGATGAAGCCAGCAAAGTGGGGAGTGATCCAACTGTGCAGGACCTCAAAAACCACAGTATGGGATGAAGTTTTACTCGGAAGGCCATAGAACAGTTACACACAGGGGAGGGCCAAGATTTGATTTCCATTTCAAAGAAATGATTCTGGCTGCTGCATCTCTCTCTCTCTCTGGCGTATAGAGAGAGTAAGGTGGAAGAGAAGATCCAGCTACAAAGATATTGAAGTCGTTTAAGTAAGAAATGATGGCAGCTTAGACTAGGGTGGTGCCTGGAGAGAGAGAAGTGGACATGTTTGAGATGAATTTTAGGGGTGTCACTGAAGGGTTTCGTCTGGAATTTGGGGAAGAGTGGCAATGAAACAGGAGGAATCAAACTATTTAAATGTCCTGAAACTTCAGTTTCTTCCCCTAAATTTGGTGTTACTGTAGCGTATTAAGGACTAAACAAGAGAGTATGTGCTGCCCAGCACAAAGTAGGTACTTGATAAATGGCCAGCTTGTCACTTGTTCTGACCCAGGTTGAACTCTGAACCTTCTAGAAGTTCCAGCAAGTTCATTTCAGGACTCAGTCATTAGAAATTCCAACTATTAAAAAATGTATGCTAAGCTCAATAGGTTCAGAAAAATATCTTAAACTGTCATCAATTTGGAAGTAAAGTTGATACTGAGTTATTAAACCATCCAGAACAGCCAATATGAAGCTTCCAGACAGACTGTAACAGCTGGCAAGTGTTGGCCGTATGCGTATTTGGATGCTCTGTGACTTAAAACTCCTTTCTCAATGGCAAGAATTTTTGGAGAAACATGTACTCTCTGTGGACAGAAACCACATGTGGAAAACAATAGCCTAGGTTTGGGTGTCATAACTCTGGAAAACTCTTGATCTCTGAAGCTTTGACAGGGGTGAGTCACTGACAGTGAAAAAGCTACCTAGGGGCAGGAAGACCATTCATCTAACTCTGTTCCTACCCAGCTGTATGGTCACAGGAACATCTCCCAGCACTTCAGGGAGGGGGACCTGGGCAGGGACACTACACAGACATATCCTTGCACAGGCCTTTGGCTACCACAGAATCTGCTGGGCTACCATGCCTGGTTTCAGTGCAGCTCAGCTGCATATGAGCCTGAAACACATGGTCTTTCTTATTGCTCTCTTCTTTTCTGCTTTTATACTACTTTAGTAAAATACTATATTTTTATAAAATATTATACTTTTATAAAATAACTTTTGTAGTTATTCAGAGCAATAGTTCTCTATGTTGGATGTTACAATACCCTGGTGCACTTTATAAAATACTGATTCCCAGGCCCCACACCAAGAGATTCTGACCTAATCAGTATAGTAGATGCACCACCCAACTGATCCTTCAGGAATGAAGGGCTTATTCTCCAAGTTGCTGAAAGTGTAGCCAGTGGACAGCACTCGACTTGTTAGTCCTGTGGAAAGTTGCCGGGCATTTCAAGGCAATACCCTCTTCCTGAGGTAGCCAGCATCCGATGACCAATCAATATGGGACTGTAAAGACAACATTGCTCAACCCAGGACAACTCTGAAAGGCCACACCAGTTTCAGAGCTCCCTGTAGGTCAGCTGAAGCCTTCCTTGAGAACGCACTGCAGCCTGACAGCTTCTCCTGCCTGATCGCCTGATCCTGCTTCCTTTCCTTCCCTTCCTTCAGTGGTGATCCCAAGAGCAAACCTCATAAGCTTCCTGCAAATAAGTCTCCATCTCAGGGTCTGCTTTCCTTGGTTTGGGGTAATACTTGGACATCAGCATTATAAAGGTCCAGAGGTGATTTTTTTTTTTTTTAGATGGAGTCTCGCTCTGTCACCCAGGCTGGAGTACAAATCTTGGCTCACTGAAACCTCTGTCTACCTCCTGGGCTCAAGCAATCCTCCTGCCTCTGCCTCCCGAGTAGCTGGGACTACAGGCATGCACCACCATGCCCAGTTAATTTTTAAAATATTTTTAAGTAGAGATGGGGTTTTATCATGTTGGCTACGCTGGTCTCCAACTCCTGACCTCAGGTAATCCACCTGTCTCTGCCTCCCAAAGTGCTGGGATTACAGGTGTAAGCCACCATACCTGGCCCTCCCCAGGTGATTTTAATGAAGGCAAATAATCCCTGCTCAAAAGTCAGAATGTGACAATCAGTCAACAGACAATTAGTGAGCACCAACTGAGTGCCAAGTACATTGCTAGGTTTTTGGTCCCAGATGGAAAATTGAGAGAAATTAAGAAAACTGACTCTGATTGCAAAGCTAGCAAGTGGCAGACTTGGGGTTTAAAACAAGAGAGATTGCTGTGTCTATTCTCCTAATCACTATGTTACGCTGTCTCCAAGATGATGGAAGGGAAGCATAGGATGCCAGGGAACCCTAACCTCGCCATGCTGTATAGGCGCGGACAGTGGGGTCAAAGAAGGATTCTTTGAGGAAGTGAGGTTTAAGCTGAGATCTAAATAAGAAGCGTGTAGGCAGAGGCAACAGGGAATGCAATAATATAAGGTAGGAGAGAGCAGAGTGTGTCCCAGGAACTGATTGCTCAGTGTGATTACAATGGAAAATGCAAGACGTAAACCTGGGGAGGTGGCTGATGCTAGAGCATGCCTTTTCTCTAAGAGCAAAAGGAAGCCAAAGGGTCCCTGCAGGGGAGGGTTGCAGCTTGATAACTCTACTGCTGGACAGAGACAGATTGCAGGGGAGCAAGAATGAATGGCAGGTGGGGATGGTTTTTAATTTCAATTGTCAGATTCAATTTAAAGACCAATGGTTCTCATCCAAGGATAGGATGACACCTCTAGGACCATTTGGAAATGTGTGGAAATAATTTTGGTTTTTGCAGTAATCACAGATGCTAAACATCCAGGAAGGTGAGAAATGTTCTCGCCACAAAGGCACAACTGTCCTCTTCAAAATGCCAAAGGGGCCCTCATAGGGAAATTATGCCATAAGCAAAGCACAGAAGGCTTCACTGTAGAAATATAAATGTTCTAAGCCATAACAATGTGAAAGTTCAGTAACTGTATATCTGGGAGAATTTGGGAAGTCAAGGGGGTAAGAGAGGTGAAGGGAAATGCGGGGTCGGGGAGATTTATTCATTTTAACATGGTGGGGTGTCAAGAGACACTGTCTAAAGGTTATGGATCCAAAAATAGATGGTTTAGTATATTAAAGTTGTAAAGGGAACCAAGAAAAAATGTTCAAAATAAAAACAAAACTAAAAATTTTGAGGAAGAGAGAGAAAAGCACAAGGAATAGAAGGAATAGTGTAAGTTCCTTCTCTTTCATAGTAGGGAGTCAGCCAACACAGTTAAGGTTAATGAATCAAGAAATGGAGGTGGAAATATATTTAGAGTTATAGAGGAAGCCATCAGTGAATCAGGAAGAAAAACCATCAGAAAAACAAGAGGTGGAAGTGAATTTTAAATATTTATTTATTTATTTTGAGATGGAATCTTGCTTTGTTACCCAGGCTGGAGCATAGTGGCACGATCTTGGCTCACGGCAACCTTCACCTCCAGGGTTCAAGCGATTCTTGTGCCTCAGCCTACTGAGAAGCTGGGACTACAGGTGTGTACCACCCAACCTGGCTAATTTTTGTATTTTTAGTGCAGATGGGGTTTCACCATGTTGGCCAGGCTTGTCTCGAACTCCTGACCACAGGTGATATGCCTGCCTTGGCCTTCTGAAGTGCTGGGATTACAGGTGTGAGCCACCACACCCAGCCAAATGAAGCAGTTAGTCTTACTGTTTGTTTATTTTGAGATGGAGTCTTGCTCTGTTGCCCAGACTGGAGTGCAGTGGCATGATCTTGGCTCACTGCAACCTCCGCCTCCTGGGTTCAAGCAATTCGCCTGTCTCAGCCTAATGAGTAGCTGGGATTACAGGCACATGCCACCATGCCTGGCTAATTTTTGTAATTTTTTTTGTAGAGATGGGGTTTCACCATGTTGGCCAGGCTGGTCTCGAACTCCTGACCTCAGGTGATCCACTCGCCTCAGCCTCCCAGAGTGTTGTGTGAGCCACTACACCTGGCTGGAAGTAGAATTTTGAGTTCAGCAGTAGGGACTAGTGAGGGAAACTCTGACTTCTCATTTTATCCCTTGTCTTAAATATATTTTTGTATGTTTATTTCAACCTGTATATGTTATATAAGTAAGTGAACTTCAGTTTCCTGCCTTACCCAATGCATGCTTCTATGGTGGATATCAAATGGTTCTTTTACTCTCTGAGAAGCTATTTCTGTGTAACAGGGACCTGCCAAGAACTAAGGGCCACTTTGAGACAGGTAGCCAGAGTTTTCTAGTGTTGAACTGTACTGTCTCCTCATCTGCACTGGGGCTGAATCCATAACTCGTTCTTTCTGAGTGCTGTAAGAACTTCTCTGCCCCCACTGGGTCTAGATCCATTTTTCCCTAAGTGGTTGTGGGGAACTGTGCAGTTGCTGGGCGGCTTGGTAGCTGGCCTCCAGAAAAGAAAAGGGCAAATTCCCAGGGGCACCGTTATCTGCTAGGAGGTGTGCACCAATTCAGGTATAAGCAGAGACTCACTGTAAAGGAATGGGCAGATTCCTAAACAACCCATGTTTGTTAATAGAGGATAAAGTGGGGTGGGGTGAGATGAGTGGAGTGATGAGCAGGAGTTAGAATCCAGCATGGCCTGAATTTTAACCATCTAAACAGTGGCTCAGCTGGGTCTCTATTTGCCATTATTTTTTACAGCAACTGGTAAAACTACTCCTCTGTCTTTTTATGTAGCCCTTCCATGGGCTTTACATGACATTGCATGGTAGTTAGTTGCTTATGTATCTTAATCTTCTACCATCTGTGATCTCTTCTTCCTCAAGGGTAGGATCTGAGCCTCATTTTTATATTCCTTGTACTGAGCATGTACCTAATAAACACTGGGTGAGTAAAGAAAATGAATAAGTATATAAATAAATAAATAAAGCCAAATGAATAAATAAAATGCTTATTATATCCTCCTTTAAAAAAAATCAGCATAATAGGACATAGAGTGTAACAAAGATTCCATTACTTTTGGTGCACCCTGATTGTGGGACTCTGGTATTTGCTTGTGTGTGTGTACGTGTGTGTGTACATGCGTGTGTGTGTGTATTACTATACTTGCAAGAGTTAAATAATTGGTAATGGGAACTCAAGTTAGGCCTTTGGGATCCCTAAGAGGTGCAGAGAAACTTGGATTTCTCCAGGACTAATAAATCGAAGAGGAAAGTTCCATAATGCTGCTGCAAGAGTCCATCTATAAGATGACATTTATAGGAAGAAAGGCTCATTCAAAAATTATTTGATATTGTCTAGGCAATGAGCTTAAAGAGCAAGAGTCTAAGCTAAGGGTAGAAACATGGTACTAGAAACACCTGTTTGCTTCCTCTCTCATCCAGGGAGCTGAGCATTATATCTCAATTTAGTTAGGTGATCAAAGACTGATAGAATTACGCAAGGAACACTTACAACACTATCTACTTAATTTGCATACAAATAAAAAGAAGCCGTTTCTGTAAGATTGTGGTAAAACGCAGATGCTTCTACTCTGCTAGAGGTATTAGAAATTAGTTTAACTCTTTTAGAAATCAGTAAGTCAAGGAGACTGCCGTGCCATTCCTGCCTAGCAATGGAAACAAAAGACTTTCAGAGGTCTTTGATTAACCATGGTAAAGATTTAATGATGTCCTGGCGGGTTTTGTAATGGACTAAAAGTAACCAGGCAACATTGTGATAGGAGTGGTGTACTAGATTTCTTTAGCAGGAAGTTATAGATGGACACAGCTATGATTCTATCCAGATGGTTGTAACTAAGAGAAGTTCAGGCTATGAATGTCTGTGCAAGTTCTACTGTTTCCCCAAGTTTGCAGCTTCCCCAGGGGAGCCTGCACTTTGGGTAACTCCTGAATTTGAATATGATAGTCTGATTCATTCATTCATTCATTCATTCATTCCTTCCTTCCTTCCTTCCTTCCTTCAACAATGTTTATTGAGCTACCACTCTGTGAGTTATCTGTTTGAAGGACAGCACTTTCTTATTTTTCTTTGGGACCCTTTCTTACACAGACAGGATACTCAAGAGATATTTGCCGACTGACTGACACAGGTTGAAACAAAATGGATTTTTCCCACACTGGTTTCATTCTGAGTTGCAGTTGACAGAATTTATTGCATCTGTAAAACTTCTTTAAGTTTATGAGTTGCTAAGCTTGAGAGATTACAGCTTTCTTTTCCATTCCCCTTGCAATAAAGATCTCTTTTTATATTCTCATTTCTATCAAAATCAGATGCTGACAGTTACCTTATGTAAATTCTCTCTGGCTAGGGCAGTGTTGGTTCTATATTTTTTAATGAGCTTTCTCATCCTGTGTTCAGCTAGAGCCTTAGGTTGTTAACCTTAAAGCCTCAATGCAGAACCAGGCTCACTGATTTCACCTTTTCAAAATACTAGCATTCCCACTAGTGTGTGTATGTGCATTTGAGAGAGGGAGGGAAAGAGAAAGAGAGAGACAGAATTATGACTAAAGTTTCAAACTAAAGTTCAGCTGTTGAACTTGGACTATTCATGTACTCCCAGTCTTCGGATTAGTCTCAGGGAATTTAAGAGATAAACAAAAAGCAAACTCTAGGTGGCTGTGATTCAGAGACCCAGAAAACAGAAAATAACTGAAGGATTAATCTGTATATGGCTGGGAGTAGGGTGTGAGGGTGAGGCCGTAGGCCTGAACAAAAGGAAAATAATATCTCACCAGTTGACAGTAGCTAGATGGATATTCACAAACTAGTCCAGCAACTGAACATGGACACAGGACAAATTGGCTCTACTGTACCTTGGTAGGCATGGGCTTCTTAAAGGTGATTTCAGCTTGCATCCAAACACCCCTTGGGGACTCCAACACGGACCAAATCTTCTCTTGAACCACATGGTTCTCTTCAAAGATGTAAACAGCTAGGGTGTCACTCATTTTTAAAAATCCATAGATGGCATAATGAAAACGCAGACAATACTGCAGGTTTCCTGGTAGGGAGGGCCCATAGAGCCTTCCAATGTAGCCAGGCTGAGATGTGAACTTCGTGTTGGCTAGCAGGTAATACCCTGCAAACAAGATAAAGCATATCAGCAATGCAAAATAATCCAATCTAGATTAGCAAGTGGTAAAATGTGATTAAAGAAGTAGAACTAGACAGCAAAGACTACCAGCTATGCTTTAAATGATAGAAAGCATTTTCTAATGTCTGTGGCTTAAGTGACAGAAAACATCCATGCGCCTCATTGAAATGAAACCTCATTTAATTCTAAGTAAACCTTATAAACCAGTACAGATTTTCTATAGCACATGCCCAGATTTCAGTCATTAATTAGGATTTACACTTTTCACAAAACAAAAAGGATGAAATCGTCTTGGAGATACCAGCTGCTTGGGTCAACCATCTGACTTAGATTGTATATTCCGAGGACTGAACCATAGTGAATGGAAGGCCAAGGGCAGATTTTTTCTTATTATCTCTTTAGTGACCTATAGAGATGGCAGGATTTCAGGCTGGCCTGGCAGTTTTTGTGGAAGTTTGTGTCTGGGCAGAGCCTACTCCTCTCTTGGTCAAATGTTAAACCTGCCCTTGAAGAGCAGGTTTTTCATCAGATGGATCCTCCCAGGTGCTGAAGATCTGTGTTCTTCCTTTATTCCTTCTAAATAACAAAGAAAAATAAAATTAGGAACCTCCCCCTCCCACCATCCCCATGGTCAATTTAAAATGAGTTCCTGTATCCTGGAAAGCCTGGGCCGAAAAGAAACAAAAACAAAAACAAAACCCACCTTCTTTTTCTCTTTCTTTTTTCTGCTCCTCCTCCTGTCAGTTTTCTTTTGGGTGCCTCAGTCTTTGTGTACTGTTTAGTTTTACCCAGTTATTTAACTCAAAAGAAGAGAAAGATATGCCAGAGCTCTCTCTCCCTCCATACACCAAGAGGCCATGTGAGGACACATGATAAGGTGTCCATCTGCAAGCTAGGAAGAGACCCCTCACCAGAAACCACCCTGATGGCACCTTGATTTTGAACTCATGGCCTCCAGAACTGTGAGGAAATAATGTCTGTTGTTTAAGCCACCCAATCTGTGGTATTTTGTTATGGCTGCCTGAGCAGACTATTATGGGTGGCCGTACAACAGCCAGAACAACCTTTTTGAAACCTGAGTTTCATCTGTGTTTTTTCCGCTTAAAAACTGTCAGTGGCTTCTCATGTCCTCTATAATAAAATTCCAAATGCTTCCTGTGGCCTGCCACACCCAGGATCTAGCTCCCTCTCTGACATCATTTTCCTCCATTCTCCTCCTCACCATTCCTCCCCACGGTGCAGCCATACAGACCTTCCTATTCTGTGGTGTGACCAGCTCTTTCCAAATTCAAGGCCTTCACAGATGTTGTTCCCTCTGCCCGGGTCACGCCCACTATCCCAGCTAACAGCAGCTTTCCTCAGAGAAACCTTCCCTGAATGCTGAACCAAAATTAGATTCTTCCCTCTATTCTCTCTCAGAGCTCTCTCTTCATTTCTTTCTACTGTGAAAGAAGGGGATCAGAACATGCCACCCCAAACTATGTCACTTTGGCATTTTGATTATTTTGAGGTAAAGTCACTTGAGAAACAGCAGAGGCAGGAAGGACCCTTTGACCTCCCCTTTTCTATTATACTTAAGAGCAGGTCATAAAATTTCCTACGAACAAGGTGTTCTCCCTGTCCCAGAAAGGGAAGAACATTCTGTCACTATAGACTGAGAGTTGACACCAAAATGGATCTGTACAAACAAACTTACTAACATAACCCTCATCTTCCATTAGTTTCCTTCATATATTTCCTAGTCACTTTCCCACAATTTACTGCCCCTGGAAACTTAAGCCCCCTAACCCCCCTTTCTTTTTTGTCCTGCTACTTCTCCACAGTTTTATTATCCTTTGTTTAAAATGGTATTGAAGCTCTCAGGCCTATCTGCTTCTTTGGGTCTTCATTGTTTTTATGAAGGCTCCCAAGTACAAGTAAAAATATTAAATAAAATTTGTGTTTTTTTTCTTGCTAATCTGTCTTACATCGCTTTAATTCTCAGGTCCAAACATGGAACTTAAGAGGGTAGAGGAAAAGTTTTTCCTCCCTGACAGCAGCACTTGCCACAACCTGTGATTATAAGTTTGTTTGTGTATGTATTTGTCTAATGTTTCTCTTGCCCACTGAAAAGATTGTCTGCCAGTGAAGGTAGGATTCACTTCAGATTTGTTCACTATTGTATTTCCCCAGGAGTTAGTCCACTTGAATGTTTTATTACTTTGAAAATTGACAAACTGAGAGTATGGTGAGTCTTTTTGTCCCAAACAGGTCCCCATTTCATCAGTTCACTGCTCCCAGAACTCAAATGGTTCTCTAGAGATGATTTTCCAGTTAATCAGCCCAAGGTCAGAATAGAGTCGGTAGGGCCTTTATTTCTACAGGTTAGGCAACCTCTAAGAAAAGAAACAAAATTACAAGCACGAAATTGTGAGGGCTCTTTCAAGGCCTTTCTCAGGGCTGGTACAAGGCAGGGGCCCTGGAACCTAAGCTTCACCAGCTCCATGGTAAACTCACCTCAGTCTCCAGTATATAAATATGTGTTGAATAAGTGAATGAGACGCTGAACTCCTTGAGATCAAGCTCTTCGCACTTGTCTACACTGGGTTGGGCTCCACAAAGGCTATCATTAAATTAATAGGTAATCCCTACACAAGGAGCACTCAGACTCCTGTTTCCAAAAGCTCCTTTTAAGTATATCCATCAAGTGTCCACTCAACATTTTTTAATAGCTTTTCCCCTCCACAATAGATTTTTTAAATTATAGTAAAATATACATGGTATAAAAGTTACCATTTAACCATTTGAAAGTGCACAATTCAGTGGCATTTTGAGCATTCACAATGCTGTGCAACCATCACCACTATGTAGTTCCAGATCATTTTCATCACCCAAAGGCAACCCCATATTCATTAAACACTCTTATTCCCTCTGCCACGGCCCCTGGCAACCACTGAAATCTTTTTATCTGTGGGAATATGTCTTTTCTGGAGATTTCATATAAATACAATTCAACAGATTTTTTTCCTTAAAGGTATTGCATCTAAAGTGAGTTCCTAAATATTTTACAAGAATTTGCCTGTTTAATTAACTAGCAAATAGGTCTGCTAACATAGCAACTTGAATTTCAATTTTAAAAAATTGTCAAACACAAGATTACTGATTGTCTTTGCTTCTTCACAGTTGCCTTTTTTCTTTAAGTCAACGTCTTTGCAGGTATGACGTAGGAATGGCCAATAAAGCTTACGACTACCCAAGATGTACCCACATAGACAGATGCCTGATTTACCTAAGCCTGTAGTGTGGTCTCCAGCCCGATACATGTTTGGTTTTACTTTCACTCGGGTCCAACCTGGACCTTCTTTATCTTGGTAAAAGTTGCAGAGATCTTGCTCAAAATTGCAGCTGGCTTCCACGGCACTGAACAGAAGTTCTGAGCAAAGGACAAACAAAGTTAATGACAATCAGTCCCAAAGATCTCAAAGGACTACATCGACTGGTTGACAGATATTTATATATACACATTTGTACCAGGGGAGACCGAAGAAGTAAAACACAACTAAATATCTTTACCCAAAGGGCTTGCTGACAGGTTAGCATCAAACCAGCGTTTCAACATGACAGGAAAATTGTTCTTTTCCTTTCTAAAGGGAGGGGAGAAAGGAGCACTATTCACATTATAAAAATGAAGTACCCGATTTCAAAAGAAATTTCCTTTCATTACTGTGAACATTTATTCATATACTTCTTCACAATTCACAATTCATTCATAAAAGTTTTAAAATGAAAAAAGGGAAAAGGAAGATATTTTATGGGACTCAATTTGTCTCTAAGATGAAGATTTTAGATGTTTTACAGAAACAATTTTCCTTTGTTGCTCAATCTCTATGTCAGAAGCACAGCTGCTGTCTACTTTGCCATCAGTAATAGGAGCTGATCTGCTTGAAGAAAGTCATCACTCAGTTTAAATGGTGCAGGTCAAAGAGTCACAGATCTGTCATGGGTACTGCTATTGCTTTGACTTCACCGAGTTCTGGTATTATTTACCCTGTTCTATAAATACCTCACCCCAGATAGCCTGGAGGGAACATAAAAGATTTCTGCTCTTTAAGAAGACATACAGACGGCCAACAGGTATATAAAAAAGTGTTCAACATCACTAATCAGCAGAGAAATGCAAATTAAAACTACAACAAGATATCTTAGAATGGCTATTAATAAAAAGACAAAAATTAACAGATGTTGGTGAGGAGGTGGAGAAAAGGGAACTCTTACACAGTGTTAGTGAGAATGTAAACTAGTACAGCCACTACGGAAAACTGTGGAGATTTCTCAAAAAAATGAAAATAGAATTACCATTCGATCCAGCAATCCCATTACTGGGTATCTACTCAAAGGAAAAGAAATCAATATACCAAAAAGATACTGCACTTGTATGTTTATCTCAGCACTATTAACAGTACCAAAGATAAGGAATCAACCTAAGTGCCCATCAACGGATGACTGAATAAAGAAAGTATCATATGTACATACAAACTGGAATACTATTCATCCATAAAAACAATGAAATTATGTCTTTTGCAGCAACATGGTTGTATTGGAGGTCATTATCTTAAGCGAAACAAGTCAGACACATAAACACAAATACTGCATGCTCTCACTCATAAGTGGGAGCTAAGTAATATGTACACACTGATACAGAGTGGAATGATAGACAGTGGAAACTTAGAAGGGTGAGGGAGTAGGAGAGGGTATGGAAGATAAGAAATTACTTAATGGGTACAATGTATGTTACTCCAGGATGGATGCCTTAAAATCCTCAACACTATACAATCTATGCCTGTAACAAAACTGTACTTGCACCACATACATTTATACAAATAAAATACTTCTGCTTTTTTGAGAATAACTTTTAATCCTGTCAACAAGTGGCTTGTAAATCACGCTGTTCAGATTGCCCTCTCAGAACAGAGGGGATGTGACTGTAGCAGTTGGGATACATTGGGTGCAGCCAAGTGTGATTCTTCTCTGCATGCTGACACACATGTCTAACAATCCAGAATTATGGAGAGAGGACATGTATTGAATAACTGGAAAATTATCTCTAGAGAAACATTTGAACTCTAGGAACAGTGAGCCGATGAAACAGCTCACTATAAAAACTTACTGTATTCTCAATTTGTCAATTTCTAAAGCAAGAAAGCATTCAGGTGGGCTGAAGAACTGACCCAGATTAAAGTGGATGAAAGACGCATGACAACCAAATGCTACCAGGGATGCAAGATTCAATCTTGGTCCAGAAGAACAAATATCTGTAAAGGTTGTTATTGGGGCAATTGGAAACATTGGTGTATGGACTGAAAGTAAGTTGATAATGTTGTATCAGTATTAAATTTCCTGAACTCCATAATCATCCTATAGTTATGCTGAAGAACGTGTTTGATTATAAAATACACACTGAAATATTTAATGGTAAAGCGGCATGATGTTTGCAACCTATTCTTAAACGGTAGATAAAGCAAACATGGCAAAATGTTAATTTGTAGAGCTGGGTGAAGAGTATATAGGAGTTCTTTGTAGTTTTCCTGCAAATTATGTCCGAGTTTGAAATGATAGAAAATTAAAGAGCTCCAAGAAAATTAAATTTTAAAAAGTAACTGATTAACAACACATTACAAAAAAAAAATAGGTAAAAAGTGTTCCTATATAACTAGAACCTGATTGTATCTCAGGGGATATGCCCTAGGAAGTGCACCAGGAGCAAATCCAGATGAGCCAGATTGGAGAAGAGGAAATGAAGAGAATTCTCAATGCTCTAAGATGGGTAGATTAGCCCACAGCCTGGTCTGCCTGATTCTGTCAGCACCAGGGTATATCTTTAAGCCCTGAAGATAAAGTCTGTGAAAAATGAACAAGATGTTACACAAACAAGGATCCTTTGACATTCTCCCATGGATATGTGAGACCACAGGAAACCCCATGAAAGTATTCAGTATTAGTCACCCCTCTGCTACTGGGTAATAAAAAAACAAATAAAAGTCCCAAATCTACAGATGGCCATCTAACTCAGGAAATGGGGTGGCACTGCCAAGTGCCATACACGAAGAGAAGAGTAGGTCAGTTCCTCATCAGGAATGAATCTTCCCCCTCACAGCCTCCTTTTTTTTTTCATTCTTTCTCCCAGCTAGAGAGGGTAGAAGAAGGAATGAATCTTAAAGCAGTGCTCTTGGGCAACTGCAAGAGAATCTTAACTCAGTTATTAGATGTGTGGGAGGGGGTGGAAGGTGGCATGAAAACGTGAAAGTTTACAGAAGTTTTATTCATAAGCACCAAAACTTGAAAGCAACCAAGTTATGTCCTTCAGTAGGTGAGTGGATATATAAACTGTGGTACATCCAGACAACTAAATATCACTCAGCGCTTAGAAGAAATGAGCTATCAAGCCATGAAATGATACAGAGTAAACTTAAATACATATTACAAAGTGAAGGAAGCCAGTCTGAAAAGGCTACATACTCTATGATTCCAACTATATGACATTCTTGAACAGGCAAAACTATGGGGACAGTAAAAAGAAGAGTAACTGCCACAGGTTGGGGGGAAGGAGAGGTGAATAGGCAAAACAGAGTTTTGTTTGTTTTTTGTTTTTGAGACAGGGTCCCACTTTGTGGCCCAGGCTGGAGTGCAGTGGTGCAATCTTGGCTCACTGTAGCCTCTATCTCCTGAGTTCAACCTATCCTCCTTCTTTAGCCTCCTAAGAAGCTGAGACCATAGGCATGCACCACCATGCCTGGCTAATTTTTGTATTTTTTTTGTAGAGACAGGGTTTCACCATGTTGCCCAGGCTGGTCTCCAACTCCTGGGCTCAAGCAATCCACCCTCCTTTGCCTCCCAAAGTGCTGGGATTACAGGTGTGCACCAGCATGCCTGGCCTGAATATAGAGGGGGTTTTTAGGGCAATGAAAATATTCTGTATGATACTACAATGGTGGATACATATCATTATACATTTGTCTACATCCATAGAGTATACAATACCACGAGTGAACCTTAATGTAAACTGTGGACTCTGGGGGACAGTAATGTATATGAAGACAAGGGGACTATGAGAGACCTCTGTACCTTCCTCTCAATTTTGCTGTGAACTTAAAACGACACTAAAAAAAAATGCCTATCAAAAAAACTTAAAAGTAAGCAAGGATCACTTCTCTCCATGGTGATAGACTGAGTCATACAGAAAATATTTTTCTGATGATGTGATTATAATATTTTGCTAATGAATAGATTTGAAATGGATTTTCCTGGGGTCTTGAGGAGGTCTGATAAAAAAAAAAAAAAAGAAAAAGAAAATCTCAAAAGCCTAACTCAAGGGCTAAATCTTTTTCACCTAGAGTGCTGCTTCTGCCGTGAGACAGTGTCTGATTCCTGAGGATGGGGCCAGAGGCCTGTTTGTGACCTGAATGGGTGCAGAGCCTTTGCTTCAAGCTTGTTTCAGAGGTGTTAGTAAAGGGCGGATCACAAATTGAGCTGCTGGGAAGTGTAATGATGTATTTGAAGCATAGGGAGGAATCAGAGGCAGTTGGAAGCCTCTGAGCATCTGTTGGTGATCAAGAAAAAAAGAACTAAAGCCCCTTTAAGCAACTTACCAAAAAGCATCATAATGTAAGCTTTAATTACTTGCTTTCTGACATTTGAACTTTTTAGAAATGAGAAGCTTTGAAGATAATCTAATTAGCAGGAATGTGTTGCAGTTTGAGAGTAGTTAGGAACATTTCTCATCCTTTCCTCTGCTCCATGGAGTTCATGGAAAGAAACTCAGCATCAACCCCACAGATCTAAAAGGCTCGTCAGCCCCTAGAGTGCTAAAAGATAGATACTGGGGGCAATGTGTTTTCTACACTGCCAACCTTGCAGGGTAGTTTTACTTCAGCATGTGCCTGCCCAAGAGCAGGCTGAGACAGCTCAAAGCTGGCTTGGGTAGGAGAGGCAGTGGGACCTGGCACCACACTGAAGACCTATGGGGAAACAAGGGCCAGGCTCACTGACTAGGCTGTGGAGACCCTTGGGGGCATTTAAGATAAAAAAGGCTGGGGCAGCCTTAGCTGTAGCCTAGGCAGCAATTGGGCCTGGGTTTCCAAATAGACAAGAGGTCGGGGCAGTGTGTTGTCAGTGAATGGCTGATATTGGGGTTTAGGTATTGATTCTCTGAGAGGCGTACCCATGAGTGTTAGGATCTACCCAGTCCCTGGCATATGGCAGAGCAGTAGAGCTCTCAGTTTGAGGCTGGGCCTTATGGCAGGATTCCTAGACGTGAATGGGATCACCTCTTAGGCATTCAAAGATTTACAGACCAAAAGGAAGTCTTGCTCCCATCTTCTAAAATTTGGGACAAATGTGGTTGTGGAGGGGGAGAGTGAGGGGGCAAAGGGATGGAGAGGAAGTGGGGGGTGGTCTCACTGTCCTCTGGAAGCACTGGGGAGGGGGGCAGTTCATTGGAGGGCCACATGACATTGCTGTTGAGCACCTGTGACTATGAGAGGGGTCTCAGGTCCAGGAGATTGGATTAACTCTAAACCCAACCAGATGGTGGGAACAAGATGATTCGTATGTTGAAATGATTCCTGTCTCAGCCTATTAGGGAGATGAGGGAAGAAAATGCTAGATCCAGCTGGGAAAAGCAGAGACAAGAAGTCTGGAGTTAACCAAGATAAGGAAAAAATGTTGGCACCTGTTATGAAACAGAAGGGCATAAACTATTTGTGAAATGTAAGATGAAGTATGAAAACTTAGCTGTAGCCTAGGCAGCAATTGGGCCTGGGTTAGCTTCTAAAGACTCAATCTGGCCCACAGCTGCTCAATGAAAGACATAAAGCAGGCTCCAGCTGACACAATCATCAAGCAAGTACCCTTTGCTGGTTCTCTTTAGTTGCAATCTGACCCACTGTTCTCCAGGGATGGGTGGGCATATTTTGAAAATAAAGTAAATAGTATTGTCTCATGATGAAGCATTTGCTGTGTATCATACTCTGTGCTAAGGCCTTCACAGACATTAACTCATTAACCTTCCCAACAACTCTGTGAAACAGATTCTTCCATCTTTACTATAGATGTGGAAATAGAGTCTCAAGTTAAATAACGTGACCCATGCCACATAGCTTGGAAGTAGCAGAATAGGGATGTGAATCCACATTCCTGGTGGATTAAGCCTAACACTACGATGATGCAATTAAACCATTTAAAGCCAAACTGGCTTAGTGGGAAGTTCTGAAGATGAGTATGGAGCCTTGGTTAACCTAACTGTATAAGAACTCATATATGTGGAAGTTCCTGCACAGAAGGAGTCTGTACTTTGCAGACTGAGGGGTCAACAGCCCTCTTAACACATGGTCCTTGTTTTGCTGGATGCTTTCTTTTCCTTTCACCAGACAGACCACCTGTGTAGCAGGAAAGAACTCACACAAATTCTCTTTTTTTTCAAAAGGAGGAGCATTTCTGAACATTACTTCTGGGTGATTCAGTTGGTTCTGTTACCTCCAGCTGCCTCTTCACCCACTCTCTGCCCAGTGCAGATATTAGATAAACACCTCTTCTCCCATAGACAAAACAAGGCAATATAAATTTCAGTGTCACTGCCTAGTGATAGAAAGAAGACCTTGTCTAAAAATAATGATAAAGAGGTTGTGAAATTACTATGAATGTAATTGAAATATTAACTGATAGGATTAGAAAGGAATCAAATGTAGAGAAGTAAAACAATGTTGGTTTCTGTGTTATATCAAATTTAGAGACTATTTTAATCTTTGATTATTGTTTGGATTAAATCATTAAAAAGTATGTAAATCTAGTCTGGTTCTATCTGTTTTATAACCTTTTAAAAATTAGAATTAGGAAAACCAGTAGTCAATTTCAGCAGATTAGATTTCTGTTTAGTTTTGGGGTAACAGTTTAGCTCAAGTCGAAAATATTTTTCCATGTAAACTGTGGCTCACACCTGTAATGCCAGCACTTTGGGAGGCCAAGGTGGGAGAATCCCTTGAGTTCAGGAGTTCAAGACCAGCCTGGACAACATAGTGAGAGCTCATCTCTACTAAAATGAACAAGCAAAAAACTAGCCAGTCCCAGCCGCTCATAAGGCTGAGACAGGACGATCACTTGAGCCCAGGAGTTTGAGGCTGTAGTGAGTTGTGACTGCACCACTGCACTCTAGCCTGAGTGACAGAGCAAGACCCCCAGTTCCCCTTCCCCTCCCCCCAAAAAAATTTCTTAGTCCCCTGACTTGTAGAATGTATCTGAAATCATATTAAATTATGAACCAACTCTATCTTAAGTGAAAGACCCCAAACGCCAAGTTCATAAATTACTTTCCGTGCTACATAACCAAGAATAAGGGCTCATTAATAAGGCGGGGTGACCATAATGTCTCCCTTGGTCTCTCAAGGAAACAAATTCACTAAACAGTAAGGTCAATTTTATATATCTGGGTTATCATTATTATTATCCTTCTTATTATAAAACATTTGCTTTCTAATTCACTTTGAATCAATTTGCTTACCTATTTTTCTAGAGAGTAAAAATAATTCTCTCATTTTAAACATCAAATTTATGAAATCGCAAAACTGATCATGATAAAATAATTTGAGGGTTCATCTTGGAAGTGGAAAGTAGTTTAATTAAGAGCACATGCTATTTAGCTAAAACTGTCCAGAGATGTCTACCAAATACTAACATCTTTAAACATAAGGACATTTATAAATGTTGGATACATACTGTTGGAAAGCATTTTTAAAATATATTATTCTATTCAGTAGATTGTGAGAGCTTTGTCCATCTACCCAGCCACCCATTTATGGTCCCAAGATATCCTCTAAAGAGAAAGATGGAGTGAGAATAAGTTAGTATTATTTAATTTTCTTTTCCTGGGAAGGAAAGATAAAAGCTTCCTAAGATAGGACAACTGGCTGATGGTGTCAGAAACATTAGATTCCCTCTGTGAGGGGGGAAAAAAGAGTAATATTCCAGAAAAAAATGACCTTTAAATCATTTTTTAAGGATGAGAGAAGGGGAAAGATATGAAAATTAAAAGCAATTAAAACAAGTTCTAACCACAAACATCTATTGAAACAGGAACATCCCAAAATGCAATGACAGATAGAGAATGCTCACCTGTCTGATTCTGGCAGTGAACAGGAGAGAACGAAATATCATCCAGGGCAACATAGCCTCCTTTGGGACCATTGAAAGCAACTTCAAAAATAACCTGCAGAGGAAAATGGCATGCTGTCACATGTTCACATATTTTCAGTTTGGCTTAAGTGCTCTTAATGATTTCAAATGACATGTCAATCAAACCAGATGAAGCCAAGTGACAAGGACTCATGGAATCAGATTTCCAAATATGAGTTTGGGCAGCACCCTCCTCAACCTACAGTCTCTTTTTGGGAGAATGAAACTGCTATGATCTGAGTGTCTGTGGGACACTCACGAATTCTCAAAAGTCATACATTGAAATATGAACCCCCCAAGGGAATGGTAATAGAAGATGTGGCTTTTGGGGAGGTGATTAGGTTTTGGAATGGGATTGGTGCCCTTATTAGTGTGCCCCTTCTGGAATTTGAGGGCACAAGGAGTTGGTGCCATATGGACCAGGAAACAGGCCCTCACCAGACGCCAGATCTGCCAACACTTTGATCTGGAACTTCTCAGACTTCAGAACTGTAAGAAATACATTTCTGTTGTTTATAAATTACCTAGGTTATGGTATTATGTTATAGCAGCCTGAATGGACCTAGACAGAGTCTTTAAAGTTGCCTTTTATTGGTGGATATGCCTCTCTTCCTTGAGTGTCAGCTGAAGTGCCTATGTCATTTCTCTTAGAACTACAGAACTAATTAGCATTATGAACTTCAATTAAAGGAAAAATCATCTAAGAAAGCAGGCCAGGGTTGTTTTTTTTTTTTTTTTTTTTTTACCTCCCTGCCATCACTCAGGAGCAAACACCCTCTGAGTTCCTTTCCTTCTTCCTATATGAACTCTACATCAAGGGCTGGACAAAGATGCAACAGTCAGAGGTGAGAACCCTGATCTCAGCATGTCCAGGTATGTTCCAATGGTTAGAAAGAACATGGACCAATGACTTCAACCCCTTTAGCTTTGCTTTCTTCTCTACCACCAACTTTAACTGTGAGCTCAGTCGACCACCTTCTGCCTGTAACCATGGGGGATCAGACGTCAGCACAGCCTTCACCTGTGCTGGAAAAACCACCCAGGTGTGCAGTCCTCTTGTGTGAGTTAATAACCTGAGAAGACGCAGCACAGAACAGGGCTTGAAACTTCAGTGCCTACAAAAGCCAGGCAGGTAGTGGAAACGCAGAAGTGGGTTGGGTATGGTGCGGCCTCTTGTGAAATAGAGACAGAAACCCCTGTCTAAAAGGGCAGCTGTCACTCAGCTGCATCAGTTGCTGTTATGTGGGAAGTCAGACCTGTTATGGGTTGAACTGTGCCCCCCTGCATCCCTCACACACAATTCCTGTGTTGAAGTGCCAACCTCTAGTATCTCAGTATGTGACCTTATTTGGGAATAGGGTCACCGCAAATGTAATTAGTTAAGATGAGGTCATGTTGAAGTAGAGTGAGCCTCCAATTTAAATGACTGGTGTCCTTATAAAAAGGAGAAATTTGGATGCACACACACACACACACACACACGGAATGCCATGTGAAAATGAAGGCAGAGAGCTACAAGCCAAGGAATGCCAAAGATTGCCAGCACACCACCAGAAATGGGAGAGAAGCATAGGACAGATTCTCTCTCACGGCCCTCAGGAGGAACAAGCCCTGCCAACACCTTGATCATGAACTTCTGGCCTCCAGAATGATGACATTACAAAATTTCTGTTTTTTTAAGCCACCTCTTTTGTGCTACTTTGTTATGGGCAGCCCTAGCAAACAAATACGAGGCCTAACGTCTCTGTATCTAGCAAATTATCAAGAGGATCTGACTCTAGATTTTATTTGAAATCTTTGAGTTTGTCAATGCTGACAATTAATTCAAAAATTAAAAATAAAATGAAAAATCCCACTCCACAGCCAGACAGATCACCACTGTGGACTAGATTTGACCTCTAGGCTTCTAGTTTGCAGCTTCTTCTGAATAGAATGGTTTCCTGGAGGCAGACAGACCAGAGTTCAGATCCCATTTTCATCACTTATTAGCTAGGTAGGCCTGAATATATCACTGTATTAGTCTGTTTTCACGCGGCTGATAAAGACATACCAAGACTGGTTAATTTACACAGGGAAAAGGGTTTAATGGACTTACAGTTCCACGTGGCTGGGGAGGCCTCACAATCACGGCAGAAGGCAAAGAGGAGCAAGTCACATCTTATGGGGATGGAAGCAGGCACAGAGAAGAGAAGAGAGCTTGTGCAGGGAAACTCATCCTTATAAAACTAACAGATCTTGCGAGACTTATTCACCATCACTAGAAAGGCATGGGAAAGAACTGCCCCCATGATTCAATTACCTCCCACTGGGTCCCTCCCACAACACGTGGGAATTCAAGATGAGATTTGGGTGGGGACACAGCCAAACCATATGAATCACTTAACCTCCCAGGGTCTCAGTTTTCTTATCTATAAAACACCTGTCTTGTAAGACTGTTGAGGAGATTAAATGAGATAATGTCTACAAATATCCAACCACAGAGTCAGGCACATAACAAGCTCTGAACTAATTTTCTATCTTTTTCCGAAGGTTAGTTGGCCTCAGTGGCTCACGCCTGTAATCCCAGCACTTTGGGAGGCTGAGGTAGGCGGATCACTTAAGCTCAGGAGTTTGAGACCAGCCTGGGCAACATGGTGAAACCTCATCTTTACAAAAAATACAAAAATTAACTGGGTGTGGTGGCACATGCCTGTAGTTCCAACTACTTGGGAGGCTGAGGTGAGAGGATTGCTTGAACCTGGGAGGCAGAGGTTGCAGTGAGCCAAGATCACTCCACTGCACTCCTGCCTGGGTGACAGAGTGAGACCCTGTTTCAAAAATAATAATTTTTTTTTTTTTCTGCAGGTTGACTCCCTCTTGAACTTCTGTTCAGGTTCCAGCCTAGTTAGCCACTAATTAGCTTGAGCAGGCCCATTCTTCTCCAGCCCTCAGTTTCTTCATTTTTTGAAAAGAAAAAGAGTTTGGACAAAATAGTTCTTAAAGTACCTTTCACCTTAACAGTAATGGTCCCACAGGGACCCGGTGCCTAAACTCTCCAAAATCCAAGGGGAACCCTAGAAATTTGTCTTTGCCAAGGGGGAAGGGCTGTGAATGAAGGAACAGATGTGGACTTATGAGAAGGGGCAAATTAAGATTACAAACTTAACACAGGTCCATGACATTTAGCTCTCAAGGCACTGGCTGGTAAAGTGAATGACAAAATTTACGCAGAGCCGGTGGGGTAAGAATGCTATTCCTGATCAGCGTTTGCTAATCACAGCCTCTGTGCCAATGTGTTCTCTTGTTCAGTCTCCAATGTTTGTTTTCCTTCTCAAAATTCACTTGAGAATGTGATGACATTAAACTCACTGATTTCTTCAGGACAACTTTCTTTTCCTGATGAGTGAGAGCAAATAACACCAGTGAATAGTTCAGATTGGTAGAGCGAAATCACATGTGTTGACCCAAAGGATGTGTATTGAGGTTTAGTCGTGTCCAGAGTTGTAACCTTACAAGTATTGATTTTTAAAAATTCAGCAAAGTTTGATTTAGACAAACGTTGCCCGAGGAGCTTATGGTTGGATGAAAGGAGTTGGTAAAGAGAACACTGTCAGTGTGTGTGGGGGACTCATCTGACTTTGATAGGAAACTTTTGAAGCAGTACATGCATTTCTTTTCCTCCTCATAACCCAAACTCACAGAAAATTTTCCACTGAGCTGCAAGAACAAATCAAGACCTGGTTGGACTTTGGGATAGGAAATAGCACACATTCTGCAAAAGACACTGTGCTCTCTCTAGAGTGTTTTTTTTGCGGGGGGAGGTAGGGGAGGTAAATAGGAAGGGGATGTGGGGAGAGGCAGGCACGCCATCAGTAGATGAAACACATCAGAAACTAAGACCCAACCCTGTTCTCTGCAGCTCTACATCAGGCTAGCAGATGGCACCACCGAAACCCATCCAGAGGAATAATCTGCTTCTCTGGCACTTTAAAGGGAACTGGAGAAGATATTGCAAGACGCACAAAGTGAAAAGTGAGGGACATTCATAACTTGGGGTAACCGAGACTCTACTTAGCTCCAAATCTTTGTGGCAATATTATAGCAACCATATTGCTGCACCCACTGATTCTAGTGGTGCTATGGGGTCCTCAGACAGAGCTGGGCCTCCTTCCTCAGCTTTGGGTCAGATTTTAGTCCACGAACTTAGTTACTAAGTTCTCTGGCATTCACCAGCTGTGTGACCTAGAAAAAAATGTCCAATTTCTTGGACACTCTGTTTTCTCTCTTCTTGTCTGTAAATACGGAGATAATTTTATCTACTTGGCCGGATAGTCAGTACTGAAAGTGCTCGTAGCTTCTGAAATACATACATAGATACAGACATGTATCAATGTATGTGCTTAGAAAAGTCGAAAAGATACTAAACCTTTAATGTTAGTAGTCCTCCCCTTTGTGAAGTTGGCTGAGGGCATTTTAATTCATTTCATGTCTCTGAATTTTCTAATTCTTCTGCATTGAACGTATCACTTATATAACCGGAAAAAGTTTTAAAATGAAGGCATCAAGCCTTATTTCAAACTAGGGCCATAATAGCAAGTTTTCTGATTTTACAACATTATTTATGTTGCAAAAAAAGAAATGAGTCACCTTTTTTTTTTTTTTTTTTTTTTAAGAAAAACAGTTCACTCAAGTAAGGAAAACCTTCAAAACTGCTCTCAGGAAAGGTAACTCCAGACTGAGTTTTACTTGGAGGGTTCTGATCTCCTCGTTTGAACCCTCTGTGACCACAGTGCAAGCTTCAGAAGGAGAGGGTCGCCAAGAAGTCCAGTTGGTTGACTGGCTTTTGCCATATTTTTTCTCATAAAAATGACTCTTGCTAGGAAATGAAGGTAATAAAGGAGGCAGGCAAAGGGGACACAGAGGAAGGGAGAGCAGGAGAGGGGCTGAGGATGAGAAAGAGCATGGTTCAGGCACAGCAGAAAAGACAGACTGAGTGTGAGACTGCACAGCCTCTCCATCTCCAGCTCTGTGTGTGGGTGGCACATCTGCAGAGCGCCCACCCTGGCACAGCTGGTGCACACCAGTACACCTACCTCCATGGGGTAAGGAGCATTGAACTCGACCTCTGCAAGATTCCAGGCAGCATTCCCTGGCCTATCTGCTTTCCAGATTTCCTCGTAAAGGCCAGCCACATCCCGAGTGTAAAGGGAAAAGACATTGTCATTTCCCTGCTGGATCTGGTAATAAAATGACAGGCAGCCAGCCATGGGGGCCGTGGTCAACGGGGAGATGAGCTGTGCCACCTCCTGGAAGTGCTTCACATAAACCGAGTCCACGTACATGTAGTGGCCTGAAAATCAGAGAGACAGAGCACAGCGTAAGAGTTGGGGGTGGGGAAGGGAAGAGGTTCAGGTGAAATGGTGTGATTCTGCATTCAAAATAATCCAGCAGGAATGGTGAGGAGGAAGTGGATGAGTTACAGCTGACAGAGGTTTGGCCATGAGTGGATGGAGAAATGTTGCAGCTGAGAGATGGGTCCATGGGGTTCATTGCACTCTGCTAAATGCAGGATGAGACCATTCCTTTTACTTTCCTTACTTTTGATTCAAGTAAAATATACATAGAGAAAAGTAGATGTGTCATCTGTCGAGTGCTTAAATTTTCACAAGCTGAACACACCCATGGAAAGAAATAGAACATTACCCTAGAAGCCACTCCCTCACAGTCCTTATTTGAGTTATAAGACTCTGAAGAGGACATAAAGCTTACCATCTATTCTTAAAAGGGCATGGAGAGACCCTCCTGCACATGTTTACAATTAATGCAAGATTTCACCATGTATGTTTTGAGTGAAACTAAGATTTTGAATTCCAACTATATGGCAATGTGTGTATTGTTAATAGCATGCAAGTCAATCGACACTGAAATTTGGAGGAGTGAATATGTGGTATCATTCTTGGCAGGTCTTTGTGGGCTCTGGACCCAGGGGCTGGCCTCCGTTAGGGGCATCTTGGTGAAACACAGAAGCCATATGACAGAATGGAGACAGCCTTGACTTAGCATTGAAGAGAACTGAGGTTGAATCCTGCTCCACTTCTTACTAGCCCTGTGACCTTGAACAAGTTTCTGAGTATGTCTGGGTCTCAATTTCCGGATCTCTAGAATGACAATCAAATACTTTCCTCATAGAGGCAATGAATATTACATGGAGTCATGTATGTAAAATGCTTAGCATGTGCCTGGTACCTTGTAGCTGCCTAACAATTACAATGCCATTCACAATTCTAGAACCATGCTTGCCCTATAGCCTGTTTTGTATAAAGGGTAAGCTATCATTGTTAGCAATTTTGTATGAATTTATTTGAGTGATGACAGAGAAGTGCTATGCAATGCAGCTTCAACAGAATGCCCTTTCTATTTACAAGCTCAGAACAATTACAGCTTAATATCTTCATTTCCATGACATAATCTCTGGTTAATAAGAATTCCTGGCCAGGTGCAGTGACTCATGCCTTAATCCCAACACTTTGGGAGGCTGAGACGGGAGCATTGCTTGAGGCCAGGAACTTGAGACCAGCCTGGGGAACATAGTGAGACCCCTGTCTCTACAGAAAAAACTTTCTTAAAATTAGCTGGGCATGGTAGCATGCACCTCTGGTCTTAGCTATCAGGGAGGCTGAATCAGGAGAATCACTTGAGCCCATGAGTTCAAGGTTGCAGTAAGCTGTGATCACACCACTGTCCTCCAGCCTGGGTGATAAGCAAGACCCTGTCTCCAAAAAATAAAATAAAATAAGACAAGAATATCTTTTCTCCATTATGAAGAGCAGAAAAAAATATTAGAAGGAGCATATGCATTTATACACTGGATGTTTACTTTGTATCTAGCACATAGCCCGGTATGTGGTGGGCCCTCAACAAATGGTTATTTAATGTACAGACATGGTCTCAGAAAGGTCCTCATCTCAACATGGCAGAGGGGAAAAATGGACAGGGCAAAGCTCACTTTCTCCTGATGGCAAGTTGTTCAACACCCTGAATCCCCTGAAGAATCTTATTTGAATATAATTTACCTTATCGTCTTGCCAAACCACACAACAGTGAATAAACAGAGATTACGAACTCAAATTCGCAGAGGAGGCAGCCAGATTAAGTGTATGAATGAAGTTGATTGAGTCAGGGAGAAAATAGAGAGTGGTAAATTAGTAGCTAGCATTTGAAATCTTACTTTTCCCCACATTGAGAAACAGAAACCAAGCTTGTCTGGAAAAATAAAAACATCTGATAGTGCTGGGCCCATATTCTTATGCGGCAATAACCGGCTTGGGGTGAGAAGCCTGGCCCTCACCCCTGTGTTCTCCAGCCTCCCTGAGAGAGCAGGGCCTACCCAGTGGATGCCCGGCATCCAGCCCCGTGCTGCAGGCTTTCCCCCATCCTAGTCTGGAATTCAGGTTTTCATGGCAAATCTATCCATTTTTAAGGGATGCTTCCTGTGTGGTTTGCTAGGGCAGCTGTCACAAAATACTGCAGAATGGAAGGCTTCAGCAACACACATGTATTGCCTCACAGTTCTGGAGTCCAGAAGTCAAGGATCAAGGTGTCAGCAGAGGTTGTTCCTTCTCAGGGCCGTGAGGGAAGGATTGGTCCTGGGCCTCTCTCCAAGCTTCTGGTGGTGTGCCGGCAATCTTTGGCATTCCTTGGCTTGAAGGTCTCTGCCTTTATCTTTACATGGCATTCTCCCCGTGTACATCTCTCTCTGTGCCCAAAGTTCCCCTTTTAATAAGGACAGCGGTCATATTGGATTGGAGGCCCACCCTACTCCAGCATGACCTCATCTTAACTAATGACATCTGCACCCATCTGTGTCCAAGCAAGGTCACATTCTAAGTCCTGGGGGTTAGGACTTCAACATATGAATTTTGAGTGTGCACAATTCAACACCTAACACTCCCTACCATATTTTTTTAAACTTCGTATGTGCCAAATAAACATATCTACAGGCTAGAAACCACTGTAGGCTCCACTTTGCCACCTCTGGGGAGGAATTTTAAAGGAAGAATCCGAATGTCAGACTGAATAGAATCAAAGAACCTCTGATATGGAGGCAAGGTCACTCCTCCATATCCCAAGCTTGAAAACCCTCTAAAGCACTCCTGGTGGCCAGCCAGCCTTGACGAGAACATTCTAGTGGTGGAGAATGCCTATGACCAGTTAACCTCTGTAATCTGCTTCTGTTCTGTAAGAACTCACGTGAGTAACAAAGGCAGAGATGAAATCTTCATTGCCCTTTGTAACATGACTTACCAATGAAACAATCTTTTTGTGAGATATGAGCTGGGAGAATTGAGTGGAGGAGAGCTATAATTCTTTGTATTATAATGTACATACATTATAATACTTTGTGTCCTGGATACCTAATTGCAGGGGCCACAGAGATCCTCTTTAAGAGAACTTGCTGAAGAAACCATCATTGACTGGGTCTCCAGCCACCTCACCTTTGGACCTGCAGGAGAGTGTACCAAGACCACACCACTCTGGGCTGCTCCCAGCTGCCTGCTCCAGAGTGACCAAGCACAGCAGAGGGGCAGGCCATTCTGTCTGCCATGGGGCCCTTCAGCAGCTCCCGTTGGCCCAGGTTCTCCTCTTCCTCAGGGGTCAGGTTTGCATCCTGAGCTGAAAGTTTTCCCTACCCAGGGCATCTTTATGACTTTTGTGGGCCCCAGGCCCTTTTGCTGTGGTGGGCCCATTCCTCCATTAAAAAAAAAAAAAAAAAAACCCTTAACATTTTGGTTTACTACTGCATTGGCATCAAGAGGTATATAATGTAGGCTAGAAATTATTATATTCATTTTACCCTTCCAGTTTTAAAATAAAATTAAAATATTGTCATGGACCCCAAAAATGCCATGGCTCCTAGGCACTATGGCTGCTGTGCCCAATAAGGACATTGGGCCTGTCCCCAGCTAGTCTGGCTCCTTCCTCCTCAGAGCCTTCACAGCCATCTCTCCCAGGAAATCTCTTTCCCACCTAGTCCCAGCTTACTGTCTGCTTCCACAGCCAGCCTTGTTGTAAATTCACCTTCCTTGCAGATGACAGACATCTGAGAGTTGTCTTTAAAGGATAGTAACTCACCTGCTCTGTGGACAATATTTTGTGCATTTGCAGTCAAAGTGCCTCACTAACAACTTGTGCTCAGGACGCTAGTCCAAGTGAACCACAGTCACATTTCTGATCCAAAAATCATCCAGCAAACACAACACGATCTGCCCAAAGTGAGTCAGAGAGGCTGCTGGGAACAAGACCAAGACTGCTGACTCCAGGTCTCATTCAGAACCACCAGACTAGACCACATGCCCTTGCCCCCTTTTTCTTTCCATCATTCATTTTTTGCCAAAGATGGGTTCTATTTACTGACAATTTGAGCAACGTTAAGCTTCTCATTAGGGAACAAAAGGTAACTCATCATGAGTTTATTATCTCAGTTGAACTGGTAGGGGTGATTCAGAAATTGTCATTCAGGTGTCTGCCCCAGGAGAAGAGGCTGGAGGAATGACAGCCAAACCAGGCGGAGTGTGTTATCAGATACAATCTGTTCTGAGGAAGAGGAGTCAATGGGTAGGTGGCTGCAAGTGCCATAGTATTCTCCTTTCTAAAAACAATGAAGGTAGCCTGGAGTTCTTGGGAAATTTTGTCCAGTGCCTGATATTAGGAGAATTTTCCTGCCTAGTTCAATGAGCGCAACACTCCTATCTGGCATAGGGTTCTAGAGCTTCCAGAACCTCTGGAAAAGGCCTTTTTTTTTTTTTCATCAGATCTTTAAGATTCGAGTAGGATGAAACTAGGTATAGATGGACTTTAAGTAGACAGGATCCTTTAATCTGCCAAATCACTGGAGACCCTGCAGGCCACAGAGATTTTTAAAGTATTAAAACTTGAACTGAAAATGAAAGAGGTTATATGGGGGGAATGGGTTCCCCCATAAGATTAAGAATTGAGAAGCTTATTGCCACTCCTCTACAGTATGTGCTGCTTTGCCATACACAGAGTGAAAATCAATCTATTATTACCTAATTCTGGATTATACACAAAGAGCCCGAGGTTTCTAGGCAAAAAACATTTCAAATTCAGCTGAAACAAAGATCACAATTCTCAGTCATGCCGCCAGTGCTCAGGCCTCTTCTGGGATGGAGCCTGCGGTGCTGGTGTATGCACACTTCCTCCTGAAGAGGCTGTCCGTTCCTTTCTTGCAGCAGCCTTCTGTATTAGCTGAACTTTTCATGTGGAACCAGTGGCCCCTGGTAGTCAGCCATTTCCCCTTGTATTAGGGAAAGAACTTTAAAGGCGGTTTCTGAATGTTTATTTTCAAGCAGTCTGGCTCACCAGCATTCCCCCAAGACTGCCCTTGGCTTGGCCGTGGTGCCAGAGGCATTCTCTGACTCAGCTGTGATGCGGTCCTGTTGGCCACATTTGCACTCCAATTGTGTTGTCTGCTCCAGTGTTGCTGGTTGTCTGGACAAGCTGTCTCCCCAGTAGGGCAGACAACCTGGTCTGAAGAGATGTATGCCAGAGGGAAATACCCCTGGTCTGCTGCCATGGTGAGTAGATGGCACCCAAAGAGAATGAGTTACAATGCGTGTTTTTCCACCCAATGAGTCTGACAGTATCTTCACGAGCCTTTAGTTGTAAGGGTTTTGGTGGCCCTTACCATCATAAAGTCAGACTCTAGTCTTTTTATACAGCTTTCAAGGATGATGTAAACATGAATGAATATTACGTGAGACTTCTCGTATCTGTGCTAAGACCTCAAAGCCCCAAACAATAAGTGACGACAACCTCTATTTTCTAAAGAGAGGTGCTAGACCATCAATATGCTAAGTGGCAACCCCTGGCACCTACCCCGGCTCTACCAGTGTTAGCCCGTCTCTCCCCTCTAGCTTGTGCATATGAGAAGGCTCGAGATGAATCAGAGAGATTGGAGATGGGGTTTCTATAAAGAGCGTTGTCACAGAACCGCCCTGCTATGTGTTTCCTTTCAACCTCTCCAGGGAAGGCAAAGGAATTGCTTCCCCTTTCTTACCTTGTCTAAAGGAGGGGCCTTAAGGGAACCACTCATGGAAAAGGTAGAGGAAGGAAACTGCCATCTAACCTCATCCCCTCCCCTATGTGCAGAAATTTCTGAGCTCTGCAATTGCTCTGAACCTTGAGATGAAGGGGGTCAGAGTTCTTAAGAAAGCTTGACCAGTGATACTGGAGTGTGGTGTGATGCAAAGATGGAGCCTGGCACTGGTGCATACCTCTAAAGGCAAGAAGCTGACCCTAGGGACCTGTGGGGGAAGAGTAGAGAAAAAGGAGTTTGCTGCCGGTGAACTGCACTTCCAGAGTTTGAGGGGGCAATTTAGAAGGCAGCTGGGCTACACTACCTTAAAAGAACTCTTCTCAAGAGAACTGCCTGCCAGTGCGGTAATTCCATTAGAAGGGAGCTGTTGGGGCATACCATGACTTATAGGAGCTAAGAAGGATTCATAGATGGTCAGCCAGAGAGTTGCTCAACCCTGTCTGGCAACACTAAAGTGGGATCCCCCATTGGCCATGACAGGAATGCCAGAATTTGGCCATGTGCTGTATGAAGGGCATCACCTCTAGATTAAATAGCAACAGTCAAGTGAAAGTTTTGTCCCTGGCCTTTGCCTTTCTGTTCCATCCCCACCCCGCCTATTGCCTCCCAACCCTGAAGCAGCCAGAAGCCAGTAAGAGGGAGAAGAGGTAGGGAAGAAAAAGGTGAAGTATGAAGAGACAAAGCACAAACCTTTCTCTCTACAGCTGTTGTGTGGCCCAGTCTGTGGGAAGATCTAAACTAAATGAGACATTGCAGTTGTGACTTGACTGAACCTAATCCTTGAAAGTGAAGATGTTTATTAATACCTGAAAGTAACTGGAAAGCCACAGCAAGTCATCCAAGGGTAGAGAAAGGAAATTCAGCAGACCTTGCACAAAGAAAATGGTAAGTAAATTAAGAAAGCTGCTTCCCTACCGCATGCTTCCACCACGCACCAAATGGATCAATGCAGAGAGTAAATAAATAGGTCCTGTTAAGACGACCCTTGCTCATTCCAAACTGAAATGAGTAAAGAGTGTCATGATCATGGAGAGATGATCCATCCATCTCGTGATGTTTGATGGAATAAAATAACTCTAACCTTTTTTTAGGTTTTGAAACCTTGTCCAGCTTCTTCCAGAGCAACACAACAAGCAGGCTTGGTTTTTTAAATATCAGCAAAGAGATGCATTTCCCTCATTATTTTTCCGGCAATCACCTATTTTTCTTTTTCTTTTTTTTCGCTAAGGTAGGTAGAAAACAGTAATGATCTGAGCTGTCAGTAGGTTACCTCCTGAAAGATTTTGTTTCACTTCATGAAATATGAATAAAGAAAGAAACCCATATGTGATGAGTCAGAATTAAGAAAACACAGTATAAAAATCACAACCCCTCCAGTATTCCAAAGATGTCCCACCACAATTCTTACTGCATTATTTTAGTCATTTCTATCATTAGACAATAATTTGGGGGCACGATGCTCATTTAAAAACCTTGACTCAATGTTTGGGGCAGATTGTTTGGAACATACAAGGAAATGAAGGAAAACTCATATCCACATTGTAGTTTTCAGAAATTACATTCACTGTTTGCTTTTCTACAACCCAAAGACTAGCACTCTCCTGGGAAGACTTCCCTCAACCCTCTCTGCAGTTCTGAAATTCTTAAGTAGACAATGAGCTCCCCTTCTACATGCTGTTTCTCCAGTTTTTACCTGAAAGCAAAGGCAAAAGCTGCATCCAGTATATGAACGAACACAAGATGAACTCACATAGAGCAAAATCTGCTGTTGCAGGCAGACATCTGAACCATTTAATCTTAACTTTGCCACCCAAACTGATAGAGCTCCAGGGAAATCAGTATACCCAGTAGAAAGCAAATATAGGAGAGGCAACCTCTTTCCTTTTTAGAGCATTGGAGGGTTTGTTTTGCTTTGTTTTAAAGAATGATACTGACCAAATCTTTGAGTCCTATGGGCAGAGCTTTTCAAATAAAGTATTTTAGAATCTTTTGAACTCATCATTTTTAGCCTCACCCTCTATAGGGGAAAGACTTACAGAGCACTCCAGGCTTAGAGGAGTGTGTGTGTGTGTGTGTGTGTGTGTTGAGTGGGGATGTTGGCTAATGAATGGCCAAAATATTAGTCCAAAGGTTGAAGAGGACTTGGAGTGAAATAACGGGAAAGATTGGAATGCAGGCAACCAGGCTTCCTGCTAATCATAAGTAGGAATGTAGCCTGCGACCTAGGGGTTCCTCTGCCATCATCACATACCTTGTGCTTCTCAAATGCTGTCCAATCATAAAATAAACCATCCACTCTCATGCCTCTACACTTTTGCACATGCTGCGTTAGTCTCCCCCTTATCCATTTCTTCAAATTCCCGTTCTGCTATTCCTTCCTCAAGAGAGCCTTCTCTGTACCCCAAAACCAAGGTAGTCTTTTTTCTGTGGTTTCATATCATTTATTTCATACCTCTATTAGTCATGCATTACTGTGCATGCTTGCAAGTTTATGTAGCATTTTGGTATTCAGATAATTTGAGAAATGCCATAATGTACATGAGCACAGAACTATATTAAAGGTGGTGGGAAATCCTGAAATAAATCTGTTTAGCTTTCTTTAATGCAGGGTTTCCCCAGTTTATTTGACCACGTATCACCCTTGTGCTCCATATAAGGATTAGGGAAGGACATTTTGGGAAAAGTTGGTTCCTATAAACTCTTTGAGGTTAATGATTTTTTTCTTTTTTTTAAGCATTTTTTTTTTTTTTTTTTTAAACTATACTTTGAGTTCTGGGATACATGTGTCAAATGTGCAGGTTTGTTACACAGGTATACATGCGCCATGGTGGTTTGCTGTACCCATCAACCCGTCATCTACATTAGGTATTTCTCCTAATGCTATCTCCACCCTGCCAACAGGCCCCAGTGTGTGATGTTCCCCACCCTGTGTCCATGTGTTCTCATTGTTCAGCTTCCGCTTATGAGGGAGAACATGCGGCGTTTGGTTTTCTGTTCCTGTGTTAGTTTGCTGAGAATGATGGTTTCCAGCTTCATCCATGTCCCTGCAAAGGACATGAACTCATCCTTTTTTATAACTGCATAGTATTCTGTGGTGTATATGTGCCACATTTTCTTTATCCAGAATGACTGTTTTTTTTACATCACCAGGGTATGCAAGAATGTAAATATAAATACATGTAAAAAGTGCTTATTATGTGTTTGTTGAATGAGTGAAGGAATGAATAAGTGATCAATGAAGAAGCGTAATTCTGGTGTTGAGGCTCTGACTGGGTAATCCCATGGATTGCTGGAAGGTAGGTAGAAGATCTTTTTAGACTTCCTCCCTTCAACCCTCAGGTCAGTTTCTTTTTCAGCCCACAGTATTGACATATGGGTACCAAGCAATGCTAGTGGGAAAAGCTGCCTGCCTTGGGGAAGTATTCTAGAATAGCCAAGAAAGAAGAGGAAGAATGGGAAAATGGAGAGAAGGAGATGGGAGGGAAAAAGGGAGTGGGAGAGGAGAGAGGCAAGTGCTTATGTCAGGGGTGGCAGCACCCTACCAGCAAGTCTTAGTGCTTCTCAAGGATGACCACACCACTATGCCTACGTCTTGACCCTTCTGGTCAAGATACTAGAAAATCCAGGGCCTCTTTTTCTCAACCCTTTGTTCCTTTAGTTCTCCTTTTCTTCTAGTGCCAAATGCTGTGTGCTTATAAGTATCCAGGAGGGACTCAAGCCATTTTGAAATAGATCTCACTGAATGGTGAATTTGGAGATTTTGGTAAATAGCATTAGGCAATGAGAGAAAAGTAAAATATTGGAACTCAAAGCCATCTTTGAATCATTGAATTCAAATTGCTCATTTGCAGATGTGTCAATGGAGACCCTAAGAAGTTGAGGGCTTAGTCAAGGTAATAAAGTACTCTGATAACTGAGCCTGGAGCACAAGTATTTGGACTCCTAGCCTGGGGCTCTTTCTCTATCCCTGGGGACACAAATATAGTCAGAATATTCTATGATTACAGATGGGCGTGAAGAAGGACTAGGAGAATTACACTCTTCAAAGGATGAATTGCACTCAGATAACATAGTCAAATGGATGATTTGACACTAGTCCATTGGTCTGTTGCCTCTTCCAAGAAATATATGTTCTCCCCAGCCAGCTGCCTCTTGCCATCATTGAGGATGAAAAATGAAACACTGAATAATCACTGAATCATAATATTGGTTACCCACAGGGTTTGACTTTGGAACTAATTTTTAAATGATTTGGGAAAAGTTCTCTAACACTTCCCCATTGTTAAATTTGCATCTCTGTGCAACTGTGATAATGACAGGAGACATAATTGCCATTTTGATGCATCAGCCTTTCAAGATCCTTTCTGTTCCTTGTATTAGATTCTTAAGATAGGACAGAAAAACAATCTCAAAACTAGCCTATTGTCACACATGAAGAAAAAATCATTGGGCTTTTCTTTCTTCAAACCCCAAGAGATTGTTAGTTGCTTTACTCATTTACATAAAGCTCTCAAGAGTTGGTGACATTTTATTATTTTGAGTTAACCCAACTGTCTTTTAAAATACTCATGAAGATTCATGGATTACTTTGCCATGACTGGTTATCATTCACTGTACACAGAGCACTCGTTTATAGTGTGGTTCCTACAAAGGGCCCCAAATGAGGATAGGCCACTTATTTATAAGGTAAAAATATGGACTATCCATAGAAAAAATTCAATCTCTTGTCACTGTCAAAAGTGCTAAACAGCACTTTGGGAGGCTGAGGCAGGCAGATCACCTAAGGTCAGGAGTTTGAGACCAGCCTGGCCAACATGGGGAAACCCTGTCCTTACTAAAAATACAAAAATTAACTGGATGAAGTGGTAGGTGTCTGTAATCTCAGCTACTTGGGAGGCTGAGGCAGGGAAAATTGCTTGAACCCGGGAGGTGGAGGTCTCAGTGAGCTGAGATCACACCACTGCACTCCAGCCTGGGCAACAGAGCAAGACTCCATCTCAAAAAAAAAAAAAAAAAAAAAAAAAAGAAAAGAAAAGGCTGAACCTAGGTTTTAAAGGTAGGAAGTACATAAACATGCTTTTTTTTTTTTTTTTTTTGGTCTTATCTCAATTTCTTATGTAAGTGACCCCAGATGCATCTGAAGAAACAGTTTCTGGGGGATTCTTCTGTACTCTTGCTCTACCTTTTTACTGTCCATCTACTGAAATAATCCCTGTCATGTTAATCCATCTAAAAACACTGCTGTGATGGTGTCTCTCCCCTGCCCAAACACCTGTGTGGCCTCCCATTGTCAATGAAATAAAGTCTCTTACCTGGCATTCCAGGCATTTTTGAATTTGTCCCTGTACTGCTTTCTCAGCCACATCTCTTCCCCCATCCACCCCTCGTAGCTACCACCACTGTATCATTGCTCTTAGCTTTTTCTCATCTTTGTCAAAATCACACCAATCCCCGAAATACGGTTTACTTCTTTTATCATGTCTTCTAGGACATCCAAGCAGTGAGGGGCCTCTTTTGTCTCTGAATTCCCAACACCTTTCTTTTTTGGTGGGGGAAGGAGACAACTCTTATTGCACTTGACACATACCGCCCTTTGTTAACATCCAGTTGTGATAAAAATCTCTTTTCCTTTCTTGAAAGAATCTTCCTTGAAGCTGGGAAGGGGCCATAGAGGATCTGTCATTTTAATTGTCATTTTCCCCATTATATCTAATGCTGGGTCAAATTTATGACAATGCTAGATTTAAAGTTGCATTTGTTTTAAACAGGCAAGCTCCATGAGACTCCGATCTTTTTATTTGTGGTTACTTATAAGTAACTTATTCTAAGAAGCCTGAACATGTTGTAAAAGAAAAGAAACTTGTCAAATGAAGGTTGCAAAATAGAAGTTGGCCAACAGGACCTGACCTGCAAATGTGTTTTATTGGCCCACACTGTGATTTTAGAAAACATTCACCAACTTTTAAACATTTGGGAAATTTCACACACAAAAAAATCCCCTGCCTTCCTGATGATCTTGAAACATCAAAAGATCTAGCAACCCGGGCTTGCATTCTCACACAGCAGCAACTCATTAGAGCCGAGTAGCCTTTGCACAGGGTCTCTGCTGTCTAGTTTGCCACAGTCCTCACCCAGCCCACATGTCATTTGCTTATACTGTCTGCCTGGCTGTTACAGGAGACTGAACCTGAGATTCGGGATATAAATGAGAAGATAGAATAGGAGCAAAGAGAACAATAAGGTTAGGATGAAGACGGTCTAGAGTCAAGATAAGCTGAAGGATGAGCACTTTTGAAAAAAAGAGTTGGAGACATGGTTAAAAATATTCAGATGACGAAAAGCAATAGTGAATGAAGAAAAATGGAAAGAACCATAAAAGGTCATCAATATCTCTGTGTAAAGGATCAAAAGAGAAAAAGTTAACTGTTTGCAGCAGAATAAAAATTCCTGTCTTGTTCTTGTTGAAAAGCCAGCCGCCAGAAGCTTCTTACTCCTTGGAGACCTTGGAGTCGAGGATGAAATGTCTTGCAACTGTGGAGAGACCTAGGCTTTTCCAAAGCCTACCAGGGTCCAGGTGAGAGCAGTGGTAACCCACAAGTAAGTAAGCCCTTGCCCTTGTCTCTCTTCTGTGGAGGACTTCTTCTCAAAGCTGACTTCTTGCTGATAACACAACCTCACATCTCTCATTTTCCTTGCAGAGAAGCAGCCTTCTTCGCCACTAGGGGGGCCTGTTGCACACCACATTCAGAGCTAATCAGCAGTATTGGCTCACCTCACTGTCACTTGGGAAGTTCCTAGGACCCTTTCCCATCCTTTGATCTATTTTCAGTGAAAAGTAACCTAGGATTATTCCAGCCTTGTCTTTAGAAATGAGAAATATTAAACAACAAATACACAAGAAAGTAAAGCATAATATGGAAATGTGAAAATACAAGACTAGGCCACAGGTGAAGGAAAATCTTTACGGGGTGGCCTTCCCCGTAGCTACAGAGCTCACAGGTGCAGCTTGTCTCTACCTCCCTGTAGATCCTTCCCTACTCTTCTGCCACACCTCCTGGTTCCTACTTAGTTCCTACTCACCCTCCTCCCTCCTCTCTTCCCTATTGACAGAAGCCACAGCTAGGTCAGTGCAGGAAGTGGGAGGAGACAGCAGAAAAATTTATCCTGGGAAATGGACTCCATTTGACCGCAGCTCACCCAGTTCACTCTTGAAGGTGTGATCCTGTGGGAGAATGGAATGGACATTCCGAATACTTCCTCCTCCAACAAACCAGTTCACGTTGGGATTCCAGCGGTTCACAAAGCCACAGAGATGATTTTCTTCAAAGTCACATTCTGGGGAAGGGAAACAAAAACACTGCATGGACACACAGTCACACCTGGGTACACCCATCCTACTACAGAGTTTGCTCTTAGATATTCAGAAGTTTCTCTCTTCCTTTGCCCACTGTGACCTTTCTACCAGGACCCCCGCACAATATTGGTCAAGAAGAGAGACAGATCCTGTAATAAATCAAGATTCTAATTCATCATTGGCCCTTTGGATTATGGCCCTTCCACTTATTAGCCATGTCACTTGGAGCATGACTTATCACTTTTTGTAGCCTCTGTGTCTCCATATGTGAAATGGGGACAATGTTCCTACTTCACAGAGCTATTGTAAGTGTGGAGAGCTCCCAGCGCAGTGCCAGGCATGTGGTCAGTGCTTGGTACAAGTCAGCTGTTTTTATCAGTCACCTCTGTCTCAAAGCACTGCTCAGCGTTATGCTCTGAGCTCTAGAAAATTTTTTCCACAACCCTTTCTTGAATCTGGTAGCCCAGTCCTCCTTTCCTTTCTCTTCTCATGATGAACAAGTTGCCCAGAGCTGAGGGGCATGTGTCCGAGATGCTAAAATTCCATTTTTCTTATAAATGAGAACCCAGGCAAAATAGGTGGGACAGATCTATCCTAGGTTCTGGGTTCCTTTTGCAGCTACTGAGTGGAGAAGAGAGAGAGGATAATCAGACCCTCCTCTTCTCCCCTTAGTGTCGTTGGCATGTTTGCGTGGATATATTGATCTTCATCCACAACTTTTCCTTAAAAAGGAGCAAGAAACTCACAAGCTAATGCCTCCACTGACCCTTATAATCATGCAATTAAACTAGGAAGTATAATTGTGCTGGCCATTGGCCCCCTGCAGATCAATTTTGCTCTTCTCCACCTGATAGGTCCTGCAGAGGTTGACCTATCTGAACTGTATCAATGGGCTCCCCTGCCTTCCATCTCCCTGTTGGATTCGACCAATGGAAGGTGGAAGGAGAGTGAAATCAGGGGTTTAATTGCGCAGCAGTCTCCCAGCCAGGTCGCCATGGGTTGGCAAATCTTGTCAAGCAGTCCTCACCAAATAGCTATTGTTTATAGGTACTGGAAACTCCTCCTCCCTTGTCCTTTCAGGCCAAAAGAAGACAACAGCTCATGAATTATCACTGTTACTAGTCCTGGGTCACAGAGCTGTCCCTTGCTGGCTTCCTTTACCACTCACAGTTTGTGATCTCTTCAGTGAGCTTCCCTCAAATTACTCAGGTTGAGTGTATCCTGTTTCCTCCTTCCTGCCAGGATCTTGACTGGTATAGTCAGCAATGTGTTTTTACATTAGCAAGCACTGAAAATTTCTAAGATTTTCATTTTCAATGTTTCCACCACAGTGTCTGCTAACCAATGCCCTAACATTCAGTGCCAAAGGCTGCCTAAGAGTAAAATAAAAAGCAAAATATTCCTCAATGTGCCAGGCTTCATTCTCAGCACTTTACATAAATTAACTTATTCAATCCTCAAAGCAGCCCCATGACATAGGCACTGTTACTAACCTCATTTTACAGATGAGGAATGGAAAGAGACAGAGAAAGTACCCAGAAAGAAAGAAGTGAGAGCATGATCATAGAGTTTAACGAGTTAAAAGTGTTGGCATCCTTTTGTTTCAAACAAATCAGAAGTCACCACATGATTTGAAGAAAGGCAACATGTTTTGGATGCCCAGCACTGTATATACCAATCATCTTCATAGCCACGATCTCATTCCTCCTCCCAAGAATCCTAGGAGGGAAGCATTTTATTCCCATTTTACAGATGACAAAGCAGAGGCTGAGGCTCAGTAAGCTGACTGGGCCAGCAGGTGGCGCTCCACCAGGGGTGTCTAACTTCTCTGTCGTTTGCAACCTTTTACAGATGCCAGGTGGGAGCCCAGAGGGAGGCTCAAGGAAGGGAGCCTGAGCCTCACTGTATCTTCAGAAAATGGTATATTTTCTTTCACTTGCCCTAGAGACATCATTGAGATCAAAACAGAGAAGTGAAACTTCAGGGGATTAGCAAAGGCTTTTTTGTTGTTGTTGTTGTTCAGAACCTTCTTTGACTGTCCTTTCTCTTCCCCGCCACGTTCATTTAGCCTTCAAGAGCTGTCAGTGCTGAAAAATCTCTCAATTCTACTGCCTTTTCCCGATTCCACTGCTAATTCAGTATTGCCCTCATTAAGTCCCCTCTGTAAGGTCACAGCTGCTTCCTAGGGGTTTTCCCACCTGCTGTGTATTTTCCTTGTACCCAACTCATCTTCCACGTGACAGCTGGAGTCATCTGAAAGTGCAGCTGCACACTTCTCCCCTGCTGGCTGACCCATATGATTCAGCAGGTCCAAGCTCCACATCCTGCATCCACACTTTTCCATCACAAACTCCCTTAGCAGTCTTGGTCTTCACTTCAAACACCTTACTCAGCCTCTTCCCTTTGCCTGAACCTGCTCTGTTCTTTCTCCCCACAGAAGTCTGGCCACAGAGAACCCTTGCCTTCCTACCGTGCACCTCCACTTAACTAAATTCTTCTCCTTCTTGAAACTCCAGCTCCAATGCATTGTCCCTATTCAGTCCTCTCCAATTTCTTCTCCTCCTCCCTGCGCCCCCACTGCACAGCTTGTCCTTCCTCAGCAGTAGTTATCATATACAGAACTAGCTTCAGTGTAGACAAATAGAGACTGAACCACCATAGGACAGGGTTTACCCTTTCTTTATGCCCTCTTGGAAGCTGGCACATAAGAGACAGCCAACCAACTCTTCTCAAGTGAATTCTAAGTGACAACTGTGATTATTAAGAGGAGGGCAGTGGTATGCCAAGAGAGAAATGAGGGAAAGAAGATAATACAATGTCTGCTTTTCTGGCACATGCTACAAAAAGCTGAGTTTCCAGCAATTTGTAAATTATTTTAATCAGAACATGTCAAGGTTAAGGTGGCAGTTCTCAAGTTACAGTTGCTGCATCTATGTTTCTTTCATTAATCCAGACAGTACAGGCAAATTCTAATGAGCCTTCCCACACTAAAGACAAAACAACATACAGTATTCAAATGAACCTAGCAAAGAATTTAAACCAGTATGCATTATGCAGTGCATTCTATAAAATACTTGGTCTTTAGGATTGATTCAGTTCCCTCTGGCAACAGTAGCTTTTAGAAAAAGATTCGCAGTTTGATTTAATGAAAATGAAGCCCACTTACCAATACAGTAGCCGGTTGTCATCTTGATTTCAAACAGTGCAATGCTGGCTGTGTTTCCCTGTCCTAGTACACCTTCTATTAAAATCTGCACAACATATGGGGAAGAAGGGGAGTTAGACTTCAAAACATCATGTTTCCTTGGTTCAGTATTTCAGCTATTAGTCTGGAGCTGTTCAGCCATTCAAGGCAAAATAGGATTGTTAGTCTCAGCTAGTTGCTATTGGATACCAATTTCACTATGGACTTTACTAAAAGAATGTGTGTGTATGTATATGTGTGCATGCGCATGTGCACATAAACTCATACATCAAAACTTCGAGGTGAGTAAGGCATCTGATAGAAGCTCAGAGCCAGCTGTCTTCTCTTCTATTGTTATCCCAACCACCACCATCTTCAGTGCTTGTGGTAGCACTTGTGGTCCTGTTTCTGAAAGTAATCACTTTTTCTCCTGTGGTTTTAGCCCTATATTCTGCAACTATGCTGGCAGATTTAGGAGGTGATAACTGCTGGGAGGATGTTGTAAAAGAGGGAACTCAGAGGCCCCATGCTCCATCCTCAACCACCAGCTGACAGGGAAGGACTCCAGGCAGAAAGAGGGTATTGGAGAGTAAAGTATTTCAAGCTTTTCAAAGAAGAAGCAGGATGGGATAGGAAACTGAAAGGTGGATTAGGAATGGGGAATGTTTTCATGATGGCTCCATTGTGTCCTTGATGAAATATTTTCAATAAACATCACACTTCATGGCCAGGTGTGTCTGGATCCCATCCTCCTTCCTTATCCAATCCACACCCAGCATCACCTTATATTCTCTACTTTCCTTTTCCAGGACTCCCAAAGGAACACCTTCCCTCTTTGAAAAGGAAATGGAACATATCCTTTAAGTATTTTCTCTCTTTTAAAGTATTTTCATTTTCATTTTATTATAGTTAATGTTTTGTTCAAAATTTGTAGCAAAGAAATGATTAAGATGACAAACACATAGCACACACAGTTTAGAAGGATGAAATAAAATTATAGAAATGAGAATACTCCCTAAAAGCCATAGAAAATCTATTTTCATTGAAGAGGTTGGTTTAAGCCCCATTTAGATTTTTACAGAAGGCTTATTTAAATAGATGGGAAGGAAATCTGGGAAGAAGCTCTTTTAAGGAATAAACAAAATGTTAAGTTCCATTGCTAATATTCTTCTATGGTATGTATCCTATGAAACATCACATCAAAATCCAGGAGATAACTAACCTCCACATCAGAAATTTTCATAAGATTTTAGAATAGTATAAAGCAAAGATAAGAGGCTCTATATCTTTCTCCTAAACTCCACCTACCTTGAATTTCTTGGAACTGTTTTGCAAATCCAAGCTGGCTATGAGCCAGCTGTCTGAAGGTTCCTTAGCTGACCAAAGCAAGCGATCAAAGCTTTCATCTTCAAATCTCATATAGAGGTTCAGCTGGCTGGGATCTGACAGAGATTCTGAAGATGTCGTTATCTGGTAGACCAAGCGGAGGCAGCTCCATTCCTCAGCCTGTAAGTCAGAACTTAGCAGCACAGCTTTCTCCCCCTGCTTGCCAAAGGAGGTATCCACGTAAATGTAATGACCTGGAAAGAGAAAGGAACACAGGAAAATGATCAATTTTTGGTTTGCAACCTGGAAAAATATGCAACTGCAGTCAAGTCTCTGGGCAGATAAACCTGCAGATATATTTTGTCAACCCACTGGAAGCTGCCTGAACACTGGATCACTGGCCTCTTTTGAAAAAATTGAAAGCACTGAGGCCATGTTACCAGATGACGACAACAGGCTGGAGCTGAGTGGTGCTGCCTCTTCAGAGGGTGGCATGTGGTCTCCGCTTTGCCGTAATTGCCATCACTCCCTCTTCACTCCTGACACTGTCTCTGCTTTTTATTCTTTTACACCAGGCCCATTTAGCACATTGCATTCATCTCCCTGGTCCCCATAGGCATATGTTTCTGCAGGCTGAGGGACATCGGAATCAGAAGAGCAGCATGACTGAAGTCAGCATAACTAGGTGGACTCAACCTTCTCCTTACATAGCTCTCCCCATTACCTAATGCTTCAATCTGCATTTAACTTGTACCATTATGTAAACTGAATTGATTTGGTTACCTAAGCCTGGATCTTGGGACCTAGGCAGAAAAAGTACATTGTAAGCTATTTTATTTTTTAAATTAGGAATAAGACTTCCTTCCCTTGACTCTTCCATGACCAAATTTCATAGTTCTGAGAACTAAATGAGGAAACACTTGCAAAACATGTAGCACAGGGCTGGGAAAGCACTGGACACTCTGAGACTAGCAATCATCCTTCCTTCTCCTCTATCCTCACTTCTCCTTTTGGATTCCCTCTTTCCTCCTTTCTCCTTCTCCTCCTCACTTCTGTCTTCCTCTTCCCGTTTCCCCATCCTTCTCCTCCTCCTTTCCTTTTCCTCTGTTCATTCTCCTTCCCTTCTCCCTCTACCCTCCTAATATTGACAAGTGTTTTCTGCTGACTGTACAGGATGTGAAAAACATTTCTATTAAAAAAGGTGGGGCATTGAAGCCAAGAACCTTAACTCAAGCCTTCCAAACTCACCTCTGGCCATCTGGTTTCCTATATCAATGATCCGATTGCCTGTGGGTCTTTGGGGACCTCCTGGGCCTTTCTGGCCTTGCAGATTCTCATGATTTCTCAGAGGGTCCCACATTCATGGCTGTCATTTAACCTGCTGTCTTTCATCCTGTGGCTTCCCCCTCCCTGTGTCTGCAGTTCAGTCTCCCTAACCCTAAACTCTTACTAGAAAGGATCTGAAAAGCCTCTTTGTTTTGCTTGATGTTCTTAGCCTGTCCTCCCACGCTTGTTGTCTCAAATGCCCATCCCAGCCTGGATCCTTATCTCTGTGGCGAGTACTGACAGGCCAACTGGAGCTCAGATGACGGCCATCCTCACATGAGGGACACAGTTAGGGCACTGTCTTCAGGGATCCTTGCTTGCCGACTGAAGGGTTTCAAGATCAAGATCTAACTCTTGCTGGCAATCTTCTTAACATAGCAACCACCCACTGGGTGCAGATAGCAATTGCTTCCAGATGCCAACCCAGGCACCCTTGTGGAGAAATCTGGCCCTTGCAGCGATTGCTGCCACCACCATACCTCCCACATATAGGCAACGCTCACTGCAACCCAGGCCCAACTACTGTTCTAAGTGCTTCACGCGCATTTCCGAGGTGAAAGGCTTGTTGGGTTTGACTATTCTAAGCCAGGGCTCTTGAGGCCAACCCTTTTTGGATAAAAGTGCCGCTTCTTGTGGCGTGAGGAATGTATTAGTGCCATCCTCTTTCCCCACTCTTTGCTACTGTCCCAAAAGAAGGGACTTCAAGCAGGCTGGATTGGGGGAGATCACATGAGTACCTCAAACCTTTTCCGAGGAAATAGAGAGTTGGGACATGGAGTATAAAAGAGGAAAAAAACAAATAAAGACCTTGCTATGTCCTATCAACATTCACATCAAATACCAACTTTGCTGCCATGGGAGGCTCAATTTTCCCTGGGCACTTCCCCAGCCTCCCCTTTTTTCTCCCTCCCCTTTTCCTTTCCCCACTCTAGAAAGGGCAATGCTCTTAAAGTTGAGCCCAGAGTCACCTGGAAATCTTGTTCAAATACAGATCTCCAGGCCCACCCCTTGAGTTTCCAAACCAGTAGGGCTGGGGTGATGCTGCATTTCTAACAGATTGCATTTCTTAGACATTCCAGGAGATGCTGATGCTACTGGTCTTTGAGAGTTGCTGACTTACAATGTATGACAGGTAAATAGGGTTCATTCTCCAGCCACCTCTCATCTACCAAAGAAAGTGCAGGCTCCTGTGGCACGTAAAGGACGGAGGCAACAGTTCTGCTGGAAGGTACAACGCAAATTTAAGTGAATGTGTGTTACAGCAGGTGCACAGAGTCCATCTGCCAGTGATTTTCTTGGCTTTTCAGTGAGTGCCATAAAAAATTCTCTTGATATTCTCTCACCTGATCAGATTTTGCTATAAGCGTATGCTAATGTTCTCTTGTCAAGAACCTTTGAGAGCACACACTATATAAAATGTACTATTTAAAATACCTAGATTTTATTCTGTGTGATGAAAGTTGGTGCTATTCATTGAGTGATTTTGACATCTTAGCCATAAATGTGAGTTATTTTAAAATATTGGAATTTTGTATTTAAATTAAAGATCTCATATTTGTTTTTAGGTCACGCCATGTGAATGTGCCTATTAGCTGCATTACAGTCCAAGCAAAGATGTATCTACCCAGCTGATTGGATGCAATGCACTCAGTAGAATGATGCATTTTCCTAGACCTAATCATTAGCCCAAGCGCCGCCCACCTCCACTATCACTGCCAACTTCAAGACTAATTTTCTAAATTAATCACTACATTTTCCAGGCCTGCTCTGGATACAGCCTTGGAACCCTTCTAAATATAGTGCTCCATGTAGCCACTGCCAATCAATCTGAGTTGGCACTTCAGTTGAAACTACTTGTTATCTCTGCTTGTGGCTTCAGTGTAGGGGTATATTTTGTTGTCATGTTATAGCTAAATTGAACTAGAAGGAACATGGCATGTTTTGAAGAAGTTTTAGAAAATATAGGATGAGGAAGATATTAATGTCAAGGATGTTGCCTTTCCCTGCCTTGTCACTAAGAAAATTGCTATTCTAGAATAAATGTTGAGTTCTTTTTACTTAAAAAGAATCATTTTACCACCGAGTGAATTAATGAAGTTTTCTTTGGGTGTAAAATGTTTTATTTATTCCATCTTAATCAGATTGATATTTGGAAGTTAACTTTAGACATAATTCACATTCCATAGAATTCACCCGTTTAATACAATTCAGAGGTTTTTAGCATATTCACAAAGTTGTGCACCATCACCACTATCTAATTCCAGAACATTTTCACCATAACCCCAAAAGGAAACCCTGTATCTATTAGCAGTCACCCCTCATTCTCCTGACCCCCAACCTCTGGAAACCACTGATCTACTTTCTGTTTGCCTGAACTTGCCTATTCTGGAAACTTTATATGAATAGAATTATATGTGTCCCTTTGTGACTAGCTTCTTTCACCCAGCATAATATTTTCAAGGTTCATCCATATTGTAGCATATATTAGAATTTCATTCTTTTTGGGGGATGATATTCTATTTTATGGATATACCACATTTGATTTATTCATTCATTAGTTGATGGACATTTGGATTGTCTCTACTTTTTGACTATTATGAATAATCCTGCCATGAGCATTTTTATGCAAGTGTTTTTGTATACAAAAATTTCAGTTCTCCTAGGTGTATACCTAGGAGTGGAATTGTTAGGCCACACGGAAATTCTATGTTTAACTTTTTGACGAACTGCCAAACTGCTTTCTCAAGTGGTTGCGTCATTTACATCTCCACCAGCAGTGTATGAGAGTTCCAACTTTTCCACATCCTCGCCAACACTTGTTATTGCCCATCTTTTTTTTAATTATAGTGACGCTAGTAGATGTGATCTCTGGTTATGCTTTGGATTTGCATTTCTTGAGTGACTAATTATGTAGAGCATCTTTCATGTGCTTATTGGCTATTAATGTACATCTACTTTGGAAAAATGTCTGTTGGAAATCCTTTGTCCATTTTAAAAATTGGGTTGTCTTTTTATTGTTGAGTTATAAGAGGTTTTATAAATTCTGGATAATAGATCTTATCAGATAGATAATTTGCAAATATTTTTTCCCATTCTGTGCTTTGTCTTTTCACTTTTTTTTTTTTTTTTTTTTTAATGGAGACAGAGTCTTGCTCTGCCGCCCAGGTTGGAATGCAGTGATGTGATCTCGGCTCACTGCAACCTCCACCGCCTGGGCTCAAGCAATTCTCCTACCTCAGCCTCCCAAGTAGCTGGGACTGCAGGTGTATGCTGTCATGCCCGGCTAATTTTTTTGTATTTTAGTGCAGATGGGGTTTCACCGTGTTGTCCAGGCTGGTCTTGAACTCCTGAACTCAAGCAATCCACCCGCCTTAGCCTCCCAAGTGCTAGGATTACAGGAGTGAGCCACCGCTCCCGGCCGTCTTTTCACCTTTTTTATGGTATCCTTTGAAATACAAAATTTTTAAATTTTGATGAAGTTTAATTTTCTGTTTTTAGTTTTTTTTCCTGCCTTTGGCATCATAGCTAACAAGCCATTCTCAAATTTAAGGTCATGAAGATTTACAGCTTGTTTTTTTCTCAGAGTTTTATTGTTTCACCTTTTACATTTAGATCTTTGATCTAATTTTTGCCCATTGAATTTTCTTGCCACCATTGTTAAAATAAACTGAGGATAGATGTGGGGTTTATTTCTGGACTTCTCAATTCATTTTTATTAATCTGTGTTTATTCTTATGCCAGTACCATAGAGTCCTCCTTACTGTAGCTGTGTAGTAACTTTTGAAATTGGGAAGTATGAGACCTCCAACCTCATACTCATTTTCAAGATCATTTTGACTATTCTGGGTCCCTTGTATTTCCATATATATTTAAAGATCAAAATGGGAATAATGTAGAACACCATAAAGTTCACTGTTTTAACAATATTCCTTCATTTTTCTTGAATACATGCTCCTGAATGTTGTAAGCTTTTGGTTAATGTCCAGAATTCTTAAAAAGTTGATTTTTGACCATTTCTTCTGCTGTTCTCATTGCTTTTATGGGGAGAGGATTCTCTGAGGTCCTTACTCCACCATTCTTGCTGACATGCTCCCTTTTCTCATCTTTTAAAACCAATAAGAATACAAAGCAATGCTTCAGAGATGTTAGAGTAAACAAAACAAAAGAGAAAAAGGAAAAGAAGGGCAGAAATCACAGGGGGATTGGGAGGTTGATTGTGATGCATCAGGCCAGGGATCTGGGGGAGATTTACCAAACACAGTGTTGGAGAAATGGCGTCAGGAGGAGAGGGAAGGATCCACTTCAAATATGGTTGCTTAGGCAATTGGAACGGGTTTACTAGACATTTATTAGAGATGATAAAATCTTTGTAAGGGGTCAGAAAAGGGCCATAAACTTCCAAATAGATTTTTTTAAAAAGTAAGTCAGCAATCAAAAACAATCATTAAGCCATCCTGCCAAAAAGTACAGACTCAACATGCCCTAGGGTCTGAACATGTCTCCTTGTCACATGCAAGCATCAGAAAACAACAGAAAAAGCTTTTTTGTTTAAGTGAAGTCAAGCCATAAATAACTGAGTCTTGAAGTCATGTTCAATTGCTGGACACATCTGCATGGCCAGAATTCAATGTATCGATAACTTCCAATAGCCATGGCACAGCATGATAGTTCTAAGTCCCACACCATCACTGTGGCAGCACGGTCAGGGCACAAATCACAGGGGGCTTCTTGGCACCCATGGAATTCTATTAGCTAATGAATGCCAAATGCTCCATCCTTCAGGTGTGATAATCGTGCTGGGGTGACTGTGTGGTACAATGGAACCTACTCAGGATTTGTAAATTATAACCTAGGTTTAAAACCTTATGACACACACACAGACTGAATCACTGGCTTCTTTATTTTCAAAATGGGAATAATAAAAGAAGAGAGCCACTTTACACATACATTCAATATGTGGAAACTCAATGTACTTCAGAAAAAACAAACCAACTAAAAACAACCCAACGACGAGTACTATGACACACACACACACGAAATATATTTTTCATATGAATAGCCACTAAATGGAATCTATTTCATCTAATGTTTAAATAAGTATATACTTCCATGCAGAAAGAAGAATTGGCCGTGTTGTTCATAAAAATGGCATAATACGTATAAAACCATGTGCACCGTACTCTGTAATTTAAGGAACTCTTAAGAGCAATTTTGACAATGTATAATTTTCACCTTGCTGACTTTAGACTGTAAAACTGAAGTGAGATATGACTTCATATCTATAGGGCTATTGTGAGAACCTGATAAAATGATATACAGTCATGCGTCACTAAATGATGAAGATAGGTTCTAAGAAATCATCATTAGGTGATTTTGTCATTATGCAGGTATTATAGAGTGTACTTCATGAACCTAGATGGAGAGTCTACTACACACGTAGGCTATATGGGACAACCCATTACCCCAGGCTACAAACCTGTAACAGTATGTTACTGTACTACATACTGTAGGTAACTGAAACACAATGGTAAGTACTTGTGTATCTAAACATACCTAAACATAGACAAGATATAGTAAAAATACAGCATAAAAGATAAGAAAGGGTACATCTGTATAGGGCACTAACTTGCAAGTGGTGTGGGTGAGTCAGTGCATCAGCAGGGAGGGAATGTGAAGGCCTAGGCTATTACTGTACACTGCTGTAGGCTTATAAACACTGTATACTTAGGCTATACTGAATTTATATGAAATATTTTTCTTCAATAATGAATTAACCTTCATTTACTATAACCTTTTTACTTTATAAATTTAAAAAAATTTTAACATTTGACTCTTGTGTAACAACTCTTAGCTTAAAACACAAACACATTGTACAGTACTGTATAAAATATCTTTCCTTATATCCTTATTATATGAATTTTTTTCTGATTTAAATATTTTAACATTTTTTTACTTTTCAAACTTTTTGTTAAAAACAAAGACACAAACATTCACATTAGCCTAGGGCCTATACAGGATCAGAATCATCACAGTGTCACTAGGCTATAGGGAATTTTCAGTTTTGTTATGTTATGGGACCACCATCATATATGCCCATCGTTGACCAAAACATCATTATGCAGTGCATGACTATATAAAGATGCTTTGTAAATGGTCATGTTAATTGCTAATTTCTGTTCTCATCATCAAAGGCAGGAGTTTTTTAGTTATTGCAGAGACAGAGAGAAATGAATATTGTCTTCTTACTTTTTTCCAATATAGATCAGAGAAGATATTTGTTCAAGTAGTAGACCAGTAGCACATTTTCAGTGCTGATATGAGAACAGGCCTCATTCATTTCACTTTAATTGGCCCTTTGCTGTTAAAATCTACAACTTTGTCCTTTTAGTGCTAGGCCCATCCTGGCTGCCCATGCTAAGCAGTCTCCCTCCTCACAGCTGAGCTCCTCTGGTTCTTACCCAAGGCTAATCATCATTTCAAGTGGAATCCAGCATATTTACTCCTGATGTGATTCTGACTGAAATCTTATGACCCAGGTCTGACAGCAATGCCTACATCTCTCTTTTGTTTAGAGCTTAGTGTCTTGCATGTCTAAGGCAAGGACACTGCTTCTTTTTGGCAGCTTCCTTCCCAGGGCTGAAGTCTAGTCCCTGAACTCAAGCAAGGATCTTCCCACTCAATTTTCTGAATGCCTTAACTGTTTGCCCCCCTGGATCATGTCCTGCTGTGGACACAGTATGGTGGAGTGGTTGAGTGTGGCTATCACATCAGGTTGATCTCAGTTCGAATCTTGGCCATGCCACTTAGAAACAATGTCACTTTGGGCAAGTTAATTATATTATCTGAAACTCACTTTCTTCACTGGTAAAGTGAGGATGTTAAAATACTGATTTTGTAGCCTTTTAAAAAGATTAAATAAGATAATGTAAGTACTTAGCACAGGGCCAAGTTCTTAATAAATGTTAGTGCTCCTATGTCCAGTTAGATGATCAGCATCCTCTTCTGATGGTTACCCCACCTTGTCATCTCATATTGTCCTTCCTTGATACCAATTGCTGTTGTTCCACCTGCGCTTGCGCTCTCTCTCTTTTTCTTTCTTTTTGGCAGAGTCTTGCTCTGTCACCCAGATGGGAGTGTAGTGGGGTACCCTCAGCTCACTGCAACTTCCACCTCCCAGGTTCAAGTGATTCTCCTGCCTCAGCCTCCCAAGTAGCTGGGATTACAGGCGTCCATCACTACACCTGGCTAATTTTTTTATTTTTAGTAGAGACGAGGTTTCACCATGTTGGCCAGGCTGGTCTCAAACTACTGACCTCAGGTGATCCACCCACCTCGGCCTCCCAAAGTGTTGGGATTACAGGCGTGAGCCACGACGCCCGGCCTGCCCTACCTTTCTGACACCAACTGCTGCCCCCTATGTGGAAGTTCTTCCAACTATCTGCAACTGGATCTGTTCTCCCTAGTGCGTGCTCTACTGCTGTGGGCATGTCTTTTTATGCTATGACAGTCGTCTCTGGGATCTACCAGATAATCAAAGCAGCCTGGACAATAATACATGCAAAGCATCCAGCAAACATTCATAAAGTTTCTGCAAAGAACAGATTTCTATCGTGGAGAGAGGATGCCTCTGTGGAACTGCATCCTCCATTATGTATAAGCCATCAGCTTACAGTCTGAAGGAGCGTTATTTTCTTTATACATCAGAGACTTTCAAAAAAGTGAAAAAGTCAAATTTCTCAATATGTATAGAAAATACAATGGGTACGGGGTTCTCAGTTGATTGTGTTATTAGAAAATAAATAATATAGCACTCCTTAAATGTAAAACAATTTTTTAATCTTTGGGACTATTAATATCCCAGTTTTTTCTCAATCAGATTAACAATGATTTATAAATCTACTGATTACTTCTGGCAGAGAATGTTCTGATCTGAAACTATGTAAGAAAAAATCACAAATATTTATGACTCACATAAAGTATTCTCATCTTGTTTGAAGTTTCCAATTTTACTATTATTCTGTGTTGTTTAATAAATCACTATATAAATCATAATTTTAATAAAATGAAGATGAACATAACTTTTAAGACCAGCTCAAGTCATCTGGTAAGAAACAAAGATTCAAAAACAAGTAACATTTGTTGTACTCTGGGTACTAGATTCTTCACACATGTTCTTCTCTCTTAAACCTGTCAAATGATCCTATGATGTAGAAATTGCCACTTTACAAATAAGGAAACAGAGGCTGACAAAAATTAATTCACCAGTTCAAGGAAACAGCTAGGAAACCAAGCTGAGGCACAAAGTCCATGCCTTTTCCTCTGCACCAGGCTGTCTCCAAATATTTCCTTTTCTGTCTCCTTTATAAATTTATCTTTTCATAATATCATTTTCTTACAGCAGGAAAACAACCTTTTCTTCCTTTTCCTTATACTGGGATCCTGAAGGTGTGGATAAATCTATATGGACTTTCATTTGGGCTTCTCTACAAATATTATTTCTACTGATAACACAATAATCTGATTAATTTTTCTACCACAGTGCCTCAAATCTAGGAGACTTTTAAACATGTCAAGATTTCTAAAATTAGGGAATATTTTATAATTAATCTATAGTAGTGCACCTCCCCGCTCCTTAAAAGGATGTTAGCAAATCTATGGTGAACTTAGAATCAAGGAATACAAAATAAGATTATTTGCACCTGCACTTTGGTTACTGATTGCTGTCAGAGACCCCACAGGCTTGGGCTCAGAGAACGCTATCAAATATTACTGGTAAATCCTGCCAAAGGGTGTGAAGTGGGGCAACATGAAGATAAAGGGTTACAGAGTCACCCTGCAGAAGGGTAGCACTGGAGGTCCAGAGACCTCTAGTTATCAGCTTGTAGGAGGCACAGTCCACAGTTTCAGTCCAATGTCTTAATAAGTATTTACTAACTTGGAATGTGTACATCTTATGAACAATCCATTTCCATAAAGTATATGGGCCCCCAGTTGCCAGAAAACAGGGTACTTCATATCATTTAATATAAACAAGTCCATCAAGCTTCCAAATCTTCCTGCTGGATTAGAAAGGGCTTCCACATGGAGTTTTGCAAGGCATGTCTTTTCAGTGCATGTTTTTTATGGGGATGGCTTCTCTTCTCCCCTCTCCTTGCCATGTGAAGCCCCTAATGTGACATAGATTCAAGAAACTTTTCATTCTCATTCAATGAAAGTACATGAAACTCCTGGCTTGTGGTTAGTTTCCATGGATAAGAGGATGAATGAGACTCAGGAGGTACAAGCTTCCATCTAAATCTCCCCAGAAGCCAGCATACTAAGGATGGTTGATTTGCAATGCAACTTTACAGGCAGGTCCCACTTCTGAAGTGTGGTGGGCAAAATGATCTATAATTGAAAAGGAAAAACTAGATACTGTCATCTTATTTTGGTCCCAAGTGGTAAGAAACCCCACCCAGAATGAAACCTTCTCTAGACCAGCAAAGAGGCTCTTGCACTGGGGAAATACAGCTTTGCTTAAGGAAAAAGGAAAGCCTGCATTTATAGAGCAGCACAAAATTACCACGTATAAACTTCCAAGCTATCCCAACACACAGGATCATGGGTGGGGTAAGTCCTTTCTTCCTGATGTGGAAATTGAATTTTCGGTGTTCTCAGTATTCCTTGTCAATATCATTTGCCTCAGGAAATTCATTACGCATCTGTCATTATTATACAATGCTTATCTCCAAAACGAAATATTTCATCCTTTTCAAATTCATTTATAAGAAAAAATTTGCTCCTCTCACAAATAAAGGCCAAGCTTGGCCGACAACTGCAGAACCTCCAGAGAACCTTAATATGGTGAAGCTGGATGAAACCTTGATGTCTAATAAAGGGATCTTGATGCCAAGGAAGATTTTTTTTTCTCTAGTGCCACTTAGGATGGAAATGGAAGAAAACAGTGAGGCCCAGGGAGACGCCCTGAATAGAGTGTCACTATTGATTAGCAGTATCTGTCTGGTCCTGGGAGAAGACCACATGGGGCAGATCATGTCCGACTTCTTTCTTCCAAGTTGACTCAGAAACTCCTCCCACATCTGGGGTGTTTGGCTTTTGGGGAGTGAGGAGAATTTCTACAGGAAGGTTGTGACATTTTTCACCTTATTTATAAAATCGCATGGCAGCAGCATCAACATCATGATCTTGAAATGCTCTTTTCCTCTGGATTCCTTGTTCCCCGCCTTTAATAGTTTTGCCCCAACCTTCTACCCGCTACTCCTCTATCTTCTCCATGGTATTCTCTACCTTTGTTAGTCTCTTACTTGTTAGTATTCACTGGGTCTATGTCTAGCTTCTCTACTGTGATGACTCTTCCTCACCATAGCAGTAACTGCTAATTGCCTACCTAATATCCATTCTCTCCTGCTGCTTCATAACAGAACTCCAGTTTGATTGGGGTTGGCAATGTGCCCCAGCCAAGAGAATGACATTGCTGTACCGCCTTTGCATTTGGGGTGGCCAGTGACTAAGTTCTAGATGGAGAAAGTTGTTGAATGGGGCTTTCAAGAAAGCTCCTCAAAGATGGGGCTGACTCAGCTAGTAGGTTTCTTTTGTCCTCTCCCTTCCTCCCTCTTTCTGTCTGAAGTGTGCATGCAATGGGCTTGAGTTGCAATGGATACCTTAAGAACAGGAGGTGACTAGGGTGAACAATTCATCTTAGTTAGCCTGGGCCTTTCTTAGTTTTAACATTTAAAGTCCCAGTCTGGTGCGGTGGCTCATACCTGTAATCCCAGCACTTTGGGAGCCGAGGTGGGAGAATCATTTGGGCCTAAGAGTTCAGGACCAGCCTGAGCAACATGGCAAAACCCTGTCTCTACAGAAAATAGAAAAATTAGCCAGGCATGGCACCTGTGGTCCCAGCTACTCAGCAGGCCGAGGTGGGAGAATCACGTGAGCCTGGGGTGTTCGAAGCTGCAGAAAGCTGTGACTGCGCCAGTGCAGTCCAGCCCAGGAAACAGAGCAAGACTGTGTCTCAAAAACAAAAAACAAACAAACAAAAAACCTTAAATTAAATTTTAAGTCCTATGTCCTGGGAACAGGACATGTTTTCTGGGGAAACTGACAGCATTGTTCATCCTAGCAGGCAACCCTGAAAATGGACATTATTACTGTGAGTGGGATATAAAAATAGCAGGAGCTGGGTTCCTGATCATATTGTTGAGTCTTCTAACCAGTCCAGAGTTCCTATTTCTGCACTTTTCACTAGGAAAGAAAAAGAACAAATCCCAATTTAAACCATTATTAATTCATTTTTTTCTGCTATAGGCATCCAAATTATTTAACTGACTGACTTCTCCTATGCCTTCCAGCTTTGTTTATGCAGAGGTAATTTCTAAGTCTCTCACTCTGGCCTGATCCCCTATCACTTCCAGACTCATGTATCTTTCCACTGGGCATCTCCACATGGACATGCCACAGGCACTTAAACTAATTCTCTTTCTCCCAAACCCTACTCTTCCAAATCTGAGTGAATGGAACCCCCAGCTATCTAGTGATCAATCAAGAAATCTTAGTGTCTTCATTGATGCCTCCATCTCCATCCTCCAAATTTCTATCAATCTTGATAACTGAATTTTGAAAATTTCTCTCAAAGTCAACCATTCCTTCAAGTTCCCTCCACTGATACAGTTTACAAAAACTATCTTTTGTCTGGATTATTCCAATGCCCTTCTGATAGGTATATCTGCTTCAGTCTTGCCCCACTCTAATCTAATCTCCACACTGCAGCCAGAGTGCTATTTCTATTATGCCAACCTGATTACATTATTTCCCAGCCTAAAACACCTGAAGGGGATCCCCATTGTCCTCAATTCATACCGCCTTGGTGTTCTGGCTCGCATATTTAACCACACCCTTTTTTGCAGCCTACATGGCAGCTATAGAATTTCTTTTAGTTCCTTTAAGCTAAGGTGCCAGACTCTTTATTGTTTCAGCCCTTCCCACATGCTGTTTCCTTTATCTAGGATACTCTCTTTCATATCCCTTCCCTCATACATTCCATGCCACTACTGCTCACTTCCTTCTTACTTCATTATGGTCTTACCTCTATACTTCATTATGGTCTTAGCTTAACATATCTATCATGTAAAATTGTGCAGTGTGCAACCTATACAACTGTACATGGTGGACCTGTTTAGATACTGCTTTTTCCAGGCAGCCTTTGCTACTCTCTACCTCCAAACATGGTTAGATGTCTTTTTTTTTTTAAGTCTTCTTTTAGTATCAGCATTATAACTTTAATTTTTATTTGTCTGACTACTTGTCCATATTCCTCTTTAGGATTTTAAGCATATAGGGGTACCCACCATATCTGCCTGTCTCCTAGTAGGTGCTTTCTATATTTTTAAATAAATGGGTAAACTTCTTTCTGATGGTAGGCTTGTTTTATCATGTTTGTATACAAAGCTACATCAAAACTCTCTTCTATTATGGAGATCTCCTATTAGGTTTGAATTTCATGCCAATTACTCAATTTGCTGTTATCCAAGGAAATATAATATTTAATGAGATATACCTCTACACATATACCTTATATTTTCTGAAACACAAATTCTCACTATGTCAGGATACAGAAAGGATTGTCGAAATGCACAATTCTCTGCCTTTCTGGAATGCAGAGTTTGTGGGAAGCATTGAGAAAATGTTTCAGTGTGTGACATTTCTAGATTAAAGAGAGCTATAGTTTTATCAGCCTCAAATTTTGAGGAGTCCCAAAGTGCAGAGATCAGCAATACATGGAGAAGTGATGAGGTCAGCATTGCTTAGCCGTCTTGAATGCCATTTTGGTTCTCCCTGACAACAGGGAAATTATCCTCATATCATAGCTAACACTGCAAAAGTAGTCTTAAAAGATTACAAAGCATTAAGCCTGGCAAAAGCAAAACAAATGCCAGGAGGCAATCTCCAGTGTAAACAATCTGCCAACATTTGAAACCACAACCACAGATGTTTGTTCCACCCTTTGTCATAGGGTCTGGGAAGGGTGTAGCTTTAAGCCCTGCCGGCCCAAGTGGCAGTTTTAGAAGAGAAGTTTACCTTAGCAACCACCAACAGAAAACCAAGTGATGAACCCACAATGAAAGGTCACATAATATTTGGAAAGGGAGCTTCACTTTATATGGTATTTAACAAAGGATGAAAACATAAGAAAAGGCTGCATTACCTGATACATAGTGTTTGTTCTACCAGAGATCAGCTCTCCGAACATATTTTCCACTACATCATTTGTGAGGTAGGGAAGATATTCCTTCTAAACATAGAAATGTCCCTGTATTTAGGCCGGGCACGGTGGCTCATATCTGTAATCCCAGCACTTTGGGAAGCCGAGGCGGGTGGATCACTTGAGGTCAGGAGTTCGAAACCAGCCTGACCAACATGGTGAAAACCCATCTCTACTAAAAATACAAAAAAAAAAAAAAAATTAACTGGGCGTGGTGGTGGGTGCCTGTAATCCCAGCTACTTGGGAGGCTGAGGCAGGGGAACCCAGGAGGTGGAGGTTTCAGTAACCTGAGATCATACCACTGCCATTCCAGCCTGGGCAACAGAGGAAGGCTTTATCTTTAAAAAAAAAAAAAAAAAAAAAACCAAACCAAAAATAAATAAAAACCTGTCCCTGTATTTAAAATACATGTGGATGGTGATGACATCAGAAGACAATAAGTAACTGAATTCATCCTACAAGTTCCCCAGGTGTACCTGGTATGAAAAAGGTATTCTCCTTCCATAAAATATGTGTCCATTCACAAGACAAGAGATGCTAACTATCTTACCAGCTTTGCTAAGAACACTGCCATCAGCATGGCTGAATATTTTTTCTCATATATTGTGCAAGGCAATTCTGTCAAACAAAAGAGTTATATATCTTTCAGCTTCATTTAAGCAAGAAGAAAATAGGAGTTCCTATGAAAATTTCACTATAGTACAAATAAATATATATATACACACACACACACACACACACATATATACATATGTGTATATGTATTGGTACACATATATATTGGCTTTGATTTGGACTTTCACATTTCAAGTTCTGCATTTTATGTCTACTATAAAGGATAAAAGTAAGTAGGAACAAGAATATTCCATTGAAAAAGAAAACGTAGCAGTGGAGGTAAACACATTTCATTTCATTACATTATAGAGAAGATATGACTTACCATGGTGGGAGCATAATATTAGAAATAAGAGTTCAAATGAAGGTAAACCTCATGATATCTGGAAAATGAGCAATCTGATCTAGATTCATGAATATAAAACATTTTTTTTCTCCAAACATAACTGAATACAGAAATTCATCTAGTAGGAGAGCAAAGAAGAATGGCTCTGATCACCAGGTAGGCCAAATAGTCTTATATAGCCATTTGTTGTCCAGGGCAATTTTGCTTATTAAGTCTGTTTCCTCCCAGTTAACCTTCCTTCCACGAGCCCCTGAAGCTTGATGTCTGAACTCAGGGATGGTTTGGAAACCCCTGCTTAGGCAGTCTTGGGTCTTCTCAAATACTGCAGTCTAATACCACGTCCTGCCTGCTCTAAACCTGACTCCTGCTCCTTCCATCTGTTTTCCCCAGTTTGCAAATCTGGCTTGTGTATTCACTCTCTACATGTCTATGTAAGTAACCACATTCGCACTGGCTGAGAAGTCGTCATTTGCAAAATAGTCCTTATTGAATTCAAGAGCCAACATGCTCTATGCTCCTTCTAATCCAGCTGTTCTCAACCTTGGCTGCACATGGAATCACTGAGGGAGGCCTTGGTCTGAAATAAAGCCTACACACCTCCCCAGGTGATTCTAATAGTCAAGCCAGGTTTGAGAAGCACTCTTCTTATCTGCTTACTCTCCTCCTCCTGTTCTAACACAGCTGGACCTCAGCCAGACCATACATTCAGTGATGGCAGGTTTGTGTCTATTTTACTCAGCTCTTTACCTTTAATGCTGGTTAACTTAATAGGTGTTAAATACATGCCAAATGAATTAAGCAGTCTACACTGCCAGTCATTTACCTGAGGTAAAGATGTTTCAAAATAAAGGCAATAAATTTGAGTCCAAGAACAATAAACACTGAAAATGAAGTCCCCGTTAATATATTTTAGAAATCCTCCTTAAATTAGAAAGATAAATGTATGACTATGTGCCTAAGGCTTATGAGAAATAAATCACAGTAAAGTTGGGAGAAAACAAGACAGTAGGTTTCAGTAAGTTGGTTGCCATGGAGACTAGGGTTTTGATGGCAATAACACTGATAGCAACTGTGTTCATTCCTGACCAATTTAGAGCACTTAACTATTCACAAAGCACTGGGGCATAATTAAGCCTCAGAGCAACCCCATGATACAGTTGGACAGTTATCATCCTTCATTTCCCAAATCAGGAAGGCCTGGCTCAGAGAGTATCTGCTGCCTAACGAGCAGCCAGATTCCGGATCCCACTTGGATTGCCAAATTAAGCAATTAAAAATACGTAAATATGTTCCAAATATCACTGGGGACATACTTATACTGAAAAAATTATTTGATTTTTATCTTAAATTCAAATGTAAAAAGGCATCCTGCAACCTCAGGTTCCAGGCCAGTTTTTTTTCTGTGAAAAGAGTATTTTAGATTCGAAAGTCACGGTGGACCCTCTTGGATTAAATGGGCTGCACTGTGGCTCCTGCCTTCTCTCCTGACTCTGAGATTAGGCCTTCCTGAAGGCTTGCACATGTCCAGCTCTTGGCCTGTGACTTACTCCAGCACAGCAGTGGGCTGAGCCAAGCGAGAAAAGAGGGTGGCAAAAACCACACAAATGATGTCTCTCAGTGTTCCAGGGCCAACTCTCCATGTGGACTCTGTGGGTTTTTTTTATTTTTAGTAAGTAATACAGAATGATACATAATTCAAAGATATAAGAAACTGAAGCCAAGCCTCCCTCTTACCCTCAGTTTCTGGGACACCCTTCCAGAGATACTTTATTCATATACAAACACAAACATATCTTTAGATATAGCCTTTTAATTTTTCTACAAACAGTTAACATACTATATATCATTCTGTGCCATGCTTTTCTTCACTGAATATATCTTGGAGATGGTTATATTATCTATCTGTTTCTCTAAAGCTTCCTCATGTCTTTAACTGCTGCATAGCATAGCTTTCCATTGTATAAATGTACCATAATTTAATTAATTGGTGCCCTTGTGATGAATAATTTTCCAATCTTTAGCTATTAAAAGCAATGTGGTGATAAATCTTCTTGTATTTAAGACTAAGTGTGGATTTCTGAGTATAGCCGTGGAAGAAGACCCTTGAAAGGGAACTGCTGAGTTAAGGGAAATATGCATTTATATTTTGGTTAAATATTGCTACACTTTCATTCCTAAAGTTGTGCCAATTTATGTTGGTAGACAATGTATTAGAGCATTTTTCCCATCATCATAAATACAGCGTATGTTACTAAACTTTTTGATATTTAAACAATTTGATAGATAAAAAATGGTATCCCACTGCCATTGTAATTTGAGTTTCTCTCATTATGAGTTAAGTTGAACTTTTTTTTTTTTTTTTTTTTTGAGACAGAGTCTTGCTCTGTCACCCAGGCTGGATTGCAGTGGTGTAATCATGAGTCACTGCAGCCGTGAACTCCTGGGTTCAAGTGATCCTCCCACCTCAGTAGCTTCCAAGTAGCTGGAGCTGCAGGCGTGAGCCACCACACCAGGTCAATTTTTAAATTTTTTGTAGAGATAGGGTCTCACTGTGTTGCCAAAGCTGGTCTTGAACTCCTGGTCTCAGGTGATCCTCCTGCCTCAGTCTCTCAAAGTGTTGGGATTACAGGTGTGAGCCACCATGCCCAGATGACATCTTTTTGTATGTTTAAAAGCCACTGATATTTGTGTGTGTGTGTGTGTGTGACATCCTTGGCCTATTTTTTTAATTGGGTCGTTGGGCTTTTATTACTGATTTACAGAAATTCTTTATGTATTAAGAAAATTAACTGGATATCTGTCATTCATGTTGTCATGTTCCCCCAGTTCATTTGTCTTTTGATTTATAATCATTTCAATGCAGAACTTAATGAGGTTTGAAAACACCTTCTATTTACATGAGTATGAGACATGTATCTAGGTTAAAAAAAGGATTATTTTCAACAGCACACAAGATTATCTCCACAACTATAACAGCTACCATTTGCAGGAGGACTTATTATGAGTCAAGTCATGTGCTAATCACTAAATACTCATCTATTTAAGTAAGCACTGCAGTCCTACGAGAAATGCACAATTGAGTCATTGTACCAATGGTTCCTAAGATTTATTTGAACCTAAAGCTAGTCTGAAATACAATTACTAACCCATATGGAGTTTGTTTTTGGTGTATTCCCAACTTTTCTATCCAGCTTCTCTCCTCACCACAGCATTTCTTCACTCTTTTCTCTTCCCTTTCCACCCAGAGTTCCCACTTCCCCTCCCCTCATACCTTGTATACATTCTGAGGAAGAGCCTATTTATAACTCCCTAGATTTTCCTGCCAGCTCTCAGCCAGTCCCTACTAGAGTGCACACTGAACAGTGCCCCCAAACTTGTAGAGCACGAAAGCAATTTTTAAGATGCAAAAAAGTCAAACATGCATAAAATTAGAGCTATGATAATTCATTGATATGATAAAGGGCAGGGGATTATTTACAGAAATGGATGACCTATGAAGCTTCATATTCTGAATGCACATGTCCAGCCCTGTCTAGACTGTGAAGAGCATTGGAAAGCCCCTCTGGAATTTGAAGCATTGTGAATTCTAGAGAACCCAGGATTTGGAGTCAGAAGATGCTGTCCTGATTTACCCTCTCTGTTAACCATGAGCCCTGGGGTAATAGTATAGCTGATAGAAAGAGCCTGGATTTTAGAATCAAGTAGCTCTTACTTAGAATAACAACTCAGCCAATCAGTGCATGATTTCAGGAAATGTCATCAACCTTCTCCAAGCCTTAGTTTCTCAGGTGTAAATGGAGATAATATGAATCTCACAGAGACGTTTGTGAAAATTTAATAATATCATACATAGAAAGTGCCCAGCACAATTCCTGGTGTAGTGTACATTCTCAGTAAAGCATGGTCTCAGATTTTACATCTGTCAAATCATTGTAATACTATGCTATCAAAAATTTTATATTTAAGTTGTAAATAGCAGTTTCCTCAAATTCTATCATTCATATACCACTTTTGGGGTTTTGCCATATCTGTGCACCAATGGTACTAATGTTACTTAATGTTTTTGTTTAACTGTACTCATCTTTGAAAACTATAGCATTTATTTTAATTGGTTTCATGAAAATTAGCATATTATCCATGAACTTGGGAGTTGTTGTACTGGTGAATCTAATATGTTTAAAAAATACATAATTATTAGAATAGAAAACTATGGCTACGTGCCCCCTGAAATAATCTCATGAACCACCATTGTATGCTTACTACACCTTAGAAAACACTCATTTACGTGAAAGTTTGTTATTATTATATTTTCAACCTTTCATTTTCAGGACTTGGAAGCTAAGGCCCAGAAAGGAGGAGAAACTTGATCAAAGTCAATCAGACAATGCAGAATCGAGAAAAGTACCTGGACCTCTATGCCAGTGCTTCTACCAGCCAGCCTCCTAAAATACCTCTAGTTGAAGCCAAAGTTAGAATCCTTCTGTGAAACTACAGGATTAAAATGATGATTTTCTGAAGCACCCTTGTTTTTCTCCCATTGTTCTTACCTTTCTTCACCTAGGAGACCTAAAAGGCAGGCATTTCTTCCCAGAACATGTCAATACTGCATACCTGAGATGGCCCAGCTATAAGCCTTTCTTGGTTTAACTGTAGGAGCCCAGGGGTAAATGGAACGGAACCAAGGAAGGCACAGAGATTGGGGTTGTCAACATCATATCCTGTTTGGAGACTTCTGGAAAAGTCGTCTGATCTTGTTTTACTCTCCAAACACTCTCAAGTGTATCAAGCCTTCTGGATGTTTCCACCCATTGCTTCCAAAAATTTAGATATGTTTAAATTCGATGCCTTTAAAATCAAGAAATTCCTAAATACTCCCTAACTGAGAAATAATAAAATTTAAAAGTACATAATAGAGAGCAGTTTGGGGACCTACAGAAGCAGCAACAGTGCAGGCAGCTCTGCAATGAGTCCTCTTGCCTTTGTTTCTAAGTCTCAACCTCAAAAACCAACTAAAGGTTGAAGATGTTGCAGTAGATGCATATTGTCTGTGACTTCTTATTACCCATCCCCCGACATTTCTGGTTAACAGTACTCTGCTTTTTCTTTGGAAAATCTGCCCTTCCTTATTTTCAGTCCAAATGATTTGAATGGGGCTGACTCTGACCCTTAACCCCCTTTCCAGGGATGGTTACATGACCCAGACTTGAGCAATCAGATCATCCAAACCCTTTGCCATAGTGATTGGTCCAGGGATACGTGCATGAGCCAACTCAGGTAAATGAGGCTCAATTATGAGAATTTTGTTAGCGCAATTGGGAAAAAGAAGTTTTCTTTCCATGAGAACTATCAGCTAGAAGAATGTTGGATGCTTCCATCTGCTGGAGTCCATGAGGAAGGTCCCATGAAAATGAAGCCAGCACAACAACGCAGAGCTAAGACATACAAAGAGATGGAGATTAAATTGAATGGCACTTTTAAGCCCCTACATGCCCTTGAAGCCAGATATCCCTGAACTTTTAATTTATATTAGTTGATAAAGTCCTTCTTTAGCTTAAGACAATTTGAATTAGAGTATATTTCACTTGGGAGCCAAAAGAGCTCTGTCAATGCAAAAGTCTGAGTGAATGCGTGATGTGCTGGTTTCAACCACAAGGGAACAGGGAAAGGGAAAGAAAGAGGCAGAGGTTGTGAACAGGACAGTAGAAGGTGCTCAGGAGACAAGTTTCTGGACTCAAGTTTGTCCCTACTGTGTGACCTTGAATAGTGAGTTAACAGCTCCAAGCCTCAGTTTCCCCATCTGGAAAAAAATTAGTGGACAATCAGTAGTTCTCAGACAGAACTCTAGCAACGAGAGGATAATGGGGATTGAGAGTCCCAGACTTGCATTCCAAGGGACTGGCTCTCCTCTTATCTATATCATATGCCAGGCTTTCTTGTAAGGTTTTGTTTCAAGAATGGGTCTCACTGTTAAAATGGATTAGCTGACCACTTCAGTTCTATTTATGTTAAAGTCTAAATTGAATCAAGGCTCAGCTGGGGCCCAGTAAGAATGTAGTGCCTGGTTAATAATATTTTCTACTCTGATAGGAGTTGGCCAGAAGCCAAGGTCAAGAACTCAATCCCTGGAGGATTTGCTTTCTGCAGACATAAAAAATTGTTAATGACTATGATCTGCATCCCCGTCTTGAGAACTGTCTTAGAGATGTGGGTCACTGATCACAGAAGGGGCTGGGAAAAGGAATGTGGATGATTCCAAATAGTCACTAGCTCTGCCTTAAATGCCAATACAAACACCACTGCCAATGCTCAAGGCAGGCAACCTCTTCATAGCTAGAATACAGAGGGTGGTGTGCCTGGAGGCTTTTGCTTCTTCTCAAGACAGTGTAGAAAAAGCTGAGAAAACAAAGAGCACTTGTTTCACAATTAACTGCACAACAGCTGATGTATATCCACAGTACTCTAAATTAATACGGATTTGCTTTTCTTTATAAAGACCACATACACATTGTAGTGGAAATCAGATGGGAGGATAATTTTTATGAAAGCATATAGCAGTATCTTTATAAAAACATAACTTATGATTACATTAAAATATATTAACTTCAGGGCAAGTTCTGACACTATACAAATTTAAAGTATTTCAAATTTTTAAAAAGTGTATCTTAACAAATAAATTTTAGCACCAATTGCCAGAATGTGTTGTCCACCACTATAGTCAAAACAATTTTCTTTTCTTTATTTCAACTAAAAAATTGTGAATGGGACTAAAGTCTTTATGCAAATATATACTCCAATAATAATATTGATCTTGCCAACAGTAGCTGAATATTTAATTAACTTTAACAAACATGTTGAAAGATAATAAACTAAAAATAAAAAACTATTTTTTCCTTAAAGTCTCTGTATAACTAGGTGATTTCTCATTAGAAAGCTATTTTTTCAAAAGTATATATAACATAGGTAATTTATATTAATAAAAAAAAAGTTGAAATTTCTTGAGGTGTAATTTATCTTGTTGATTAACTTCTGATCTCTATCATTTTGCTTACATGTGCCATAGATACACAAAAGCTAGATGGGGGGCAGGGTGATCAATCTTAGGAGAGGGCGATAGTTAAGTCAGACTAGGCAGAGTCAAGACAAGAGGGAGGCAAAGGGTTAGTTGAGGGCAAGTTATGAATGCCTCAGAACACATCTCAGGATTTGGAAACAAGCAGTGGTCTGGTCAAATCCAAACTGAGAAACACAGATGGCTTCAGGATTAGACAAAGTCAGGAGGGCGAGACTAAGCTAGGCAGGGGTATATGTTGACACTGGGAAAAAAGATTCGGTTTTACCAGATGACAAGGAGTTTCAGACAGCACCTTGGATAGCTCCCTGGGCAAGAGGTACTTTGACAAAACTAAGACCCTAAGAAGTAAAGAATCTTTTCTTCTAAGCTCCAGACTTCCCAGTTGGCACCACCCCTTGATGGAATGAACTTGGTCCCAGGAGCCTAGGGTAACAAGTTACAAGCATTCACTGGAGGACTTAAAACTCTAGGGACAGTGTCTATGCCCCATGTTAAAAGGCTCTTTGTTGATGGTAATACTGAGGGGAAGAGTTATTGTCCTCCCAAACTTCAGACAATTTGTTTTCCAAATGCCTTATCGCACCTAATTTGGGAACAGAAGATTATCCTAGGACTAGCATTGCTGTGAATGACAAGGGGCCCTGTAGTGTAGCTTTAATGTGTTAATGTTTACCCTTGATTTCTTGTTGTCCATTTTGGGTACTTACATTTACAGATAAAAGGAAATGTGATATAGTAAATTATGTATCTGTTAGATGTAAGAAAATTCTATATTAAAACAAGTTTAATTTTCCCCATCACTGCAATTTCAGATATAGTAAAGATCATGATTAAAAAAAAAAAAATCCCTGGGTTTGACATTCATTCAGGACTCTCTTGCCAGACTTTTCCCCTTTCTGGCCAAGTACTGTTACCAGTGGAGAAAAGTTGCCTTCAGCTGACTCCTCACTAGTAGAGCCTAACAATTCAAGTTCAAAGACATATCATTTATCTCAACATCCTTTGGTTGTACTTGCCTTATGGTTTCAGTGGATCATAATAATGGGGAAGCCAAGCCCATTCCAAATGGTTTATTCACTGAATTGAAAACACAACATTTAGATTATTAATCAAGTTAATAAAAGATTTGTATAAAATTAACCTAGGAAAGGAATCAGGCAGAGGGAGAAAAATAAAGACATTGTAACTGGAGTAAAGCTTAGGCAGGGGGTGAGGTGAGAACATAGAACCACTGGGGATACCTATCTAGTGTGTGATTGTGACTATATGGAGCCCATGGCATGATGATGTGGAACCAGCTCTGAGTTCATTCATTCTGCAATATTTGTTGCGCATCTACTTTATTTCAAGTACTGTTCTAGTCCCTGGAGATAGAGCTGTAAACAAAACAGATTTTCATCGCATTAGTTATTCCTTTCTGGCAATCTTAAGTCAGGTCACCTTGAGTGAGAGCTGTCTGGGTGACAGTTCTTCAGAGGCTATGGCCAAGATACAACATTAGGAGGTAGCTAAATAGGAAGTCAGACCTGCAAGTGAATACATGAAAGACCTGAGTGAGAGATTTCAGGGTTATGAGTCTCCCATCTGACAGAGGCCTCACAGTATATACTTTGAGAAGTGCCAGGTGAGCAGAAGAAGATTCCAGCATATTTTGATGCCAGGGAGGAGTTGATACATTAGAAAACATGTAGGTGATACTTAGTTGGGTTTCTTTGTATGGCTTGAGATCACAAAATATTAACATTGGAAAAGACTCAAGAAGTCATTGAGGCCAACTCACTCCCTCTCTCAATTATTCTTAAGTCTCTTAGCTAATTAGCGGTAAAGCCAGGGCATGCTCATCTTTACTGAAATGGAAGCAAGATGTTTCTCTGTGTCCCTCTCACATTTAATTGCGTCTGGCTAAAGAATCTCCTTGATAATAGCAAATTGAACCCACATTAATAGACATAAACTTAAAGTACTACAGGGCATTCATTTTTGATTTTTCCTTAGGCACTTGATAGGCTGGGCTTTGGCTTGGGATAAAAGGTATTTAAAAGAAAGAAAGAAATCATGCATAAGCATGCAAAGAGGAACACAGCCAAGGGAATGGAATGCAATGCCTGACCTGGAGCTCTCTGGCTTCTTTCAGTGAGAAGTGCCATCCTTGTCTTCAGTTACAACTCCCTTCTGGCATGTGACTTACTGCTTTTATACAGAATAGACTGTCATAAGTGGTGGATTGAACAGGACTTGGTTTGGCTTAGGAGACATATTATATCCATGCAAAAAAAATTTTCACCGAACTATGAATTCCTTAATTGCTTTAGCTATAGAATGAGCAACACTTTTTTTAAAAAAAGCAACTGATACATGAACTATTTTCCAAAACTCTAGTACAAAACAAATATAACTTTAAAAAATGAAAATGAGAGAATCCCATAGATATGCACTTTAAAATAAAATACTGATTACAGTACTGCTAAACATCAGTGGTACAATATAAAGAGAGAAGGAAGGGCAACAGTGGACAAACCACCCACTCATATCTGAAAATGAGACAATAACAGCCACAGCTCCCTTCCACGTGGATTCTGATTTTACTTACAAAATAAAATGTCCTATGATTCCTTTTTGTTTTTTTCATCTTTAGCAGGAGATTCTAGGAGCTAAACATGCTTTGAAATTTTATGGATGATAGGTAGTGTCTTCTAGAATAGATCCATTGCATCTAAATTTTTTTTTTTTTTTTTTTTTTTACATTTTCAACATTGCTTTTGGACAATGTAGTGGGGGAGAGGCATTTATTAGAAAGTTCTGACTTGCAGGTGGCATTGTATTATGTGCTAAGAGTGAACCAGGTAGAGGAAGTTGCTCCTTAAGCTTGCAGGTCTGAAAGAACAGGGAATTGCCTCTCTTCAAAGGAAAGTAACTTCCATGATTGGCACTTTTCTCTTATCAGCCCTGCAACAGTAATTATGCCAGAAACAGATCCAAACCTGGGCTAGTCACTTGTAGCAGGCTCCCTGGACATAAAGCTGCGCCTGACTTTCCTTTCAGATAAAAAGAAGTCCAGCCACTTCTTTATCAGATGAGGCAGAAAAAATATATATATTTATATATATTTGTTTATATATTATATATATAATTTATACATATATTATATATAATACAGATAAAATATATATTATATAAAAAATATATAATATATATATAAATACCCCAATAGTCTTGCAGAGGTTAGAAGACAATAGCACTCCAAAATAGAAACAATTGAGTAAAAGCATAAAAAAACTAGTGATATTAAATGAAATACCATCATTTCATTCACTTTTTAAATATGTGAATTACAGACTTACTTCCATGGGGAAATTATATTAGACTTCTGAAGCTTGGCTTTTGAAGACAGTTTTTTAAAAAGAGTTTTTTTTAACCTAATGAATTTGACATTTCCAGAACAACAACTATAATTCATAGAGATTTCTGTAGCTTACATAAGGGCTGCTACCCACACCATCTTATCTGAGCTCCCCAGCAATCATTTAAGAGGATATTATTCTGTGTTCTCTATATCTTTTATTTATTCATTTATTTATTTATTTTTTTGTAGAGACAGGGTCTTGCTATGTTACCCAGGCTGGTTACAAACTCCTGGACTCAGCCACATTCTCTATATTCTAACCCTTCACAGTCTGTATCAAGAAGCAAGATGGAAATTCCTGTAAGCATTTGTTTCTTCTCTTTTATTTTCCCTGCCCCACAGGCCTAAGCCACATTCATCTCGTGGATGACACTGGAGCTGTGACAGTCCATTATGTCCAGGCTGGGTGTCTTTTATTTTTATTGGAAATAAGATTAACACAAGTAAGAACATCTGGCATAGGCATAGTAGGTGACAGGTGAGAATTAGGTGATTTGATTGTAACTGGTTAACTTCCTTAGATATTCCCAGGAGGAAGTAATGGCCTCAGGGGGCCTCAGAAAAAAAAAAAAAAAAAAAAAGATCTCTTGAAATTTCTTTCTGTTGGTGGATTGAGCCTATGGCTGGCTCATATGATGACTATGAGACCTTCAATTTGCTGAATCTATCCACAAGTTTCTACACTCTTTGGGAGACTGGTTAAAAGTCTCATGGAGCCACCAAGAGACTCAGGAAGACTGAGAACGTGTAAGGAAGTTTCATTGTTTTTGAAGGTTTTTTAATTATCCCCAAATTTTATTTGTGTTGGTCTATCTGTGGAAATGTGTGGTATGTACACACACACAAACCATATTACAGACAAACTCATAATATGAAACATTTAAGTTTTGTTTCTGTTGTTCTGAATACGCTTTGGTGCATGGAGACCTGGCAGGACTATAAAAATAAGGTATAACAAACTCATCCCATGCAGGGTGGGGAGAGGACAGTGCCTCCCTGGTCATCAATCACAATGACACATTTGAAGCCCAAGTCAGCTCTCCACTCACAGATTTGGATATTCCCTTCCCCTCCAGGATGGTTCTTGTGGCTTTCCATTGCTCTTGAGCCCAAGATAAACATCCTCAAGATCTGACTTAGCATCTATCACTAGACCAAACCACATTACCTCATTTTCCTGGTCCCTGCCTACGCTCAAATTAAATCTTACTCCTGGCCTGCCCTTCCCCTTCCCTGTCCCATCAAGTTCTCTCCTTTGCATCAAACAAACATCTGACAGTCCCTCTTCAGCCAGAGTCTCAAAAATCAAAAACAAAAAAAGGTACTTTTCAGCCCTATGTAAACCATTTGGCTCAACAAACATTTATTATAAAGGGCCTACTTTATGCCAGGCAGAAAACAAAAACACATCAAAGGGCCTACCTCAGTGAGCTGACAGTCTACTGTGGAAGCATTATGTTCCAGGGATGCCTCAGTCAGGGCACCTAACCGGACCAGTAACCCCAAATCTCTCTTCATTTGACAGTGGAGAATTTTTAAAAATTAGGTGTTTCCACACTGTTTTTCACAAAATAGGAACTAGACCTGTTTTGGGATTAAAATCTTCCTGACCATTTAGAAACTTTGCAATATTTTCCATTCCTCGATGTTCAGTTTGCATTTGGCCACAAGACGTGGTTTAGGAAGAGCTGTTGGCCGCCAACTCACACAGATTGGCAAGGACACATGGAAACCTAGGAAACTGACTGTGTAAACAAACAATACTCCCAAATACACAAGCAGCCCAACCAAATGCCCCTGCAAACACCACCACTGCAGAGCAAGGCACTTTTTTTCTTCCTTTTTTTCTTAACAAAGGGCCTTAAGGTAAAAAATAAAAATAAAAATTTCCAGCAATAGGAAAATGATTAGATTATGATCCATATTACAGACTGTTAGAAAACTATTAAAAATAATGAGTTAGATCTCTATTGACTTGGAAATGTCACATGTATGAATGTGTGTGTATATATGTGCACATACATGTATAGTGCTACAGCACATAAAAACATATGTACACTTTCATAAGCTTTAAAAATAATGTTTCTGCATACATAGAGTGATTGTGGAAAGATGCATGTGGCACGCTGCTTTGATAACATTAGCTACCTCAAGGAAATGGGAAGAGGAAGACTATTAATCTATTAATTAGTCATTTATCCCCCATATTCTGTATTATTTGAATGGTCATAAAAGCATGAACAGTTTGGTCATTTAAAATAACCAATAGTGTATTAAAGCAAAAACAGGAGATGGAGAAAATACTCTCTGCCCTACTAAATGAATGATACGTTTAAAGTGTTTCAACATACACAAAGTAAATAAGAATAATATTTTGCAATAGCACTTGAAATTACATAACATCTAACCACCAAGAAGCTGTTTGCAGACAAACTTTCATTCAGTTTTAATCGACTGCAGCTGCACATGCTCCCACTCAGCCAGATAAAGGGCAGGTGTGTTTTGCTTATGTTGGGGACAGGCCGAAGGCACACCTGTCAAATAACTCCTGCAAGGTTGTGCAGTGAGCTGTGGATCCCAGGGAAGTCCTCTGAAACTCACCCATTCATGTGTTCATGAGAGGTCTCTGGTTTGCAAAGGGCAGATTTATTATGACATCTGAGAATAAGCAAGTAGCCATTTTCCTGTCAAAAACCCAGAAGTGGCCATTACATGTGCAGTTTAGAAGCAATTAGTCCAGTGCTCACAAATAACTCGTGGAGGCTGACCAGAAAGCAAACCCCCTTGGCTTGGATTCATAACCCGCCAGCAGACCACCCACACTGTATGCTTAAGGACCATGTGTGCTCATCAACAAAACAATAAGATCTGACAGTCTAGGGCTGTTTATACTCATGGTACTCTGCTGGGTAGCTCATTCAGTAGGAGAGAAGAATAGTTAAGGTCATTTTTATAGCAGTTTATAATGTCATGAATTTGTTCCTTGAATAAGCCCTTTGAGAGCTTCTGTGTCTCAACATCAGAAAATCATCCTAGATCTACATTTGCACACAACAGTCCATGCCAGTGAGATTCATTCTTTTGGGAGCTCTGCTAATAATGCAGGGTAAGTGAGCCAATAGTCATCTATAGCATCTCAGGGCTTCTCCTTGGGATGGAAGGTCAAGTAAAGCGTGGTTTATTATCAATGGGTGTGCATCAGAGGCCAGAAGATGGTGACCCAGCTGGGTGTCTTGTCAACAAAACACATCAGCTAGGGGGAGGCTGGAGTGAAGACAAATTCTGGAAGATGGCTCCTTCTGTGCTAACCCTGAGGTCTTGAGATTCTCAGATGGACAGTTTGTGAAGTAAAGATCAATTGGAGCTGGTCACCTGAAGCAGGCTCAGTTTGCTCTGGGCCGTCCAACATCCCCACTTCCTAAGGAGGTAGAATTCCTCAGGGAAGGAGGGCAATAATTCTGAATGTGCAAGGCCTGGTGATGAGGATTTTTGTTGGCAGGACATGGCAGCTTGCATGATAGGCTTGACTACCCATTGTTTCTTAATTAACAGCTGAGAAAAGAAAAGAATTTTCATCGGAGGAATGCAAGTCCTTTAAAATTTTCAGGCCCAGAGAGACATTAAAATGAGGTAGCAATCACATCCTACTCCCAGCTTTGAGCTATGTTTTCATGTCTTGAAACTGCTTGCTATTGCCCAGGTAGCTATAAATCAACCTAATCATGCTACACAGGGTACTATAACCCACACCCTACACCTTAAGCATGTATATAGCCAATCATTAATCAACGTTATTTCTATAAACCAATGAGAATTCCTAACAAACAACTTTGTATTAGCTCACTGCCTGTCCCCTTTCTTCGCCTTTAAAAACTTGCTTATAACAAAGGTCAACGGAGCTCATATCCAAGGTTGCCTGGATCTGAGGCTTCTGGGCAGCTGTCCTCACTTGGCTTGTGAACCGTTTAAATTATATTTTGTGCCTCAGCCTCTTCATTTTAGGTTGATGTCACATAAAACAGCATGTGGGCACTTTGAAAAATACCACTGAAGGGGCCTAAGGTAAAACATAAACATTCTGAAGGGGAGAAACAGGGGGTAAGAGGGAGTTATCAGTTTGATTTAGGGTAAGATACACAGATTAAATGGTGTGTGCTCTTACAGAGTCACCTTGGATATCAATCCTGCATTCAAGATGATTTTGCAAAAGCAGATGAACCCCTAATTGTCATGATCTCACACACTGTGCATTATAGCAGTTATTTTTTTCTATTTCCTAATAAAAATTATAAGCAGGAATGAGTGGAGCTGACTTTTGAGTGGGTAAAGTCTCTGAAATTAATGAATTGATTCCGAGTTTCAAGGGACACATACATACAAATGAAGTTTTCTCACCTGTGAATATCATGTGCAGTGTTGTAACTTCACACCTTTTGTTGTTTGGGCTGGGCTTTCAAACTAGCTTGCCTCTCCTGGAATGAATCCCTGCTTTGTTTCTTGCGAATGGACCAACACAGTCAAGAATGGCTTAGCATTGACATCTCTGGTTCATGGAACCCAATAAGAAAGTCCAAATGGCCTGCACCTCTCAGAACATCCAAAGAGGAAGCAAGGGTCAATGATAACTATTCTCTAAGATGGGCATGTGACACATACAGCACTAACATGACACTACCATCATCTCAATTTTGCGTGAAGACAGAGTTCAGAAATCATAATTCCTGATGCTCATTCCATGCATCGGGGAGCCATGCTGTCTAAATGTCAGCCACTAGTCATTTAAATGTGGCTATTTACATTTAAACTAACTGAAAGGAAATAAAATTAAACATTTCATTTCTCAGTCACACCAGCCACATTTCTACTGCTCAATAGCCACATTGGGTCAGCAGCTATAGTACAGAACAGCCCAGGTACCCAACATTTCTATTATCACAGAAAGTTCTATTGGACATCGCTAGTCCAGATTAACCTTGGATATAACCTTAGGCCTTTATGATGAGAATCATCCACCAAGTTAGAACAATTAAAGTATCAAGAGGAAGGCAGGAAGAAGGAGGGTTTCACCTCTGTTGCGCATCAGCTACTCCTTCATTCTTTGACGTGATCAATTTATACTTTTTCAGTCTTACAAAAAGTCTGTGAAAACATAGCCTCAAGCTCTCCCCACATTCTGGAGCCACGGCTAACCATGAGAGAACCTGGCATAAATTAATCCAGGACCCAAACACAGGAAGATGACAGGGTTTTTATTGTGCTAACAGATCGTCTATTATTTAAACTACTTCCTGATGCTGGCATATTATTCAAGAAAAAGAGTGACCTGGCATTTGGGTTTCTCTCCTCTAACTTGTGAAGAATTCTAAGGTCTGCCTTCCTGGGGTTTCACAGCCATATATGACAATCTCCAAGGGAACGCTCTGTGCTGCTTTTGCTCTAACCAACTGCTTTGCTAACCCTGAGCCTTGACACCTAGTTTAATAGGAAAGGCTGAAGGGACTATTTTTAGAGAACAATCTGTTATTGAAACTCCCTCATGTTTCCACTCAAGAGTATAAGCATCCTCTAGAGTACAAAATAAGACATTCTACCACAAGCAAGTGATCCGAATTCAAGAGGAGAGAGGCATCATATAGAGCTGGAAGAGCACCATTCCTCCAAAAGCACTTAAAAAAAAGTTTGTTCCCAAAACAATCCAGTCTAGGACTGAGGCAGCCTCTTTTCCAATTGAAAAGGATGAAGAAGTCAATGCCATCTCAGAATCATTATACACTCCAAATCTAGGTTTACCATCTTTAAAGGGATGGAATAAGACGTTTTTCTTTGCCACAAAATTGGTGAACAGGATCCATTGCCTAGGGAAGAGAGGCCCTAAGTACCGCCATTAATTTTTTTTTTTTTTGAGGCAGAGTCTCATGCTGTTGCCCAGGTTGAAGTGCACTGGTGTGACCTCGGCTCACTGCAACCTCTGCCGCCCCTGTTTAAGCAATACTCCTGCCTCAGTCTCCTGATTAGCTGAGACTACAGGTACCCGCCACCACATCCAGCTAATTTTTGTATTTTTAGTAGAGATGGGGTTTTGCTATGTTGGCTAGGCTGGTCTTGAACTCTTGAACTCCTGACCTCGTGATCTGCCCACCTCAGCCTCCCAAAGTGCTGGGATTACCACAACTGGCCCCTCCATTAATTTTAAAGACAGCTGTCAGGGAGCCTTCAACAACCCACAGCGTAGGAAAAGGAGCCAGAGCTGACTCAACTGCCCCTACCTGCCATCACAGCCCTGAGACTCAGCCTTTGTAATGTCACTGGGCATTTTGGGGAGCACACTGTTCCTGGTGAGAGGGGATTCTCTTGCCTGCATGTCCTGGGGAGACTGTTACATATCTTCTTTTTTTCCCTTTGCAACATGTGCTGAAGATTTCCCTCCATCAGTACTTAGTGAGCGCCTGCTTTCTTCCAGACGGTAGCAGTGTGCCACTGCATGGATGGACTCATCCTGGTCTCCTTTGCTGGACATTGGGGTGCTTAAAATATTTTGCTGGTGTCAATAATGCCATTATTAACCTTGAACATGTGTCATTTCATACACTTATAGGTGTAGTTGCAGGCTAAATTTCTGGAAGTGGGACTGCTGCATCCAGGACCAATGCATCTGTAATCTTGGTAGATATTGCCATGTTCCCCCTCATTGGGATGTAAACTGTTGCTTTCTTGCCATCGATGTATTAATATGAATGTCTATTTCCTCACGGCTTCCCACACAATCCTCAACCCAGGAAGTTTATTGTACCTTAAAACTTTTAAGTAACATTTCCTAAAGTGTCTAAGAATCACCAGGTGGAGTTTGTTTAAAATGAAGATCCTTATAATCCACCTGCAGATATTCTGATCCGGTAGCCTGGCTTAGAGCTTAGGAAACTGCATTTTAAACATATATTGTAGCGATTCTGGTGCAGGTAATTTCATGACCAATGTTTTATTATTTTTTTTTTATTTTTTTATTTTTTGAGACGGAGTCTCGCTCTGTCGCCCAGGCTGGAGTGTAGTGGCCGGATCTCAGCTCACTGCAAGCTCCGCCTCCCGGGTTCGGGCCATTCTCCTGTCTCAGCCTCCTGAGTAGCTGGGACTACAGGCGCCCGCCACCTCGCCCAGCTAGTTTTTTGTATTTTTTAGTAGAGACGGGGTTTCACTGTGTTAGCCAGGATGGTCTCGATCTCCTGACCTAGTGATCCACCCATCTCGGCCTCCCAAAGTGCTGGGATTACAGGCTTGAGCCACCGCGCCCGGCCAGACCAATGTTTTTATAAGGCATTCAGAGGCTAGAACATCCCTGCCGAATCACAGATGTGGGTTTTACAGACTGAGCTGCAAAGGCAGTGCTGTGCAGGGGTTAGGGTCCTGGATCTGAAATCCACAGGTTTGCCCAGGTTTGAACCCTGGCTTCATTGCTTGCTAGATGTGTGCTCTAGGGCAAGTTACTTCATTTCTGTGTGCTGTCGTTTTGTCTGTGAACTAGGGCAAATAGTATTATTGCTTTTAGGATTCAGTAAGCTAAATGTTGTAAACGCTTTCAATAATGGGTGGTTTCTTCTTACATGGTAGAAACTGCTAGCTATCAACCTCAATATCAATTCTCCCCATCTTCCATAGTAACAGAACTCCTGATTTTTGGCTGGGCACATCCACCAGAATAAACACTGCATTTTTCCAGCATTCTTTGCAGCTCTTTGTGACTGGCCAATGAGAGAGAGCAAGACAGGCTACATAATTCAAGGGGTCCATACAAGAAGAAAATGCAGGGCTCTTTGCTGAAAAAGCAGGAAAAGGGTGCTGTTAACGGTATTAAATGTAAAACTTTTTCATTTCTTCCAGGATCTCTCTCTTGACCTGTCATGATGATTTTGATTTGCCCTTTTATGTTGCTCCCTCAAGCACACAGACACTTGTCAGGCAAGAGGAGTCCCTCACTTTGGTGACTCAGTGAAACACAGCCTCTGGGTTCTTCTGGGTTCCCCATCCTGCCACATGCCAGCCCTGTATTCAGTGCCCTGGTGGTGGCTGGGAAATCAAGCCAGGCGTCTCCTTTTCCTACTGTCTTGCTGTTCCAACCCCCTGCAGACAGTGGCCTTTAAGGGTACTGCAGCCTCTGCACACTGGGACAGGTGAGGCGTCCAGGTGAGAGAGCCACTTACCCTCAGGGTGTTGCCCACTTTGTTTGTACATGCCGCATTGTCCCCTTGGATTTCACTTACAGAACTGACTCAAACATACATTTATTAAGAATTTCAAAATGGTTTAACTATCTGCTTTTCACTGCAGCAGTCACATGCCCATGGAACCTTAAAAGTTGCATAAGTTTTATGTGCAACTTGTAGGAAATGCCCTTAAAAATTATCTTTACCTTCCATCTTTCTGCCTGAAATACATCCATAATAGATGGAGAATTTGCCACTGCCTGAGACCGTGAGGATCAGGGTCACACTTAGGAATGGCTAAGCATGAGTTTAGAAGGAGCCTGGATGTCAAACGGCATCCTTTCATTTAAAGCTATTAAGGCCAGGGTTCCTACCCTGGGGTCGAGGATTTGATTCCAGACGTTCATGACATCATATACAAACTATTACATGTCTGTTTTCCTGGGGAGAGAATTCATGGCTTTCATCAGATTCTCAAAAGGGTTCATGACCCCAAGAGCTTAAGAAACATGGCTGGAGGACAGAGCTTTGAACAGCTGCAGACAGAGTTCTCTTTGGCTGTTTACATGTTGAAGTAATCACAGGCACTGTTAAGATCAATGTAAAATGTAGAAGAGACCAACATGGATAAGATACCATCAGGGCTGGAATGATGAGAGAAGAGGCTTGTGGCCAGGCCAGGAGAGAAACTCTAACCCTTCCCTTCCCAGCACTGGTCTTGGTGAGATGAGATTCATGGTTTATACCAGAATCATCAGCAACTTCCACTTGATCACTATTTGAAAGTTGCTAGGATCCTGTATATAATTCTCATTATTTGAAAGCTGCTAGCACACTGCCTACAAATCACTGCAGAATAGTAGTTTTTTCCAACTAGTCTTTTCAATGTCCTTGGCCAAAAGCCAGAGTTCATGAATCCCTTTAGTAGCTTAAGGAGAGGTATCCAAGTTGCAGAGATCACATTGACATTTGAAGTGACCATCCGGGAATCTGGACAAGATAAAGAGAGACTCTACTCCCACAAGAATTTCCTTTTGGGATGAATCAGCCCCTATACCAGCTCTTATTTTTGTTTTGGTTTTAAAACAACTAGGAACCTTTATTATAAAAATTCAGTGCTCTTCAGGTACAAAATGTTCAAGAACCACAAATTAAAACAAACTTGGCTTATCAGAAGTCAAAGCCTTCTTCCTTTTAAACCACATATTTTCAGATACTTAAGCTTGGAAACACATTTGCAGATATGTAAGCTTTACTTGCACTGCCTATTTGTCATTTCCTTACACAGATCTGTGTTGCATCTAAATAGAAGTAGTAGGTTGGGTTCAGTGGCTCACACCTGTAATCCCAGCACTTTGGGAAGCTGAGGTGGGCGGATCACTTGAGGTCAAGAGTTTGAGACCAGCCTGGCCAACATGGAGAAACTCTGTCTCTACTAAAAATACAAAAATTAGCCGGGTGTGGTGGTGCATGTCTGTAATCCCAGCTACTCCAGAGGCTGAGGCAGGAGAATCGCTTGAACCTGGGAGGCAGAGGTTGCAGTGAGCTGAGATCATGCCACTGAACTCCAGCCTGGTTGGGGGATACAGTGAGACTCTGTCTCCAAAAAGAAAAAAAAATAGAATAAAAATGTGTTTTCATCTTTTTTTTCTTAAATGTGCTTTTCTCACCTTTAATTTTTAGTGCACTTTTTTTGTCTTAGCCTTTTTTTTTCTTTTCTTAAATGGCAGAGACAGACACAATTATTTAGCTCAAAGAGACACTACGTCTCATGGTGAAGAATCTACACTCTCTAGATTCATTCAAACTCAACTCAATATAGCCTGGGCAAGTTACTTAACTTTTTTCACTGTGCCACCATTTCCTCATCTCTCAGTGGGGATAATAATAACACCAATGTCCAGCTCATAGGTTTGTTGTGAGGATTCAATGAGTTATGGCTGGTATATAGAAAATGTTGATAAGTATAAAGCTACTACTATTATTCTATTAGATATAGTGTCACCATTCTAAAATTAAGAACATTTGTAATCTACATTGGAAAGGACTAGAATTCAGGGTGAATTCTCGAGTTCTTGCCTTGAGGAAAGAAGCCTCAGCCAGACTCAGGAATGTACTCATTGAAAACTTGGGCTTTAGGCAGATCAGTCACCCCACAGTGGGACTGGTGATCATGGTGAACCACATTTATTTGAGAAGGTTTTATGCTGAGGTGACACTGCTGGGCAGGAAAACATGATACGTTGTTCTTTACATCAGAATTTAAAACAAGACAAACTAGGTGAGGGTCAGTATCTTTTACTTTCCCCAAATTACCAAAACACTAAAGACTTTCTAATAATAAATAAATCTGAAATTATTATTGTCAGTCATCATATTGATGGCACCTACTTAATTGACAGCTAACCTTTAATAAACTTGATGAGGTTTTAATATTGAGCAGTCCCTCAAATAGTCTAAACAAGGGCTCTTTTAAACATTTTACACTTGAATTTTAAAATTCAGCCTCTCAAGTTACCTCCTTCATATTGTATTTTGTAATGTACTTGTAATATGCTTCCAGGAACTTTTAAGTAAATTAAAGAGAAATGCCAATTTCATTTTTGGTCCCTTCCTTCAGCTTTTGTTCATCTATTCATAAATAATATTCTCCAAGCTCAGGTGCTCTCCCTCTGCCCCCCAACTTATTAGTTTTTTAAAAATATTGTCTGTGTGCTTTTGCTCCGGAATTACTGACTCCTGATACTCTTTCCTATCAACTCCCCAAGTGGAAATGCTTTCAACCAGTGCAGAAGTAAAAAATTACCCAAAGGCTGTATGATGCAAACTCTTTCTTTGGCTTTATCTTACTGATAAGAATAAAAACAACACCTCATGTATGTATAGAATATTAAGGTTCACAAAACACTTTGTGTCTCCACTGTCTTCATTAACCTCACCACAATCCAGGGAGATAAGTAAGGCATATGACAGTTCAGCTCAGAGAAGTTAAATAAGCAGTCATTTCCATCTTATGAAATTGGAAGATCATAAAAATATTTTCACCAAAACCCTAGACTTATGATTCATGCTTGGTTCCTTAGCTAATTATTTCTACTTGCATGGAAAAAAAATAGAGTAACTTCTGAATTCTGGAACCCCTGGGCTGTAGGACAGACTCTTCAATCAGAATTTTCTGGTTTGTGAAAGGAAACTATGACATCTTATGTAAATCAAGTAACGCTCTCAAGTTTTTCTTCATCTCATGGTTGGTCTTCCTTACAAGGAATAGATAGTCAGAACGTATGGTAAAGCACACATTATTAACCCAACACAACCCAAGTTAACTTTATCAAAACCAGCACCAAAAAGGCCTCTCATTCTGACTTTCTGAAAACTGTCTGTTGAGGAATTCCACTAGGTCCTTTTTCATTTGCTGTTTATAGAGTTCTGGACAGTGGACATTTGGCATTCAAAGGTAAGTATAAATAAATGACCATTGCTATACAAATATTTAATTGATCATGATTTTTTGAAGGCCTTGCAAATAGCAACACTATTTATCAAAATACCTTTTTAGTGACGTTATATATTTACATCTCAGAATATTTACCTTAAAAAGGAGGGAGAAACAAATTGAGTATAGAAATAGCAGAAAAATATATTCCACTATAGAATATATATAGGAAAATAGGCAAATAAGAAATGGGATAAGAGAGTAAGTACAGTAGGCAAGGATCTATGACAAATCAATACCCATAAAGATGGACCCAAAATGGACTAAAGTTTGAATATAATTCAGTACTCAACTCACAGGCCACAAGACCACATTATAGATGAAATATATTATTATAAGATCTTCTTGCCTCTCTAATCAATCAAACACTCAATTAGTAGGAAGTAACTGAACACCTACTATGTGCTCAGTCATGCACATTCAATGATGCAAATCCCTGGATGCTGCTCAACACCTACAGGTATTTATACTACACTGCAGTGAATGGGAGAGCTGATGGCTCAAACTCCCTACCTCTTACTGTACTTCTTTCAAACAATAAGCTCAGATTAAGATAAGGAAACTCCACTCTCAAAAAAAGAGGGTGATTCCTCAAACTGTTGATAAGAACTGAGCCACATTTTCTTTTCTTAGCAGTGGAGCTAAAAAGTCTATAAGGCCATATGGGGTTAGCCTTTTTCTCTTTGTCTTTCCACACGCCTGGAGTGAAAAGGTCCAGGACCACTCTTCCATAGGATGAAGATAGACCTTGCTTTTTCTCCTCCCAAGGAGCAGCCAGGCCTATGTCCATCTTGTGCGTGGATATTTCTTAGGAAGCTCAAGAAATCATGGAGTTACTGGCCGAGGAAGGATTTAGGTATTAGTGAATCTCCCACATAGTATGTTGGTTTCTAACAATGCACAATGAAAATACAACCTCACTCACCCTACACTATTTCCAAAGTTCAGCTCATCCCTTTTGCAAACACCTCCCCCTGAGAGGGATCTTGGAGCAGTCTCAGGCAGGGTTGCAAAAAGACACATTGAGACTGTTATTCTTAGTTGAGGAATATGTCAAGAGGAATAAATTCTTCTTCAGCCAAGATCATGCTGACATGAAAACGATGTCCTAGGAAACAAGGCGAGAACAACCAAAAGAACAAACGTTTCTGGCTGAAATTCTTCTCCAACTCTTCCTGTAACTCTTCCGGAGCAAGAAATTCCAGAAAGCAAAGCCATTCCCTCCCAGGTGCTACAGTGTGGATAGGGACCAATGCTAAACATTGACAGTCATCTTCAAAAAGTTCTCCATCTCAGGAGTTGGAACCTTTCCCCTTTTCTATTCTGAAACAAACTTTGGACTATTTTTCACCTCTACTAGCCATTAAGGAACAAAGTAACTTTCAATGTTAAAACTTATCAGGTATTCTACTCTAAATAAATTATCCAAAGACTATGCATATTCAAAAATGTGCTTTTGACCCTATCATCTATAAAGTGTTTACAACGACAAGCCTTGGCTATTGGATCCACAAAAACTTTGAGGCTCCTGAGGCTTATGTTAACATTACGTTAGCCAAGAGAGCAGGTGGAGATAAACAGCTGCATAAGAAAGTTGTGCTATAATTCAAGAAACACTTAAAATACCTATGGCTGTAATAAATATAATTACTATTAATAATCATGTGGCTCCTTACACTTGACCAGGAAAGTAATAACTACGGTAACAGAAAAGCAAAACAGGAACAACAAGAATAATAACTCTTTTGGTGTGCATGGAAATGAAATGCCACACATGAGATGAAAAATCTGTGACAGAAAGAGAAGGTACTGTCCAGGGGATTCAAAGCCAAGGCTGAATCTCGGGTTTCCTCAGATTATTCCTCTCTTGTGCACACACAATCCTTCTACTGGGTTCTGCTCCTTCCAAGCAATAGCAAATCTTATCCTTCCTGTCTATCTCTCCAGAACACTCTGCATCCTGGTTCCTCTGGCTCCTCCATCATTACTTCCCTAGTGGGTTGGGCTAGAGCCCCAGTGCTGGTGCTGAGCTCTTCCTTTTCCCCTCAGGGGTTGCCTTTCCTAGGCATGGCTCAGCCAGTGGGAGGGCTGGAGGGAGGAGTTTGGAGAGATGAAGGAAGAGAGAAACCTGGGTATTTCTCCTTGTCCCTCTCTGCCTTATGCAATATCACCAAGCTTGTGGCTGCATCTCCTATTGTGGCTCCAGCATGGTTCCATGGCTCCAGCATGATTCCAGCTTTTGCCAGGGACCACTAACTAGCGGGGTGACCATGTGCAATATACTTAAGCTCTCTGTGCTCATCCATCCAATGGGGTCAATATTATCGATAGATAATGGGATAGATATGGGATACCATAAGGCCACTATGATAATTACCTGAACTAATACCCTTAATGTTCTTAGGATAGTGCTTAGTATGCGGTGAGCAGTAAGTGTTAGCAAGGATAGTTCTTCCACACTGTTGTTTGCTGCAATCACATTGAGCCACTCTTTTATTGGAATAAATTTTGTTACCTATTTTTGAGGCTTTGCCTTGTATCTGTCTTGCTTTACCTTTTAAATCTTACCCATTCATTACAGCATTGTAATATTTACCTCTTTAAGAAAATTTTTCTGCTGTCCTCTGTCCCCTAATAAAATTCCTCCATTCTTTGGACCTTGAGACATGCTTGTATCTGTCCTGTTGCACATATTACATTTGTCCTGGAATTTAGATGTTTGTCTCCTGTTCCCTATCGTCTTTTTTTTTTTTTTTTGAGATGGAGAGAGTCTCATTCTGTCACCCAGGCTGGAATGCAGTGGCGCGATCTCACTCCTACCTCCGCCTCCCAGGTTCAAGCAATTCTCCTGCCTCGGCCTCCCAAGTAGCTGGGATTACAGGTGCCTGCCACCACGCCCGGCTAATTTTTTGTTGTTGTTGTATTTTTCGTAGGGATGGGGTTTCACTGTGTTGGCCAGGCTGGTCTCAAACTCCTACCTCAAGTGATCCACCCACCATGGCCTCCCAAAGTGCTGGGGTTACAGGCATGAGCCACTGTACCTGGCCCCCTATTGGCTTTTAGTCTTTTGAAGAAAAGGTCCCTGCCTCCACTGTCATTGAATCCTATCCAGCGCAGTGCTCCCACCCCCACAGAGGAGGTGCTCAGTAAATGCTGTTGCACTTGATCCCCAACTCCAGGCTGTGCCTCAAACACAGGCTATTCTAGATGCAGAGTCATTATCATGCCTTTTAAGAAGTAACATCTGTGCCCAGAATACTCATAAAAGAGCCCTTTGCCTATTTCACAAGTTAACTAAAATAAATATTTTCCCCATTTTTATCGTCTCTCATACTTTTGAGATGTCAAAACTGTCAAGCTTAACTCTTCTCTGGATTCTCTTTATAAGTCTTACACCAGCTCATACGGTAGCATGCTTTAAAGTCTGTAATTTGTATCAGCTCGAACTAGTTCATTTGAGCCACACGGGACTCTTTATGGGATACACAGATTGGGGATTCTCTTCATTTTAATGATGTTGAAAATGAAATGTAGACAAGTCCTTGTATAAGATCACACGGCTCAGCACATTCAGACCTGCATGGGGCTGCCCAAGGTGGCACACTAAGGTCTGCTTCTCTGATCTAGTGTCTCAGGGATGAGTTTTCGTCATGGCAACACCACAGTGTGGGCCACACTGGCAGGCGGGCTTATTGCAGCTAGAAAGAGTGTCTAAGAGATGTTTTCCTCATCAGCAATGTGATTTTCTTAAATTATCCAAAAGAGCTGCATCTCCCACTTACATCACCAAACTGAAAGATCCTTTCGTTAGGTAATAAACTCATGTAACATCATACCAGCCAATGACTGGCCCCTAGGATCACCTGATCTCCTTTTCAGATGAAAGAGCTTGGAATCGATTACTTTTTGCTCACTGTACACTTTTTGTCTTGTACTTGATAAGTTTGCTGAAGGTAGGGATATGGGCAACCTTTTTCCTAAAATGTGTAAAGCAAATGAGTTCCACCGCACAGCCATTTGCTAGGATTGATGGTAACTGCCCGGAAGTCTACTGGAAGCTGTATCTGAGCAAGCAGAAAAGAGTATCCCGACAATATCTATGCCACAGATGAGGGACAGGGAGTGTCCCTCCATGGGACATGGAGATGCTGCACTGCAGATCCCTCTTCAGGACTGACGGGCTTATTACCCCAGATGGTGGGACAGCCACTGGAAAGCACTGGAAAGGCCCTGGTCAGACCTCTTCAGTGAAAATAGCTGGCACATCCAAGATCACATGCCTTTTTCTGGATACTAGACATAGGGTTTAACCCTCTTTCCCCGACTTGGAAAAACACAAAAGGGTCATCCGAGAGCCAGAACATTCATGAAGTAGGCTGGGGCCTTCACTGAGGTTGCATTGCAGCACAGTTTCTCTATTATCACTTTCTTGTTTTATCTTTTAACATCTAATGGTAAATGAAGAGACATTAAGTTATAAGAGAAATTAACATTATTTTCAAAAGGTGGCTATCTAAATACTTAGTTCTGAAATACAGTAGTAAAGAACGTTCTTATATTTTTCTTTTTACTTATTAAATACGTATTTCCCAAGCATCTACTATGCGCCCAGTATTGGATGAGGCACTACAAAGATGAACAAGGACATGCACATCACGAACTATCCTCACTCCGTCTCTCACTGAGGCCTCTGCTCAGCACTTTCCTCTTTAGAGAGTCTTTTCCCACCCACCTGAGCCAAAACAGCTACCCTTTTGCTGTCATATTTCTCTCCATCTCCATGAAACTTATACAACCCAGCACATCATACTGTTGGTTGCCTGATTATTATTATTTTTTTTCTTTTGAGACAGAGTCTCACTCTGTTGCCCAGGCTGAAGTGCAGTGGTATGATCTCGGCTCTGCAGCCTCCATCTCCCAGGTTCAAGTGATTCTCCTGTCTCAGCCTCCCGAGTAGCCGGGACTACAGGCGCCTGCCATCACGCCTGGCTGTTTTTTGTATTTATAGTACAGATGGGGTTTCACCATGTTGGCCAGGCTGGTCTCGAACTCCTGACCTCAGGTGATCCGCCCACCTCGGCCTCCCAAAGTGCTGGAGTTATGCCTAGTCATTTATCTTAAGTTCCCCTCACCACAACCCATGCTCCATGTGAGACGGATATTATTATTTTACTCTCTGTTGAGTTCCCAGCACCTGGCATCTGAAGATGCTCAGTAAATATTTGTCAAATGAATAAAAAAATTCGGTTTTGCTGAAAAGTGCTAAGTTTTTCTAGATTGCGCCTGTTTACATAGAGTACACCTAGGCAGTAGAAGAATTCATTCTGATGGAAATAGCTCCTTCTCTTCAACAGCCAGACCCAGAGCACCAACCCTGGTGCTCCAGTTAAGACCACATTTACAGGAAAGAAGAAAAACTGTTCTGCCCAGTTCCCGGCTGTTACACCACTGAGGGCTTTTCTTGTCTCTAACTTTCAGCTTCTAGTCAGTCTGACAGCTTGCGGACTTGAAGCTTGTTGTTTTCTATATTTTAATTCTGTTGACTCTGGGGAGAAATGTCTTCGGGGAGAGACTAAAGTTCCCATAAAAGTGTTGATTTGTTCTGCAGTTGAGCCTGTTTGCTGAGAGGAGAAGCTACCCAACGTACACTTGGACCCAGAATTTCTGTTTTACTAAATGTTACTGGGAACAACAGTGCAAGTCCATTTCACTTACAGATTCCCTCATCTGGCTAAGTAGTGTACCAAATACAAACAATGAAAACAGCACGGAAAAATGGGTTTAAATGGAAGCAAATTAGACCTGTTGATCTGATCTTTTGTTTGGTATAAAGCTTTTTGTCAGCTATAAATTATGGTGGTGACTTAGATATAGATTTCGTACGCTCAAACCTAAAAAACTATTCTTTTTCCTATAGCTCATCTCTTACAATCCTTCAATTAATAACTCAAAAATATTTACTGAGCTCCTATTGTCTCCCTAGCCCTGGTAGAGGGCTGGGAATGGTAGAGGAGACACAGATAAATGTATAAAGAGATAGTGTGTGTGTTTGTGTGTGTGTGTGTGTGTGTGTGTGTGTGTACATATCATATGTATATATCAGTGTATCCTTCCAAAACAACTACTCTGATTTTTTGAAATTAAAAAAATCAGGAAAGGGGAAAAAATGACAAAATGAAACAGCAAGCATAGAAATTTCAAAATCTTAGACTACCAATGGCAGTTTTTAATTTAAACTTCTGTTAAGAAAACTCTCCCTATTGGGTAGACTGCTGCTAAGGCTGGTAGGGAAGCTGGACTCTGGCCATTCTTCAAGGCTTGGGCGTGACCATTACAGCTGAATCCTATTACAGCTGAATCCCATTACAGCTGAATCAACATCTTCATGGTCAGATGGACAACAGGAAAGGCCAAGGGTTTTAGTCCACCTGATTCATCCATGAGTTCTGAATGGCAGCATTTCACTGGATACTTACTCATATGTTCTGCTCACGAGAGCCAAACACCAATTCTACAACCTATACATTCGACAAGTTTTCAGTGCTTCTTACAGGACTGGGACTAGGGTGGGCCAACTGCAGGGTCAGAAGCCATCTCTGTCTTCATTTAAAAGTTTGTTATTTTGCTCATCATGGAATGTTTGCATTAATTTTGAGTTTTTAAATAGTGCATTAAAATATTATTTTTCTTGTTCCTTTGATTTTTGGCACCATCTTAAATTTTGCACCCAAGGAGAATGCCTCATTTTCCTCACCTTAGTCCAGTTCCTGCCTTGTTTTGAGCAGAGCATTTCACTAAGACCCTACAAGGGATGAAGAGAAGGAAGAGATATGGATGCCAAACTCTAGAGCCTAATAGGAGGGGAAAGATATGTTCTGAAAGAATACCAATACAGCGAAAGAGTGATAAGTACTTTAAGAGGGATCTGAAAATAATGACAGTGCTTTGGGAGGCAGGATAGACACCATGACAAGACTTCCCATCCCAGCCCTGCCACTTCTAGCTGTGTGATGTCAGGCAGACACCATTCAACCACCAGAGACTTCTGCTTCTTCATTTGTGAACTAGAAGGAACGTCACTCACCTCAGAGGGTGGTTGTGTGAACCAAGGTAGAGTGTGCAAAAATTGTAGGGGCCCATGATAAACGGCAGTAATTGGTAGCTGTGGTTCTATTTACGTGGGCTTGGGGAACACAGATCTAAACTCTTGGTTGTAATACTGGCTACCCCACACCTCCATCGAGCGGCAGGTATAGAAGTGCAACACACTGTGCATTTGCATAAGGATGCATGAAAACTAGCGCCAGTCACTCACATCCATTCGTTGGCTTTATTTTTCCAAACTGCTTTGGGAGCTCTACACTGAGTTCTGTGTCATTTGGGATCCTAAAAGAAGGCCGGGCGCGGTGGCTCAAGCCTGTAATCCCAGCACTTTGGGAGGCCGAGACGGGCGGATCATGAGGTCAGGAGTTTGAGACCATCCTGACTAACACAGTGAAACCCCGTCTCTACAAAAAAATACAAAAAACTAGCCAGGCGAGGTGGTGGGCGTCTGTAGTCCCAGCTACTCGGGAGGCTGAGGCAGGAGAATGGTGTAAACCTGGGAGGCGGAGTTTGCAGTGAGCTGAGATCCGGCCACTGTATTCCAGCCTGGGTGACAGAGCGAGACTCTGTCTAAAAAAAAAAAAAAAAAAAAAAAAAAGAAAGAAAAAAAAAAAAAGAAAAATCCATGGTGATAAGAGAGAGTGTTTTCCATGTTACCTGGAGTTTGAGTAACATGATGGGTTCCAAGTATCAGTGGCTTATCTTAGGGGAAGGGAAGATAATTAAGACAATTGTTTAAACAATTCATTCAACCAATTCAGCATCTGGGCCTGGAAAGACCTAGCCACAGATTAGTTAAGGATTTACCTCTCTCTCTCTCTCTCTGACATAGACACACAGACACACAGACACACACACACCCCTCTCTTCTTACTCATGACTGGGCAGTGTCTTGGAATTTAGTATCTACATGTTATGTATCTTTTCTTTGCTGCAGGAATTGCTTTCTAGATTTGTCAAAAGAAGAAAATGCTATCCTGTTCCTGGGAAATAAATCTATTTTCCCAGTGGAACACTCATTCAAACCAGCAGACAAGGACAGTTGGGGGTGCCACAACAGCGGGATGAAAGCATAACTGAAAAATTCATCTATTCTATTCACTGCTTCTGCCTAGATACATCCCTGAGGGAAACACATCACTTATGCAGGAAGCCTCCATGATGCTCAAGCTCATCTGGTATTTCTTTTCATTTTAAAAAAGCCTGACAAGGTGCCAGCCTTCATATATTGCTAAGTCTGAATTGCCACAGGGACTAAGATTCATTCATCCATTTGTCAAACATTTTCTGAGTGTCTCTCCAGTGCCAAACACTGTGTTGGGCACAGGAGAATCTGGTGACACAAGTGAGAGGGATTCTTTGCTTAGAGTTTAACAGGGTTGGTAGATAATAAACACAAAGCTTAGAGTTTAGCAGCATTGATAGACAATGAACAAATAATTAAATCCACAAGAAAAATATCAGAGAGTCAATGTGCTAGTGAGAGAATTACAATCAGGTGACTGTGAGGAAGGTTGAAATTAAGGTCGATCTTAGCTCAAGAGAGAAGCTAACATTTCAACCAAGGCTTGAATGAAGAGACAGAGAATACTATGTGAAGGTCTGAAGGAAGAGGGTTCCAGACATGCGTAGGAAATGGCACTAGTGCACACCTTTACTTATTTAATTCATTAGTGAATCAAGTGTACTGAGCTCTAGTCAAGGGAGCTCATGAATTGGGTATTTGGGTGTGGCAGTGTAGGCTTCACAAGAACATAGCCTTTTATTTCAGTCTCTTAGCCTCTAATAGATCCTAATACAGCCATCAGCCATTACACTGTTTCTGGAAAATCAATGAAGAAATCTATTTTCAAGGATTGAGGCCAAAAAGAACTGAATGTTGTGCAGAAGCTTTCTGTCTACCTGTACTTCATTGAAATTGTCTTCGAACTGTGGAACATGGTGTTGGTTTTGTGACAATGGCACTAGGTTACCTGAATGAATGAGGAAAGAACTTGTTCTAGGCTTGGGAAAGCAAGTCATAAAGAACCAAGAGCCAGCAGGAGGAGGAAAGAGGGGAGGGGGTCATGAAAGATGAGCTTAACAAGAAGGATAATAGAACACAGGCCCTTATTCTCCTATGGCTTCCTAATGCACATGTTCACGTCCCATAGAATGAACTTTGGAAATGTTAAAACAAACTCTCTAAACCCTAGTTTCTTCATCTGTAAAGAGTACCTTCCTCACTGGGTTGTAAGAATTAAATGAGAGACGCATGCTCGTGCGCCATGGGTCAAAAGACGTTGCCCACTACAGGATGGAAAGACAGAAGACTGATCTCACCCCTCTGCCTTTATCCCACGGTTGAAGGATTTTCCCTGTTCCCAGGCTTCTGTGGTGTTTCCCGCTTCACATCCCTATCTGTTTGAGTTCATATGACTTTTTGCATAACCCAAGCAGGCAAATATTACATTTCCATTTTTCTTTGTATAAGGATACTTCACTCATTTTCAAAACAAGCCCGTCAAGATGATCAAGAAACATAGTTCTACTGGAATTTGTCCAGAGAATGTAGGGCAGTCATGGGGATCCTCTGAGTGTGAGGCTCTCATAGGAGTTCTCAAGTTAATCTCATTTGGAACTTGGAACCAAGCAGAAAATTCTTGTTGTTCCAGGGCCCTGTGCCATTTCTAAAGAAAATGATGGATTTCAAATTTTCCCGTTAGAATTCATTTCCTCAAATACAAATTCAATTCTCCCTGTGTATGGGAGAATCTAGGAGAACTAATGTTTTTACATGCTTCTGTTAGTCACTCAACATCAGAACTCAAGTAGAAAAGTTTCTTGCCTCAAAGTGCAGCAGAAAAGAAATGAATGTTGAAATTGCTGTATCCCTCACAGAAAGCAGGCAGGAGCCAGGATATCTGTTACAAAATATAGCCATGCTGCCTAGGATCTTGAAGACCTGCAGGCTTCAGTCTGTCTCACCTGTCTCAACCATAAAATGGGTATAAAAATAGGACCCACGCTCACCAGGCCCTTGGGAGGTGATATATTATTAATTAAACTAATTAATAATATAAAACACTGAGAATAACATATACCCAAAAGAAATCACTCCATATCTATTTTTATAACTATTATTATTTCTATCACAAGGACGCTTTGAGACCCCATGTCAAGACAGGATGTAAACAGAGAGGCGACAAAGCAGAATGGTTATGTTCTCAGTCTTCAGACATAAACCTAGGTTAAATTCCAGGCTCCACCAATAACTTGCTCTATGACTTTGGGAATGTTAAAAAAATTCTAAATCCCAATTTCTTCATCTGTGAAGAGCATCTTCTTCATTGGGGGATTATAAGAATTAAATGAGATGATGCATATCATGCACTTAGCACAGTGTTTGGTGATAATTGCTCAATAATTGTTCAATAAAATAATTGTCATTATTCATATTCCTATTGAATCTTCAAGTTCAATGCCAACATGCCTACGCAGTGCCCTATAAATGCTTGCATTTACAAAGAAATTCTTTGGTCTTTGAGCTTATTTTCAGCAACTCTGAAATGAAATCTGAGGATAAAATTTTTAAATGATTATCAAGGTATCCACTTTCAAATATTTAAATAAAACATCCCAGGCATCATCCTTAGCTCCCAGCTGAGGGTACTGGATGGCAAGTCCTTCTGCAGCACACCTGGTGGTTTGTGATGGAAACTTAAAGGAGAATGAAACGAAATCTCAGATGGTCTCTCTCCAGGCTTTTTCCTTTGTCAATGTCTCTAGGGAAAAGTCTTTAAATCACTTGAGTCTAAAACCCTGTGCCTTTTGTGCATGACTGTGATACACTGCACATTAGGATGGAAATAATGGCAAATATTATCTATTTTTCCAAGACCAATTAATTTTCTAAGAATTCTTAGACTACTAGGCTAATATTGTGCTCAGCAAGAGATCGCTCATAAATGTGTCCAAACTTATTTTATGACAGGAGTATGCTTCCAAAAGTACAAATGACTTCCTAATAACCATCTTGACAAATTAAAGGGGTTAATTAAAAATATAAACAATTTTGCACCCTTTTCGTCTTCTAGCAGTTTTTATTGTGAGTAGCTGAGTTTGTGGAGAGACAAGAGGCTTGAGGAATATTCTAAGGCAACTGGGCTGTCTGCTTTCAGCTGTTACACACATAGGTCACCCTCATCCTCTCTCAAAAGCTGCGTAATAACATACTTGATAGGCAAGAGGGCCACTTGGATCAAACTTGATCATGACAGAAACTAAGACATCGTTGGTAATTATTGATATGTTCTTTAATAGGGGATGGTGTAAAAACCTGGGATTGATTTCTGACAGCAGAATTTTCTTTTGAATTCAATACTCTTTAAAGCAACAGTCCCCAAACTTCTTGGCACCAGGGACTGGTTTGTGGAAGACAATTTTCCCACAAACCAGGGGGTGGGAGGATGCTTTCAGAATGATTCAAGCACATTACATTTATTGTGCACTTTATTTCTATTATTATTCATTGTAATATATAATGTAATGATTATATAATTCACCATAACGTGGAATCAGTGGGTTCCCTGAGCTTGTTTTCCTGCAACTAGAAAGTTGCATCTAGGGCCGGGCACAGTGGCTCATGCCTGTAATCCCAGCACTTTGGGAGGCCGAGGCAGGCGGACCACGAGGTCAGGAGATCAAGACCATCCTGGCTAACATGGTGAAACCCTGTCTCTACTAAAAATACAAAAAAAAAAAAAAAAAAAATTAGCCGGGCGTGGTAGCAAGTGCCTGTAGTCCCAGCTACTCAGGGGGCTGAGGCATGAGAATGTCCTGAACCTGGGAGGCAGAGCTTGCAGTGAGCCCAGGTTGCGCCACTGCACTCCAGCCTGGGCGACAGAGTGAGACTCCTTCTCAAAAAAGTAAAATAAAATAAAATAAAAAGAAAAGGAAGTTGCATCTAGGGGTGATGGGAGGCAGTGACAGATTACCAGGCATTAGATTCTGATTCTCATAAGGAGCAGCAACCTAGATCCCTTACCTGCGCAATTTACTTAGGGTTCCCATTCCTATGAGAATCTAATGCTGCTGCTGATCTGGTAGGAGGTGGAGCTCAGGAGGTAATGCGAGTGATGGGGAGTGGCAGCAAATACAGATGAAGCCTCACTTGCTTGCCCACTGCTCACCTCCTGCTGTGTGGCTGGGCTCCTGGTATCTGGAACTGATCTGTGGCCTGGGGGTTGGGGGTTGGGGGTTGGGACCCCCTGCTGTAAAGCAAGTACTCTAAGTCCTAGTCCACAAGCCCAAGAGAAAATGAATCACACCTTGTGCCAATACAATGCATCTTCAGATGTGTTATCCCCAATATCACTTATCCTGTATTATGCAATATTCAGTATAGAACTATGTACAAGTAGTTTAACTATTTTATATTGACAACATAAGTTGACAACAAAGATACTAAAGTTTAACTCACATTTTCCTCATCAGAATTCATGAAAAAGAAAAAAGATTTTTAGAAACAACAGTGGGATTTCAGATGGCTGTTGCCAATTTTCAGGATTTGTAATGGAAAACCAGAGTTTCTTTCCATAGAGCTTGTACTTTAAAGTTAGCTAATATAGGATCAAAACATACTTCAAAAGAAAATTCTCCAACAGTCTACCCTATTATTCACTTTTAATAAAGTCACAGAAATAGAAGAAATCTGTAGACATTTAGAAAACTTGCTGAGTTATAGTTTTGGATTAGATTGTTTTGGTTATAAAATATTGGTAAATGAAGGAGTCAGCTCCTCACCGAAGCAAAAGCATATTAAAGTCATCCTCTTTATAAGCATAGCCCCAAATAACACTTCAGCTCTCCTTGGCAGTGAGGCAAAAGTTTTTCAAATAAGGAATGGAAATTTCTCTAAGTGTCTAGCAAAGTTATATATCACAGGACTGTATAGAAACATTGCCATTCTGTTAAGAGTAATAGAATGAAGAAGTACCAAAATTCTTGTCTAGAAGGGCAACCAGCTTGCAAAAGCACATTTATTTGTGTACTCTTTCAATTCTTTCACAGTAGGAATAGATGAACTTAAAGTTTAGGAATACTCCTTAAGACTGCCAAAGTATTTTAGGTCAAGCTATAAAATTTCCCTGAAGTTCTCTTCCAAGATTATGCTGAGGACTGAGAGGAGAATCCTTCAAATGGTTCCAAGAGCAAACTCTAATCTGTTATGGAAAAGAAATTAGTAAAAACCACATTTCCCTGTCTCTACTTGATGTCTTACAAAGGCTCACCACTGCCCGGGAGATGCACTAGTTGTAGCTGGGGCCTAGAACTCAGGGAAGGAGTTGTAATGTTGGGACATCATCAACATTGATGATGGGGGCAGAGGTTCCCATCTTCTGTAGAGAAGCATATGGGTTGCAAGTCTGACTTTCTTGGTGTTGACCTCTGGAAGAACAAAGGCATCATCCAACTCCAAGTGAATTAGGACCACATGAAGTTCAAGCCAGGTGAGTTTGGCTTGATATCCCGACTCTCCCACCTCCAACTGAGTTGCTTTGGGCACATTATCCTAATCTGTCTGTGTCTCACACTTTCTCATCTGTAAAATACTGATAATAACCACCTTCAAGATTGTTGTGAAAGTTAAAGATGATGAAAGTAAATCTGCTTGGCAGGCACTATTAAATGCTCCCTATAGATCACAGACCCGGGCTGCATAGGAAGCTATTGCATGACTATCTCATTAAGTTTCACTGAGCACGTCTCACTGGGAACTACTTTGAAATAGAACATATTATACAGTAATATTTGCATAGAACTAAAACATTCTCCTGCAGCTTATAAAAGACTTTTTTTTGTGTTGTTTTGTTTTTTTAAAGAGACAGGGTCTCGCTAAGTCTCCAGGAGTGGTCTTGAACTCCTGACCTTAGAGTGACAGTCCTCCACCTCATCCTCCCAAAGTACTAGGATTACAGGGATGAGCTACTATGCCTGGCCTTGGTTTTGTTTTTTAATGAGTAAGTTCCAGGGCACATCATAATTACCACAGATTCAGCCCAAACTCCTACTTCCCTTGTATTTACAGTAGAAATAAAATTTCACACATTTGAAGCTGACACTCCAGTGCCCACGAGCCACTCAGTGGAGGGTACTTGGAATTACATGGGACAAAGGAATTCCTAGGCTCTTAGGGTTTCTGAACCATCAAAGTGGAACTTGGATCTAATCCAGAGCTAGCAAAGAAGCCCCCCTCTTTTCAATCTTCTTTCTTTGCTGGTCCCTTCCCCTCACTATAGAAACAAGCTCAAGTCCCCCCTTCCTAAAACAAAACAAAACAAAACAAAACAAAAATAAAAACTTTCATCTCAAAGTTTCTTTGTAGGTACGGTTGAAGCCCTTTCTTCTCACATCTAAACTTTTTTTGCTGAGAAGTCTCTACCAACTATTGACATTTCCCATTTGTTCTTCCACCCTACTGCATGGGGCGCCACTGATCACATCCTCCTTTTGAAATTCCTAACTCCTTTGCTTCTACAATCTTTCACTTTCCTAATTCTCCTCATACATACCCAGTTCCTTCTGTTTCTTTCATGTCCCCATCTCCTTCCTACACCTAATCCTTAAATGTGAGCTCAAGGCATCTTTCTTAGTCTCCTGCTGTTATTACTTTATTCATTCTCCTTGGGTGATATCGTCTCTGCTCATAATTTTAACCACTGCCTTTCTGCTGAAGGTTACCATAGTCCTGCCCAGACTATACCTGACCTTTAGATTCTTACATGAATGCCCTGCTCGAAATCTCCACTTGGATGTGTCCCAGGCAGCTCAGAACTGATCATATCTTTTTCTATCCTAAGCATGAAGTTCCTCTTGAAACTCTCCCAACTGTTGGCACCATCAACCAAACAGCTGCCCAAACTAGAAATTTCAGAGTCACTCTTCCTCTGACTCATTACTCCTATCCATCATTATCAGTACTCAAGCCCTACCAACTTAATCCCCTTTAAGTTGCTTTATTTACCCCTTGCCTTTCATGCCTAACACCTCTGCCCTAATTCAGGCCCTCGTAATCTCTTCCTTAGATCTATGGGTAGCCTCCTAATTAGCCTCCCCATTGGCAATTCTGTCTGCCTCAAATTGAGGGAGCCTCCTCACAGCTACTGAATGAACAGGCAGGTCCAGCAGTGAAGTAACAAATGTCCAGTGATAAAGTCACACAAATGCCTCTTCCAGAAGTACCTTGCCTACACCTTGCATCTCTGTATTACTCTTGCCCAAATGTTGCTCTCTATTCTTCCTGTTGATTGTGAGAGCTAACTGATAACCTTCCAATACCTCCTTCACTCCTTGATCAAATGAAAAGCCTTGACTAGCACACAATTCCTTTTACTTTCTACCACAATTATGGGTTTTTGTTTCCTCTATTGGCCTAGGGCCACCACCAAGGGCAGGGACCATGACTGTGAACCCTATGGACCATGTACTCATGTACTATGTCCTCCAACTACTAACATAGAACCTGATGGATAGTAGACACTTAGATGCTTGTTCACAGTGTGAATAGTCTGCAGTAGCTTTTTCTGTAAAACATATTATTTATTCATGATGCAGTGAAATTATGGTAATGATGCCACTTGTTTTATTATCTTATTCTTAGCCTCAGAATCCCATAAAACACATGCAAATTTCTCACAAAGTAGAGAAAGCAAATATTCTGGAAGATCTCACTGACTTGCAAACCTGATCCTCTGCTTTCTCCATTTGTCATAACCATATATGAGAACTTCTTCCCAGAGCAGACAAATATCCTTATGTGCTTTTAAACATCAAGGTGGGTACTATGGACATCTCATAACCGAGTGCCTCAGAAACACCCACTCTCCATTGCTAGTTCAAAGTCTGGTCATCCTTTGCCAAAAAATACTTTCCAGACCCAGCAGCGCCACTCTCAAGGTTGCATTGTGATTGTTTGTGATGGCAGAGAGTCAAGGGACTTAGGCAGCTCTGATGGGTAAATAATCCAAGAGCTTTTTGTCCATTGGCAAGTTAGGGATGAAACAGGCCATGTACTGGTGAGACAAGCTGTAATACTGCTTTGCTGTTATATTTGGAATTTACAACACAAGCCTTCAAACTCTTTGAAGTCTCATGGTAGGAAGGATTATTAAACACAACCTCTTTTACTACAGGAAAAAAATGTTAAGCGTTTTAATTTTTTTTCTATCAATCTCAACAATGACTTTAGCGATTGGTTAAATTCAAAGTGTTTGTTGATGCCACACATTGTCAGGCATTGTAAGGAGGATGTAATTCCTGTTCTCAGAGACATAACAGTCTGATGAGGTGACAGGGTGGAGACTCTTATCAGGAGATGCCAATAAGAAGACTTACACAGTGGAAAGTGAAGAGAGCCATGGGAAGGGAGGGTTTCCATCCGGAAAAGTTATGGCATGTTTTAAGAAACAGCTGGACCTTAAAGCATAGGTGGACCTAAATAGATGAGCATGAGACGGGAGAATAGAAAAGCAGCATTATACAGTTAAAGAGAACTTTGCAAATAGAACAAGAAGCAAGTGAGTAAAGGGCGTGTTGAATGAACAGCACATTAGAGATTAATGGGAGGGAAGAGGAGAAACATAATTTGGAGCAAACTGTGAAGGGCCCTGAATGCCAAACAAGGCATTTTGCACATTAGCCTGTGGGTAATTGCTAATCATCAAAAGATTCTTAAGATGAGAGCATTTCTTCTTTCTTACATCTGGAGAAGCTGGGGAGTTGAAAGCCATTCCAATACACATTTCTCAACCATGTACACACATCAGAATCACCTGGGGAGTCTGTCAGTGTGTGTTGTTTTTAACAATGCCAAGTCTGGTCCCATTTATGGACAAAGAAATCAGAATCTCTTGGAGTAAGACCTGGATATAGCTTTAAAATATTTTTTTTTTTACCTGTTTTAATTTCCAGCCAGGGCTGAGAACCATTGCATAGGTGAAACTATATCTATCTATCTAGATAGGTAAATATACATTAAATAGATGGATATGTAATCAAACACTCCAAGAACCTAGACATGAATGCATAACTACATTTATATGATTTAGTTAGTTAAGAAAAGCATAAGAAAAATTGAAGGAGAGTGCTGGGATAGTTGTTAGACATGAAAATCAGGGTTGACCAACAAGGACGTCCAAGACAAGTTTAACTACCTTCTAGCTCCACTTATTGGGATACCCATCACCTCTACTAACATAAATGGATTTCACTTAACTTCTTCAAAACCTAATATTGTTTGATAAGAGACAGAAGAAAGACTGATGCTGGGGTGATCTACCAAAGAGGTTCTGTTATTTTAAGAACCAAAATTTTTAAATGATTATTACACTCCAAGATACAAGTTACCAAAACATGGTAATTATAGGCTAAAAGATTTGAAGATGGCAACAAAAGCATAAAGTCCTCTGACAAAAATTATTTTTTTTCCTCCCCACATATTAGCTGACTTCTGCAATTATGGGAAGGGAAACATCCTAAAAATTCCCAGGTGTCTTATTAGGGATCAGGCCAGGATTTGGGTAGCCACTTCCCATTCAGCAACTCTAATTTGAGTAGGGAGGAAACCAGATGGGGTGTTGGTCTTCATAAGGAGGAGGCTGCCCAAACACAGCTTACATCCGCAGAAGCCAGTAGAGGCAGGGATTAGCAGGCAGATATTACCACCCCAGGTGAGTTAAATCTCAAGTGGAGGGGTCAGGCAAGGGAACTCAAGAACCCAGACTGATTGACAGGAAGGCCAAGGGTTAGGATCTTGTCCAAGAACCTAGGAGAGAGAGATCACAGAAGGCACCAGCGCCATCACTAATGGAGCTGTTTGATGCTGAGGCACTAGCAGGCTGGGATGGGAGAATAATGAAGCAGGAAGCAAAGCATTCTTGGCAACAACCCACAATTTATAGAGAAAAACGTGTCATCTGCTGGGAGAGACTATATACTAAGTGTGAAACTCAGTGTTATTACTTTATATCCACACCTTGTTCAGCCACACAAAAGTGAGATGAGGCTCCAGTGCTTAAACTAGAGCCAAAAGATATGAAAAATAAGGTTCTTTCTCTGGTTGGAATGAAGAGTAGATGGCATAACTATAAGCAAAAGAAAACTACACTCTCCTTAGCTCCCCAAAAGCTCTTTTGGAAAGCTGTCTGAATTAGAAAAACTAATGTTTCTTTATAAAGTTTATGATGTTGATAAAAGACGTATCAAGTAAGAGTAAGAATAACATCAGGTTACATGTATAAAGTGCTCACTCTGTGTTAAATGTATTAATGTATATAGTCTTCACAACAATGTCATGTGATAGGTACTTTTACCGTCTCAATTTTATACCCAAGGAAACTGAGACATAGAGAGGATAAATAACTTTCCCAAGACCACACAGCTTGAAAGGGCAGAGCCTGGATTCTAATCCAAGTTACCCAGCTCCAGAGCTTATATTAACCACGAGGCTTAAGCCATTCTTCATGATAAGGAACTACCTTTAAAGGGGCAGAATGAACCAGGAGCACATAGGAAAATGCTTAAGGATATGCTCGTGATCTAATACATTCATTCAACAGGTTCTTTCATTCAACAAATATCTATGGAGCACCTGGTATATGCCAGGCCCCTTTCTACAGGCTGAAGATCGCAGACAGGTGGGATCCCTATACATCTGAAAGAGTGAATACATGTTACATGGTATGGCATAAAATGTAGTGTTTGTGGCTTTGGTAGGCTCCAAACACTGCATCTTTGGAATCTGAGTTCTTCCACATGTCTGAAATATAATTAGCTCTCTGATGAAGAGTTTCCAACACAACGAAGTTTCAGAGTTTAGAACCCAAAGTGGAGACAGGGATTTTTCCTCCAATGCTGGAGGAAAAAGAACTGGTGGAGAGCCAAGGAGCTGAGGCCCTGTCCAAGGGCTGCCTGACTTGGTCCGTGTATGAGGAGGCTGCACTGGACGACCTCCAAGGCCCAGCTCTAGGATCTGGGTTCCCAGGAAGCAAGGCAGAAGCAAGGCTGCCCTCAGACACAGCACAGCACAGCCATGCTCAACCTGACAGCGGTCACAGCCAGGGCAGCAGCAGGAAATGGCATGTGATACTGCCAGGGTAACTAGGACACATTTCTGGAGTCGACCATCTCTCCCAGAGGGTGTCAAGGAACAGCCCTGATTCGTGCCAATTTCCAGCCCCCATACAATGTGAGGATTGTACTTCTGCTTAGAGAGCTCTAAGAACAACCTGCCGACATAACGCAGGACCAAGTAGCCCCACGCAGATGAGCATAACTCGTCCGTGGCCTTCTGAACTTTGTGATGTCAGGGTGGGATGCTGAATCAGCCCTCCGAAGTCAGGAAAGGAGCTGTAGTCTGCAGGAAGGAGAAGACTGGCTGTCCTCTCCCAGGAACTTGGGATCCTTGCCAGATTTGTGGCTCCAGCCCCAAGAAATATCAGGCAGGATTCATCACTGTTAATAATAACTGGCACATGACTGAGTGCAGAACTGAAACGCAGATGGCCAAGGAGCCAAGAGTGTCCTTAAAAGAGAAGGGACAAGTTTGGGTGAAGGAAGAAGGTATCAGAGAGAGAAACACACATGTATTTACACGTGATTTCGGGACATTCTACCGTGCCCCCACCCCACCCCTTTGTGATGCCCAACCCTGTAGCCCACTTGCCTGCCTCAGATGCTATCACTCACTCCTGGATACAAAAGCCATCCAGCCTTTTTCTGTATTAGGCGATTTCTCAAGCCCTGACTCCTACTGTGGAAAAACAATGTAGGTCTTCTCTCTAACAAATACTTTCATTTTCTCTTTTTACCTCCTCTTCACCTGAGACATCTCTGCAGCTACTTTCTTCTTCCAGGTAGCTGAGTGTTCCAAACTCCTAATTAAGGGGTAACACCTAGACTTGGCTTCCCCCTGCCTCAGCTCCTCGAGAGGCTTCCTCACAGAGTTCAGTTAAAGGTGCTAAGCCACGATGTCCAAAAATGAGAATGAAGCCAAAATCCACTCAGTGATTCTTCTGAATTGTGCCTGCTTGGATGCGAGGCCAACTGCATGGTCTCCAAGAATCCTCAGGGCAAAGGGCCTCTGCCCCCGCAGCTGGCATCAGGAAAATGGAATAAGCAGCCCGGATTTCAGCTGAGGACCACTGCTCAAAGGGGTTCCCAGATCCTCTGAGCTGTGAATAAAGATGATTTTTTTTACAGGATAACTGAATGGAGAAAGATTTTCACAGGATAAAATGGATCCCTAGCTGGGCACAGTGGCTCACACCTGTAATCCCAGTACTTTGGGAGGCCGAGGCGGGTGGATCACCTGCGGTCAGGAATTCAAGACCAGCCTGGCCAACATGGTGAAACGCCATCTCTACTAAAAATACAAAAATTAGCCTGGGATGGTGGCACATGCCTCCTGAGTAGGTGGGACTACAGGTGCATGCCCCAGCTACTCGAGAGGCTGAGGCAAGAGAATCACTTGAACCTGAGAGGTGAAGTTTGGAGTGACCCGAGGTCACGCCATTGGACTCCAGCCTGGGCAACAGAGTGAGACTCCTTCTCAAAAAAACAAAACAAAAAACAAACAAAACCAGATCACTTCTTTGCTGGATTCAGTTCAAACTTTAGATTTAGAAGTGAGTTCTAATTTGAGTCTGATAATATCACTTCCCTTGACAAGTTAGGGAAAATTAAAATATTCTACAAAAAGAATAGAGGGAGATCAAGAAAACAGGACAACCATTGGCAAAATGAGAAAGTAGACAAAACCGGGTTTCAGTGCCCGATCCCCTGTACTAGTGCACCTGGCGTTCCCTGGGGGAACCTGCCATTGGAATAAATAACCCAAGCCAACACAATGCCTGGTCAAAACTTACCTATTCTGTGCCCAGTGGAGATAAAGCATATTTTAAAGTGGCCATGAAATAGAGACACTGGAACTGTAATCAGGGATATCTAGGGACTTAATACTCCAAATCAAAGGCGTGAACCTCAGATACTATTTCAGGCAGCAAACGAGATATTTAGAGACAAGGCGACTTTTCCAACTACCTCCAGATTTGATTCTCCTGTGATGAAATCCTAATTTGCAGATTTGTGTCCCAACTAACCTCCCTTCTCTGGCCTCTTGCATTGTTCTCTCCACTATAAACTAACCTACTGACCATGGACATATAAGAAGTGCATCCGGCACATATGTTTATTGCAGCACTACTTACAACAGCAAAGACTTGGAACCAACCCAAATGCCCATCAATGATAGACTGGATAAAGAAAATGTAGCACATATACACCATGGAATACTATGCAGCAACACAAAAGAGTGAGTTTACGTCCTTTGCAGGGACATGGATGAAGCTGGAAGCCATCATTCTCAGCAAACTAACACAGGAACAGAAAACCAAATACCTCATGTTCTCACTCATAAGTGGGAGTTGAACAGTGAGAACACATGGACACGCAAGGGGAACTTCACACACCAGGGTCTGTCGGGGGTGGGGGGTAAGGGGAGGGAGAGCGTTAGGACAAATGCCCAAAGCATGTGGGGTTAAAACCTAGATGATGGGTTGATAGGTGGAGCAAACCACCATGTCACATATATAGCCGTGTAACAAACCTGCACGTTCTGCGCATGTATTCCATAACTTAAAGAAAAAACAAAAGTTCATCTGGGCAAAAGTCTCTGAAACCCACTACTTTCCATGGTGGAACCAGTACATGAAGGTGAATGGAACCAGTTTCAAAGGGTTTCTGCAGCAAGAAGTGCATTTGCAGAGAAGTTTGGGAACAGCTTGCCAAATTTCAGCCTGGAAGAATTTTATTATCTTTAATTTACCAACCTAGAAATGGGCTTATAAGGGAAATTCTTAGTGATGTCTTCTTAGCAGGCAACCGTAGCAACTGCCACACACCTACCTCACTGCCCTGGAGCCTGGAGTACATCGTTAGGTCCAAGTTCTGGCCTTTGAAAAACTGAAGCTGAAACAACTGGAGCGTAACCTGCCTGCTCCACCCTGGAGTGCTCAGAGGAGAATAAATTAACTTCCCCCAGCCAACCCAGTAGTCCCAGTCTTGAGCTGGAAAGCAGTAGCTGTTAGAAAGAATGCAGAAAGCAAAGCCACAGTGCCTTCATTATACTATTAAACTGTAATCACCTTTTTCTATAAGCGTCTTCCTGTTTTCCCTGAAGGGGGATGGTTTAACTGCCGTGCTGGGGCAGAGGTGCCAACTCAGCAGAGAGACTTCCTGTGGGTCTGGGAGGCAGTTGTGTTAAGCATGCTGTGGCATGCCCACTGACCAGAGGCAGGCTGTGAGGGGGCCCCCCATCCTGACAGAGGGCCAGAGGCAGGGGCTCAGAGACTAACTAAGGCTCCTGGCTTAAGGAATGATGTTGATTTCCTTTTCTCAGGGCCAGCACTAGGATGAGGCAAGCCAAGTGCTTAGGGAACAAGACTTAAGGAGCTGTTCACTCTCGGGTCCTGCAAGTAGCTCCTTTCGCCCTACTCAGAGTCAACAACAGCACAGGTTGTGTGTGTGTGTACATGTACTGTGGAAGTCGGCAGTTCTCAAAATGTGGTCCCGAGACCAGCATCATCAGCATCACCTGGGAACTTGTTAGAAATTCTCAGTCCCCCTGAATCAGACACTCGGGGAGTGGGGCCCAGCAATCTGTGTCTTACAAGCCCACCAGGTGACTCTGATGCAGCTGAGGTCTGAGAAGCCCTGTGCTGGAGAAGAGTGTTCTCCAAAGCCAGTCTCGTGGCATTTCTAAGGCCATCTCCCACAATGCTTCCATACAGCCAGTATAGGGAAAGGGTGAGTGGTGAGATTACAGAGACTTTCCTAAAGCCATCAGCAAGACAGGAATCCCTCGAATAATAAATCAGGAATTGCTTTTTCCCAGCCACTCCTAAGTAGACTGTAGTAGTCAAGACTTGGCAATAAAGATGGAGATTACTACTGAACCAGTTCCTTCCTGTTTCTTCCTAACTAGACACTTAGAGTTAGCCACTCAGTGACACTGTGATGTGGACTAGCCATTTGAATATTCTATGGCTGAGATTCCTTCCTCTGTAAAATGGGTCCAACATCACCTACCTGCGAGGGTCAGAGGAGCTAATGTATGCAGAACCCTGAGTAAAGGCCTGGGGCAGAGTAAGCTGTGGTGACAGTTCATACATCTAACCAGGGGTTCTGGACTCCATCCTCCCCCAGGCAGCCAGGTGGGAGGATCTGGGACCTGAGGGCAATTGAGTGGGGAAGGAGGTGAGCTGGTTTCATCTAGGGTACTATGTTTTTTAAAGAAGGCTATTTTCCAATCCAAATAGTCTGTGGGCAGCAGGTTTCACTGGTGGTCACAAAAGAGAGAGAGAGAAAGGAAAGGAGAAGGGATACCCAGTGCCGCCTGCTATTGGGTACTGAGAACCACACTTAAAAAAAAAAAAAAAAAAAAAAAAAAAAAAAAAAAAAAAAAACCTATATGAAGGCAAGAAGACACTTCAGAAGACCCCACATTTCAACTTTGTCCGGGACCCAAACAGTATAGAGTAGTAAGACAATGCCCACCAGTGAGACAGGGACCCCAGGCATTTGGCAGTGTACATGGTTTCTTTTGTCCAGGGCAGGATTATAAACACGAGTGTGAGGATGAAATCATGCAGCAAAAAACGCTGTCAGGATTAAGGCAGACCTGATGTCTTAGCACTGAGGTCCCATCACAGAATTGTGGAACCTTTTCTGCAAAGCTGAAGGAGAGCTAGTCCCATCCAACTTTTCCCAACTCACAGACATGTCTCCTGAGGACCAGAAAGGTTGCTGGCCTGCAGAGGGCACATAGCTGGTGGGGAACAATCATTAGCTGTGCTCCGTTTCTCCCTTCCATTAAGGAGTGCTGGGGTGAGACGCAAATTTTAAGCTTCTACCCATAGGCCAGGTAAACAAAGGGCTGCCTCCCGCCCGCCCCGTGCCTGCTTCGGCCATCCCTTGCAGCACAGCTGAGGGCCTGAAGGAGGATCCATGACTCACACTTTTCTTGCCGCGGGGAATTAACTCCAAGATAACAGTACCAATGTGGGAAAAAAAGCAAGCCATCAAGGAAGAAAGTTCACCTCGCGCCCCTCTCCACTGAGTCCCCTTACCTTCCTCATTTAAAATCCACGGCAGAAAGGCCAACACGGAGTCAAAGCTGCAAGTGCTCTCTTCAAAGGCGCAGGACCCAGCGGGCAGGTCGAGGGCACCGGCTAGCTGCAGGGCTGCGGGCACAAAGCGAGTTTCAGTTCGAGCTCCCCCCAGGAGCGTTTGAACCAACTCGGGGGACCCCAGGGGGACTACCTGGTGAAAGTGGGGGAAAGACGAGCGGGAGGGGGTGGGAGAGGGATGCAGTACCTGTCCCCCAGCATCCCCGGGCCCCTCCGCTGAGCGACCCCACGCCCACCCCCACCCCACGCTTGGCCAGCGGAGGGAGTTAGCGGCTGCGGAGGATCGGGAGGCGCCCTCGGATGGCCCAGCCCAGCACGATGAGCCGGGCCCCCGGGGGCAGCAGAAGCGGAGGCCAGTAGTCAGAGCGTCTCCGGGGTTGTCCCGGGGTCCCGGCCTTACCTTGCAACGCCAGGAGGACGCCCCTTAACAGCATGGTCGCGTTTCAGGGAGGATGACTAGGAAGAGGTGCAAGTTGCCAGCCCCCTGGGACAGGCTGCTCCTAGTGAAAGGGATCGTGGGAGGCGGGGGCGCCGGGGACCCGGGAAGGGAGAAGTCGAGAGGTAAAGCTTGTGCTCTGAGCTGCCCAACTTTGCAGAGCGGCTCCCGGAGCTGAGTGGTTTGCTGGAAGGTGCCCGAATGGAGAGCGCCAGCGCCCCGGCGCTGAGCAGCAGCCTCAGGTCAGACCGCGGCCCAGCTGGTCCTGGGCGACGGTGGGGCTGGACAGGGAGGAGACAACTGCACACTTTGAAAGGCCAGCCACGACTGGCTGGGAGAGGAGAGGTCGGCCAGCAGTGCCTTCGCTCAGGATTTTAAAGCTTGGGACCAGAGCCCTTGCAGACACTTGGAAGGGGCAGGCCTTCCAGGAGTCCCTCCGCTGGGTTGGGACCGGAGGCGCCCGCCCCGCCCAGCCGCGGTGGGAACTCGCTTATTTCTGGGGACAGCTTCCCTGCATCTGGCATGTCAGTCCCGCAGGGCTGGCCCTAATTTTAACTTCTTCTCCCCAGAATGAAGGAGGGTGGAATTCTCCTAGGACAGCCTGGAGGAAAATTTGGAAACGGTTGGGTGGAATAAGCTTTATATCTAAGGAGTTTCGGCATTTACGGTCCAGCAAAGCTAACCCTGGAATACCACCCCCACTTTTTTTAGCCGGTGGAATGTCTGGCATGCCTGGTGCTCAGCATTCCCTCCGTCCGGTGAAATGGGGGCATTCCTTCTCTCCAAAGAGCCATGATAGATTGATGAGTGGGAGGCTTTAAACTGGGAGGGGGTTGTTGGAGGCAGTTAATTCTGAGGAACCTGTTTGCTTTGGGCACTAAGTGGGTCTCCAACAATATTCTCTTCCTGTAAAGAGTTCTTCTTCCTCCCCTCCTCTTCTTCCTCCTCCTCCTCCTTTCTCCCATTTATGATTTTGTGCAGGCAATTTTGTGAGGAGGGCAGTGGTTTTAAAACCTGACTGCATCAGAATCTGCTGAAGAGCCTCACCTTCCGTTTCTGATCCAGTAGCTCTGGAGTGGGTCTGAGAGGCTGCACGTCCCTAATAAGTTTCCAGAGGCTGCTGCTGCTGCAGCTGGTCTGGGACAATACTTTCAGGACCACTGGCCTAACAAACCCCTGTTGAGCCATCATTTCAACCTGCTCCCATGCCTTCACCTGGCTTCCAGACCGCTGGGTTTCCTGTCCTTCTTGGCCGCTTCTTCTCAGCCTCTTTGCTGTTACCTCTGTAACGCCTTAACACGAGAGTGCCTCCAAGTTCTACCCTATCACTCCTATTTCTTTCACTATCCAGCCCCTCAATGCTTTCTTCCAGTCTCATAGTTTTAGATACCAATGATAGCCTGATAACTCCCACATTTATATTTCTAGCCCAGACTGCTCACTAACGCCAGACTCTTCGATCTCATTGCCACCTCAACATTTCCAATTGGATGCTTCAGAGCTATTTCATACTTAACGGGTCCCAACATGAAGGCTGCACGTTTCTTCCCAAACCCGTCCTTCCCCTGCGTCTTCCCCCATCTGAGTTAAAAGAACTATTTTCTTCCAGTTGCTCAGGAGAGAAAACTTGGAGCCATCTCCAGCTCATCTGTTCCTGTCAGACATTGCCAATTTCTATCAGTTCAGGATTCGAAACACAGCAGATGCTGACCATGCTCCGCGCCCGTGGTGGTGATGTCTTGGTTGGTCCAAGATACCCTCACCATCAGCCTGGGACACTGCAGTGGCCTCCTGACCACGGTCTCCCTTCATTTTCTACCCTGCTCACCCTACTCTATTCTGAACACACTAGTCAGGGTTATCCTTTTAATACAGAAATTGGGCCACGTCACTCTTTAGCTCAAGGCCCAACAAGTTCGCAAGTCATTTAGTAAAGTCCAAAGTCCTCATGATGACCAACCAGGCCCTATAAGACCTGCTCCACCCTCTTCTTTGTTTTCTTTTCTTGCTTTCCTTCTCTTTTTCTTTTTTTGAGACAGAGTCTCACTCTGTCACCAGGCTGGAGTGCAGTGGCGCGATCTCCACTCACTGCAACGTCCATCTCCCAGGTTCAAGCAATTCTCCTGCCTCAGCTTCCCAAGTAGCTGGGATTACAGGTGCGTGCCACCATGCCCAGCTAATTTTTGTATTTTTAGTAGAGACAGGGTTTCACCATGTTGGCCAGGATGGTTTCAATCTCTTGACCTCGTGATCCACCCGCCTTGGCTTCCCAAAGTGCTGGGATTACAGGTGTGAGTCACTGCACCCGGCCCCACCCTCTTATTTCTCTGACTTCAACCACCCTGCTTATTCCTCTCTAGCCACACGGACCTCTTGGCTTGTCCTCAAACACAGTCCAGCTATCCTTTCAGAATTTCGCACTGGCTGTTCCTTCTGCTCAAAATGCTCTTCCACAAAGAGCCACACAACTCACTGCCTAATGAGGTCTTCACTCAGATGTCACTTTCAGTATCAGAAAATTTAATAACCTTCTCCCTAATAAGCAAAATATGTCTGGAATCCTTTTTTAAAGGTAGGAGCAAATTTTCATGTGTTTTCTGTAAACAATGATTCAAATGATCTAAAATTTTTTCATTAATGTGTGCCTCAGGTAGTAGTAATGATAACATTTATTGTGTTTGCCATTATAAATGTTTTATGTAGATAATCTCACTTAAGCTTCACAAAATCTCTATAGGATAAATATGTTTATTATCCCCATTTAATAGATGGGGAAGCTGAGGCGCAGAGTTCAGTGACAGTGGACAGTAGAGACAACACTCAAACCCAGATCTGCTTCATTCCAAAAGCCTATTTTCTCAACTAGTACAGGAGCCCCTCTCACTTGGGTCTTATATTCTTTTTTTGACTTCTTGATCACAGATGGTGTTAAATATCTGATGCATTCCATCACATCACTTAACTAAAAATTCAGACAGTTATATATCCAGTTGAAACCTCAAAACACTATTTTCAACCAAACAAGTTTTCAGCAACAATCAAACTGGTGCTCCTTTTTCCAGATACTTATGGAGTATTTCAAAGTTTTAGAATTGCCTTCGATTCATGTCATATGTTCTAAGTCATAGGAAAATACAAAACCTCAAAACCCTAAAGAGATCCCCTCAAAATTTAAAATATGATTTACAACCTTAAGGTGACATTGTGTATTGCCACCTATGGGAACAGAATCACTATACTTAAGTAAAAACTCAGAGTAAATTTTCTATTTTGCATATAATTGTTTGATCCCAAGAATATACAACCCTTAGACATTGGCACAAGTTAGAACGTCTGGGAAGCAGACTCTGATTTGGAGTTTAATGTGCAGGGTATTTAATCAGGAGTACCTTGGGATCAGTGTCATGGAAGGGAGGGAGGGAAGCAGGAATGGGTGGAGGGAGAATTAAAGTTGCAATGCAAATCCCACAAAGCTTATATCAACCCTCCAGGGAACTATGGAGTTAAAACAGCCTATCCAACTTGTCTCATGTTAGGCTGAAATGAAAGGGCATTTGTAGTGCTGTCTTCATCTGTCACTGGCGGTGGCCTACCTTGGGACAGAAGTGATCTCCAGTGAGGCAGCTCTCTGCACTGGGGAGGATCAGAAGTTGAAGGCGGATGACAATACTCCCAGCCGCTGGGACTAAAAGTCCTTTCTTGAAGGGGGATCTTGACAGCACAACCATGCCTACCACAGACGTTTTGCAGAGAAAGGAAATGATACTGTATGTGGCCTAAGTCAGGATGCAGGGGAAAGGACTGAGGAGGGAATCCAGGGAATCTAGAAATTACGTCAACCTACTTCCTTTGGTCACTAATCATAGCACCCACATGGTACCCACCTGGTATCCTCTTATTACTTGGGAAAACAGGATCAGGCCCCAAGGAACCCAGAACTCCATTATTCTCCAAGATTTAGCTTAAGCAACCGATCAAATAACGCATGTCAAGTTCTGGCTTACAGAAAGCACTCAGTACTTAGGTATTGTAATAGGTTGAATGGTGGCTCAAAAGATACATCTGTATCCCAGAACCTGCAAATGTGACCTCATTTGGAAAAAGGGACTATGCAAAATTAATTAAGTTAGGGATCTTGGGAGGAAATCATCCTGCATTACCAGGTGGGCTCTAAATCAATGACAAGTGTCCTTATAAGAGACAGAAGAAAAGGCACAGACACATGTAGGAGGTGGTCATGTAAAGATGGAGTCGGAGATTGGAGTGATGCAGCCCCAAGCCAAGGAATGACAACAAATTCTCCCCTAGAGCCCCAGAAGACTGTACTCTGCAGACACCTTGATTTGGGGCTCTGGCCTCTGAAACTGAGAGAGAAAAGCTTTCTGTTCTTTTAAGCCACCCAGTTTGCGGTAATTTGTTCTGGCAACCATAGAAAACTAATATAGAATGCACTAAGTAAACACGTGCCAGGCACCTAATATGCATTATCTCATTTAATACATGCAATATCCCTAAGAGGTGAATATCATTACTCTCCCCATTTTATAGACTAGGAAACAGGACCAGAGGGGGTCATTTAACCTGCTCAAAGTCACACATCCAGCCAGCATGCAGCAAGGATTTGATCCCAGATGCCTACCCCTCCTGGTTATCCACTATGCTGCCCCTAAATGCTTCCTCCTTACACAGGCCTGTCTCTCCTAATGAGGGCTGCCTACACTACACACAGGCACCACGCCATGCTTTCTCTATGGGTTCCTGCATGATGCTCACCTCTCGCAGAGCCTGCCCATCCTCTCTGCTCTTTGCCAATATGCTCCTGCCTCCTTCCAGGTAACTTTCACCAGGGACTTTGCTCCTTGTTGTACCACTTCTAGCCTGGAGATCACCAAGTTCTTGCTTCTAACTTTCTGGGTCAAGCTGAGGAAGATGAAGTATTGCTGCTCCTCTCTATCCAGTGTCTTCCCACATAGCCAGGTGAGGCATTGGAGGGAGTGAGCAAATCTGTAGGAAGAAAGCAAGAAAACCAGCGTTTATGATTGTACCTTTGCCTGCACTACAGAGGTTAGGCCAATCTCAGAGGCTGTCTTTACTGCCCACTTTCCCTTCTGTTTGCTCTCTCTCCTTACTTGTTATTCTCACACAGTGTCATGCTATGATAAGCTCAGCAAATATTTCCTGAGCACCTACTGTGAGCCAGGCACTATGCTAGGGGCTGGAAATCCAGAGGTCAAGAAGACACGTCCTCTGCTGCTGAGACAGGAGACTGACCCATGGGACAATAATTTCAATAAAATATGTGGATGAGATAGAATAAAGACTGTAAATATAAAAAGTCTAGAGGCCAAGGAAGTCACATAAATGAATGGAATGATCTGGTTACAGGGAAGAAATAGGGAGGGATGGAGACTGTGGTTAACTGGGGTAAGTAAGCCCAACTAAAGGGTATTACAGAAACCATCTCTACCCCATCTGCTCATGTTTCAAAAGCAGCCCAATATTCAGATATGTCTATAACAGCTCCTGAGTCTCAGATGCCAGCAAGAAACTAAAACAATATACTCAAATCTCTGTGGGGTAGAACAAAACCTGTTGGGGGGTTAAATTCAATTCTTGAGCTGAAGTTTGCAGCATTATGATAGAACCATGGAGACAGAGAGTAGGGTGCCTCACTGCTCACTCCTCCAGAGGAGGTAGCCAGGCACACAGGAGCAGTCCCATTCTACAGTAGAGAAAATGGAGGCAAAAAGGTCTAGGTGACTTTTAACCAAGGCTGTATGTCTCTAAGTGTCAGGGATGGGATGAGAAGCCATTAATTAGCTCACCTCCTGGTTGGCCAGTATTTGGAAACATGGAAAGGACTTCACATGTTCTAGGTCTTGCACAGATGTAATTAATAATACAATTGGTAACATCTTTTGTAGTTATTATATCTTGTTGCGTTCTCATTTATCTCATATATGTAATCTGTTTTTCTTCATACCTGGGTCTCCTTTAATCTATGCCAAGCCATTGTCTCTGGATTTTTGTCTTTGTGTGTTTCTCCCTCTCTCTTTCTCTCTCTCTCTCTGTCTCTGTCTGATGTACTTTATATGGGCTCACCTCTATCTCTGTCACTCTACACTCAGTATTTTTAAAAAAATCTTTGACCTGTTTATTGGAATTACATTAAATGTGTACATTGATTTATAAATATTGATATATTTACCTTGGCCCATTGATATAAATTTTTGTGTTTTCCAGTAAACTTTTAAACATATCTTGTGAATTTTACAAACTTTATTCTAATTTTATTCAGAAGAAAAGACCAAATATGCACTCCGACAGTCAGTGGTCTGTGTTGCTTCTGTGTCATCTCTCTCTCTGCATACACCCAACAGGCCCCCACTCATTACACACAATCAGGCTAAAACGAGCTGGTAAAATCATTCCAGGCTCTGGGCTTGTCCTGCCAGTGACCTCCGTAGTTGTATTCCAGCAGGACATATCTGAAGGCTTTGCCCCGAGGCCAGCGATGGTCCTTGGTTACTGTCCAGCCCTGTTGGCCTCTTACTCCCAAAGAGTAGTCATGTGCCTGCTACAGATCTGGATCATCTCCCATGAGGCACCAAGGCCCAAGGGGTAGTCAGTCCTTACAAATCTCCTTTTATTACAAAATATATAGCCCACTGTTCAAATTGCCACACTCAAATGACTGAACCCATAAAGTAGGTACATCTTCTAGAGTGAGCATTTTAAAGGAAATAGATACTTCAGTGGATGCTTTCTCTCTACCATTAATCTTTTCTTCATCAGATTACTCCGGATCCTAGCTGGGAGTCAGACATCCTTCATTACAGCTTGAATGCAATCTTCCAATTTTTTTTTAAATTGAGGTTTTCTGGGCTGACCAGTCACAGTGATAATACTACCATGTTTTGTTGAGTGTCTGTAATGTGCCAGGTGGTTCCATGGTCAATTCGTGGAGGAAGAAACTAGGCTCAGAGACTTGATGTGACTTGCTCAAAAGTACAGGGCTGGGGTAGGAGCCAGCTCTAGCTCCTACCAAAGCCCTTATAACCTTGATGCCATCCACCCAACACGGGAAAGTTGAGCAGAAATTTGAAATGTCCAGTTCCCAGGTCCCTGGCCTCCTACCTCTACCCACAGGCAGTGCTGAGGCCAGGAAGACCAGGGGCTTGGAGAGGGGCATCAAACAGATTCACCCACAGCCCTCAAAAGGAACAATCCCTCTGATAGCAGTGCCAGTGATCTTGGTCTTCTGGCCTCCAAAAACAGTGAGACAATAACTTTTTCTGTTGTTTAAGCCATCTGGTTTGTGGTACTTAGTTACTACGAACTAATATATTTCTATTCATTTCTCAAGACCCAGTTCAAAGGGCCCCTCTCCTATGTTGTTGGTGTGTCTGTGCCGCAGCGTGTATGATGCTGTGTCCTAGGCTGTGCAGGCTGCTATAACAAAGTGTACACTGGGTGGCTTATCAACAGCCAAAATATATCTCTCAGTTCTGGTGGCTGGGTGTTGGGTAAGGGTCTGCTTCTTCACAAATAACGATTTCCTCACTGTATCCTCACATGGCAGAAGAGGCAAGGATCTCTCTTGGTCCTCTTCTATAAGGGTGCTAAATCCTATTTATGATGGCTCTGCTCCCAAGACCTAATCACCTCCCAAAGGCCCCCACTTCTAATGCCATTGTTTTGTGGGTGAGGATTCCAGCATATGAGTTTGGGGCAGACATAAACATTCATGCCACAGAACGCTGTATGACAATGACTTTGTCTATGCCTCTGTGTTCTGCGATAGAGGCTGAGTTTCAAGGGTAGAGAGCAGAGCAAGTGTGTTTTATCTTTGTATCTGCTCCTGTGCTATCTCTAGACGTGGCTAATTGTAGTCGCTCAAAAGATGTTTGTTGAAAGAAAGGCTGAGGAATAGCATATCCTCACTACTCCACACGGCCCAAGAACCAGCCTAAGCTGCAGTCCTATGGGTAGAAGGAAAAGAACTGTATTTAAATTACCCAGGGGGATATGTATAAAAATGAAATCACAGATGTGTTCTTGGCGCACAGAGCCAATCTGAAGAGGAGCAACAGACTGAACGGGGAGTAAAAGCAGGCTTGTGGGGGTCAGGGCAGCACAGGTGGCAAACCGGAGAAAGGCAGACTCTCAAAAGTCCACTTTCATGAGAGGCAGATGAGGCCACAGAGAGAGAAATTAACCTCTGGAAGGAAGTGCCAGGCCTTGGGTGTTGGAGGGAAATACAGACTATGAAACAGCTTGGATCCTGCCACATGAGTCTGTTCAGCCCAGCTCCATGGTTTCCTATCTGAGTCCAGGAGTAAGGCCAGGCTGTTAGGAAAGCCAGAAAAATCTGTTTCCCTAAATCTCTAAAAAAACACTGGACCACAAATGGTTCTATGACCTGCATTAATAAGGATTGTGACGGTATTCACATGAGGTGAGCAGCAGTGCCATGCCCCGCTTTGCTACCAACAACCATGCCTTTGGCATTTCAGGGTTCATTGCAGTGAGAATGGGCACTCTGGCTGTGCCAGAGGTGCAGGCTGGTTTGTGTGCACACATGTTCACCCCTAGGACATCCCCCCAGATCCCAGGAGCTAACACTCTGTGTTGTCTATCAGGGTTAAGAGTGAGGCAGAGCACGCCGGAATTTGACATATTCTAGCTAACAGTGGCTCCAGAGACTAGGGAGGCCCATGAGCAACTTAGGCTAAACCCAGGTGGTGTGCTTTCTCCTTTATAAGTTTTGTTTGAATGCTTTGGCATGGAAACAGGAAAAATAAAGCTTTCTGTAGCCAAAAACATTTCCAAGAACAGCAATGAAACCCCAGCTTAGCTTCTGATTCATAATCTCTGACATTATTCATCTGTTAGAGTGGGGATCCATACACTGTGGTTTGATTGACATGAACATGGATGGGGTGATATTCACAATAAAGGCCTCGGCACCGAGAGACAGAACGGACACCAACTGGGAGGATGACAGATAGTGAATGTCAGCTCTGAACAGGTGTGTGGGGTGTGTGCACGGTGTGCAAAGACACATTAGCATTGAGAAGCTGAGTCACAAGGTTACTACTAAATCTGGAGGCCTGAAATTCAAAGATGTCAAATGACACTAATTCTTTCCAATTTTCCCAGTACCCAAGGCCCAAACAATTGGTGATAATGAAGAAACTCTACTACCAGACGTTGCGAGATGTCTCAATGACCTAATCCAGCAAATCACAGCTCCAGCTGTCCATGAGCACCATCTACCATCTGAGGAATTGTTTCTTTTTAATACAAAGGTTGGCACTCATCAGATAATAATTTCTGGGATAGAAGCAAATGATTGGTATTTGCTTAAGTCTCTTGAAGGTGATTCTACTGAGCTGGGATTAAGAACACACTGCCTTAATCCTTTCATCATCAGCGAAATTAATACTATTAACAGAAGGAAAAAAAGCTGTTTAAAGAGAGTGAGAAAGTGTTATACCAAGAGTGAGAGCATTGAGACCACGGCCACTGGAGCAAGACCACCTGGGTTCAACTTGTAGCTCTGTTACTTACTATCTATGAACCTAGGGCACATTATTTGGTCTCTCTGTGCCTCAGTTTCCTCATCTGTAAGAAGGAAATCATAACAATGCCTACCTTACATGGAGATCATGAGTACTAATTGAGTTTATATTGTTAGAGTGCTCAAAAGAGTATCTGGCATGCCAAGTACTATATAAATATTTATTATTAATTTTCTAACAACTCAAGTTTTTCACAGGTCCAGGCTTGTAGTTGAAATTGGTGACATAGTCTATCCATCAAAATAGCCTTTTAAAAATAGTGTCCTGCCTCTTAGGGTGGGAGGCACAGAAGCTAGAAATGAAAATTGGACAATTAGTAGCATTGATGTTCTATCAGAAGAAGAAACATTCATTCATTCATTCATTCATTTGGAGACAGAGTCTTGCTCTGTGATCTAGGCTGGAGTGTAGTGGTGCAATCTCGGCTCACTGCAACCTCCACTTTCCTGGTTCAAGCGATTCTCGTGCCTTAGCCCCCCCGAGTAGCTGGAATTACAGGCACACGCCACCATGCCCAACTAATTTTTGTATTTTTAGTAGAGACAGGGTTTCACCATGTTGACAAGGCTGGTCTCGAACTCCTGGCCTCAAGTGATCTGCCTACCTTGGCCTCCCAATATGCTGGGATTACAGGCATGAGCCACCACACCCATCCAGAAGAAACATTTAACCTACGGAATGTATGCTATTATAAATACCAACAACTAGGACATTAAAATAGTAATGGGAAAATAATTTTAGGATTAAAATAGAAATCTTCATTTGGTAATATTTGAGGTGGAACAAATAAAATGGAACGGTATCTATGAAGAGGCATCTTACAAGATTATATTTCTAGAGGCTAAAGGAAATTATCTTGGGCGCTGCTTATAGCCTGAGGGGCAAATCTGTCTGTATCTAATAAAAGTGTCTTCTGAAAAAAGAAACAGGGAACTTTAAAGTGGAGCATCTTGTTTTATGAACAGCTGGAAGTGCCTTCAACTCCTCCCCAAATTGAAAAGATTACTTTTACATTATCCATTTTCCAATTTTACATACACATTTTAAAAACTCTTTTGGGACGTGGAAGGTTTATTTATTCAGTCACCCATAGCAAGTTCAAATGAGACTTCTGGCTATTTAAAAAGCCACTGCACTCAGAATTTCTCCCATGGTGGTGGGGGATGGGGATGCTCCATGGGGAAATTTGTTCCCTCACCTGTAGGCTTCACTCCAAAACAAGGCAATAGGACTGCAATGGCTTCTGTGACTCTAGCCATGGTAATGTCTTGCAGTAGGGGATTACATTCTGCATTTCTCTAAGTTTCCATACTGGGCCAGCAATATCACTGAATTCTTCCAAGAGAAAATAGCTCCCCAAAAGGTGGCACCCACAGGAGTCTCTGCCAGGTTCCCAAGTCTATTGATTCTTGCATTCTACCCCTTCCCTCAAGGTTCAGTTCCTTTATTTTAAAATTACATCCTTTAGAAACATTTCTTTTTAGCAAAGACTTGTGAGAGGTCAATTCTGCTTGTTTTTGAAAACATTAGTCATAAGGGATGCTTCTGTTTGATGTAGACTTTTAGATTAAAGTTCTAGGTAAAGATGGTGGATTGAACCACCAATCCAAATTTTGCTTTTCCAGAAATCATAGGAAACTACAATGAATATATATTATTTAGAAATGAATGAACCTTTAAGGATACAGGAAATGGAAGAAGAGACAAAAACGAACTTCTGGAAACCAGAAAGATGATGGGTAAATAAACTAACCTGACATGTCAAAGAAAGATTCTAAGCTGGATCAGTTTTATTTTTTTTCCTAACATCATCAAACTTCAGGAAATGGTGACACTAGGTAACGCTGGAAATGGAATAAAGAGGGTAGCCTAAAATAAGGAGGATTAGAAAAGTTGTTTGAGAATCACCAGCTTTCTAGATTCCCTCAACACCCCACACTCTTGGATGAGTTCTCTTCCCCATCCTAGCAAAAGGATATTTACTATCTGGAGAGGGTAAAACAGAGGTACCCTGTACTTGGAGGGCACAGACTGAGTTAAGAGCAGGAATCCCGCACTGAAGCCAGAAGAAATAGAAGGAATAAATGAATATGTAGACGCTAAAGGCCAAGACCCCTGCTCTAAGTCTGTTCACCTACTCAGCTTCCACAGTGATTTGGAAAAATGGAAGAGTCATCTCTGGGGGATTTGACCAGCCCAAAAGGAAAAACTTACACATACCAATATTAAGGTTAACCCCAACAAATGACCCAGCTAGATAACCCTCCAAGAACACTCACTCAGATCTTCCAATCAGCTTTTTACTCACCCACAAGTAAACAAGAGCAGACACCTGTTATGAGACAGACGAAGAATGCCTCTAACTTACAAGATAAAGATCAAGCAAGCAAACCACAAACAGATAAAAATGACTCAGAGGGAAATTATGAAGGAAAGAGAAAACTTCAAAATAAAACTATTATTAATATCTTCAATGAGAGAAGCTATGATACTGAATCCCAGGGACGAGGTCAGAATGCTATTTAAAAAAGAACATTCAGAGAACATAAAAGAGCTCTTAGAAATTAAAAACCTGAGGCCTGGCACAGTGGTTCACACCTGTAATGCCAGCATTTGGGAGGCCAAGGCAGGCAGATTGCTTAAGGCCAGGAGTTTGAGACCAGCCTGGCCAACATAGTGAAACCCATCTCTACTAAAAATACATCAGGCATAGTGGTGTGTGCCTGTAGTCCCAGCTACTCAGGAGGATCGCTTGAGCCTGGGAGGTGGAGGTTGCAGTGAGCCGAGATCATGCCTCTGAACTCTAACCTGGGTGACAGAGTAAGACCTGTCTAAAAAAAAAGAAAGGAAATAAAGAAACGGAAGGGAGGAAGGGAGGGAGAAAGGGAGGAAGGTAAGGAGAAAGGGAGGAAGGGAGGGAGGAGAGACAGAGAAAGGAAGGAAGGAAAACAAAAAGGAAAGGAAAGGAAGAAAGGAAAGAAAAGAAAAGAAAAGAAAAACCTGATATTAGAACACAAACATTCAATAGAAAAGTTGGAAGTTGAGGTTGAATCAACCTCTCAGAAAGTAGAGCAAAAAGCAAAGAGAAGAAAAATAAAAGGAAAAATTATATTATATAAATGTATGTTTATTTGTGTTTTTACATAGAAAATATAAAACATTATTTTATAAAACATTATATAAACAGTCTAGGAAGATCAATGTCTGGATAATGAGGATTTAAGAAGAGAATAAGGTGAATGAGAAAAAAATAGAAATAATTTAAGGAAATTTTCTGAATTCAAACACATGAATTTCCAGACTGAAAGGCTCACTAAGTTCTTAGAACAATGAATGAAAATAGATTCATAGCAAGGCATATCATTGTGAAATATCAGAACAATGGGAACAAGATCTTAAAAGCTTTGTAAGAGCAAAAGTGAGTCACACTCAAAAGCCAGTTACACTTATACTCAGAATAATATAAACATTGATCATTGATCTAAGCAAAATTACACTACTACTATATTAAAACCACGAGGGCCCAAAGCAATCTATAGATTCAATGAAATTCTATCAAAATACCAATAAGATTCTTTACAGAAATATAAAAAAGTCCAAAAATTCATATGGAACCACAAAAGACCCAGAATACTCAAAGCTATCCTAAGCAAAAAGAACAAAACTAGAGGAATATTACCCGACTTCAAATTATGCTACAGACCTATAGTAACCAAAACAGTATGGTACTGACATAAAAACAGACACATAGACCAACATAGAACCCAGAAACAAATCCATACACAGTGAACTCATTTTCAACAAATGTGCCAAACACCTACAGTGAATTCATTTTTGACAAATGTGCCAAAGAACATACACTAGAGAAAAGACAGTCTCTTCAACAAATGGTGCTGGGGAAACTGGATATCCATATGCAGAAGAATGAAACCAGACCTCTCTCTCTCTCCTTATACAAAAATCAAATCAAAATGGATTAAAGACTTAAATCTATGACCTCAAACTATGAAACTACTACAAGAAAACCATGGGGAAAATCTCCAGGACATTGTTCTGGGCAAAAATTTATTGAGACATACCCCACAAGCACAGACAACCAAAGCAAAAATGGATAAATGGGATCACATTGAGTTAAAAAGCTTCTGCACAGCAAGGAAACAATAAACAAAGTGAAGAGACAACCCACAGAATAGGAGAAAATATTTATGAACTACACATCTGACAAGAGATTAATAACCAGAATATATAAGGAGCTTGAACAACTCTATAGGAAAAAGCCTAATAATCCCATCAAAAAGGGGTCAAAAGATTTGAATAGATATTTCTCAAAAGAAGATAATATAAATGGCAAACAGGCATATGAAAATGTTCTCAACATCATTGATCATTAGAGAAATGCAAATCAAAACTACAATGAGAAATTTCACCTCAGTTAAAATGGCTTCTATCCAAAAGACAGGCCAATAGCAAATACTGTTGATGATGTGGAAAAAAGGGAACCCTTATACATTGTTGGTAAGAATGTAAATTAGTACAACCACTATGGAGAACAGTTTGGAGGTTCCTCAAAAAACTAAAAATTGAGCTACCATATGATCCAGCAATCCCACTGCTGGGTGTACACCCAAAAGAAAGGAAATCAGTATACTGAAGAGATATCTGCACTCTCATGTTTGTTGCAGCACTGTTCACAATAGCTAAAATTTGGAAGCAACATAAGTGTCCATCAACAGATGAATGGATAAAGAAAATACAGTATATACATATATGTATATATAATATATATGATAAAGAAAATGTGGTGTATATATGTATTGAATGGATAAAGAAAATGTGGTACACACACACACAAACTCACACAATGGAGTACTATTCAGCCATAAAAAGAATGGGGTCTAGTCATTTGCAACAACATGGATGAAACCAGAGATCACTATGTTAAGTGAAATAATCCAGGCACAGAAAAATAAACATCACATGTTGTCACTTATTTGTGGGATCTACAAGTCAAAACAATTGAACCCAAGGACATAGAGAGTAGAAGGATGGTTACCAGAGGCTGGGAAAGGTAGTGAGCAGGGGTAAGAAGGAGGTGGGGAAGGTTAACAGGTACCAAAAAATATATAGTTAGAAAGAATGAGTAAGACCTACTATTTGATTGTGCAATACAGTGACTATAATCAATAATAAGTTAATGTACATTTTAAAATAACTGAAAGAGTGTAATTGGATTATTTGTAACACAAAGGATAAATGCTTGAGGGGATGGATACCCCCATTATCCATGATGGGAGCATTTCACATTGCATGCCTTTATCAAAACATCTCATGTATCCCATGAATATATACACCTACTATGTACCCACACAAATTAAATATTAATTTTTAAAAGGCATGAGGGTTTGGGAAGTATTCAAACCCTCCACATGGTAGATACAAAAGGAAGAGGAAAAACTAACAAATCCCTAGCTTCCAATGTGGAAATAATTGTTCTATTACCTTCTGAGCTCTATTGATGCTATTGAGAAGTTTGACACCCTAATAGTTACTCTTTTGTATATAATTTATGATAATTCTCTGGACACTTTTAAGTTTTACTCCTTATCTTTAGTCTTCTGTACTTTCTCTAGGGTTTTCAGCAATCCAGTGAAGATCTGATGTAGTTCATTCAGGATGCTTTAAGAATCAAAGTATGGCACTACAGTTGCATGCTGGGCTAGTTAATACCCCTTGATATGATTTGGCAATTTGTCCCCATGCAAATCTCATTTCGAACTGTAATCCCCATGTGTTAGGAGGGACCTGGTAGGAGATGATTGGATCATGGGGGTGGTTTCTCCCATGCTGTTCTAGTGATAGTGAGGGAGTCTCATGAAAGCCGATGGTTTTAAGTGTGGCACTTCCTCTTTCTTTTGCTCTCTCTTCTGGTGCTTTGTGAAGAAGGTGCTTGCTTCTCCTTCATCTTCTGCCATAATTGTAAGTTTCCTGAGGCCTCCACAGCCATCCAGAACTGTGAGTCAATTGAACCTCTTTTCTTTATAAATTACCCAGTCTCAAGTAGTGCCTTGATAGCATTGTGAAAATAGACGAATACCCCCCTGGACACAACAATTACAGCCACAGAGATAAAACACTGGAGACACAAGAATAGTCTTGTTCAAAGATATGGAATTTTGGAAGGAAACTATAAATAAAGTGGCTTTTACTTAGAAAAAAAGATCCAGGGAGTGGATGTAATAGAATGCCGAGTGTAATATGACTTTTTGTCCATGGATAAGAGAGGTGTGAAATGTCCCAGATTTTAAAGATAAGTAAAACTAATTAAGGCCAGCCAATTCTTCCAGGGATTTTAAAGAAGTGGCCAAATGGGCTCCCCCAATTAGCTCCCCCAATTATTCCTACAGCTCCTGCCCTACTCTTTCTTCCACCACCATCTCCAGTCCGTATAGGAGAGATTAGAGAGAGAAGAAAGAATCCTGCAAGTTGGGTGTTGCTGGTGAAGGATGAGAGTGGTGGCTTTTCCCACGTCTCCCCTTGGGAGAGAAAAAGGAAACTGCCTTTTTTCCAAATTCCCCCAATGTAAAAAGGGGTCCATCTATCACTCTCAGAGATCTAGCATCTTATTGACATCTTATTGTTTAGTTTGGGTTCTGTTTAGACAGTGCCCTTGCTGATCTGTGCCCTGTATCTTTATATACAGAGGAAAAAGAAAGGGGAAAAAAGTGACAGACTGCACTCCAGCCTGGGCGGCAGAGCCAGACTCCGTCTCAAAAAAAAAAAAAAAAAAAAAAAAGTGACAGAACAGAGATAATGCAAATGTGTAGTAGTCAATACTTACCCTATTTGGTGGAACAAAGATGCATAAGTTTCATGTGGATCCACAAATAGCTAGGCTTGAACTGCTTACTAGTGCCCCATCTAAAAGTGTGACCTATCAAATAAGAGACTCCAGTAGCTGGAGGCTGTGGGATATTCCACTACTGGCCAAAACTGGGGGAGGAAGGTGGAAAAGGTCATGCCTGAGGGTATGTTCCAAGCCAGGAGATAGGTCCAGTGCCTGTGAGCAGCTGGAACCGAGACTGACACACTCCCCTGCCCCCGCCCCCCAACTCCCCGTGGCATATAAGAGCAGGGCCCTCAAATGGTTGCACCTTCAGTAATTAGCATGTTAAAAAGTCTGAACTCGGCCAGGTGCAGTGGCTCAAGCCTGTAATGCCAGCATTTTGGGAGGCTGAGGCAGGTGGATTACCTGAAGTCAGGAGTTTGAGACCAGTCTGAAAAACATGGTGAAACCCCATCTTTACTAAAAATACAAAAATTAGCCAGGCGTGGTGGCACTCAGTAATCTCAGCTACTCAGGAGGCTGAGGCAAAAAAATTACTTGAGCCCAGGAGATGGAGGTTGCAGTGAGCCAAGATTGTGCCACTGCACTCCAGCCTGACCGCCAGAACGAGAATCTGTCTCAAAAAAAAAAAAAAAAAAAAAAAAAAAAAAAAAGACTCAACTCAGAGAGGTGGGAATGCAAGCTGGTTTGATTTTTGTTCACCTACAGCTTTCAACCATGCTTTCATGAATCTTCCTTGGCTGTTCTTTAATGATACCTTGTGCAGATTCTGCAGTTTTCTGGCCACTTCCATATATATAAAAAAGTCCACCACCAGCGAGCTGGTATTTACACATGGGCCTAAATACAGAGAGGGGAACGATATCTGAGAGGGGACTACCATAACACCCAGTTAGGTGAATATTCTTTATTTTTTTTCATCCATCCTCCCTGCCTCTACACTGCAGAAACTAAGATGAGAGGAAAAAGAAGAGTGAATGTGAAGACAATGCCCTTTCCCCACTCGAAGGCTCTAGAGTAGAAGCCTAGCTGCTGGCATGGGGCAGGGTGAAGACAAATATTCAATTAGTTATTCAGTTGAAGTTTTAAACTAGACTGGATTGACTTTATTGGTTGGAAAAATAGGCTTGATGCTAAGCTTCCAGGAACAGTCCAAAATCATGCCACAGAAATGGCTTGTTAAACAAATGCCACTGTCACCCAAAAGACCTGGCTGCACTGGACCTATTGCAACTGTGAATGTCTCCAAAACTCAGACTCCATTGCCACCACACAATCCTACAAAACGAAAACAGTGAAAATAGCTTGTATCTTTTGTTCATTACTTGGAAATTTAAATCTCACGTGGGTGCATCTGATTAGTAGAGTCCAGGCCACGTGATTTTATTCTAGCTGAAAGGGAGGCTGGGGATTTGAACTCTGAGTTCTGTATTGCAAGGGCAGAAATGCAAGTTTGGAAGTTTCCCATACTTAGAAAAGCTCTTCAGAAGACGATGGACCACTGCAAATGTGACACAAGCCTATTATGGATATCGTTTAAAATAGAACTGATTAACCATTTCATACCCATTAGGATAACTACTATCAAAAAAAACCCCAAAAGAAGTGTTGATAAGAATGTGGAGAAATTGGAGCCTTTGTGTATTGCTGGTGAGAATGTAAAACAGTACAGATGCTGTGGAAAACAGTATGGCTGTTCCTCAAAATTTAAGCATAGAATTACCATATGATCCAGCAGTTTCACTTCTAGATATATTGAAAACAAGGACTGATACGGTTTGGCTGTGTCCTCACCAAAATCTCCTCTTGAATTGTAGCTCCCATAATCCCCACATGTCATGGGAGAGATGTGGTCGGAGGTAATTTAATCATGAGGATGGTTACCTTCATGCTATTCTCATGATTGTGAGTTCTCATGAGATCTGATGGTTTTATATGGGGCTTTTCCCCCTTTTCCTTGACACTTCTCCATGCTGCCACCATGTGAAGAAGGACATGTTTGTTTCCCCTTCTGCCATGATTGTAAGTTTCCTGAGGCTTCCCTAGCCATCCTAAACTGTGAGTCAATTAAACCTCTTTCCTTTTTAAATTACCCAGTCTCAGGTATGTCTTTATTAGCAGTATGAGAATGGACTAATACAGTAAATTGGTACTGCAGAGAGTGGGGTGCTGCTGTAAAGATACCCAAAAATGTAGAAGTAACTTTGGAATGGGGTAACAGGCAGAGGTTGGAACCATTTGGAGGGCTCAGAAGAAGACAGGAAAATGTGGGAAAGTTTGGAACTTCCTAGAGACTTGGAGGGCCCAGAAGACAGGAAGATGTGGGAAAGTTCAGAACTTCCCAGAGACTTGTTGAATGGCTTTGACCAAAATGCTGATAGTGACATGAACAATGAAGTCCAGGCTGAGATGGTCTCAGATGGAGATGAGGAACCTGTTGGAAACTAGAGTAAAGGTCACTCTTGCTATTCAAAGAGACTGGCATCATTTTGCCCCTGCCCTAGAGATCTGTGGAACTTTGAACTTGAGAGGGATGATTTAGAGTATCCGGTGAGAGAAATTTCTAAGTGGCAAAGCATTCAAGAGGAAGCAGAGCATAAAAGCTTAGGAAATTTGCAGCCTGAAGAGGCAATAGGAAAAAAAAAAACAATTTTCTGGGGAGAAATTCAAGCTGGCTGCAGAAATTTGCGTAAGTAATAAGGAGCCAAATATTAATCACCAAGTCAATGGGGAAAATGTCTCCAGGGCATTTCAGAGACCTTCAGAGCAGCCACTCCCATCACGGGCTGGGAGGCCTAGGAGGGAAACATGATTTCATGGCCTGGGCCCAGGACACCCCTGCTGCTCTGTGCAGCCTTGGAACTTGGTGCCCTGCATCTCAGGTGTAGCTAAAAGGGGCCAAAATACAGCTCAGGCTGTTGCTTCAGAGGGTGCAAGCCCCAAGCCTTAGCAGCTTCCATATGGTGTTGGTCCTGCAGATGTACAGAAGATTTGAGGTTTGGGAACCTCCACCTAGATTTCAGAGGATATATGAAAATGCTGGGATGTCCAGGCAGAAGTTTGCTGTAGGGACACAGCCCTCATGGAGAATCTCTGCTAGGACAGTGTGGAAGGCAACTGTGAGGTTAGAGCCCACACACAGAATCCCCACTGGGGCACTGCCTAGCGGAGCCATGAGAAGAGAGCCACTGTTCTGCAGACCCCAGAATGGTAGATCTACTGACAGCTTGCGTCATGTACCTGGAAAAGCCACAGACACTCAATACCAGCCATGAAAGCAGCAGGGAAGGGGGCAGTACCTTGAAAAGCCACATGAGCAGAGCTGCCCAAGGCCATGGGAGCCCACCTCCTGCATCAGTGTGTCCTGCACGTAAGACTTGGAGTTAAAGGAGATCATTTTGGAACTTTAAAATTTGTTGACTGCTCTATTGGATTTCAGACTTTCATGGGGCCTGTAACCCTGCTGTTTTGGCTAATTTCTCCAATTTGGAATGGGTGTATTTACCCAATGACTGTACCCCCATTGTATCAAGGAAGTAATTAACTTGCTTTTGATTTTACAGGCTCATAGGTGGAAGGACTTGCCTTGTTTCAGATGAGACTTTGGACTTGGACTTTTGAGTTAATGCTGGAATGAGTTAAGACTTTGGGGGACTGTTGAATGGGCATGATTGTGTTTTGATAAGTGAGGATAAGAGATTTGGGAAGGGCCAGGGGCAGAATGATGGTTTAGCTGTGTCCCCACCAAAATCTCATCTTAAATTGTACTTCCCACAATCCCCACATGTCATGGGAGCGACCTGGTGGGAGGTAATTTAGTCATGGGGGCAGTTACCGTCATGCTGTTCTCATGATCATGAGTGAGTTCTCATGAGATCTGATGGTTTTGTATGGGGCTTTTCTCCCTTTTGCCAGGCACTTCTCCTTGCTGACACCATGTGAAGGACACGTTTGCTTCCCTTTCTGCAATGATTGTGAGTTTCCTGAGGCTTCCCCAGTCATGCTGAACTGTGAGTCAATTAAACCTCTTTCATTTTTAAATTACCCAGTCTTGGGTATGTCCTTGTTAGCAGTGTGAGAACAGACTAACACAAGGACTCAAACAGATATTTGTCCATCAATTTTCATAGCAGCCCTATTCACGTTAGTCAGAAGGTGGAATCAATAGATATTTATCAATAGATGAATAAATAATTAAAATGTGTTGTGATGGTTAATTTTATGTGTCAACTTGACTGATCACAGGACACTCAGGTATTTGACTAAACACTATTGCCTGGTGTGTCTGTGTAGGTGTTTCCAGATGAAATTAGCATTGAATCAGGGAATTTAGAACAGCAGTTTGCCCTCCCCAATGTGGGTGGGCATCATCCAATTTACTGAGGGCCTGAGTAGAACAGAAATATAGAGAAATGCAGAATTTGGCCCTTCTTACCTGATTGCTAGAGCAGAGACATCCATCTTTTCCTGCCCTCAGAGTTTCTGATTCTCAGGCCTTCAGACCCCAACTGAAATTTATACCATCAGCTGCTCTGGTTCCCAGGCCTTCAGACTTGGACTGAAGCTCACCATTAGCTTTCCTGGGCTCCAGCTTGCAAACGGCAGATTGTGAGATTTCTCAGCCTCCATAATTGTGTGAACCAACTCCTCATAATAAATCTACTCCTATATATATCCTATTGGTTCTGTTTTTCTGGAGAACCCTGACTAATACATATGGTATATACATAAAATGAAATATTTTTCAGCCTCAAAAAGCAGTGAAATTCTGATACATGCTACAAATGGATGAACTTTGAAAACATCATGCTAAGTGAAATAAGTTAGATGCAAAAGGGCAAATATTGCATGATTCCACATATATAGAGTATCCACCATTACATTTATAAAGACAAAAGTAGAATAGTGGTTACCAGGGGGTGAGGGTTAAAAGGAATGGAAAATTATTGTTTAATGGGTACAAAAATTTCAGTTTGGGAAGATAAAAATTTTGCAGAGATATATAGTGGTGATGATTATACAACAATGTGAACTTTATGTCACTGAATTGTACACTTAAAAATGGCTAAAGTGGTAAATTTTATGTTATGTACATTTTACCATAATAAAAAATAGAATTAATAATTTTGGAAATCAAAATGAAATGGAAATTGACCAGATAATTTATTTCATTACCCCTGTGCTTTGGTGTTTTTCTAGATGGTGAGATAGAAGAAAAAAGAAAATAAAAAATGATTTTTATTAGATCTTTTGTGTAAGATCTACTGCACAGCAAGGAGCAGGTTATACCAGAGTTATAAGAATTGAATGTTGGGAGTAGAACCCCAAATAATTTAGATAACATAGAGACAGTCTTGCAGCCAAAGGTCAGCACACCATATTGAAAATTTGGGCATTAGTATAACAGTCATCTATGTTCAAGCTTTCCCATTTCAGTGCAATAAAAAAAGATTTAAGAAACCTGGAATCGGCCAGCCATGGTGTCTCACACCTGTAATTCCAGCACTTTGGGAGGCCAAGGAGGGCGGATCACCTGAGGTCAGGAGTTCCAGACCAGCCTGGCCAACATGGTGAAACCCCGTCTCTACTAAACATTAAAATTAGCCGGTGTAGTGGCATGTGCCTGTAATCCCAGGTACTCGGGAAGCTGAGGCAGGAGACTCACTTGGACCCAGGAGGCAGAGGTTGCAGTGAGCCGAGATCATGCCATTGCACTCCAGCCTGGGCAATAGAGCAAGATCCTGTCAAAAAAATTAAAAAATAAAAAAGGAAAAGAAAAGAAAAAAAGAAACCTGGAATCAAGAATAGCCAAATGGGCTTATTGACTACAACAATATCAAAAACTAGTTTTCTTTTAGAAAGGTTTTTAGCTTTTCTTCAACTCTAAAAAATGAAAAAACAGTTATTAATAAGGGCAAAAATCAGAGAGAGAGCAACTGAATAATAATTAGCACAGGAAGTTTGAAGCCAGATATTCTCTGATCTCCAACTGACCTTGAGCAAATCGCTTAAGCTCTCTGCTCTTTAGCTTCCCTGGTTCTACAATGAAAATGATAGCTTCCCCACCGAGGTATTGGAAAATTCATCAAATTCACCACTGTCAGGCAAATTCATGGTATGCAGAAAGCCAGGGCAGACATTTTGTTCCTTTCAAATACAGAGACAATCTATAAAACAATATGTTGAGCCACAATCACCAAATGTCCAATTGATGCACACAAAATATTCAAATACTAAAATTAAAACTTTATATACAACTGTTAATGTTTTCTATGTAATGGCTTTCAAAAGTCCAAACACATTGATTCCCAGCTGCACTGCAACTCCACTCTACATATCTTTCCTCTTGTCCTGGAGACTTTTTGGTATCTGATGTTCAGGAGAGGAATTAACTCAGCAAATGGGCAAGAGGGACAATCTTCCAGACCTCTAGACTCCTATTTTTGCTCCCCAATCTTCTTCATCTTAGTGCAACTAAATTGCAACCCTGAATTCAAGGATATCTTCCTCAGAACTTCTCAAATGCATGATTTACAGATTGCTTTGGAGGTAAAGCAAGCTAACTTGATCCTTTAAATAAAAGTGATCTTGTTACTTTAACAGGAAAATAATAATTCTATCTGAAAGACTTTTAGGCTTCAATTACTTTTCAAGCATCCTTAGTTAATTAAAAGAGGGCAATATACAAAAGAAGATAACCTTTTCCATATAAAGTATAAATGCACCATCATTAACTAATTTCATTACAGGAAAGACAAGGCAACAAGCAATTCTAGTTTAGTTCAGCATTTAATTTAAGATGATAGAATGGCAGCTGTGTAGCTAATGTTTTAAGTAGTTAAAATATTTTTACAGAGTCATCCTTTAAAATCTGACATGTGCTTTAAAAATAAATGAATATACTCTAAGGCAATAAGCTTTTGTTTAGACTTTGGGGTCATATTAGTGATTTATCTTTCAGCTGCAGACACTTCAGCAATAATAATTAGAAAGAAAGAATTATAGTGCTGACTAGGTCTAACTTACTATATCTTCTTTTGTAGTTATGTGGCTTTTTATTATATTACCCTGTTGAAGGGAAATTTGTTTTACATTGATGACAAACCAAAACAAATTCAGCCTTTGTGGTGGGGGAAAGCTGCTGTATTTCTTGAGCATAACTGCATTCTAATGTGCTGACAAATTCAAAGTAACTGCTCTGAGTAATGAATGCATAGGGAAACTCCAGACCAAAGGGACTGGAATGGTAATAACAAAAAGGAAATACCCTGATTTTATTTTTTCCTAAAAAGTAAGCTTAAGTTCCAAGTGTTTTTCATTCAAGAGTTCCAAATATCTTTCAATGGTGTCACTCCAAAAATGAAATGGGAGAAAACAAAGAGACATCTGAATGCCCAGTCTGTTCCTCTGAGAAATACGTGATTAATTCTCATGATTAACAAGTCTTTGTCCATTAAGCTTGACTGGCTCTGGGCCAGCCTGCTGGGAGGGATGCTGACTGGGTGTAAAGTTATTACAGCTTCAAGATTGCAGGGTTAGGTGTCAGACTGCCTGAGTTCGAATCTCAGCTGCGCCACTTACCAGTTCTTTAACCTCTCTGAACCTCAGTTTCTCCTGTCAGTGAGAGATGCTGACAGTCACAATCTCCTAGGATGAAGTGAGATAATGTATATAAAACAGTACAGGCCTAACACATAATCAACACTCAATACATGTTAGCCAACTTCTTATTTTTGCTATAAGCTTGGATGATTTAACAACTCCCAAGAGCATAGCCCAATTAGCATTAAAAAATTATTTGGGCAAGGGATGCCCTTAAAAACAAATGAAAAATTTAGTAGAATTCAGTGATTTCTTCCAGGTGCCCAAGGTACTTTCTGGTATAAATTAGAAACACAAAAACCATATAATCCCAGAATAATAATGAGAAACTATGATGTGGTCCTTAACACTGGAAAAGCACTCGGAAGAGGGTGTGAATCAAGTGTGCAGACTCCACAGGCCGGGGAAGAACCAAGTCCTTTTCTTTTGAAGCTGGGAGGCGGATAGCCTTGGGCAAATTTTCAAGCCCATTGCCCTCTACCTGGACTCCGGGCTGTTGCAGGGGGCATGGTGAAAGTGAGACTGACCCTTCGGTTTGTGTGGGAGCTGATGAGGCCTGTGACTGCCAGCTTTCCCCTATTTCCCTAATAACCTGCATGACTCAGCAGAGGCAGCCATAATCCTCCTAGGTACATAAGTCCAGGGACCTGGGAATCTCACCCCCATCTGCCACAGCAGTCTCAGCAAGAACAGCCCAGGGAGAGTCTGAGCTCAGATAAGCCCACGGCGGGTCCCTATCCACACTACTAAAGCTGATGCTTTTTGGAAAGCACCAGCTCCCGGCAGGAGACCAACCAGCACAAAAATAGAGCATTAAACCAGCAAAGCTAAGGACCCTCATGGAATCCATTGCACCCTCCGCCACCTCCACCAGGATAGAGGCTGGTATTCATAGCTCAGAGACCCATAGACGGTTCACATTATAGGACTCTGTGCAGACAACCCCCAGTACCAGCCTGGAGCCAGGTAGACTCACTGGGTGGCTAGACCCAGAAGAGAGATAGCAATCACTGCAGTTCAGCTCACAGGAAGTCACATCCATAGGAAAAGGGGGAGAGCACTACATCAAGGGAACATCCCATAGACAAAAGAATCTGAACAATAGCCTTCAGTTTAAGACCTTCCCTCTGACAGAGCCTACCCAAATGAGAAGGAATCAGAAAACCAACCCAGGTAATGTGACAAAACAAGGCTCTTCAACACCCCCCAAAAATCACACTAGTTTGCCAGCAATGGATTCAAGCCAAGAAGAAATCCCTGATTTGCCTGAAAAAGAGGATCCAGGAAGTTAGTTATTAAGCTAATCAGGGAGGGACCAGGGAAAGGTGAAGCCCAGTGCAAGGAAATTCAAAAAATGATACAAGGAGTGAAGGGAGAAATATTAATGGAAATAGATAGCTTAAAGAAAAAACAAACAAAAATTCGGGAAACTTTAGACACACTTTTAGAAATGTGAAATGCTTTGGGAAGTCTCAGCAATAGAACTGAACAAGCAGATGAAAGAAATTCAGAGCTCAAAGACAAGGTCTTCAAATTAACCTAATCCAACAAAAACAGAGAAAAAAGAATAAGAAAATATGAACAAATCCTCCAAGAAGTCTGGGATTATGTTAAACAACCAAACCTAAGAACAATCAGTGTACCTGAGGAAGAAGAGAATTCTTAACACTGGCAAAGCTGTTTCACAGAGGGAGAGAGTATGACTGAGTCCAAAGTGCACTGGACTTGGAATCAGAAAGAACCTGGATTTAGTTCTTCACTTGGTCACTGTAGCAGGTTAAATAATGGCCTTCAAAAGATAGATCTAGTTCCTAACCCCTGGTACCTGTGAATGTGACTTTATTTGGAAATAGAATCTTTGCAGATGTAATTAAATTAAGGATCTCAAGATAAGGTCATGTTGAATTTAAGGTGGGCCCTAAATTCAATAGAGTGTCCCTATAAAAGACAGAAAAGAAGATACAGACATGCACAGAGGGGAGAGGTCCATGTGAAGATGTAGGCAGAGATTGGTGTGATGTGACTACTTCCCAAGGAATGTCAAGAACTGTGGGGAGCCACCAGAAGTTGGCAGACAGGCATGGAATGGGTTCTCCCTCAAAGCCTCCAAAAGGAACCAACCCTGACAACATCTTGATTTCAGACTTCTGGCCTCCAGAACTGTGAGAGAATAAACTTCTGTTGTTCTAGGCCACCTGTAATTTGTTACAGCAGCTCTAAGAATCTAACATAGACACTAAGGTGTAAAGTTACTGAACCTCTCTGGGGACTAAAGAGATCAGATATATAAAGGCACCTGGACATAGCAGGTACTCAGTAAGTGTTTTTTTAAAAAATCAAGGTACGGGACACTGTTTACACTATGCTGAGTGAAAAAATATATATGTTTATCTCACATATAGACCATCTCTTTAATTGTCCCCAAGAAACTGGTGACATTGGTTGCACTGGGAAAAGTGAACTGGGTGGCTGGGCAAAAGGGCTATGAGGGGAATGTGATGGTTTTGAAACACGGTTGCAAATTCTTTGACACTCTCCCATCAGGAGGTGGAAGCTCTGACCCTTCCTTGGACACTGGTGGGCCTTTGCCCCTCTCCTAATGAATGGAATGGAATAGAATTTGTGCTGCATGAAGTCTGAGGCTGCATTTGAAAAGGGCATGCTGTGTCTGCAGGCTTCCCTTGGGACAATCACTCCAGGAGTCATCAGCTGCCATGTTGAGATCCCAGCCGGGAGGCCACCAGTAGAGAAACCACATAGTGTGGGACAGAGAGAAGAGAAAGAAGAGAGATGTCCAAGGAGCCTCAGCTGCTCTAGCCTCTAGCTTTTTTGAGTCTTCTCAGCTTCACCAATAAACATGAGTGATGCCATCTGAATGGGCCCAGCTCCAGTCACTGTATGACAGCAACTGTGTGAGAACCGGAACGAGAACCAACTATCTGGGCCCATTCACCCCCAGCTTCATTACTGAATGAAGATACCATTACTGTTTTAAGCCACTGTTTTGGGGAGGTTTGTTACATACAAATAGATAACTGAAACAGAGATTCTACTTTTTATCCTTTATATATTTTGAATTTTCAATTACATGGATGTATTATTTATTTAAAAAGTAAACAAACTAAAATTATCGCCCAAATTCCCTGGTACAGCTTTCAGCTACACCTAACCCTTAAAATGGTTTAAGCAACAGAATTGTTCCAGTTGCCCTTGGTCTGAATATCCTGTGGGACTTACTGCTAAGTGGGAATCTGCCTGGTGTGAACTGGGGAGTGCTGGGATGCCCTCTTGCCCTGCTCCAAATAAAAAGCCTTGCTTCCTCAACAATGAAAATTAATAATGTCTTGGTGAATAACATATGCAAATATGTCCCATCTCATTAAAATTAAATAAATGCATCCCACCAACTATTTTCTAATTATAAAGTAAGAAACATATCTTCCAATGGAGGGACTGGCCATCAGCACCATGACCAGACATCATGAGTAGAGGGAGAGCGTAACATGATGTGACTCCAGATGCAATACAACATGAAGTATACAACATCACCTATGAGGTATTTGCTCCCAGAAGACTGAACCTTAATCTACTCAGGCTGTTAGGTCTACCTTTAAGTTTACCAGAAAGGCAGGCGATAGAGAAACAAGTTCAACTCCATTCTGAGGTTACCATTAGACAAATCAGAATACGGAACAGCCCACAAGGCAAAAGGCCTGGTCTCTTCAAAACAATATTGGAAAGAGGTGGGGAATCTGGCACCCTCACTCACTGCTGGTATAACTGTCTATTATCTCCAAGCATATTCCTGGCTTCAAAACTCCCTCTTTCTACCTCAGTGCCAATACGCATTTACAAATAAAACTTTGAGTTCATCAGGATTTACACCTAAATGAACAACCATTCAAGAACTGACAAAGTACAATCTATCATTTAGGACAGAACATGAAGGATTTGATTCAGTTAGATTTATTGTGAATATGCTGCGTGACAGCACTTTAGGTGACAGGTGTTAGAGCCGAGATGATAACCAAATTACAGTGAATATTAGTGAAGTAAAGGAAGAATTTAATTGATACCTTCATGTCTCTCTCAAACTGGAGAGCTTTTGTTTGTTTTGTTTTGTTTTGTTTTGTTTTAAGGTAGTAATCCTTTGGGCTCATGAAGAATCCCTATAACAGTTCTAAATTGTTTTATGTACTTAAAGTAGCTTGAGACTGAGTTAGAACTGCAATGTTAAGATAGCTAGTAGGTATGTTAGAACAAATTAATTATATCCAAAAATCTCTTCATCTATTTACCATGCACAGTTTTCTGAGATTTACTATGCCATCCAAGTGGGACTCAAGCAGCCTAATGAAACTCACTATTCATGCCTATAACGCAGCAGTAATATTTTAAGGCCATCTCATTAGTAGAAATATTTGCAGTCAACCCATTTGGGGTGCGCTTGGAAAAAATACGTGAAGCATATCCAAAGAACATAGTTCCCTTTCAGCACAGGGGTTATTTATCAAAATGTTTAGAGCAAATGGCAACATTAGATTTGTTCAGCTAGTTCATTCTTTCCCCCAGAAAACTATTTAAAGATGTCAGACCACTTAAGAATCTGCTGAGTTTAGAGTGAATTAACACAAAATTGTAAATGGTACTTTGCTTTCAGAGAGAGTAAACATTTAGGAGAAATTAGATGCAAAGATGATTGCCTCTATTTTTCTATCTGGTAGCTTCCAATAAGTTAATGCAGTACCATCCACACACCTATTTAGCTTTATTATTAAATTTAAAATGATATTGTGCTTTAAGAAATAAAGAATGTTTAAGAAATAAAGATCTATAAAGCTGCTCAGTTTGCTCCGCCATGCTTGCCCCTACAGATACCCCACAGCTTCTGAAGATAATGTCTGTTGGCCATTAGAGAGGGACCTCATTCCTGGGACTGTGAGAATAAGAGGGAATTCAAATGGAAGCATCTCAGTACACACAAGATTTTATTCTTTTCCTGTGACACAATCCACTGGCACGTTTAGAGCCTCCCAAGCCCAAGACTGGCTGGCCTCCTTAAAAATTCAGACTCGGTCTTCATTCTAGTGTATTGGTTGAGAGAATGGCCTTAAATTCTCTCGTCTAACATTTACTTCCAGTAAAGAGGGAAATTACTCTTTGGGCCATGGCTTCTTCATCTGTAAAATAGGGATAATAAGAGTAACTACCTCATACAGCTCTTAGAAGGATTAAATAAGAAAAACCAAGTAAAGTGCTTAGAACTGACTAGCACATCATCTTCACTCTTCTGCTCCATGATCATTGTAGAAGGCACCAAACTGGGCACCAGCATTCAATGATGGAAGAGAAGAGGCAGCCTCCCCTCAGGACTCACAGGCTAGCTGAGGAGCAGACATGAAAGTGAATCACTGCACTGCTTTCATTGAGCCATATCAATGCGGAGGCCATAGGAGATCTCTGCTACTCTGTTAGGGGTTATGCCAGGGATTTCTGAAATGCACCAGAACTTCACAAGGCAGAGATACTTTGGCACGCCCTTGAAGGATAAATATTATGTGGGTGCCAGAGTAATTGTGGTTTTTGCAATTAAAAGCAATGACAAAACCCGCAATTACTTTTGCACCAACGTAATACAACTTTCCCTTCAGTTAAATGATCTAAAATCTGCCAGGTGCGGAGGCTCACGCCTGCAATCCCAACACTTTGGGAGGCCAAGATTGGGGGATCACCTGAAGTAAGGAGTTCAAGACCAGCCTGGCCAACATGGTGAAACCCTGTCTCTGCTAAAAATAATAAAATTAGCTGGGCTTGGGGGCAAGGTGCCTGTAATCCCAGCTACTCAGGAGGCTGAGGCATGAGAATCGCTTGAACCCGGGAGGTGGAGGTTGCAGTGAGCCGAGATCACACCATTGCACTCCAGCCTGGGCGAGAAGAGAGAAACTATGTCTCAAAAAAATGACCTAAGATCACATTTAGTACTGTTTGCAATTATACTACATTACATAATGCTGCCACATGGAAAAACCAGGGCAGGCTCACGTCACTCAGACGTCCAAGCATAGGGGATTAGAGATTATAGTCTTATTCTGTCTGCGTGCACATAAACACTGCTACACTGTTTCCCTAGGCCCAAGCTAACTGACAAAATGTCCCAAGGGTTTTAAGTTGTCTAGAAATTTGGGTCAAACTAGGACTTTAAGAGTTACTGTAATGGCTTTCCTTGGGAGAAAGGTCACATAGAACTCCCTCTTGGCTTGAGAAAAAGTTAGTTTGCATTTTTGACACTATTGTTCTTAACACAGAGTTTCTCTCTCTATTTTGACCACTGAGAAGCTGGGGAATAAACTGGCCACCTGACAATAGCAACGATACAAGGCTGCTCTTTCCTCTTGTTTTGAATTCTTACCCACATCTGACTCCTTTGTTATTTAATTTTTATGGCATGCATTGTTGAAACAAGTTTAAATCCTCTCAGAATGGGAAGAAAAAAATGCTTTTAGGACTCTCAAATTTATGAGAAAGTAATTCAGTGGTACCTTTGGAGAGCAAATGTCCCTTCTCCCCCTAAGGCTTCATTTACTTCCAGAGAATTTACTCATTGATAGATTTAGGATAACATTTTTAACCGTCAGACACCAGGGGGCTGTTTTCCTGTGGGAAAAAAACAAAGTACCTTAATACAATTTTCTTGCAAAAGAAATAATTCAGATGTATTTGCTAGAGCAAGCAGTCCATCTAGTACTAAACTAGCTGAGGATATATTTGAAGGAGCATGGTGGAGAGGCCAGTGGAAACTCTGAAATCAGGGAGTTGGAGCAGCTCCACCAACCAGCCCAACTGGACGGCCACCAGGACCACTTCTCATAGAGGCTTGCAGGAGACAAACTGTGGCAATGGAAAGAACTAAAAGATTAGGAGATACACACACACACACACACAATCAAAACAAACCCAGTAACACTACAGAGTCTGAACAAAAGGCCACTTTTAGGAATTATTTTTTGTAACTGGACAACTCCGTTTGTACCATGAGGATCAGTATAAAAGTCCAAGTAGTCCCTGCAATCAGAAAAAGATATTTATATCACATATCCTCACCACAACGAGGAGAACTGAAGTGACGGCATTATGTAAAGCCATATAGACACAAGGACACTGCTGGGGAAGAAAGGTGTCTTTCCTCACTATTTGCTGGGTTTATGGCTGAGGCCCCTATAACAAAAGGCAGAAACAAGAGAAAACCATACAAGTGTATTCAAGTTTTACATGATAATAGGAGTCTTCAGACCCAAAGAAACAGGGAAACCCATGTATTTTTATGCTAAGCTTAATGAAGAAGTGGATAGCTGTGGCAAAGTATGTTTGGACAAAGAGTGTATGATCTAATGGTAAACTGGGAGGATCTCAGCAAGGCCTGTTTGTTCAGATTCTTCTCTGTGCCTCTCTGTCTCTAGAGGCAAGGATATTCCTTTCCTCTGGGTATATGGGGGCACCTCCGGAATGAAGGTTTTGTAACCTGCTTCAGGGGAGTAGAATAAGGGAAAGTGATCTTCCTGCTTCTGCTGTTTTTCCAAATGCCAAGCTGCCATAATTTTGAGTAACATGTCCTGAACCCCATCAATGCATTTCATTCATGTAGCTACACACACACACACACCAGCTACATACGGTTCTACTTGGTGTTAGTACATTACATATATTAACTCTTTACCTTTCCCAAGAGGCAGGTTTTAGGTTTCATCACCTCCATTGTCAGGAGATATAGAAGTGTCAGTGGTTGAGCTGAGTTTCCAACCCAGGTCTGGGTAACTCTTTTGTAAAGTACACAATTTCCACTTGGCCATATGAGTCAGAGAGGTGTATGTAGAAGAAAGACTTGCAGATACCTTGGAAGCCATGAAGAAACAGGGATCTGAAAAAAGCATGCTTTGCTGGCATGAAAGAGATTAATCCCACATCTTCTTTTCCCTATTACTAAAACCTCCTTACGATGTTGAAGAAAATCTTGCATGGTTCAGTTTTGACACTGGCCTGAAAAGACTCTATTGGCTGCTTATTTAAGAAATTTATGTTAGGCCGGGTACGGTGGCTCAACATGTGTAATCCCAGCACTTTGGGAGGCCAAGGGGGTGGATCACCTGAGGTCAGGAGTTCAAGACCAGCCTGGCCAACATATAGTGAAACCTATCTCTACTAAAAAAAAATACAAAAATTAGCTGGGCGTGGTGGCTCATGCTTGTAGTGCCAGCTGCTTGGGAAGCTGAGGCAGAAGAATCACTTGAACCCAGGAGGCAGAGGTTGCAGTGAGCTGAGATTGTGCCACTGCACTCCAGCCTGGGCGACAGAGTGAGACTCGGTCTCAAAAGCATAGACTAGAAGCTAAAGAAATAGCAGCTATAATTGAGAAGCAGAGCAGGGGTAAGAATCTATTTATGGACAAGGAGACTAAAGCTGGGGAGGTTGAGGGACTTACACAAGACCACCCATGGGCTGGGCACGGTGGCTCACGCCTGTAATCCCAGCACTTTGGGAGGCCAAGGCGGGTGGATCACAAGGTCAGGAGATTGAGACCATCCTGGCTAACATGGTGAAACCCTGTCTCTACTAAAAATACAAAAAAAAAAAAAAAAAAAATTAACCAGGCACGGTGGCAGGCACCTGTAGTCCCAGCTACTCAGGAGGCTGAGGCAGGAGAATGGTGTGAACCCAGGAGGCAGAGCTTGCAGTGAGCCGAGATCATGCCACTGCACTCCAGCTTGGGTGACAGAGCGAGACTCGGTCTCAAAAACAAATAAACAAACAAAAACAACAAAACAACAACAACAAAAACACCTTTGAAGAAAGGGCAGCGCTAGAAACTAAACCCAGGTCATCTGGTGTGAAGTCCAGCATCCTTTTCTCTAAATCTTGTTGGCTTCCAATTGTCCATGACACCACTGCATGATGCTAAGTGTGGCTTGCTTCCCCAACACATCCTGGCAGCTGCTATAACAAGCAGCCTCTGGTGCAGGTGCACTTTAGCTCAGTGAAAACAGCTGGAGGCTCTTCCTGGCAGCTTTGGAAGGAAATTTTCCCCATCTGTTGGCATGAGTGCGTAACAGGTTTTGAAAAGTGCAATTCAGAGCACTTCTGCTCCTGATTCCCTCTAACCAAACACATGTGTCGGGCAGGTTGCCTGAAGCCCTGATGGGGTGTGATGAACTCCAGGCTATGTTGTGGTTGAAATGATGGTGATGTAACTGAAGATACCTGGCCTCAATGATAAATGGGGAAATATGTTTATCTGGTATAGTGGTTTGGAGAGAGAGACAGAGAAAGAGACAGAGAAAGACAGAGAGAAAGAGATTGAGCTTGCAGGCAGAAAAAGATTCAGATAAAGAAAGAATACTGGGCTCAATTTTTTTCCGAAGGATTTATAATGAGCTTGCTTATGAGTCATCTGCATCTGAAAGTGAACCCATTTCCTTCATATTGGAATCCCACAATGTCAGCCTTAAACCAAATTGTGAAATAGGCACTGTTTACTACTCTCATCTTTCTTTCTGCTTTTCATTCTGCCTTCCAAAGCCCTTTCTTCCTGTAGTCCATTTTTGCAGTGAGGCCAGCCTCCCCACTCCCCACGACAGGCATAAGATTCTTCTTTTCCTCTACCTCATCCTCCGTCTAAATGCAATTGAGGAAGAAAGCAAAGCAAATGCGATTGATTCACATTAGTTGTGAATGACTGGCTGGACACAGGGGATCACGCCTGTAATCCCAGCACTTTGGGAGGCCGAGGTGGGCAGATAACTTGGGCTCAGGAGTTCAAGACTGGCCTGGGCGACATGGTGAAACCCTATCTCTACCAAAAATACAAAAACTGGCTGGGCATGGTGGCACATGCCTGTGGTCCCAGCTATTCAGGAGGTTGAGGTAGGAGGAGCACTTGAGCCTGGGAGGAGGAGGTTGCTGTGAGCTGAGATAGCACCACTGCACTCCAGCCTGGGTGAAAGAAGACCCTGTCTCAAAAAGAAAAAAAAAATGAGAATGACTGATGGCCTTCCCAAGGTACTCACAGTTTAAAAATTGGCACACTCTACACAGTAAATTTTAGAAAAATTTTTCTCAAGATCTGAACTACTTTATCTTCACAAAAGCAGATGATTATATTGAATTTAAACTTCCAGTCTCAATACAGATTTAAACACTAACCCACTGAAAAAACATTTATTGGCTACCTATGAAATGGAAGGTACTGTGTTGGGGATGAGCAGGCGAAGAAGGAATCCTTGCTTGTATGTGTTACAGTAAAAGAACCTGCAGTCGCCATTAGGAGGAGTCCATTGGTCGCCCAGGGGCAGCACTGTTCTGTTGGTCCAGCGTTTTGTCTGTGTCAGAGAAGGAGAAAGGGGGAGGGCAGGGCGACTGGAAGGCTTTGCCAGAAGCGCCTATTCCTATTGGCTTTGTTCCCCACTCCCTGCCGGACCCCTGAGGCATTTGAGTTTACTACCCTGGTCTGAGAAGATATTCTTGCAATATATATTAGATATATTTTATAATGCTGGAGATGATTTTAGAACGTTGGAGATTTTTGTTAAAATATAAAATAATAACAAAATGTTAAAATGAAAAATGTTAAAATATAAAGCAATAACAAAACATTAAAATGCAACACTGAAAAATGAGCTTCCTTAGAGCATGAAGACACCAAAAGGATTGGTTCCATTCACTCTACCTTCCCACCCTCCTAAAAATGTGTGTGCTAAGAATTAAGCTACCAATGTTTTATTTCTCCTTTTGTGTTCCTTGCAACTTCTGTGACCCCAGACAAGTTACTTTGCCTTTCTGGGTCTGTTTGCTTATCTGTAGAGAGAGAATTTGGATCCTAGAACGGTCAAATCCTTTTAGGTCAAATAATGTTCTAATGCTGCTGTAATTCTTTGCTGTCTCACAGACTCCAGTGAAATTTTAATAAAAGACCTTGGCATTTTTTTCACTGGTTACATGACTCAGGAATCTATCCCAAAGAAATACAAAATAAAGGTTGTCAGAGAAAACAGCAGACTTTCATTTCCTGGGTAAAATGCTTACTCTAGGATCAAAGAATCCCAATATAAAGAAAGCGCAAGGAACTATAGAAGGGTAAAGATCAACAGAAAGCATAGCTGATCATATGTAGTGTATTTCTAAAAGTGTAAGTTCATATGTACTAGATGCTTTTTTGGAACCAAAAATGAAATTTAAAGTGTCAAAAGTATTTTTAAAGTTATCTTTTATGTTTCAGATCTCAAAATCACCTGTCTCATGAGGCTGTATTAACAGGTTTCCAAGTAGACAATTTCCCCTATGTAGCTTGAGACTGAGGTCTAAAATTAGGTACTTAGCACAGAAAGGGAAACTTTTGTACTAGCCTCTCCCTTACTAGAGGGTGGAGAGGTTATGGTTCAGGAAAAGAATTTGAAGTCTCTTAGAAGCGAGTGGCTTTTTCAAGAGAAAAAGGAATGATGAGCACGCTCAGTGAGGTTTATAGGTGACAAGTCCAAGACAGGAAGCAGCCTGGTGACAGAGGCCACAGCTGGTGGACTAGTCGTAAATAGACCAGTGCTTAATTCCCAAGCATGGGCCAGCTTGCAAGTCCCCCTCTCCACATACTGCTATCAGGGATCTATGTATGGGAAAGAGGATAGAAGAAATAATTAGAATCATAAGATACTAGTTAGAGTGTTAGAACCAAAAGAAAATCCAGAGACTTGCTAGTGTCACTACCTGATTACACAGATGGAGAAATGAGGCCCAGAGAGGGAAAATGCAACCTCAAGCAACTCCCTCCTAGCATAACTGGCTTCCAAACCCAGGTCTTCAGACTCCCAAATTCACTTTTCACTACCAAAAAAAAAAAAAAAAAAAAAAAAACCTTGTTTGAGCAGCAAATCCCTGGGTTGAAAATATTTGCAAATACGTGACCTAACCTCCCTGAGCTTGCCTGCATGTGGACAATGCAACAGAACCCCATTCAAGTCAATCTTAGTAACATATCAATTGGTATGAAATAATTCACTCTTTCCTTCCTCTGCAGACTCTATAAAATATAATTGCTGAGGAATGCTGTTATCATTCATCACTGTGATATCAATGTTTAGTTTGTCATGTTACTTTTATGAGGAGACTTCAAAAATTTAGTGGAAAAATTGAATTAAAAGATAAAAATAAAAACCATAAACTTTCTCAACATAAGCCCCATGAAAGTTAAGAAGACACTTTTGTAAGTGATGATACCAGCCATTCATTTCATCTGTAAAGAATTGAGGGTCCTGGGAATTTAACCATGTCAGTGCAGTCCTTTTTACATTTTTTTTTTTTTTTTTAGATGGAGTCTTGCTGTGTTGCTCAGGTTGGAGTGCAGTGGTGCGATCTCGGCTCACTGCAACCTCCGCCTCCCGGGTTCAAGCGATTCTCCTGCCTCAGCCTCCCATGTCATTGGGATTACAGGTGCACACCACAACGCCCTGCTAATTTTTGTATTTTTAGTAGAGACAGGGTTTCACTGTGTTGGTCAGGCTGGTCTCAAACTCCTGACTTCGTGATCCAAATGCCTCATCCTCCCAAAGTGCTGGGATTACAGGCATGAGCCACCATGCCTGGCCCCTTTTTACATTATTACCTGACCAAAAAAAATGGGTGCTCTTTAAAGATTTTTTTTAAGATTAGGAAACAAACAAACAAAAAAAATCAGAAGGAGCCAAATCAGGGCTGTAAGGTGGATGCCTAATGATCGCCCATTGAAACTCTGGCAAAATTGCCCTTGTTTGGTGAGAGAAATGAACAGGAGCATTGTTGTGGTGGAAAATGACTCTCTAGTGAAGCTTTCCCAGACATTTTTCTGTTAAAGTTTTGGCTAACCTTCTCAAAACACTCTCATAATAAGCAGATGTTATCATTCTTTGGCACTCCAGAAAGTCAACAAGCAAAATGCTTTGAGCATCCAAAAATCTGTTGCCACGACCTTTGCTCTTGACCACTTTCGCTTTGACTGGGCCACTTCCACCTCCTGGTAGCCACTGCTTTGATTGTGCTTTGTCTTCAGGATCATAGTGGTAAGGCCGTGTTTCATCTCCCGTTACAATTCTTCAAAGAAATGCATCAGGATCTTGATCCTAGTTGTTTAAATTTCCCATTGAAAACTCTGCTCTTTTCTGCCCCTGATCTAGGTGCAACGATTTTGGTACTCTTCAAGTGGAAAGTTTGCTCGATTTAAATTTTCCAGCCAGAATAGGGTAAGCTGAACCAGTTGAGATGTCCGTGGTGTTGTGTATTGTTTCTGCTGTTAGTTGTTGGTCCTCTTCAATTAGGGCACAAACAAGATGATTTTTTTCCTTGCAAATTGATGTGCATGGTCTGCTGCGGAGCGCTTCATCTTCAACATCATCTTGACCCTTCTTAAAACAAGTTATCCATTTGTAAATTGCTGATTTCTTTGAGACATACACTTTTTGTAAATCGTTAATGCTTTCACCATTCTTTCACCAAGCTTCACCATCAATTTGATGTTTGTTTTTGCTTCAATTTCAGCAGAATTCATTTTGCTGTTATATGGACTTTTTCAAACGGATGTCTTATCCTTCTTCGTGCCTCGAGCTAGATCCTGTTCACACGTGTTATAACAAATTAGCATGAGTTTATTTTGGTGCCAAAAAAGACATTGGAAGCCATGCATAATTTTTCCATAGTACACATTTTCCATGAACTTTTTGAACATCCCTTGTATTGTATCCCTAAAATGTCTGGGCTAGAAGTTGAGTCCCAGAGACAGTTGCAAAACTAGATTGACTCAAATGGTACACTGTAGTAGGAACCACTTGCAACTTATATTAATAGGATTATTATCAGTGTGAGACGGGTTCAGTTGTCATGCTGAGGGGTCAATTAGTGAAGAGGACAGAACTGAGGCACCTTAAGTCAATTCTGCAAATGATAAGATGGGGCTACCAACTAAGTTCAGAATGCTGTCAATTCCCAAGCGGCCAATTCCCAACAAAATCCCAACAGTGCCCACAGCTAGTGGAAAGATATTATCTACAGCTATGCTCACTCCTAGCAAAGATAAACATTTACCCTCCCTTTCCCCAACTTGTTATTCCTCCCCATCCCTACCCCCCTAGTCTCTTTGCCTTGATAAATAGAGTTTCTCTATTCATAGTAGAAAAAAGTAGGACTCTGTCAATTCTGTGTGTCACAATGGGCCCCCATTAGGCGTTGTTTCCTGACCAAGCTTTCCTGGTTAAATTCCAGCTGGACCCCAGTTCCGTGTGTGCTGTTACGTGGTCTAAGACAAATCAGTCTCTCTGGGTTTCAGGTTCCCTTATCTATAAAGCGGACTAGATAATTCCAGGTCTCTAACTCTAAAATTCTCAAGATTTAGTAACATTTTTCTGATCTTACAAGTGGCAGCAAACTTCTAAAGCAAAACCTTGCCATTGTTTATTAAATGTATAAGGCAGTAAAGACAATGAAAGGTCAAGTTGTATGTTTTTGAAAAATATTTCTATTCTTGTGATATACTCTAAACATTTCATTTTATGCTATCCTTATTGTCCATTACAGCAACAAGGACACAAGAAACATCTGAAATTATGAGTTAATGACCACGACAGAACATAATCTTGCATTAAATGAAGTCAATATTAGGTTCCCTATCAATGACTAGGTAATAGCTCCTTCTACAGAGACAAAATCTGAATGAAACGATAACTAAGATGGGCCAGTTTTGCATCCCAGAAGATATCATGGGGCAGTCACGGGTGTCTAAGGTATCTGCAGTTGGGTCATTCATATCTATCTATCTATCTATCTATCTATCTATCTATCTATCTATCATCTATCTATCTAATCATCTATCATCTATCTATCTATAATCTATCTACTATCATCTATCATCTATCCATCATCTATCATCCATCTATATATATATCTCTCTCTCTATCATCTATCCTCCAGCTAACATCTATCTATCATCTATTCATTTTTGCATTTATTCTTTTATAATTTTTATAACTTAAGGTAGCTTATATAAGTTATTAAGCAACCCAAGCATGTTTCTTTTTTTATTAAGACAAGTTACTAGAGGGTACAAAGTAACAAGGAAAAACGTTGCAACACTAGTATACTGTTCTTCTTTTGATAGTCATAACTCACTCTTAGAACTCAGCCATATACAGCCAATAATCCAAATTAGGAAACTTCCCATAAAGAACCAGTTGTAATTTAAAATACTACTGAAAGTAGCCGTCTGTGCGTAAGTAGACACTCATTCCCCTACCCATGGAATAAGAGAAAGGAAAAGTAAGAGTCATTAACATTTGCTGTCAATACATTCATTAACATTAGAGATGTTAGTTCAATGTGTTAATGTTTATCTTGTATGCAAATTCTTACATAATTCTTTGGTCTTGAACAATTGCAAAGTATATAAAGTAGAGACCCTCTTAAACCCAGACACACATTTCGGCACAAATGCAACGCTCCCAGAACTGAGTGGTCTGGAGTTACACATTTTTTACACATAGAGAATGATCATTCTTGTCCCTTTGCTAGGGACCCTAGCCCTCACTTTCCTCCAGGTATCAAAGGATGCTGCATCTATCTTAGATAAATGCACAGATGGGCAAATCTAAATAGATATTTTTTATTCTACAAAATGTGGCAATGTGATACAACTTGAAAATTCTAATGTTTTCATCACAGCCCTGGGCTATCACCTTGCTACTACCTAAAAAAGCCTGAAATCACCTCACATTGGAAATCACCCCACACATCTTTTTAATAGCCATGAGACTATACCTCTAGATAAAATGTTCTAGTTCTGTCTGCAGCAGTTTGGCAATAGAAGGTTGCAGCCTTCTCCTCATCCATTTTGTTTTTTTTAGTAGAGATGGGATCTCACTATGTTGCCCAGGCTGGTCTCAAACTCCTGGGCTCAAGTGATCCACCCACCTCTGCCTCCTAAAGTGCTGGAATTACACACATGAGCCACTGTGCCCAGCCCGCCTTTTCTTTTTCTAAGTTAAAGTGGAATCTGCAAAACTACTTATGCCAGATTCAGTTTATTGAATGTTTATTGAGCGATTACTATGTAATTGATAGCTCGATAGCTGGCCTAGCAGATGCCAACTATGACTGCACTTTACAGTCACCTGGGAAACTTAAAAAAAAAAAAAAGGGATGTGCCAGCACCCAATGTCTAAGAGATTCTGATTTAATTGGTCTGTAATGGGATTTAGGCATTAGAGCTCCCCTGATGTTTATAATGGGCTGCCAGGGTTGAGAACAACTGAACTAGGTCCTGGAGGCACAGAAATGAACATGGCAAACCCCTCCCTTCATGGTCTTTGGATAATTTATGACTGGCACTAACGTTTCACCTTGGGAAAGGCAATCATCAATTTGGGCTTAGGTGACACTGTTTGCAAACGATGGCGATTACTTTGGTAAAAAACATGCACTCTCTGCTAGCCAAATGAATAGCCCCACAAGGTTATTTTTAAATTTTTCTGATTTGTTTCAGTGGCTGTTTCTCAAAGGCACAATTTTCTCTCTTTCAGCTGAAGCAGCCCATTCAACGCTGATAGCCGTTCTTTCCTGCCCGAGGTTCTCTCAGTGCTTAGTTCAGCAACTGGCACAATGACAACACACCATCAATCTTGGCTCAGCCGCAGTAACCCAGCAGAGCTGATCACAGACAGAACATCAATTTTGTCATAGGAGACATGCCTGGTGAGGTGTTTATGACTAAACTGTTCATAAGACTTTGCTGCAAATGCTATTGTTAATCACATGGGATAGATTAAAAATATCCCTCATTTTTTTTTTTTTTTTTCCTCTTATCCCATTGAGCAGGAATCAGTGATGTGTTTCACCAACTCAGAGCCTGGGACAATCCTGACTGGTGTTGGAAGCTTCCCTGGAGTCCAGTACAATTGGCCTCTGGGAGCCTGTATCCAAGGGTGCTGCTGTGCCACTGGAACCTCCAGAGAGGAGGAAGGGCAGGCATTTCCTGTCTGCTCTCCTCACTACCCCAACCACCACCACCACCACTGCCTCTGACTTTTCTGTATAAACAAATATTTGCCTCAATGATCCTGTTTGCAGTTAAGTCCTTTGCTGGCTTCAATTCTGCCCTCAAGCTGAGCCTACTTCCTCTCAGCCCCTACCACAGAACCTCTGCTGGTGATAGCAAACAATTACACCAGGGCCATAACCAGCAATTCTGGAGACGGACATTCTCCAATCAGTCTTCCTGTGCTCCCCACTTCACCCTCCCAAGTCTGAGCCCAGCACACACACAATGGGTCCCTCTCTCAACTAATGAGATTTCATTTCCATCCTTGTCTTTCAGGCTTACCCATAATATTTGTGGGGTCCACGGCAAAAGGCCAAATGATGCCTCTCACATTGTAGATGTAAGCATCTAAAAGTTACAACTCAAATCAACTAACTGTTAAATAACATACATTTTATCCCCCTACCTTGATAAATACACACTCTTGTAATGACATTTGCTTTTCCTTTTCAGCTACTTAACTGAATTACATTTTTGTATTTTCTACATTTATCATGATTTCAACCTGTACTCATTCCCAATGATATAAAATATTAAAATATAATTTATCATAAGTACACAAATCTTGAATATATCTTATCAAACATTTAAATTAAATGTTAAAAATTAAAATTATTTTTATACTTTTGAGATTGCATTTCTACTGAAATATTCAAAATTGTCTATTAAAATTAGAAAGCAAGACACAAATTATACATCATGATATCAAAGTGTTAAGTGTTTAAATAATGCAGAAATGATAAAATTTGTTTTCCAAATTTATTTGTCAATAAATATTTTAATAAAATTTAATGTATGCAAAATTCTAGGATTCATCTGGGAGGCCAAGGCGGGTGGATCGTCTGAGGTCAGGAGTTCCAGACCAGCCTGGCCAACATGGTGAAACCCCATCTCTACTAAAAATACAGAAATTAGCCGGGCATGGTGACAGGCACCTGTAATCCCAGCTACTTGGGAGGCTGAGGCAGGAGAATCGCTTGAACCCAGGAGGCAGAGGTTGCAGTGAGCTGAGATTGTGCCATTGCACTTCAGCCTGGGCAACAAGAGTGAAACTCCATCTCAAAAAAAAAAAAAAAAAAATTTAGGATTCAATTTCTATCTGGATAGTGAACTATCAGCATTATACTTTATACATGCTATGTCTATTTCTACATACATGCACATTTGAGGGAAATATTAATCTTTAAAATCTTTCCAAGCATTCCTTAGCTGCCACGTGCAACTGCTGCAACTACTACGATAGTTTGTGAGTACCTCTGGTACCACAAATGGAAGCATAAGTAGAAGCAAGAAAATAAACATTGGGTACTATTGGCAAATAATAAATAATCAGTAAGAATTTACTATATTCAGGTTGCCTGAGTGGAAGAATTTGACAAGTTAATTTGTCTTTTCTCTCACTACATGCTTCAACATTCAAATGCTCCCAGGACCCTAAAGCAGTATCTGTCTCTGTCTCACCTGTAGCACAATCCAGAAACCATGGCATTCAAATGAAGTCACACTTTGTAACAACTTGGATTCAGAAACATAAGGCAAGAGATGTAAAAATGCATTCCCTGGGGCTTGATCAGTTAAGTCAAAGTGTGTGTTTTGGGTTATGGGTCCTGCTGAGTCAGAGCTGAGTATCAGATCTCAACTAACAGAGATACCACTGTCTGTGTGCTCTTAATAAATTCAGTGTGTGTTGGTGTGGTCCTCTGAAATGTCGGACCCAGAGAAGAGACCCCTCTTGCCTAGGTCTCTCACCACTTATCAAAGGGCCTGACTCAGAGCTAGAATAAGTTCTCAACCACAGCTGGGGAAAGATTGCATAACTTAAAAATATTTAACATTGGAAATTCTGCTTCCAACCATGGCAAAATAATTGGAATGACACCCCCACCATAACCCGTAAACTTAACAGAATATACTAAATAACTGTTTTTAGACATTAAACATCAGGCAGCATAGGACTGTGCTCTTGCAGGAAAAGGAAATAAATGAGGTGAGTTGCAGGATTGCCCTGGCTGTCTGTCTGGAGTGTCACTTTCTGGAAAGTAGCATGGGGAGGAGATCCCAAGCAGAGTACAATAGGATCTCTGAGACAGACATGGAAGTTCAAGTAGGCAAAGGTAGCTGTCATCTAGGAGGCAGAGAAAACATTCCAGAAATTTGCTCAGGGTTCCTTTCAAGTCCTTTGCCAATACTAAACCATGAGTTTATAGGGTGGAATTCCTCTAGGTCAGGCAAAGAATGACGGGAACTATAAACAGAAGAATTTCCAGAGCTCACACAGGCCTAGGTGATGTTGAAGTTCTGATCACCCAAAGTGATCAGCCTACTCAGGGCATCTGGTAGAACCTCAAAAGAGTCACATCTTAATAATAAAATGAACTAGCTCTGTACTAAAATTTACTCCACACCTGCCCAACAGAGCTTTTTTAATAGGCTTTGGAAGGATAAAGATGATTAGCAAGTATTGCTATCTACCAGAGCACAGTCTAACACCCTTTATAGAAAGGAAACAAAATCCAGTATTCAATATCCCAAAACTCAAAATGTCCAAGATTCAATAAAAAATTATTACTAGCCATGAAAAGCACTAGCAAAATATGATCCATAACTTAGGAAGAAATCAGTGAATAGAAACAGATCCAGAAATGGCAGAAATTAGCAAAGATATTAAATGGCAGGAATTAGCAAAGATATTAAAGTAGCTATTGTAAATATGTTCAAATATATAAAGGAACATAAAACTGAGAAGAGAAATTAGAAATATTTAAAAAACCAACAGAAATAAAGAAACTCTAGAAATAAAAAAATTCAATGTGTGGGGAAAAAATTCACCAGATGAAATTAGCAAATTGGATAGTGTAGAAGAAAAGATCTGTGAACTTGAAGATGAACCAATCAAAACTGTTTAAACTGAAGCAGGCAGAGAAAAAAGACTGAAAAAATGAACAGAGCTTCAATAATCTTTGGAAAATATCAAGTAATCTAATATAGATGTAATTTGATTCCCAGAAAGATGGTGGGATATAAAAATAGTTCAAGGCCAAGAGACTAAAAAGACAAGCCACAGACTGCTCTTGCAAAAACACATATCTGGTTTTTTTCAGTCTGTTTTGTGTGTGTGTGCGTGTGGGTGTGGGTTTTTTTTTTTTTTTTTTTTTTTTTTTTCTTTTGGCAAAACTCATATCTGATGGTATTTGCAAACACATATTTGATAAAGGACTTGTATTGAAAATGTAAAAGGAACTCATAACAATCAACAAGAAAGCAAACAACCCAATTAAAAAGTGGGGAAGTAGCTGAACAGACACCTCATCAAAGAAGATGAACAGATGGTAAGTAATCATGTGAAAATATGCTCAACATCATATGTCATTAAGGAATTGCAAATTCAAACAATAAAGTAATACCACTATACACCTAGTAGATTGGCAAAAATCCAGAAAACTGACAATACCATATGCTGACAAGAATTTGGAGTTCCTGGAGCCCAGACATTTTTATTCATTGTTGGTGGGAATACAAAATGGGACAGTCAGTTTGGAAGACAACCTGGCAGTTTCTTAAAAATCTAAACATACTCTCACTGTATGATCCAGCAATCATGCTCCTTGATGTTTTCCCAAATGAAATGAGAATTGATGTCTACATGAAAACCTGCACACAAATGTTTATAGCAGCTTTATTCATAACTGCCCCGAATTGGAAGCAACCAAGATGTCTTTCCAAAGGTGAATAGATTAAAAAAACAGCTGTGTTACAGTCTTACAAGGGAATATTATTCAGCAATAAAAAGAAATCCACTCTCAGCCATAAAAAAATATGGAGGAAACTTGCATGTGTATTTCTCTGTGACAGAAGCAGTCAGAAAAGGCTGTATACTGTATGATTCAACTCTATGACATTTTGGAAGAGGCAAAAACCATAGAAACAGCAAAAATATCAGCAGTCACCAGGCGCTGGAGAAGGGAGGTAAATAGGTGGAGCTCAAGGGATTGTTAGGGCAGTGAAACTATTCTGTCTGACGCTATAATGGTGGACACATGTCAAAACTCAAACAATGTACAACACAGGAGTGAACCCTAATGCAAACCATAGACATTAGTTAATAATACTGGATCCATATTGGTCTACAAATTATAAAAATGTGCCATATCATTGCAAGATGTTAATAATAGGGGAAACTGAGTGAGGAATGAGAGAGGTATGTGGGAACCATCTGTACTATCTGCTCAATTTTCTGTAAACCTCGAACTGCTCTAAAAAACAAGGTCTGGTAATTAAAATTTTTTTTAAAAACTGAGACTCAGTGAGGTTGTTCAGTACCACTGTTTGGTGTCATGATCCAAGCTACAATCCTGGTGCCTTCATTCCAATTTAAGGGCAAATTCACTCCTCAATGGGGCATGGGGAGCAGGAACCAGAGCTGTGTCCCAAGTTACAGATGAAAGCTATACCAGTCAGCTTTTATTCTCATATATGACCATATGCGCCAGTTTGCCTGCAGTAGGTCTTGATCTATTCCTGTGGCAGCATGAATATTAATTGTGTCCCTTTTCAGTCTCAAACATGATCAGTTTAGGACAATTAATTATATGACATCCTACTGAAGCAGACATTTTTGGGGAGCATATTCTACACACCAAATACTGTGCTAAGACAATTATATTCATTATCTTAAACAATACTTTATCAAGCAGACACAGTCACTATCTCTACCTCATAGATGAAGACACTGAGGTACTAAAAAAATTTGAAGATGTAATGGCAAAAAATTTTGAAACTTGATGAAAATCATAAATCCACAGATCCAAGAAGCTTGATGAATGCCAAACTGTATAAATACACACACACACACACACACACACACACACACACACACACATACTGCTGAAAACCATTGAGGGAGATCTTAAAAGCCAGAGAAAAAAGACACATTACAAAGAGAGAAACAAATATGAGAATTATCACAGAAATAACCAGAAATTGTGCAAGTGAGATGACAATGGAACATCTTTAAATTCCTGAAAGAAAAAACTGTAACAAAGAATTTTATATCTAGTGAATGTTTCCTTCAACTAAACAGCACATCCTGCTTCCATTTTTATGAAATTCTAGAAAAGGCGCTTCTAATATGATGTGACAGAAAGTAGTTCAATGGTTGCCTCACACCAGGAATGGTGGGCGCAGAATAGGACACTGAAGAATTTGGGGGATGATGAAAGCTGTCTTTATCTTGATTAGTATTGAAGGTTTGGAGGTTGTCAGAACACAAAGGGCAAAGTTGTTCTAAATGCACAGCTGTGTATTAGTCAAAAAGTCATTGAATTGTACGTTCAAAAGAGTTACATTAAATTAAATTTAATTAATTAAAACCTCAATGAAGTTGATTTTTTAACAAATTATTTCCAACAACTGAAGCACTTTCTAAGTTTTAGTGCCCCTTGGCAAATCCTTGGTTGTTCCACCCTAGTTAAAACTCTCTTGCACATGTATTCCCTTCCCAGTTCCAGCTGAATAGGAACCTGAAGCTAAGACTTTGGAAACTGCCCAACAGTCATCTATCCTTTTTTATTAGCAAGCTGCCATTATCTGAAAAATGATTCCCCAACACCCCACTCTAGATCCAAACAAATCCAAAAGCTCCCCAGGTGTGGTCAGAGTTGTCTGATTCCTGAAGCCTGGTTAGATTTACACAGTTTCTATTCCACCCACTGAGAGCAAGCTGAAGTCTGATTAACATCACAATGAGAATAAATGCATGCATACACTGTTTTCATTACTAAATTATAAAGCTCTCTAAATTACATATAACTATTGATTCAGCAGGCAATTCAGAACCACCACTGTTTCTCTTTATTACATTCTCCAGAAAAATCTAAGGAAAAGATTCTCAAACTCTAAAACTTTTGAGGGCATAAGGATGTTCTGAGTAGCCTCTTTATAATGTAGATACCAATCACCTCCCACCCCCTGCTATCTCCCTCCAGCCTCCCACCCTGGCTTCTCCTCCTGAATCAGTAGGACTAGAGTGGATCCTGTTATTTACATCTTAAACAGGCACCTGATTTGGGTTTTCTGAGGACCACACTTTGAGAAATACAGATCAGAGCATTCTAAGTGAGCTAGAGGAATTATCCAAGCACCTCCGGGAACAGAACTAGTCCAGAGGCTCACAGAAAAGTCACCTGGAAGTTGGAGCCCAAGAAATTCTTAACCTCTAAAGGTAAAAATGAGTTTGGAGGTTGTTAGAAAGAAGAACAAAAACGGCAAAGTTATTTTAAATGAACAGTGTTAGAAGGAAAGGTTCAGATGGTGTTATCAGAAACTAGTGATGAATCCTGGCCTCTCATTCCATCCCACGACCCTTTGGGGACTATAAGACTGATGTGCTCTTGCTTGTTGAAATGCAATACTCTATGTCTTCATCTAACTTGTAATATTTAGTTATCCTATCCCTCTGTGTCTAGGAAGATGGAAGTTAGCAAGGAGGAAATTTATTAAAGAGTACTCTTGGGGTCAATATTCATGGGATAAAAAGGATGGAAGATTGGGTAGAAGGAGAATTAATTGGGTTGCAATGCAGATGGCCTCAGCTGATCCCTCAATGAACTCTGAAATAGGAATGAGCCCTTCAGCAGCATTGTCTTGAGACAGTTCTTCCTTGACCAGTCATTGGATGTACCCCCAGAAAAAGGGTGAGACCTTTGACAGGGGGACTCTTGTCAGATGAGGCAATCCCTAAAGAAGGCTGATAGCCAAGGACTGTGTCAACATAACTCTTAGCAGCAGGAGGAATAAGTCCTTAAGGCCCAACATGGGATCTGAGTGCTGTATCATATATCATTACAACCATTACTCTTCCCCCCACCTTTTTTTTTTTTTTGCTGATGCTCTTGAAGAATCATACCAATATTTTTGCAGAATATTTTCAACAGAAAAGTTTCCCAATCTTCTAGGCTATTGTTGCATATGCCGATGTTCCAAGATGACCTCTTACTTCCCCTTTCCTTCCTGTTCCATCCTGAAAACACTGATTAGTCTTTCAATTGGCAGCTCAGATGTCACCTTCTTGGTGAGGCCTTTTGGTTTCCATCAGCCAACACAAGTTTTCCATCTTCTATGTCCCCAGGGAGCTCCAGCTATCTCAGGAAACAGCTAGTCTGTGCCATTGTTAATGTCATTTTCACAATTAGAATGTAAAATCCTGAGGGAAGGGACTGGGTCACTATTTTATTTGTGTAGCCCCAGCATTCTAGCACAGGCCCATCATCAATATTTGTTGAATTAGATCTATCAATATGAACACTGCAATGGCTCCATGATCTTGGTAACATCAGCCCCTCCTTGTGGTCTTAGGACCTGGCTAAGATGTGTGGGTATCTGAGGTAGGTTAATGCTTTGACATTCTGACAATCATTATTTTTTCACTTTGGTCATTTAGTAGGAATAGAGAGAATGAATTTTAAAATGTTCGCTTTCAGAAAGAAAGTTGATTAACAGTGCATTTTCCATTGGCCAAAGTAAGACCAGTGGTTTTTTTAAAAACCTAAGAAAACATCACCTATTCTGTATTTCTTGTTCTCTTTTCTTTTGTAAATTTAAAAATTAGTGTGCTTGGATATACATTAAGATAATTAAAATTTATATAATAAAATAAATCACATACTCTTGGTTAACCACATCATTCATTCTTCAGTTCCAAGTATTTTAGCAGACTGTCAATGTTCAGGTGACTATTCACGAAGTAGTAAAGAGCTATGTATGGGAGTCTGCAATATCTGGCTTTGAGTTGCCATTTATCCTAGTGATGTTTTTGTGCTCTTTATATACTGGCAGTTCAGGTAGTGTCTGGATAGCCGTCCTCATAATCCGACTATAATAAGCTTCAATTTTCTTATCTATAAAATAAGAAAACTTTCAGAAATTCTAAGATCTCTTCCAGCTCTAGCATTATTTGATTCTATGGCTTTATCTATACTGAAGCACATGATGGATATTTGAATGTTTTCTTTGATATTTTACATGTAATTTAAAATTTAGACAATGTTGTCATGGAGCATGATTTTTATTTAACAGTAGTTTCGTTTAGGATCTCTCTTTTAGAATAGTCACTCCTATTCTTCTTTGGACAAACCAACTAAAATTTTGCTACATTAAATACTTCACATGAATTTATATGATCTAAAGTATTTTTAGCAAGAAATCTGTATGCTAAAGAAAAAAAAAGGGATCAAAAGAGGAAATAGGTGATGGAAGGCTGCTACTTAGAAATAAAATAATTTTTAAACCCTGAGATTTAAATCAGAGCCCTTACCTATGGGTCGTGCATTACGGTATTTTTCAGAGAACAAAAAAGTGGTGCTTGAAAATTGAATCTAATCTCTCTCTCTCTCTCTCTCCCTCTCTCTCTGAATTCTCACATAATGCGTTTTCTGCAGTTCCAAATAAAGGGCTTTTTTTTCTGGGGAACTAGAGGTACATGTGGAATCTCTAAGAGGAAATGACAAGAAGCTAAGTTAAATGGCGTGCAAAGAAGAGTGAGCTGGAACAAAATGATGTGTTTTGGGAGATGTATGGCATCTTCAAAAACATCACACTTATGGTTTCCTGGTGTCTGTGAAACTTGGACCAATTCAAAGTGCCATATTTGATAGATTCTGAAAGAACTGAAGAGAAACTGGGTTACTGCTTTTTTTTTTTTTTTTTTTTTTTTCTTTTTCTACATTCAGTTTTAAAGCTTTATTGCTTTCTGGGAGATAAATTTCTTCTTTTAGCATTATCTCCTTTTACAAGATATATCACTATACTCCTTGGCCATTTGGGAGCCCATAACAGTTATTTATTTATTTGACTTCCTCCTCATCTTACAATGAATCCTTTTAGGCAACGTTCTTGAAAAACAGAGATTCAGCGATGATGTAGAATCACAGAATTCTGAAACTGGAAAGGGCCCTAGAGAACAAAAGTGGGCAGCTGCATTGCTGCTTTGTTTCACTCTCTATACACAGTAAACCATCCAGGCTAAGTGACATGCTGAGAATGAGCCTTGAGTGGGCAGGAGGACTGTTTGGGTCTAGCTCTAATTTTTCAGCCAGGCAGCTGAGGACTATGAACAAATCTCTTAACCTTTGGTTAACTCTCAGTGACCCCCTGCTTAGCCTTGAGCAAAGCATTTAATCTTCAGTTTTCTCATCTGCAAAATGAGGGGTTGCATTAGATAATCTCAAGGGCCTCTTTCGACTGGGAACATTCTGTCCTTTCTTGATGCCACGCCCAAAACTCAAACAGTGTGTATTTCTCTCAACTGCCTGCTTCAATTGCCCATTAACTTAAGAAAACTCAACATAGACAAAAATCTGGAATTTTAAAAGAAATAATTTAGGGGATTGTATTTGTGTTATAAAAGTACCCTTTCCCTTACAGACATAAATTTCCTTTAAATAATTAACTATTAAATATATTTTTACTTTATGACAATTATATTTTCACACAACTTTTCAGGAATGCCTGTCTGATAGCAAGTCAAGTATACCCTCTAATAATTACCACCCTTGATTTTACTATGTCTCTCCCACTCCAAACTCATGTTTCTAGCCTTAGCAATTGTATTAATCCATTTTGCATTGCCATGACAGAATACATGAGGCTGGATAATTTACAAAGAAAAGAGATTTATTGGTCTCACAGGTCTGCAGTCCATGCAAGAAGTATGGTGTCAGCATCTGCTTCTGATGAGGCCTCAGGAAGTTTACAATCATGGTGGAAGGTGAAGCGATAGTAGGCATGTCACGTGGCAAGAGAGGGAGAAAAATTGAGAGGAGGAGGTGCCAGACTCATTTTTTATCAGATCTCGTGGTAATTAATGGAGTGAGAACTCACTCATTACCACAGGAGGGCACTGAGCCATTCATGAGGGATCTACTCCCATAACCCTAACACCTCCCACCAAGCCCCACCTCCAACACTGAGGATCACATTTCAACATGAGATTTGGAGGGTACAGATATCCAAATGATATCAACAAGCTCTCACCATAACTTTTTATTATTTACAATTTCTTATATACTTTCCATCTCACCTTCCTCTGAGTTATATAGCTCAGCATCATTTTCTTCTGCACTGACTGCATCCATTTTTTTCTTGCTCATTATCTTTTTCTCCTACCTTATTATGTTTCCACTGGCTCTTGCAGCTTATCCTGGAATTCCCTGGAGTTCACTATGGGACATCTGGTTCACTCCAAATGTCTAATTTAAGCTTGTCTTATCTGTTCAGGCTGCTACAACAAAATACTGCATACTGGGTGGCTCACAAACAACAGAAATTTATTTCTCACAGTTCTGGAGGTGGGAAGTCCAAAATCAAGACGCTGGCAAGATTCAGGGTCTGGTGAGGGCCTGCTTCCTGGTTCATAGATGCTTCCTTCTCACTGTGTCCTCTCCTGGTGAAAGGCGCAAGGCCACTCTCTGGAACCTCTTTCAGAAGGGCACTAATCCCACCCTCATGACTAATTACCTCACAAAGGTCCCATCTCCTCATACCATCACCTTGAGGGTTAGGACTTTAACACATGAGTTTTAGGGGAGCATAGGCATTCAGACCACAGCAAAATTCAACATCAAAATGAGCCCTGCTTCTTTAATCTTTATCATCGCTGTTGTGAAACTCAAGTGAAACTCCTCCCCACAATTTAACACTGAAGTTCAACCCATTCCTTGTTTTCCTCTGAGTGTCAACAGATGAAATAAACATTTTCTATGTCCATAGGTAATATAAGTCTTTAAATCGCCACTGAGACAAATCAAATTAGCAATTTTATGAATAAGAAAAATAGGATTTCTCACTCGGATATATTGAATATATTAAGTTCTTCAGATAAAAGTGCTATAAAACTCTAGAATGTTAGCATTGATTTGTTGTCAACGAGAAAACAATGCTGTTCTTAATTAACTTCTCAAAAAATGTGCAGCATTCCTAAAAGAGAAAAGAGATCCATTTTCCATGAGAGGTCTCAATACTTCAAAAGCCCTACTAGAAATGTATCTCTTGATTCCAAATCTATTAAAGGGGTATATTCTACATTTTGCCACACAGGTCAAGGTCCTCAGAAATTTTTACATCTAAATTCTGTGGGGTTTGGTTTTTATGTGCCCACACCACAGTGTCACTTATCAGGCCATTTTTATAGCAGAAATCCCATTTTAAGGTAGGAAGTTAATCCAGTATGGAAATAAAATGCATCATTTTCTTTCCATTAAAAGTGGACATCTACTTCCAGGATTTGCTTAACTTGAAATAAGGCTGCAATCTGTGGTGTCATTCCTGGTACGACATTTCCAGCATTTTCCCAACGTGTTAAGGTTTAACTCTCATACCAGCTTGCAAGGATCATTAAATTTAAAGTGGGAAGGCCCCTACAAAATTATCCAATCATTCCCACTCATTGTATAGATGAGAAAGCTAAGGCCAACGGAGACTAAACGACGTTCCCAGTGTCACAGAGGAAAGACAAAAACTCAAATTTGAGTCTGGATTCTCAGACCAGCGCTTCCTTCCCCAATTCCTTTCCATGATTCCATTTTGATTTTGGTCTCAGTTGGCAAATTTATGTCGGCAATTCAAGAGTTCCTATGTTCTAATAAGACAGCCTGGTGGATGGTTATGGCAACAGAGCATAACAGGCACATACATGTTTAAAGAGGCAGCACCCTGATACAGGGCCAACAGCAATGAGTTAGGTCTCTGAAACTCAAGGGTCTTTCTACTCATGGGTTGCCATGATCAAGTTGTTCAGCCTTGCTGGATCTGACGGTCCTCAGCTGGAAAATAGAAAGCTAAGGAAAAGATCAAATGAAATAGGGGGCCGGGCGCGGTGGCTCAAGCCTGTAATCCCAGCACTTTGGGAGGCTGAGACGGGCGGATCACGAGGTCAGGAGATCGAGACCATCCTGACTAACGCGGTGAAACCCCGTCTCTACTAAAAACACAAAAAATTAGCCGGGCGAGGTGGCGGGCGCCTGTAGTCCCAGCTACTCAGGAGGCTGAGGCAGGAGAATGCGTGAACCCGGGAGGCGGAGCTTGCAGTGAGCTGAGATCCGGCCACTGCACTCCAGCCTGGGCGACAGAGCGAGACTCCGTCTCAAAAAAAAAAAAAAAAAAAAAAAAAAAAAAAAAAAAAAAAAAAAAAAAAAGAAATAGGGTAGGTGGAAGCAGCTGGCACATATCTGTGTTCAGTAATATTTGTTCAATCTGAATTGACCTGATAATTCAGGCGCCCAAGTAAAGGGCAGCATGGGACCTAGAAAATCACTTGAATCCTTATTCTTTTTCTCAACAAAGTATTCCAATGTACCCATTCAGAAATATTTATTAAGCACCTACTATGTGCCAGTCAGGCACTGTGCTAGGTTCAAGGATGAAATGGTAACAGAAAGACATAGCTATTTTACAGATTGGTAGAGGAGACAGAGACGTAAGCCGCAATGACCTGCTGTGGTGACACAGCACAGAGGAGGGGCCCTTAACTCAAACCAAGCAGGTGTGGGGATGCTCCTCAGAGGAAACCACCTGTGAGCTGAGACTCGCAAATAAGGAAGAGTTACCCAGACAGAGGACTGGGAGGAGCATTCCAGGAAAATAAAATACAACATGAAGATCCAGAGGCAAGAGAGTTTAACACTCTAGAGGAAATGAAAGAAACTGATTATGTTGTGATTAGAATGTGAGGGTGGGGGCTGGAGAAGAGACCGGGGCTAGGTCTTACAGGCCACTTTAATGCACTTGAAGCTTATCCTAAGAGCAATAGAAAATTTCAAAAACTTGTAAGTAACAAAGTGAAACAATTATATAAATGATTTTCTTGATGAAGAATCAGATTTTTTAATTTTGAGGGTTTCTTATTGACATAATTATATCTATGCATATTCATTTCCATATTTAAATAACTCCTCATTTGCCCCAAATTCATGCAAAGCATTCCTCAAATTATATCCACCACCATTGGACCTTTATCTTTTAAACAAAAATTACTAGACAAATTGTTTGCTTTTTATTCAAACTAACAGCAGGGTCCAAAATTACAAGTGACCAGTCAATCAGGATGAAAAAATCCTTAGGAAATAAATACATGCACTGCAAAACTACAGTTAAAACTTTCAGCATTCAAATGAAAACAAGACAGGAATGATTGGGATAGGAAACCAAAGAATAAACAGATGAAAGCAAATGTGAAAATATATTCTAAACAGTGAGCCTATTAAAATCACCACACCCAGCCAATTTGCAAGAGGCAGGCAGTTCTGAAAAGCTGGAGCACCATGAATTAGCTTTGCCAGATAAACTAGGTCATGCCAAACAAACTGGGACCTCAGTGGAAAAAAGATAAATTTGTGTTTGCCAGGAGTGATGCCATGACTAACAAACTTTTCCTAAACCTCAGCCTAGAATTTGGCTCTGCCAGTGCACCCAGTGGTGAATCAAGACCTATCCCCTCTGCATTTGGGGGCTAGGAGGGAGCACTACACTTATGCACCGGAAACCTGTGAAGCCATCAGGTGAAACCTAATTTCAGTTGGGTTTTGTTTTCCGTTATAAAAATCCATGAGCTATTATACTTTCTAGCCAGCTTTATTTGAACATCTTCTACACACTTAACAACCTATAAAGCAAATAGGAATAATAATCATTTTGCAACAATAGAGTATATTTCCCTCTAAAAGCCCAAAGCTTCAGATTTTGCGCACAGCATTCTTTGGGGAAAGCCCTTCTCTCAAGCTGAAGATTTTATTTTGTCGAATAAAAGGATTTATGGTCCACAAACAATGGGGTTGGTAGCAGATGTGAACATCAAGAGGCCTTCAGGGTTAGAAATATGATGGCTGTTTTAGGAGATGGGAATAAGGAAAGTAGGAAGGGCTCTTTGCAATTTCTGTTAAATTCTAATTTTTAGCACTTAGTTGCTTAATTGCATACATTATACACAAGTTTTTAACATTATGCATAAAGCACAAGTTTATTGCCCCCAAATTTGGAAAATATAGATTAAAAAAAAGAGAAAATGTAATTCCACCACTGAAATAGAATCTGTGCTAATACTTTTGTATCTATCTCTCCAAATTTATTGCTTTAGCTCTCACTTTCTCTTTACACATAACTATGCATTCACGGCCTCATTTTTATGATATGTACATTTATATATCCATACATATGTTAAAATAGGATCATACTTTACATACTCTTTCTGAATCTTTTTATTCTTAACAATTGAGAACATTGCCCCTTGGGCTAGAAGCTTGATGAAGGTTGGAATTTTGTTTGTGCTTATGCATTGCTGTTTTCTTTTTTTGTTTTTTTCTGGTCTTTTTTATTGTTTAATTTCAGTAGCTTTTGGGGTACAAGTGGGTTTTGATTACACGGATGAATTGTATAGTGGTGAAGTCTGAGATTTTAGTGCGCCCATCACCCGGGTAGTGTACATTGTACCAAATACGTAGTTTTTTATCCTTCATCCCCCTCACGTTCCCCCTTTCTGAGTCTCCACAGTCCATTATACCACTTTGTATGCCTTTGTGTACCCACAGCTTAGCTTCTACTTATCAGTGAGTTTTGGTTTTCCATTCCTGAGTTACTTAACTTAGAATAATGGCTTCCAGCTCCATCCAATTTGCTGTAAAAGACATTATTTCATTTTTTTAAGGCTGAGCAGTATTCTGTGATGTACATAGACTACATTTTTAAAATGCAATCATTGATGGATGACACTTAGGCTGGTGGCATATCTTTGCCACTGTGAACTGTGCTTCAATAAACATATGCTTGCAGGTGTCTGTGCTGTTTTCTTAGCATTTAGACTAGTAACCTTCCTATGGTGGATACTCAATATTTACTGACTGAATGGATAACTATTCAGTCACATAACCTTCCTATGGTAGATGCTCAATAAATATCTATTGACTGGATGAATATCATTTCATGTGAGTCAAGTATAAATATTTATGCATGTGGTATATCAACATATAATACAGTATAAATAATTAAACACACAAATACAATTAGTGTCCTAGTTCTGGCATCTGTATGCGCTAATCCTATCCACCCTAGGTCAAACGCTGCCGCTCTATCAAACCGTCCTCAGGCTTCCCTCTGGCTCTCTCCTTCCTCCTCTCAGTGCTTCCTCAGACTTCCATAGAATATTCTTTACTTCTTTTTGGCACTTAGCACTTTCCATCTTGCTTTATACATATTTAGTCCATGTTTCTGTATCTTGATACAGTACACCTTCAGGGTGGCATCTTTGCTCAGTTTATATTTGTATTAATAAAACATAATTCTATGTATGTATTATTTAATGTGTGTCAGAGACTATACTAAGTGTTATATGTACATTATAACCTTTAATATTCTAAACAATCCCATAAAATTGGTATTATGATTATCTTCATCTTATTGATGAGTTATCTGAGCCTTAGAAAGGCAAAGTGACTTGCCCAAGGCAGAGATGAGCCTCATGCTAAATGCTGTCTGATTCCAGAATCTGTGCTTTGGATCCACTGTCTCCACAGCCTTCTTGCCTATCATCTCCCACTCCCAGGTCATTTGCAGCAGTGCCTTGTGTAGATGGTAGTAGATGTTCAATGAATTCTTGTTGAATGAATAAATGAAAAATAGATAACAACTGGGCATGAGTTGGTTACTGATGGAAGTGTAAATCCTGAGACTGGGATGTTTATGTAGCTTTTTCTGGGGGCCCAGAGGGAAGTAAAAGCACAGATTTGGGGAAATAGTCCAAAGTGGTTCATGGAATTTTCTCCTATTTGATAGCCAGGAGACATGAGCACAATGAGTCTTTGTCTAGACAAAATTCAAGGCAGTTTGGAAGGAGATGCCAGTCCAAACACAAGCAAGAACTTGATGGTAAAAATGGCGCTGCTTCAGAAGCACTGATGTGGTTGGGAGTAACAGTCGAATAAATAAAAAATTGGGGACTTACAATAGGAAAGGTGAAAGTGAGAGTTAAACCAACAAAGAATTAGAAATGAGATAGAGTGGGATAGAGTCAAAAAGGAAGTGAAATATAGGGAACATTCTAGAATCTTGAAGTAGTCAACAGAAACTTGCCACACTATCAGAATAAGTCTTCGTTCACTATAAAAAAATGGAAGGATTGACATAGTAACAATTTTCTTTCCAGCCTCGCTAGCTTTGAAACTATAGCAGGCACTTCCAGAGCTCCACCTGTATCCCCTTGTCTCTTACCAGTCAGTCTGACTTCAGGAGGCCAGCACCTGCCTGCCTCTGCCTGCAGCCCACATGGGTCACAAACCCAAAGTGTAAGCGCGTGAAGCCAAGCAGCCCTCAACCACTCACTGGCAGGAGTTGGTGTGTAAATACCCCAGACCCCGTGTCACCCTGGTAGAATAACTTGGAGGCACACATTGCACACTACCTCCCAAAGCTCCCCATAGAGAATAAACTTCATTGCCCCATGGGAAATTGCTTGATACATATATTAACTATTGACTCCTTTATCTTCCCTGTTTCACTTTCTCAATCCTCCATCAGGATTTCCTGGGATCACTTCCCAAATAAATTACTTGCACTGAAATCCTTGTCCGAGAGCTCTGATTCTGTAGGAGGAAGCAGGACACTCTTTGAGAGCAGAACATATACACAGATGCCCCTTACATCTCCGCCTTCTCCCATACGGCAGCCCCCCATTTAGGAATGTTAGCAGAGAAAGGCAGTTAAGAGACCAAAGTCTTGACAATACAGAATGTGAAATCATTTCAGAGTATGACTCCCTCCTTTTAAAAAGACGAGCCAAAATTAAGTAAGCCCTATATTTCAGAGCCCCAGCCCCAACACATTTTCCCAAAGCTTTTTAAAAAATGTAGGTCTGCAACTAAAGGATATACAGAAAAACCCTATGGTCATATAAGTTTAGGAAATGTTAGGTTTAACAAAGTCAAGATTTTTACAGCAGGAGTTTTTCTGACCTTTTGTATGCTAATGAGGTACTCAACATAGCCAAAAGGAGGATACAGCATGGACCATCAACCAGATTATTTGTTCATGAACCTCTGAAGGGGCCAGCGGGCCACAGAACACACAGAAGGAAACTCTGCCTACCTCTAAAATAATCCATGGATAGCCCATTTACAGTTCAGTCTTGTCTCTCGATTCAGCCCCAACTTCAACCACTCTTTCCTCTTTCTGCCCCCATCTGTGGCCCAGGCTTCAAAACAAAAATGTTCTCAGAATTCTCAAAACTTCTTTGCATGCTGCCTGGAATACCATCTTTCACTTTCACACCTGGTGCTATCTTCTTGGTTGATCTTTCCAAATCCACAGAGATTACTTGCTTTTTTTTTTTTTTTTTTTTTTTTTTTTTTTGAGACGGAGTCTCGCTCTGTCGCCCAGGCTGGAGTGCAGTGGCGCTATCTCGGCTCACTGCAAGCTCCGCCTCCCGGGTTTACGCCATTCTCCTTCCTCAGCCTCCCGAGTAGCTGGGACTACAGGCGCCCGCCACCTCGCCCGGCTAATTTTTTTGTATTTTTAGTAGAGACGGGGTTTCATTGTGTTAGCCAGGATGGTCTCGATCTCCTGACCTCGTGATCCGCCCGTCTCAGCCTCCCAAAGTGCTGGGATTACAGGCTTGAGCCACCGCGCCCGGCCAGATTACTTGCTTTGAGCAAGTTTCCTCAACAACCATGATTCTGCACAGGACCTAGAACCTACATAGCAGGTACTAGTGTGAATGAATTAAAGGAACATGTGAGTGAAATGAGGTATAAAGAAGTGACCTTGGACAAATCCTTTGAGTTCAAAGCAAGGAATAGAATGTGGTCCTCTCATTCATAGTCCACGTTGATCCTCTGTCCACATCCCAGAAATCAAAGATGTTATTTGGAGAATTTGATGATTCTTTTTAAAAATTGTGGTAAAATATACATAACATGAATTTTACCTTCTTAATCATGTTAAGGGGACAGGTCAGTAATATTAAGTACACTCACACTGCTATGCAAAAAATCTCCAGAACTCTTTATGCTTCAAAGCTGAAACTGTGTACCCATTGAACCACAACTTTCCATTTTCTTCTCCCCTCAACCCCTGACAACCACCACTGTACTTTCTGTTTCTAATATGACTACTCTTGGTACCTTACATTGGTGGAATTACACAGTGTTTGTTTTTTTAAGACTGGCTTATTTCATTTAGCATAATGCCCTCAAGGTTCATCCATGGTATTGCACATACCAGAACTTCCTAAGACTGAATAATATTCCATTATATGTGTACCCCACATTCTGTTTATCCATGCATCCATTGATGGACACTTGGCTTGCTTCCACCTTTCAGCTGTTGTTAATAGTGCTGCTAGGAAGATGGCTGTACAAATATCTCTTCAAGACCCTGATTTCAATTTTTTGGGGTGTGTTTAGTGACTCTTCTTGGAGCACACTGAAGTTTTAATATTTTCCTTTACAATCAGAAGAGTGCTAAATAATAACCTAAACTCGCACTTAGTTAGCTATCGCCAGAAGCATAAAACCAGCAATTACAAAACACTGTCAGTTAGGACTTTTTGATTACCTGTGACAGAAAACAACTTGCACCAGCCAATGAGGAGATTTACTGGAAAGGTTTGATGGTATCTTGTGGTACCCAGTGAAGTGTCAAACCCACAAGAAGAAAGGCACTCCTGGGCCTTAGGAACAGCTAGAACCGAGTGCCCTCTGGATCCTCCATCTCGACATCTCCTCCGTGCCTTCCTGCTCCATTTTTCTCACTGCACACTGGCTCTACCTGGAAGAAAAATGGCATCCAACTCCCCTCACTTTCACATCTGTGGCTTCAGCCTCATAAAGAGACTGGACCAATTCTTTCTCAGTCCCAAATCCAGTATCTCATGGAAAAGACTCATTGTCCCTATTTTTGTTAAGTTCCCATTCTACCAATGTTGTGTCTAGGAAGGCACAGTCAAATTGTACAAAACGGCTGCTCCCAGTTCCAGGGGATGGATATGCGTATTGGGGAGGGCAGGCAGGTACCAAAATGCCACAGGTACTGAATGACCATAAGTCTACCAACACCTCAGTAGAAGGACCACAGGAAGGAAGGCAGTGGGATGAGAAAGTCTCCAAATACCCACATCCCTGATGAACACTCCCATGAGGTAAGAGGGAAGAGATTGTACAGGCAGCAGTGAGCTCTGGAGTAGAAAAACACATTAATCAAAGTCCTTTCTCTCCAACTAAATGAATCCACAGATAATGAGGCAGGGAAAAGGCCTGTTAGCCCTGAGATCTCTTTAGATACGGTTTTTGTGTCATGTGGCAAGTCCCGCAAGAGACCTGAGAAAAGGAAAAGGAAAATTAGGGTTCCCACAATATCAAGCAAGGCCAGAGGCCAAGATTAAAAGGAAATAATAATGACATCCAGAGAGATCCTGGACTGTAACATTTCCAGGAGAGAATACCCAGGCTCAGGTACCTCTGAGGCTCCTTATGCGATAATGAGGTGGAGAAATGCAGCTGGTCACAGAAATTGGAAAGAATAGTCTAAAACTATTGCTAGGAATCAAAGCTAAACCCCGCATCACTAAAGCCCTGTCTCTGGTAAAAACGTTTCTCCTGTTTGTTCATTGATTCTGAATGTTAAGTAAGTCTTTCCGGCAGTGGTTCCAGGGTGCTGAAGCAATGAATCTCAGACAGCAAATGAAAAATGAGGGCTGCAAAGTTCAGGCAATAATAGAAAATTAAATCTTAACTGAGCTGCTGTAAATATCACAACCAGAAAACAGAGTGCATCAGCAAACTACACTGGCAGGGATGATAATGAATTTCTCCTCTCCGGGCAAAATTTATCAGTGGTGCATAATAGAGTATTCTCGGGTTTGGAGGTGAGGAAGGGGTTGACAAGGAAAGGGGGAGAAAGAAAAACAAGTGGTATTTGTAAATTAAAGTATCTCTTTAGTAAAGATCACTTTTTCTCAGCCAAATCCAGTAGTCCAGCTCAAATGACCCTTCTACAGTAATTCACCTAATGCAAACTTCTACAGCCCATTAGCTGTATCTCTTGCGCTGCACTCAGCATTTTAGCTTATCTGTAGTTATTTGTAGACATGTCTTATCTCCACAATGAGATTATAAACCCATGGAAGGCAAGGCAGAGGAATTGTTTCCTTTATCCATCTTCATGTACCCCACAACATCCAGAAGAACGAGTATTTATTGACTCTTTCAACGTGCCATGCACTGTGTGAGATATTGTAGTGTCGTATTCCTATGAGGTCCTGCCAAATACCCTGCAAGGTGAGGAGGACTATCACATGATACCAAAGAGGAGACTGGGTCTTAGAGAAGTAAGCAACTTGCTCAAATTCACACCATGACAGAGCTGAGATTTGAACTTAAGTCTATTGAATTCCAAAACCTATACTCTTTCCTCCTCAATACACTACCCAGTTGGCAAATAGAGATCCTATTTTCCAGTATGCATGCTGATTTCTCCAAACCACGTCTTGTGGCAGATGTTGTACATATATTATTTCAATTACTCTTCTCCACAGCCCAGGAGTTTGGTAGCATTATTAGCCCTATCTCACAAATGAGAGAACTGAGGCACAGAAAGGTTAATAAAATCATCTAAAAACCTAATGGCTTATAGTAAGTGGTTGCATCAAGATGCTGACCCACCCTGCCAGACTCTGGAGTGTGTGCTGTTAGTCATCACCCTATGTTGATTTCAAAATAAAAAATAAACATGCACACACATCCCACATCACATATTTTGAGCAACTCCTTTGTGCTAGGCTATGCAAATTTTATAATTTAACTCTTATTACAATCCTCAGAGCAGAAGCAAGTATTCAATAAACTATAAAGTTAATGAATAATGGAAGATAAAAACAGAGGTGCAACTTTCACCAATTGCTAAAGTAAAAAATAAAATAAAATCCAGAGAGTCCTCTGTGTTTGCACTGGTAACACCATTAGCCACAACCTATGGAGGACCAGGGGAAATAAATGAGTATTAGAAACAAAGACAAATAAGGGCAATCCAGACAACAGAAAGAAAGGTTTTCACTTGAAAAATGAGTGTTATATAAAATCAATAATGGCCCATCCCAAATGAGACAGGTCTCCTTTGTTGCAACAGCATCTTAAATGAACTGTGTTAGAAAATCAGCATTTACAAATAAAACAACCGAAGTCTCCAAGTTAGCCTCAATTTTATATCAAAAACATAACCCTGTTAAGTGGATGACAAATCTTCTATAGGCTATATCCAGATGCATTAGATAATGACAACGGTAGCCTTGGAAGAGTAGAGGGACTCAGACAAAAAATAACAATGCCGTGTAATCCCAGCACTTTGGGAGGCTGAGGTGGGTGGATCACTTGAGGTCAGGAGTTCAAGATCAGCCTGGCCAACATGATGAAACCCTGTCTCTACTAAAAGTACAAAAATTAGCCAGGTATGGTGGCACATGGCTGTAGTTCCAGCTACTTGGGAGGCTGAGGCAGGGGAATGGCTTGAACCAGGAGGCAGAGGTTGCAGTGAGCTGAGATCTCACCATTGCACGCAAGCCTGGGCAACAGAGCAAGACTCTGTCTCATAAATAAATAAAACAGTGCCTTGGTTCTACTCTGGCTTTTCCAGCTTTCTCAGTTATTTGTGCTCTCCACCAGTTGTTTTTCTGCCACCCTAGAGGTAGGCATGGTCATAGAACTCAGCTGGGCCAATTAAGTACGACCAGCAGTGATGTGTCACTTTCAGGCAGAAGCTTTAAGAATCAGTGCATGGTTTGCAATGCTTTCTCTTTTGTCATGATGACGGATGACATTCTAGAAGGCATGTGTCTGTCACCCTGCATCAGTGAATATAAATGACAAAGAGCAGAGGCCCTGCTAACCCACAGAGGAAACTACATGAATGAGGGGGGGAATGTTTTAAGCTACTGAGATTATTGTTGTTTGTTATTGCAGCATAACAGCCCAACCTGATCGAAATGTGAACCACTAACCCTGGGTAAGTCATTTTATCTGAGTGCGTATCAGCGTCCTCATCTGCAAATCAAAGGAATTTGCCTAAAAGAGGGGTCATTAATCTGGGAACCCATGAGTGTGCTTCACAATGGCAATGAATCAAAAAAAGGTAAGAGTGTGCGTATGTGTGGGTGAATGAATGAGAAAGAGAAAGGGTGCCATAGCATGTGCCTGTAGTCCCAGCTACTTGAGAGACTGGGGCAGAATTGCTTGAGCCCAGGAGTTCGAGACCAGCCCAGGCAATTATAGTGAGACCCTGTCACTATTTTTAAAAAAGAGAGAGAAAGAGAACAAGCAAGACAAAATACACATTTTTCTTGAGAGAGGGTTTACAGCTTTTTCAAATTTTAAGAGTCTGTGTTATCAAAATTAGGTTGAGAACCTGAATAATCTTTAAGGCCACTTCTAGCTCTAATGTACTTTGTGGCTTCTATAGCAGGGAACATACAGTTAATTAGGTTCCTCTCTAATCTGGTATTTCAGGACTTGCCTTGGGTCAGATTTTATTAAGGTTGTTTTCCAATAATTACATTTAAGAGTTACACTTAATAGAATTACAAATATCAAAATCTCAGGAGGTATTCCTGAGTGAAAACAAGGAATTCAGAGTAATTCTTTTAACCAAAGAAGGAGAGGTTCTTCAAAAATTAAAAACAAAGACCCAGATTCCATTTGGCAGGTAGGACAGGGGTAGATTGACTCTTTATAAAAACAAGAAGGGGGCACTCCTTCAAAACCATGTTGCCTCATGTGCACGAGTGTGTGAAAGGCCAGAGTGTAATACTTTAGCTGAAGGCCATAGGCTTTCTTTAACATGAAGGCAGTGGGGTACACACAGTTCATAGGGAGAGCCTGAGTTTTATAGATGGGCATCTGCAAACTGAGTTCAAGCCCAGAGTTAAGAGGGTATTTCAACATGCTGTTGGGCTAGTTTTCTCATCTATAAAATAGGGACAATAATATTCAGCTCTAAAAGGAAGAGTCTCTGCAACAAACAGATACTACATGCAAGGTTATCGAGGAGAGTTTCATGACGGACTATTTACAAAGGTGTGCACAGAGTTAAGAGAAACCAACGAGGCATGCTGAAGCCTCTGAGACTGGTTAAAGCAGAGAGCCTTTTATCACTCTGTTAGTTGAAGGAGCAAGAGAAAGAAGGGTTACTCTAAAAAGGAGAGAGCCATAGCGGGAGCTACAGGAAAGGGCTACACAAAAGAGCCCCAGCCTTCCAAGAGAAACAGATATAACTTAGCCTGGCCCAGCAAGGAGAGAGCCAGAGGGGAAAACACTTTGATCATATTATCTTCTCATCCTCCTGCTGGTGCCTCACTTTGGCCAAACCCAAGCTAAAAGCGATGGGCAAGGGAGACTGTTGACATGGTCATAGAAGTCAGTCTCCTGTGGCAGAGAAGGATGGAGAAGGGTGGAGAAGGGTGGGGAAGAGGATGTGGAGAAGAAATGAGCATTCTAGCCTATAGAATGCTGAAGTAGGCTTGGCCATGCCATATCACTATTGGTCAAAGCCCATCTCTGCCCTTTGTAACCAAGCACCTTGACAGGCACAGCTGATGAATTTTAGTTCCTTCATAATCTGAATCTGACTTCCTTTCCATCATATCGCCCACTTCCCTTTCATCTACTCTATAGAATTCCTACAGGAAAAACACATTTATGTACATTATCAGTAATCCTCTTAACAACTCACCAGGTAAGCATTATTTTCCCATTTTCATGAGAGAATGAAAACTCAGATAAGTGGACTTCCCTTACCCACTATCACAGACCTGCTATGCTGAAGAACAAGAATTCAAATCCAGATCTATTAGGCTTCAATGTCCACATTCTTGTCCTATCCCACCCTGCAAGGCTTTTGGTCCTAGCTTTGATTCTAATTATTTTGTACCCTTCATAAGTCTCTCACCTGTCTGAGCCTTTTGCTGTTTTATGAGAAGGACTTAATTGTATCTTTCCACAGTATTGTTGGGACAAGATGAATGTGGTTTCCAATGACTGTGAAACTATCTACCTGTTTCTATTGTTTGTGAATCTTGCAATGATTACTTTTTTTTTTTTTAATGAGACCCAAGCATTCTCTTTGGTTTGGAATTGGAAATATGTCTACCCACTCTAAGTCAACAGAAAGCCCCAGAGAGAGGAGTTTCTAGCTATGTATCTATCCTATCTGTCTGTGCATTTGCAGATTTCTTTCTACATCTGCTCTTCGAGACCTCAGAAGCACCTTCTCTTTACAAATTGCTACCAAAATGTCTCCTACATTAATAGTAAGTTTCTGGAGTCACCATCATCATTAGCCTATGATATTTAATGCTAGTTTAGTTGCACATTCCAAGCTCTAAAGTAGTCAGAAACCTAGAAAAAGGAGGTTATTTTTTCCTATTTCCTGGATCCCAAGTGTGTTCAGGTGGCCAACATCAAGCAAGCTTCTGTGACCAGGAGCTGAGCTGCATCTGAGAACCATCCTTCTTTCTAGAACAAAATCTTAAATCAAGCAACCCTACAACACAGGCCCTTCCCCCACCCCCAAAGTATAGGTTTTCATCTTAGACAAAGGAAATAATTGGATTCCTGTACTGAGCTCTGTGATCTACTGCTGCCAGCTGCATCACTGTAAAACCATTAACTCCTTGCTGAGCATTTTATTTCTGCAACAGGAAGAGGTAAAAAGGAGAAACACATTGTTTAGGCCAAGTGAAAGGAAAATATTTTTTAAGTGGTACAATGTAAATCCCGGTAACATGGCATCCATTTCAATCAGCCTGAAATTATCGACAAGATTTAAGGATGAAAGTCAGAGAACTTGGAAGAGAGCAGATTTCTGCCTTCAAGAGCAACCCATACATCACCCAGGGGTTATAGGGAGTCTAGAATTCCAGTATGAGCTGCGTTTTTCCCTCCCTTTGACTCTTGGCTTCCACATTCTTCTCTCATAGGTCATAGCCCTTCAAGTGAGAAATGAAGCTGGTCACTCCACTTCCTCTGACTGCATTTGTGCCGTTATGCACCGGGGCTTTAAATGTTCACGGGATCCTCTCTTGGTGCAAAGTGAATTAAACACCTATAGCAGGAACAGTAGGGGCTGGAAAAATGCCAAGGCAGATACAACTGAGACTCTGTCCAGAGAAGCCTTCAACAGAGCACTTAATTCATAAAAAAAGATTATAGGTAAATGAAAAATACTGACTGACAAATAGGAGTAACTTGAATCTACACCTCCTTGGGAACCATGTAAGAGGAACCCTCACCAGACATCTCACTGCAGTTATTTGTAATGATCTTTTATGTGAAAACAAGGCCCAGTGAAAATTAACTCTTCTTTTCAGTTTAATGATTTAAGGCTCAGTCAGATTTGGGGCTGATGAGAAAACCTTGAGGATGTGGCTAATTATGAATCTCTCTCCAAACTGTCTTAGAGTCTCCCCCAGTGTTACGTATGCAACACACACTTGAGTCATGGAAGTTAGGACAACTTCTCTCTCAAATAGTATGTTGGATCCATACAGACAATAGATCCAACAAAAGCCCAAGATTGAGCAAAATAGCTAAAGTTTGAGGAATATCTTTGAGAGCCTCCTATTTTTCTAATCCAACCTTTGCTGCATAATCCTTCAAACTTAGAGATAACATCTTGTCACTTCTTTTAAACATTATTTTTCAACCACTTCTGGTTAAGACAATTGAGGTTAGCACCTCTGTTTGAACAGCTGCTAACTATTAGTAGAAGAGAGATTCCTCTCTGCTCCTGGGGGGAACCCTGGAAAACAGCCTTAAGTCCCCTTTTCCCTTTAATGAGAGTTAGTTGACCTTGGCCTTGCATCCTTTTGCTCAACTCTTCCTTCTAACCTTCTAAAAAATGTTCAAAACATATTTCATTTGGGAGGTTTTCACAAAGAACATGGGTTTGCCTGGCCACCCTCCTGGAGTTGTAATATTTGAATTTAAGGAATTTTGGGGGAAGAGGACTTATAGATGAAGAACTTGGAAACCAGCCTCAAAATGACCATCCCATATTATGTTAGTGAGCACTAGTCACCATTAGGGATTTTCACAATCACCATGAAAAGAAAGAGCCACAAAAATCGAATGTCAGCCAAGAAATAAGCAGGTTACATTTGGGCAGATGGTTAATATTAGGAGGAAGGATATCCAGATTAATGATTTTCTTTTTCCGTAACAGCAATATCAACAAAACAAGGCAACCTTTCTCGGGCATTTGAGGTGAAAACTCCATGGCGCTTATATTTAGGATTTGCTCATGGCTAATTTCTATCAGCCAACTATTGTCTATTGACCCTCAACACATGGCTAGATGGTTCCTTTGATGAGACATATTTTCTGCCGAATGGGTTGTTATTCAGTTGCTGGATTCTAGGTTCATTGGGGTTATTAAAATTGTTTCTTGAGTTTAGCAAAATAAAACATTGCACGTTGGTTTTCACTTTTCCCTCTGAAGCTAACTGATGGTTTTTAAATGTCTACTCTGATTTATAACTATGAATAGTTATACACAAACAATGTTAGGTTGATAGTAGTCTTTTTATCCCAGTCTATGAATCCATTGGTTGACGCAGTAGTTCACATCTGCTGAAGGAATGAAAAGCATTTCCAGAATATTCTTTGCTTCTTCTCCCTGTGTAGGTACTTCGGATAGTGTAGAAAGTGGAGGTATCACAATGGGGAAGAAAGAGAAAAACTAAAGAGTGGAGGGAATTCATCCTCCCTCACACCTCTGTGCCAACTTTCAAGCCCAACTCTGCAGTGAATGTCATCTTCAAGGCCATTTGTTTATTTAGATTTGCCAAATGATGGGTGATTTCCCCCAATGGTTATAACTATGAAAAGAAAGAAAAATCTCAGAGAGCCAGGAAGCATTAAATCTTTCACATACATTCATTAGACATCTCTACCTGGATGCCACATAGTTATACTAGAGTCCAGTCATGTACAATGTGAATATGTGTAATTTCACAGTGCCTACTTCGAGAAAATACACGTGGCACCATCACCGCCACCTCATACACCCAGAAAAGTATAATCTTTGGTGCAGCATGTTTCCCAAAACATAAACCAACAGTTTTATCCATGCTCAACTTATGACAGACTGACTAGACCCAATACAACTAAAATCATTTATTGAGAAACATTGAGATTTAAGGGACTTAAAGGCAATTTTGTCTAGATTATACTTCTGCCTTAGTGCCTTTTGAACCTAATCCCACGTAATTGGTAACCTCGTTATATCCCAAAACTGAACCCATTAACTTCTGAAGCTAGTGGACTTCTCCCTTGCACTTCACTCTTTCATTGCAGGTACCACTGTTTCCCCAACACGGGCTTGGGAACCTAGAATCCTCATTAACTTAACCCATTCCTGCATTAACAATATTCAGTTTGGAACAGGCATATGTGCAAGAGACTGTGCTAGAAGTTGTGGGTGATAAAAAGAAACACGTACAACAATACCTGACCTCAACAAGCCTGAAACTGGGTAGAGTGAGACACATGTACATATGAAAAGGCAGGTAAGAGCTGAATGGCTATGGAAATCACTCTGGGCATGGGTGAAGGGGAAGACCTCAGGCAGCAAGGCAGCCATGTAGAATACCATGCAGACACCACCCTGCAACCACGATGGGAGCAAAGGTTGAGACGTATGCAAGAGACCAAGAGAGCCAGCTCCAGGTAAGCAGCAAGGCCTCTGAATTTTGCCTTCATTACACTCTGTACAGCTGTTCCTTCCTTTCTCTAGTTTTTACTGCCCGCACATTCCAGGTTTGAATTATAATCATAGCCACTGTTAGTGTTTGTTGAGCACTACAATGTGCCAGGAACAGTTCTAAGCACTTCATATATATATATACACACACACACACACACACACACTATATACACATATACAATAGATATACATATACATATTACATAATATATACATATATTATATATATATATACACATTTTTTTGAGTTGGAGTTTTGCTCTTGTTGCCCAGGCTGGGGTGCAGTGGCATGATCTTGGCTCACTGCAACCTGCGCCTCCTGGGTTCAAGCAATTCTCCTGCCTTAGCCTCCCAAGTAGCTAGGATTATAGGAATGCGCCACCATGCCCAGCTAATTTTGTATTTTTAGTAAAGATGGGGTTTCTCCATGTTGGTCAGGCTGGTCTTGAACTCCTGACCTCAGGTGATCCACCCGCCTCAGCCTCCCAAAGTGCGAGGATTACAGGCGTGAGCCACTGCGCCTGGCCCCACTTCATATACTTTCATGTATTTAATCCTCCTAACAACTTATAAGGTAGACAATATTATTATCCACGTTTTACAGAGGCACAGAGAGGTAAAGAATCACGCCCAAGGTTAAATGCCCAGGAAATTGAAGACCAGCATTCTGTCCCAGTCCTGGTTTCAGATCCTAAACACTTATCCACTCAGTCCACCACTTTCCATCGTGTTGCCTCCATGCCATTTAAAATCTCAGATCTATCCTCCAAAATACAACTCTCATTCACTCTGTCATCCCACTTATGAGTGCTTGGAACCTCTGTGTTGTCTAAGAGGTAAGGTTCACAATCTTTAGATTGGGAATTCCAGAGCCTGGCCATACCATCTGCCTTTGCCCATCCTGCCAATATGGTTTTTCTCACATATTCTCCGATAAGAGCCCTCTCCTCTCACCAATAGGTCTCTTCATTGGCCCTGGAAGACACCCTGCGTGTTTATATCTTCAGGACCCATAATTGCAGATATGGTTTCCAGCACCCGTCAGATTACACCACGCTTGTGTACTGAACAAAACTGGGCATCAACTCCAGCAGCAGGTGGACCAGGGCAGATCTGAAGGCCTGGCTTCCAAAACTGCAACCCAAGGTTAAATTGTAATTAGACTACACTCTTCCTAATTCAAATTCCATTCATCATCAACTAAAATTGCCAAGTATTGTTTTGTTCCGAAATCAGAATTCCTGTCATTCTATGCTGCTATACAGTACTGTTGCAATTTTATTTTAACCTAATGCCAAACTTTGCATAAGTCCCTTTTCAACTTTACCTTATTAGCTTCTGTCCATTTTTCTCCAACCTGGGAAGATCTTTAAAATACTAATTCATTTTACTCACATATTAACATGGTCTTATCCACAAATCTAATAAAGATATTATTTACCTAGCCATCTATGTTGTTTAATTAAAAGTATCTTAATAGGATTTTGCCAAAGATAGCAGGGAAGACTGCTTTTTTCTCAAAATGGCTGTGATGCATGAAATCAACTGCCATATAAATTGTCGATGATCCAGCCTATGTTTATCTTGTCTGCATAATTATCATAGGACATTTTATTTAAAGATTTGTTAAATTTTTTATTTGCTTGATACAGATATATCCCTGATAATAAGCCTAATGACTTTAAAACCCAAGTCACCTTATTTGGAGATAATTCTTGGTTTATTTACACGTTTCTGGTGATTGTCTACTTTCTAAGTGCTTGAAAACCACCCACTTGTTTAGTAATCTAATCAAAAAATTTACCAGCAATTAATACTAAGTTTGTGCTTACTATAACACCACTTCTAAAATTAGAAGGTACCCAGCTCCATCTTGGGTACCTTTCCTCTTTGCAATCATTTTCCACTTGAGCCCAGGAGTTTGAGACCAGCCTGGGCGACATGGCGAAACCTCATCTCTACAAAAGATACAAGTGTCAACTTGTCCTTTACTCATGTACTTCCAGGACCTGCAGGTTGGTTTGGTTGGTTTCCACAGTTAGCCTTTGGGATGCTACATCTGCACAGATTTGTGTCATGACCACGCTGTTACACTCAGCCTTCACTATGTGTGGCTTTCCTCCCAGATTCTGTTCCTGTTCTTTAATTTTTTCTTTTTTTCTCTTTTTTTTTTTTTTTTTTTTTTTTTTTTTTGAGATGGAGTTTCACTCTTGTTGTCCAGGCTGCAGTGCAGTGGCACAATCTCAGCTCACTGCAACCTCCACCTCCCGGGTTCAAGCAATTCTCCTGCCTCAGTCTCCCGAGTAGCTGGGATTACAGGCACGCACCACCATGCATGGCTAATTTTGTATTTTTAGTAGAGACAGGGTTTCTCCATGTTGGTCAGGCTGGTCTCTAACTCCCGACCTCAGGTGATCCACCCGCCTCAGTCTCCCAAAGTGCTGGGATTACAGGCATGAGCCACAGCCCCCGGCTGTTTCTGTTCTTTCTAAATCTGTGCTTGGTTGGTACCCTAAACACACTCAGTTTCTTTAATGTCTCCTCAGTGAACTTCTCATTAGAATAACCCAAGATTACAGAGTAGGCATTTCTTTTTTAAAGCTACTTATCCTTCTTAAGTGATAGTCCCTTTTAGAAACTGACTACGGGCTCACTTCGCCTTTCTCAGACTAAAAAAAAAAAAAAAAAAAAAAAAATCCAATGGATGTGTCTGAACATGCCCATTTGTCCCTTTCTCTGCTATTACAAATTCCAAGGTGACTCAGTCATTTCCTCCCATGCGTCCCATGCCTTCTGTTTCACCAACTGGCCTTTCCTTTTTGGTCAGAATTAAGTGGAAGCTCGATTCCCTTTGTCCTCTAATCAGCTGTTCCACTTTTAGCAGTAGGCGCCTCCCAGCAGATGTTTGGAGAGTTTAAAGTCACGATATCACCGCATCACTATTACAGGGCCAAACAGTCCTCACCCCTCCTCACTTCTCTGTGTCTTTTCATCTCTGCACACATGCGCCATGCACAATTCTGGAGTTTTCCACCTGGCACTTTGTTAACATCTAGTGTTCAAGTTGAGTGGGAGGGCTGGGGCTGAGAAAGCTTAGAGCACCAGCTAGACTGTGGATCTAGGGATGTGTCAGTAAGTGGGGTCCAAACCAACCTGCAGGTCCTGGAAGTACATGAGTAAAGGACAAACACTCTGACTTAGTTTAGGGGAACCACATGGTTTCAGGGACCTAAACTGCACTCCAGCTCTACAGTAGAGCATGTGGCCAAGATTATGGCAACCATGACATTTGCTCCATAACCACAGTGATTAGTTCAGCAATGAGCACATGCCTTCAGTCAGACTACTCGGAGCAAACCTCAGGACTCCTGCTGGGGATGTTGGGAGGGAGCTTCTCTTGCCTCTAAGGAGAAGAGGAAGCCCATAGGTCATGGAGCAGATTGTAGCCATCTTAGGACCACAAGAAGACTTCATTTTAGATGAAGTCGACGCCATGGAAGGGGAAACAAAAAAGTGAAAGCAATCAGGTTCTTAATAACATCATTGAGCTATAAAATTGAGTGTTCCCTTTGGCCAGCCTTCCTTTGGATTTTCAGTTCCTCTTAATATGAAGCCCATATGAGTTGGGGTTCCTATTCAAAATGCATCCTTCCATTCTATAACCAGATCCAAAGTTCTGTTTCACCAAGTTTCAACAATGACCATGAGACTGGGTTAAAATATTAAGTGTATTCATTTTTTTAAATTATCATTACTCTGTTTATTAAACCTGAGCCAAAAAAAAAGTCAGTTTTGTTTATTTTTAATAAAAAGAGACTTGGGAAAATGTATGATTTGGAAAATGTCGATAGAGAGAGACAAAGTTGCAAGTTATACAGGATTATTAAAGGAACAGGTGTCAGGAACTAGCCGTGACTACAGGGATTTGGGCTGAGATAAAAAGGAGACACAGAATTTTCCAAGAATTAAGGTTTAAAAAGAAGGATGAGGTAACCCATGTCAGGGATGGAGGAATCCAGTGAGTTCTCACTGATGTGAAAGACAGGGTGGGAAGGCCAAGAGGCCACCCATCTGAGGGCTGGTGGGAGCGGGGCCATGACTGGCTTGGAGTTCAGAGTTGACAGGATGTTAGGTGAGTCAGAAAAGGACTGCAAGACTAAGAGAATAAAGAATGACTGGACGCTGAGAGGTAATACAGGGAGAGAAGGTGAGTCTGGCAAAACTGAAGGAGTGGAAAGGTGGAGGCAACAGCCTGTGATCAGAGTCGGCTCTGAGCTCCAGTCACTTAAGGACATCTTCATCTTCTGCCCCCTGCCTTGCCTCTATGCACACTATAATAAAATTATTCTTTCCAAATGCTGTATTTCCCTAATGTGATCCTCCCACGCCCTTGTTCTCATGGCCTCTGTCTCAGTCTTAGGTACAAACATGTCATACCTGGGCAGTTGTTGGCAGAAACTGGATCATTTAGTCAAATGTTGATGGTATATGTGAAGTTTCATCCCCCTTCCCCTGCCCCAGCCACATACATGAACATCCCTTCAGTCCTACAGCCTCCACAAGGAGAAGCCTGTACAACATCTGAAGAAGCTTTATGGTTCTCTTCCCAAGACTTTCCTCGCAATTGCATGTTCCTCCATGATAGGAAAAGCAATTTGTACAAACCCATAGAGATTATCTACACCACCTCTCTCCCTTTGAAATCGGTGAAACTGAGGCCCAGAGAAATACAGATACTCAACACAGTCAGCTAGTGGTCAAGCTGGCATGAACACTGCAGTGCCCTGAGCTGTGGCATTGTGTGGAGAGCGTCTGTCTCTCCACACAATGAGGGCCTCTTCATCTTTGGAATTCTCAGTTCTTTTTACATCAAACCAAACTTGAGTTAAGACCCATCATTTGCCAGGCGTGGTGGCTCATGCCTGTAATCCCAGCACTTTGGGAGGCCGAGGTGGCTGGATCACCTAAGGTCAGGAGTTTGAGTCCAGCCTGACCAACATGGTGTAACCCCATCTCTACTAAAAATTCAAAAACTAGCCAGGCCTGGTGGTGGGCACCTGTAATCCCAGCTACTCAGGAGGCTGAGGCAGGAGAATCACTTGAATCCGGGAGGCAGAGGTTGTAGTGAGCTGAGATCATGCCATTGCACTCCAGCCTGGGCAACAAGAGTGAAACTCCGCCTCAAAAAACAACAAAAAAACAACAAAAAAAACTCATCATTTATATCAAAATCCATCCTTGTTTCAACATAATTCCTGTGTTCGGAGTGTGTCAGGGGTGGGGGATGGGGGTGTATTTCAGTCTTTCCCCCCAACTACAGTAGAAGTCCCTCCAGGCATAAACCCCCTCTCTGCCTCTCACACTTCTCTGTCCATTTAAATCAGTCCAGTTACATGCCCCACCCTGAGACTGTAAGTCCTGAAGAGACAGGGACTGTCTTACTAATCTTTTCGTCCTTGGGTTCTAGGAGAATACCTGGCACAGAGTAAGTGCTCAGTAAAAGTTTATCTGATAAAAACAGTTCTGTGTCCTGGTGCGGTGGCTCATGCCTGTAATCCCAGCACTTTGGGAAGCCAAGGTGGGTGGATCGCCTGAGGTCAGGAGTTCAAAACCAGCCTGGCCAACATGGTGAAACCCCATCTCTACTAAAAATACAAAAAATTAGCCAGGCATGTTGGCGGGTGCCTGTATTCCCAGCTCCTAGGGAGGCTGAGGCAGGAGAATCACTTGAATCTGGGAGGTGGAGGTTGCAGTGAGCCAAGATCGCACCATTGCACTCCACCTGGGCAACAAGAACAACACTCTGTCTCAGTAAGTAAGTAAATAAATAAATAAATAAATAAATAAATAAAACAGCTCTGTGAAACTGTACAGTACATGGCTACACATATTGACTGCTGATTTTGTATTCTTTATCATCCATCCAGTACCTCAAGCAGTAGAAGAAGCAGGAAAAAATTAGTTTCCAGAAACAGTTTAACAGTTCTTCAAAAAGTTAAACATAGAATATCATATGACCCAGTAATCCCACTCCTAAGTTTATGCCCAAAAGCCTTGTATGGATTCACTTCAGTCTGCTTATCCAGTCGTCAGTCAGTGGGCATCTGAGTTGTTAACCCTGTCTTTTGGCTGCTGTGAACAATGCTGCTGGGAACATTTGTACATGAATGTATGTGTGAGCATATATTTTCAACTCTCCTGAGTATATTTCTAGGAGTGGAATTGCCAGGTCATATTTGGTAACTTTTTTTCATACTTTTTAACTTTTTGAGGAACTGCCAAACCGTTTTCTACAGTGCCTGCACCATTTTACATTCCAGAAATATCTGAAAATTTCATTTCTCCTCATCTTCACTAACACTCATTATCAATACACTTCTTAGTGGGAATAAAGCAGTACCTTATTGTGATTTTGATTTCCCTAATGGCTAGTGATGTTGAGCATCTTTCCATGGGCTTCTTGGTTATTTGCCTATCTTCTCTGGATAAATGTCGATTCAGATCCTTTGTCCAAGTTTAAAATTGGATCGTCTTTTCGTTATTGAGTTGTAAAAATTCTTTATACATTCTGGATACTAGGCCCTTATTGGATATATTATTTACAAATATTTTCTCCCATTCTGTGGGTTTTTAATTTCTTGAGTGTGTCTTTTGACTTTGTGTCTTTCGACACACAAAAGTTTTTGATTTTGATGAAGTCTTTGTTTCCTTCCTTTCTTCCTTTCCTTTCTTTTGTTTCTTTCCTTTCTTTCGTTGCTTGTGCTTTTTGGTCCATGAGATCTTTGAACTCCAGTTTCCTCTACCAACTAGGTCCATCCCTTTCTTACTTTACTTTTTGGAGGACGAATCTGGTGGGACCCTGACTAGTCAAAGATTGGCTGCTCCAGGGGCTGATCAAGGGATTTGAGGTCCAGGAGTAACAGAGGGGGAAGGGATTCTGTGGTCAAACAAGGCCACCAGGTGCATGCTTTCAGCAAGGGATGTGAGTGAGAGATCATTCCCAAATAGGGCACGTGCAATGACCGCACCCTCCCGCTACCAAGAAAATTGTCTAGCTCGCTGATCTGACACCTGGCAGCTGGCTGCCACCCAGTGGCAGAAATGAGAAAGGCTTAGGGGGTGCTAGTTTACACTTGCTAGTTAGGTGGCTACAAAAACATTTTGCTAGAAATTTCAGTTAGGTCACATGTTGGGGAAGGATGTGTCTGGCATTTGGATTGTTTGTGACTCGGTTGGGTTTAAGTGAAAGACGGTTTGTCTTTCTACGTTTGAAACTGCTGTCACTGTCACTAGCGCACCGCCTCCACATGGTAGAGAGCTGCATTCTTGTAGGTAGACATCACCGTTTTAGCTGAAGAAGTTTGCTTCGTGACCCATATGTGCTCCATTTATATGCTACTTCTACTTTTCAAAAATAGATTTCCAGCCTGGCAACAGCAGGCCCCTTCATCTACGGTAATGTTCCAGCAGTGTGGTAGGACGAAGTTGTGGCTGCGAATCATGGCACACCTAACCCTTCGTCTTCAAACTCTACACCATCAAAATAAGTAACCATAAACTGGAGAGGAAAGAGACGAATACAAACAATTGATAAACTAATGATTTAGAAGTAATAACCCAGTAATAATATCAGGGTACTCTTCACTGCAATTCAATTCAACTGTTGATTCGCTAATGACAGAAATCCATCTTGAATGAACTTAAACAAAAGAATGAATCTGGCAGGGCACAGTGGCTCGTGCCTGTAATCCCAGCACTTTGGGAGGCAGAGGCGAGTGAATCATTTGGGGTCAGGAGTTTGAAACCAGCTTGGCCAACATGGTGAGACCCCATTTCTACTAAAAATACATAAATTAGCTGGGCATGGTGGTGGGAGGTTGAGGTAGGAGAATCATTTGAACCGGGGAGGTGAAGGGTTGCAGTGAACCAAGGTCACGCCATTGTACTCCAGCTTGGACAACAGAGTCCTGCTCCGTCTCGAAAAAAAAAGAACGAATTCATAGTAAAGATGCTGGAGTATCTCAAAATCAAAGGTAGGTTGGATAACAAAATGATGAGAGAGTAACGTGTGTTATGGGGCCTGATGGGTAGTGAGAGCCTAAACTTGGTCTTCAGCTCTCTTCCTCTTTCTCTCCTTATGCTTCAGTCTGTGTTGAGTTCAGTCAGTCTCTCTGCAAATGAGCATTTCCACATAGTAGGAAGCAGAAACACTGAAAGCTCCCATATTTCATGTTGCAGATCCTACCAGTAAGGGGCTAAATCATTGCAGAAAACAGCCACGTCTCCTGCAAGTTCACACAGAAAGCATACACCCAGGGGTCATGCTTTACCAAGTGATTCCTACCCCCTTCTGCCACTCCTACAATTAGGTGTTTGCAAAATCACTGGGAGAGCTGGGGATGCAGGAATTAGGCTGAGCTTCCTGGACCAACTTCCAGCTTCCAGTTTCCTGCCACAGTCAGAAAGCCTCTGCTGCTCTCTGTGCAAGTCAAATGGATGGCCTATGTTCTGATTCTTGATACCCACACAAAGCTAAGAATCAACCACTGGGACCTCAGGTGCACCTGTCACAGAAAAAAAAAAAAGTCTGTGTATCATACTCGCCCAAAAACAGCCCACAGTGTGAACTTCTGCCTTCCCAATCCCTTAAGGGTATTGACTGGGGTCAATTAAGTTATCAGAAAAACCAAGCTATTAAAGAATCTGGGTGATGTGTTTCATTATAGGCTGAATGTTTGTGTCCTCCCCAAATTCATATGTTGAAATCTAATCTTCAGTGTGATGGTATTAGGAGGTGGGGTCTTTGGGAGGGAATTAGGTCATGAGGGTGGAACTCTCGTGAATGGGACTAGTGCTCTTACAAGAAGAGGCCAGAGAGCTAGCTGGCCCTCTTTCCACCATGTGAGGAAACAAAGAGAAGTTAGCAGTCTGCAACCCAGAAAAGACCCTCATCAGAACCCAACCATGCTGGCACCCTGATCTCAGACTTCTGGCCTCCAGAACGCTGAGAAAGAGATGGTTGTCATCTAAGCCACCCAGTTGTCACAGTAGCCCGAACTGACTAAGCCTTGTTCTTTAACTTTCCTTCCTATAACTTGCAGTCATGTTACAAGAGATTGGAGTGGAGCTGAGAGAGCCCATCTGCAGTATCTGGAACAGATCCTGACTCTTTCCTTCTATTTTCAGATTTACACTTTTATGGAAGAACTCCGTTCAGAATACACAGAGTCCTCTATCCACCCCGGACTAAATAATGGTGATGGATGGGAAACCACACAATTGGATAAAAGCAAGGAAGGACCACATCAGACAGGGAGACTCCTCTGAAACCACTTGGTCGGATAGGAGTTAGGAGAAGGCCTTATGAGGCCTTCAAAGCTCTGGGTGATCTTGGCCACCTAATGACTGGTTGACCTCATCTCCTACTTCTCACCCACTTGCTCACCTTGCTCCACTTTAAGGATACCAAAGCCCATTCTTACTCCAGCCATTGGACAGGCTGTTCTCTGTGCCTGGAACATCCTTCCCTGAGATAGTCACAGGATTCTCCTTATCTCACTCAAGTCTTTGCCCAGATTTCACTTTCTCAGGAAGGCCTACCCTGACCATCCCATTTAAAAATCATAGCCTGTTTCCTTCCCCTGACACTCACAGTTCTTCTTACCCTGCTTCATGATAGTTTTTTCTCTATTCACACATTGCTTTCTATCATATCTTTTTTTAATTTTTTTTTTTTTTTTTTTTGAGATGGAGTCACTCTGTCACCAAGGCTGGAGTGCAATGGCACAATTTTGGCTCACTGCAAACTCTACCTCCTGGGTTCAAGCGATTCTCCTGCCCCAGCCTCCCAAAGGATTACAGGCACCTGCCACCACAGCTAATTTTTGCATTTTTAGTAGAGACGGGGTTTCACCATGTTGGTCAGGCTGATCTCAAACTCCTGACCACAGGCAATCTGCCTGCCTCAGCCTCCCAAAGTGTTGGGATTACAAGCATGAGCCACCGTGCCTGGCCTATAATATTATTTACATACTTATGCTTATTCTCTTTCTCCCCTCTTCTTAATGGCAGGAACGCCATTTTTAGACAAAGGAAAATGTTCTGCGCAAAGAAAATAAGAGTTGTCTACTACAGTAAACAATTGTTATATACTATGTGCCAGGCACCATGAAAACTTACATGCATAAGGCATGGTTCAGGCACTCAGAGACCCCCCAGAAACATATCTCCTTAAAAAGAAAAAAAAGTGGGGGGACATCTTTTCTTTTTCTTTTCTTTTTTTTGTTCTGAGACAGAGCCTCACTGTCACCCAGGCTAGAATGGAGTGTTGCAATCATGGCTCACTGTAGCCTCGAACTCCTGGGCTCAAGCAATCCTCCCACTTCAGCCTACCAAGTAGCTGAGACTGCAGGTACCAGCCACCACACCTGGCTAATTATTTTTGTTTGTTTTTTGGAGAAATGAGGTCTTGCTATGTTGCCCAGGCAGGTCTCAAACTCCTGGCCTCAGGTGATCCTCCTACCTTGGCTTCCCAAAGTGCTGAGAGAAAAATCTTTCATGACCAAGTGAGAAGTGATATTCTCAGAGGAATCATGGTTTGAAGAAGGGAGTGTTTCACTTGTTCCTGTCTAAACAGAGGAGGCTATAGAGGGATTATCCCCGGCCTGAGCCAGACCTTCAAAAGATGAATGAATTCAGGTATATGGTAGAAATAAGGAGGATATTCTGAGGAGGGATAACTGCATGAATAAAGATGTAGGATCTCAGGAGTTGGGGAGAGAAAAATGTTCCCCAATTTATAAAACAAAAACTATGAGCTACAAAGAACTAGCTTATACACTAATATGTTCCCCTTCCCCATGGTCCCCAGTAGTCTATGTGTTTGTGTTTAATATTTGACCATACCAAAACCTGCAAGGCAGTGAGTGGGAGACTTCCCCTTGGAACAGGGCATAGGAAGAATCTCTGTAAACCCTGAGCTAAGGCAAAGGCCTCACTTCATGCCTCCCTTGATGTAAAATTGCATGTGGGCAACCTAAAGTAAGAAGGTCAAGAGAAATGCTTCTATAAAAGATCATTAAAAAAGAGGGATTGTAGAATTCCAGTCTCATTGGAGTGTAAATTAACGGTTCTTTAATTTCAGCTTGTAGACGAGTGGCTGGGGATCACGATGCATATTGGATGTGTGAGTTTCTGTGAAGCTTCCCAAAGTACCTGATACTTTATTATCTGGAACGATTTGCTTCTTCTTCTAAATGTGTCCCATCTTATCCAAGCCCAGGAAGGCCTTGCCTTCCACCACTAAAAAGACCTCGAGAGCATCATAGGGTTTTCCTAAGAAAAGTAAAAATTTTTAAAAAATCTACCCTGAAGAATTATATCCCCTTCTTAGAAAGTAAAAGAGGTTGCAGTCATTTTATGTTTCAGATAGAATTCTTTTCTTCCACTCAAAAGTGGTTTGCATGACCATGGTGGGCAGAATAATTGCCCTCCACAGATGTCCTCATCCTAATCCCCAGCACCTATGAATATGTTACCTTATATGGTAAAAGGGATTTCGCAGATGTGACTAAGGACCCTGAGATGAGGTATTTTTTTCTGAGTTATCCAGATGGGCCCAATCACATGAGTTAGCAAAATCTGGGAGCCTTTCCCAGTGGTCGGAGGAAATGTGACCACAGAAGAAGGGCCCAGAGACATAGCATTGCTGGCTTTGAAGACAGAAGAGACCATCAATCAAAGAATGGAGATGTCCTTCAGGAACTGAAAGAGGCAAAGAAATATATTCTCTCCTAGGGCTTCCAGAAAGGAAAACAACCCTCACCTTGATTTTAGCCCAGTGAGACCCATGGCGGATTTCTGACCTCCAGAACTCCAAGATAATACATTTGAGATGGCCGGGTGCACTGGCATATGCCTGTAATTCTAGCTACTCAAGAAGCTGAGGAGGTGGGAGGATTGTTTGAGCTCAGGAGTTCATGTCCAGCCTGGGCAACACAGTGAGACCCTAGCTCTAAAAAAATAAGTAAATAAGGCTGGGCACAGTGGCTCACACCTGTAATTTCAGCACTTTGGGAGGCCGAAGCAGGCAGATCATGAGGT